>NC_090265.1:848025204-848750204 GCF_040414725.1 Anabrus simplex
ATTTGTATTGTATGAAGGTCACAACACTACTGGATGTCACCACTTCCGAGGCAGGAAGCTGAGAGGGGAGATGGGCTTCTAGCCTCAAGCAACCTCAAGTTACAGCAAATAATCCCCACCGTGTATCTCTCAGATAACAGGCGACTAATGCAGTGTTAAGGACTATCTTTCTCACAAAGTATTAGAATTTTACAAAGGTATGTAGTATACAGCAGAGACTAACCACCCATACAAATAAACTAAGCAAAATATTATCTCTAGTGAACTAATCTTATTTTCTGGATCCCTGTTAAAAACATATATATAACATAATTTTAAATTCAAGTTGTGGGATAATTGATGAAGAAGTGTTCTTACGATGGAGATGATGTCATCGTTTAAAGTGTCTTATATCCAACCCATAATCTCTCTCTTTTCTGTCATTAGCTGCGTACGTAGTAAACAATCTCATGAGTGGTGCATTACGGCATGTTGCTTAACAAAATTATTGCTGCCATGAATTTTTACGTGGTACATTGAAATTAACCTTGGGTGGAAGCTCAGAATTGTTCAGTGAGTAATTATTTTTATACAGCTGCTTGGTATAATTAATTTTGCCATCATCAGAATCATTTACAACAATGCCATTGGCCACGTGAAAGTGGTTAAAGTTGAAATGACAGACAGGATACCAGTCAACAGAGAAGTTCGCCAAGTTCATACCGTCTCCTGATGCTCGTCACCCTCACCTTGCAAGACTCTGGGCGAAGGAAAGTCGATCAACATTGATGGGAACTTCCTCAGTCATCTACATTTTGTGGGTGTTATAATCCTGATCACAAGAATTTTATGATATGCTCAACGAACTGAATGAAGCGTCGAAGAAAACTGTATTTGAAACACATCTACATAGTGCCAAGTGACCAAGTGACTTGTGCGTCTGCATATGGGATGATGATAATAGTGCGGCACGAATAGGGTTCAAACCTGGTGTCGGCACATAGCTTACTTCTGTCAAATAACACCAAGAGGGTCTGCTCAAACCTCCCCGTCCGACGGGTGAATCGCCATCAACAGTACCATATGCCCTCACTCCATATTATGATCACTGTGGAGAGGTTTGCATTAGAATACATGGTTTTTGCACGCAACCTAGTGATTGTAAATTGTGTACCACCATCTCTTTTACCCTACCAGTCAACATTCTGATGGTTAAAATGTTGTCCAATAACGGGAATCGAACCGGCTAACCACGGTGTCAGACCATATTGACTTGAGGCGTTAGTTAACGATCATGGCTGCCAAGGTGATAAGCCCAAATGCCATCCTCGACATCCGTGTAAATCAAACTCTGAAGCAGGTCGAGAAGTATGTGTGTCTCGGACTCAGGATGGATAGAGCTTAGGGCGGAGGTTTTCTGCTATATAATTTCGTGTGGCTATTTCTATCCGGGTGCAGCCCTTGTAAGGCAGACCCTCCCATGAGATTGGGCGGCATCTGCCATGTGTAGGTAATTGCGTGTTATTGTGGTGGAGGATAGTGTTAGATGTGGTGGGTGAGTTGCAGGGATGTTGGAGAAGGCACAAACACCCAGCCCCCGAGCCATTGGAATTAACCACTGAAGGTTGGAATCCCCGACCCGGCCGGTAATCGAACCCGGGATCCTCTGAACCGAAGGCCAGAACGCTGACCATTCAACCAACGAGTTGGACAGGTTTCCTCCTGAAAAGTGAAGACATACCAGTCACCCTCAAGGGGAAGTTATTCAATGCCTCCTAGTAACTACTTCTTAATTAATGGCGTGTGGCCTCCTAAAAGGCCCGGTGCGGGTTTTTCGAGTTGACTCCGTATAGGCGATCTGTGAGGATGGGGCTCTACCTACGATGATTTCTAATACTGAAGACGGGTGGCACAAACACCCAGCCCCGAGCCATGGGAATCAGCCAATGCTAGTTAAAATCTCCGACCTGGCCAGGAATAGAACCTGGGACCCTTGTGACCAAAGACCAGTATGCTAACTATTTAACCATGGAGCCGGACGTCGCTGGAAACAGTGGCGCTAACTCAACATAACGCCAACAGATTGTGATTGCCGGCCATCTTTACAATATTATCGGTGTCCGCACCAGAAAACGGGCACTGTTGAGGTCACACCTGAAATTCCCACCCACACCTACTTTAGGGGTCCCAAAAAAACTACAGTACAACCACAAACAACACGGGTAGAGTGGGAGGGTATTCATAAACACAGCAATCACAAACATACAGGTAAGCAACATTAGGCGTGGTCACATGCCGGATGGGTGACCACTCCGTGTCTGTCTGTCTGTCTGTCTGTCTGTCTGTCTGTCTGTCTGTCTGTCTGTCTCTCTCTCTCTCTCACACACACACATTAGGGAGCAGTGAGAGTGCCTCCATAATACCCCCAAATTACCACATACACCATTATCATAAGTCCATAAATCAACATTTCACTTCGTTATTTTTCGGAAACAAACTAAATTGCAACTAGAATGCGCGCCATGTCACAATGGATGCTGAACGAACAGGGGGTACTTCTACTTCTAAATTACAACCAATCCACTCTCTCTGTGCTGTCGGCTGGCTCATGGTCGGTCTCAGAGATTTAATTTCCAACTCTCAACAGTCGTATTAGGAGTACATAGACGACAGCAAACCTCCTCATCTACCCCCATCCCTAGGAGAAAAGATACGGGGGGTGGGGGCGGGGGTGGTAAATACTGGTTACAGGAGTAGGTTACGCTGGGGGCCATGTAGAGGAGCATGCTTGGCATCCCACTTCGAGACAAAATACGGAACATACGAATCCGCAGAATAACTCAAGTGGAAACGCGCAGAACATTGCCCCGAGAGGATGGAAGTCGATGGACCAAGTGAGTGCCGAGTTGGCAACCCAGGACATCATGAATCATCATGCAATGCCAGAAGACCACAGCTAGGATGGACTGATGATATCGGAAGGACTGGAGGCAATGACTGGCTTCAGACTGTAACAGATCACGGATATTAGAAGAGACCTGCATCAAGTGTGGATGACAAAACGCTGTAGAAGAATTTGTAATCTATTTTCTAATGTGTCAAAACTGGAATATGTCCTTAGCACTGGAGTGGTCGGGTGGAAAACGTAACGTGAACGGTCAGGCTGGGTATGGTACACCCAATATAAAAACAATTATCTAAACGTTTTTAGCGATTCCATTTCACAAAAGAACATACAGTGTTTTACAATAAAATGGCATAATACTCAATGCCCTGAAAACAATTTTTTAGAATACTTGTCTTCATAACAAACTCAAAAATGTCAACGATATTTGTGGCAAACAGTATGCATGTTTTTTTTTTGCTAGGGGCTTTACGTCGCACCGACACAGATAGGTCTTATGGCGACGAAAACAGTATGTACTTAATATATCTGTTTACTAACACCATTTTCCAAAAATGAACAAAATAATTCTCAGTATACCGAGAAAAATGCGACATGTAAATAACACCTGAGGAAGTTACAGCAGCATTTGAATCCTCTGTAATCACCGTAACACTAGAACTGGCTTTAGCAGCATCTCTAATGTCTACTCCTTCATCAATTTCACTGTTGGATTCATGTCTACTGGTTATCACAAAGTCCGGGTCAACGTCTGAATCGTCAAATTCGTCATCGTATAACGTTTCCTCTACTCCACATGTTGACATCCTTTTACTTAATCCTGATGTGTTCAAAACTGCACGGACAAACCAGTGCTATTGTTTATTGAAGGTATGAACACTGTAAGAGCTTTGAAACTTCAACCACAGAAAATAACTTTTTCAGCGTGTTGGACAGAATTAGGTGTGTCAACGATCGGGCTGGGCCTGGGAGACCCACTGCTACTTTGCGCAAGTGTCAGGAAAAGACTAATTGATGAAACTTCTAGATAGGAACTGCAAAGCATTCCTATGAACATTACAAGAAGGTAGAGAGACGGCCAGCCCTGTGAATGCTGAGGCCTTGAAATACAGTCGAATGCGTTTATAGCGACATCGCTTTTAATGACGTATTGGATATAAAGGTGAAATCTAATGTACCCGTTGAAATCCTATATAAATACTGTATTTAAAAAATCGCTTAGTACGACGTCGCTTATTACGACATACATTATAAAACGGCGTATTTTGATCACATTTTCTGAGAAATGTATCGGATATAACGTTGATTTTGTTTGTTAAGTATTTGGAGATGTAACGCTTTTTTTTTTTTTTTGCTAGGGGCTTTACGTCGCGCCGACACAGATAGGTCTTATGGCGACGATGGGATAGGAAAGGCCTAGGAGTTGGAAGGAAGCGGCCGTGGCCTTAATTAAGGTACAGCCCCAACATTTGCCTAGTGTGAAAATGGGAAACCACGGAAAACCATTTTCAGGGCTGCCGATAGTGGGATTCGAACCTACTATCTCCCGGATGCAAGCTCACAGCCGCGCGCCTCTACGCGCACGGCCAACTCGCCCGGTGTAACGCTTATTATTGTAGACTTGAAGTCAGTCTGTCTGTTAAATAGTCAAGGGAAGCATTGCTGTGAAAATGACGCAAACAATTGTTTAATAATGAAGAAAAGTCACATATAGTATGGCGATTAGAAAATGGGAAAACAAATGCCAGCATCGCGATTGAATTGTATCACACTTAATGATTTCTACAATTTGGAAAGACAAAGAGAACAGTCGCCCAGGTGGCAGATTCCCTTTCTGCCGTTTACCTAGTGTTTTCCAAAATAAATAATGTGCCGATCAATGGATCTATTCTTCAAGTGCAAGGCAATGAAATTCCTCTGTACACCTCCAGAAATACTTATCTGAGTTATGTTTTTTGAAGATTTAACTTCCATCTGTTAATTAACCATGTACGTGTGTAGCCTAAAACATACAGATATGACATTTTTGGCAACAGAACAACAAAACGGCTTTAACGACTATCGGCCGTTGATTGGTGGTTCCTTAGGAGTCGTTGTAACCGATTTCGACTGCAATTGCAAAATTTCATATTGCTGGTTCTCAGAAGCCCAGCCCTACCATTCTAGGGTTAAAATCGTGTACGAGTACCTACATTAATTTATGGACAACCTGTTTACAATAAATATTATTCCATATAATTAAAAAGTGTCCAAGCTTTTGTGTTTAAAAATGTGATCTCTGTCTTCTTAATCCCACTCGCAAAACCACATTTGCTTGTCCTTCGCAATTATCAAATTGGCTCTCTGGTAGAAGAGAGGTCTATGAAATAGCTCAAGTTCACATGGCAATGTTGACAATGCAGCGAACTGTATCAGCTAAAGAGGGGAGGGATGGACATTATGTGATATTCATCAGGTGACCGCAGCTTAAATGCTGCGTATTATGACTAGCCACCGTGACATACTATGTAATCTTAGTCATTCACACCTTGCGCTAATGTACATTTGAAACACAAAGAGCTGTTACAGTAATTACACTAGCAAGTATATTCTCACAAAGATACTCGCTTGCACCCTATCTTAATTTGCCATCCATTTGCACGTACTTTGATTAGGTTTGAGCTTCACTGAGTAGCGGCTACCGGAAACGATTAGGCTATAATCATCAGTGCATCTCAAAATAATCGTAGGATCATGGTGTGAAGGTATTTATAATGCCTCAATTCTTTCTTTCAGATATTTCACAAGAAAAATTTTCAAATCTTGTCAAAGGTTATTCAACATTGCTGAAGGTTTGACAATATTTGAAAAGATTTGGCATGGCTTGATAGAATTTTGTTTAAACAGCAGTTGTGATTCTCGGACTAGCAGTGAGATCTATTCTTAAAGAGAAGAGAAACGCGCAACAAACCATAATTTACATAGGGAAAATATTAACGTGGTTATCTTCAACATCATTTTTTAAAATATAATTACTGCCATGACATCATCTGCAGAGGTTATGTTATATTAAATTTAACTTACATTTACTGAATAAAAATAACGGCAATGCAACGAAAATTCATATACTATTACATGAAAACTTAATAATTCCATAATAATAATAATAATAACAATAATAATTGATACGGGGATTCCGTAGCTCACAGAGGGGTAAGACACGTGTGGGCTGAATGGTTCGACAAGGAATTATTTAGAGCAGAACTTAACACAACAAATTTTGAAATTTTATTACTTTCCTTTTTTGTTTAAAAATTGAGAAGTAGGAAATCTGAATGAATAACAACAACATTAATGGGCTCGTCAGCTTGAACCATAACAGGGACTTAGAAGTCTGAAAATCAGGCACAAAACTTGCGACAATTAACAGTTTGGTTGATTTACATAGAAAAAAGCATTATTGCTCTTGACAGGTACAAATATTCAATAAGAGCACGGTTTGATCTAGGAGGTTACATTACTCTGGAGTCTGAGCTCCATAATACCATAGTCTAGCCTCGTGCAGGCAACAGTTTCTTACGGTGTATTAAGATTCCACCTCACATTAAAGTGTTCATTCATAGTTTCCCCAATGTGGATTTATCTATTTTTCAACAGTCACCGTTCCCAAACGGAACTAACACAAGGGAAAATTTTACACTCTGTAAATAATATACAGAGGCATAATAATCCATACTACATGGCCTTAATGGTAAAAGAAAAAGGTTGCACGTGACCAGCCATAAACAAAAGGCAAGGAGGTGAAACACCTGCACTCCTTCTAGAAATGGTTAAAACCCCAAGTGGGCTTATGGCCCAAAGATAGAGAGGCTAAACCTATACTACACCGCGGTGACTAAAAGAGAAACATTAATGCCAAACAAGTTTTACGAAATTTAGAGTTTTTGTAAACTTAGTAACCCCATGCAAATTTGAATGGGATACGGTAGAGGGTGAACACTCCTCGTTTCCTTACGTTACATATTTCCTAGTAGGGAAAAGAACAGAGCCTACATACTTACCAAAATTCTACATTTAAACCACCAGTTTTTACAAAATCGCATTAAAATAAACAGATTGAAACCTTCCCCTCAATCTATCCCAGGAGCTATCATATGTCTATGAATATTATGCCATTACCTTGAGTCACTGGGCCTTCCTCACGCAGGCCACGCCCCTGCCTCCTTTCGTATACGCCGCACTCACAATCACAGCAACAATTTACACAAGACTGCCCTAAAGTGCCCGGCTTTTATAGTACTTTAAGGGGAAACTTCCAGAACTCTTTACTGATAGTATGGATTCCTATACGCACCCCTGATTTTAATTGGCTAGGGAAGATATTTCCAAGAATCTGATAGGTTGATTACAATCGAGGAGGAACCAGCTGATGCATTGACAACTTCGCAACATTATAAACACCAGTTTTAAGAACCAGGTTAATAAACTTCAAAAATTAATATTAATTCATGAAATAATTAGAGTTTAGCGCGCGAAAAGGGGCAAATAAACCTAAAGTAGAGACATCTAACTGTAGAAGCCAAAAGTTCCTGGTAGTTCCAGAGTTCAAGTTTCTTCACATGGACAGCCTTATAGAAGGGGCGCAGTTTAACTAGCCAGGGAAGGTGTACCTCTGGTATAATAATAATAATAATAATAATAATAATAATAATAATAATAATAATAATAACAATAATAATAATAATAGAGGAAAACTAGCTATAGACTGCCTAGCATTTGCAACGACCTAGCAATCTTAACCCGAGCTATTTCAACAGGCCGAAATCAGGTGGAAATTCTGAAATTGCAGAAGAAGTTGACATTCAGATATCTTTTGAAAAGACGGAATACATAACCTGCAACATACAATCACCATACATCACGGAGACAAAGACTTGGCCGTTCTTTGATCGATTAGAACCTGCTCTAATTCACTTTCGAGACTTTTGTAAAATTGTCAAATACTGCAAGCGATTTGGCAAGTAAACTGGTGAAGTATAGAACATTCTTGTGAAGTCTTGAATTTAACAAAATTTTGATCGTGTACAACATGCTTAAAAAACTGCCGGCCAGCCCTGGTTTCGCATAGGAACAATTCTCAATTTATGATGATAGAACTCGTAGTATTTCCTCGTAAACATGTTAGTTGTTTGCCCTCCATAAGTGCCTAGGTATCTCTGTGCAGCGTTTCCCCTATGCCCTTCCGTCCAACTTTCTGTGAGCTCACCCCTTTCTCCCCATACGATATTTAAACAATTCCTGTGATGTCATTAAAACAATGATACCTTCTGAATCATTAATGAAAAGTATATGCGGTAAAGTATATTTTTATCTTAGTAAGATTATCGATGTGAATTTATATCGATAAGGATTACGTAATTAATAGAAGAATCCACAGTTATAGCGCTTCAGGCAAGCAACTCAATGTTGAAAACATCCTAGGGATATGAGCTACGAATTTTAATTAAAATATAATAAAATAATTATACTGCTTGACATAAATAATTAAGCACGCAGAAGGAGTGGTCCAATATTATTCCATTTCGGTATACTGTACATGCATACCATTGATGTGTGAGTAAATGATTAGATTTACAAGGATCTGTAATGTGTAGAACGCCCACTAGAGTGCAGTCGTGACGGCACCGTCCTGTTGTTGATAAGTTGTCACCAGTCAACTGCTGTGAGACAGACAGTTAAGCAAGACGTGCAGAGAGGACTACGTACAGTACAAAGCACCCGCGATGCCTCGCCAATTGACATCATTTGGTAGAGGCCGCATTGTGGGGCTGCATTAGGCTGGTTGGTAGTATCGTGCAATTACCAGGCATATGGGCCATTCAGATGTCACAGTGGCCCGATGTTGGACTCAGTGGTTACATGAGGGCACCTAATCACGTCGAACAGGTTCGGGTCGACAAAGAAATACCACCTCGAGTGAGGGCCGTCGTATGGTGTGCTAAGCATTGCGGGATCCCATAACTTCGGCACCCATCCGCGAACATGTACTGGAGACTCTACAACATCCTGTAAGTTCCCGCACAGTGTCTTGACGACTCGCATCCGCCCGATTGGGGTCCTACCGCCCCATGCGTCGGTTGCCATTGCCACCAGAACACCAATGCCTGCATTTGGAGCGGTGCCTTCCCCGGGAGGCATGGACAGAGGACGACTGGCGTCGCATCATATTCAGTGAAGAGCCCCGCTTCTCCATAACCTCCAATGACCATCGTGTGCGGGTTTAGCGAAGTCGAGGGCAGAGGGCAGATCCTGCTCATATTGTATAAACATACACAGGCGTGATCCCTGGAATCATGGGGTGGGGAGCCATAGGACATGGGTTCAGGTCGCCTCTAATTGTGCTTCGACATACTTTGACGGCACAGCGATACGTCACAGACGTTCTGCGTCCACACTCCTATTCTTACGGCACAGCACAGTGTTCCAACAAGGTAATGTACGTCCACACACAGTAGGTGTGTCTATGAACCGCCTAGAGTATGATGAGGTCCTCCCATGCGCAGCAAGATCCCCGGACACGTGTGGGATGACATTGGAAGGGGACTCTGTCCCAGTACCAACCTGCGGGATCTGGAGGGACAGCTACAACAATTGTGGACAAACTTTCCTCAGGAGAGGATCTAAGGGCTGTTTGACACCATTCTGAACCGCATAAGGGCATGCATTGCGGCCGGGTGGGGGGAGGGGGCGACAATCTACTGACCTGGTGCCAAAATTCTATCTTTAACTGCCAACGGCCTTGTTTCTTACATCCTATACTGTAATCAGTTCAATAAAGGCACATGTTCTTTCAGCATATGTAGTTTTATTCACTTTCAAACACTCTTTCTGGGTGCTAAACGCTTTTTGTCCGGCAGTGTATAAGAATTATATTATGTTTTTATTCCTTTTCTTATTCATCGTTTTCCGGTCGATTAGATTAGCAATTTGCCCCTTTTCTGCCAATAAGAGCCCTAATGTGAATCATTGCATTGTTTCACCGTAAGTACCACAACGAGCGAAAATGTGAGTCAATGCAGAGTTTCAGTTAAGCCCTGATAACCACATTCGATGTGAAAATTTTACAAAAAAAAATCAGAAAAAGCCTGATGGCATTGCACCAAAGAACGCATTACAAAAACAATGATGTAAATCAGTTAATTTTGCTAGGATCTGAATCAAAAAGAAAACGACTGCTTTTTGGAACTGTATGTAGGTCGGAATTAACTTTGGAAACTTGTTTGTTTAGTTTGATAGAGCTAGACTCATAATTTGAAACCTTTCCGGGCCCTTTCGCCCTTCAACTTTCGCCACAATTCAAGGAAATTGCTTAATTTTCCTTTCTTTACTATTTTCAACATTTAAAAAAAATCCCTCTCCACGAGTCAGTACTCAATTCTGTAGGACATATGTGGAAAAGTGTTAACTCACGATTAGCCTACACTTGGATTTACTGTTCTTTGTATCTGTGTGGATTGTTCCACATTTTCCTTATCACTTTTTTCTTCTTTTTTTCTAGTGGCTTTACGTCGCACCGACACAGATAGGTCTTATGGCGACGATCGGATAGGAAAGACCTAGAAGTTGGAAGGAAGCGGCCGTGGCCTTAATTAAGGTACAGCCCCAGTATTTGCCTGGTGTGAAAATGGGAAATCACGGAAAACCAACTTCAGGGTTGCCGACAGTGGGATTCGAACCCACTGTTGCTCTCCCTCTTGGCAATTTACCACTGACTGTCCCCTAAACAATACAACTACAAGAACGATAAATATAAATACTGTAACTTAGTGAGCAAATTGCCTCATAGGCAATGCCTGCTAAAATCGTTCCCCTCTACCGTCCCCACTTTCTCGTCCCCGAGCTCTGAACAGAATGATGGGTTTCATATTAAAAGTGTAATATTCGAGGATTGGACCTTAATTAAAGCTAGGGTCATTTAGCACCCAGTCCTAACCTAAGAAAACTGGGACAAATCTAAAGAAAAGCAGCTCGATATGTTCTGGGTAATTTTGGACAAAAGAGTAGTGTTACGAAAATGTTCCGAAGTATGGGCTGGGAAGACTTGAGAGTAAGGAGACGAGTAAGTGGTATTATCCGAGTTGTCAGTAGAGAGATGGCATGGAATGGCATTAGCAGGCGAAAAAGTGTTTTAAAAGTAGGAAAGATCACAGTATGAAGACAAAGTTGGAATTCAGGACGGCAAATATTCGTTTATAGGAAGAGAAGTTAGGAATTGGAATAATTTACACCGGAATGTTCAATAAATTTCCAAATTCTTTCGAATTATATAAGGTTCTTTTCTTCCTATTTGCTTCACGTCGCACCGACACTGAGAGGTCTTATGGCGACGATTGGATAGGGAAGGGCCACGGGAGGGAAGGATGGGGCCATGGCCTTAATTAAGATACAGCTCCAACATTTGCCTGGTATGAAAATTGAAACCAAGGAAAATCATCTTCAGGTCTGTCGACAGTGGGGTTCCAACCTACTATCTTCCGAATGCAAGGTCACAGCGGAGCGACCCTACCCTCAGGGCCTACTCATTCAGTAATTATTTAATAAAATAGCAGGTAAAGAGCAGATGGGGAATCTACCACCTTGGCGACTGTCCTAAATGCAGATCAGAAGTGATCGATTGAGTGATTGATTGATCGCCACAATAGGACCTGTCTGAGTCACGGCAACGTAAAATGAACACCTAAAAAACCATGTTATTTCCTGAAGATGGTTTTCGTGGTTTCCCATTTTCACATCAAGCAAATGCTGGGGCTGTACCTTAATTAAGGCCGCGGTCGCTTTCTTTTCACTCATAGCCCTTGCCTACCCCATCACCACCATGAAATATATCTGTGACGGTGCGACGCAAGGCAACTTGTAAAAAAAAAAATCTATTTGCAAATAGAGGTTTGAGGAGGCCGCAAGACAGAGTAGTGAAAATTAAATGTGGTACGGATATTTCAAGAATGAACTCATTTGAATCTCGTTTTTAATTGTAGGAGAAAAAACGTTTGTTACGGTAACTCAGATTATATTTTGGTGGTCATATTGTGAGTGCGATTGAAATGAATCATACATTATGTTTCGGTGTTTGACAAATTACTACTAAGTAACACTATTTTTCAGTCCCAAAAATTGTCAAGTAAATAATAGGCAGCAGTGTCTCTTCAAATAATTTCTAAAAAAATTACTGGTACGAGCTCAAAAATGTTTGGCAACCCCAAGTGTAAGTTACGATTGCACCCTTTGCCGCCCATGCATTGGTCATGTACAGTTTCCAGCTGTTGGCCAGGTCTGCTTGGAACATAATCCTCTCAATCTCCTATTGTCTTTTCGCCACTTCTCTGTCTCCGTCTCCTCTCCTCTGCACACACTCTTCCACTCCTTTCTTCCACACGTCTCATGGTCGTCCTCTTGGTCGTTTTCCTGTTCTCTCCATTTTGTGCATCCTTCTGGGTATCCTTTCCTCTGTCATTCTCTTCACGTGTCCATATCATCTAAGTCTGGATGCTTCCATCCTGTTCTGCAGTGGCTCTTCTTTTTTCTATATCTCTGACGTTCTCATTTCTCATCTTATCCATTCTTGTCACTCTTATCTTGCTTCTTAGAATTTTTATACCGGGCGAGTTGGCCGTGCGCGTAGAGCCCTGAAGATGGTTTCCGTGGTTTCCCATTTTCACACCAGGCAAATGCTGGGGCTGTACCTTAATTAAGGCCACGGCCGCTTCCTTCCAACTCCTAGGTCTTTCCTATCCCATCGTCGCCATAAGACCTATCTGTGTCGGTGCGACGTAAAGCCCCTAGCAAAAAAAAAAAAAGAAGAATTTTTATATTCACTTGCCTGTATCCTAGTCATGTCTCTCTGCCTCATTACCCAAGTTTCTGCTGCATACGTCAGAATAGGTATATAGTACACGCTGTATATCATCCTTTTGCTTCTCTGACGGACATCCTTGCCCCAAACCAGGCTTCTAACACTTTTCAGGAACGCTCCTGCTTGTCTTCCACACTCTTCCTTATCATTTCTTCCACTTTACTCTATGATACTTCCCGGACACTTCCTAAGCTTTCCTCCTTCAAGATTATCCCTCTCACAGATCCTTAGTGACCTAGTGAAATTACCAGTTGCAATTTCTGACACGTTGTTATAATTTCGTTTAAGAGTATCCGAGATTGGGCTTCGTTGGAAGTCGGGTGCCATGTGAGTAATTCTGAGTATTTAACGCACGAGTGCTGGTATAAATTAGGAAACTCCTCTTGTAATACAAGGAACAGCAGCTTAAGTCTCTTATCAAGTTTGGTGGGGGAGTTAACAACTCGTAATTTGCAGTTTGTGGTCTCGTCTGTCATAACTTAGGTGTGGTGAGAAACGGGCTCTCAGCTCGAACAAAGTAGAATTCACTACTCAGCATTATAAAGTGACGAGACATTCTGGCTGTTATCCACCATAACCTGCTACAGAAATGAACAGTAAACAGTACCTGTACTTAGAAACAAATTCGAAAAAAGCTGAGATCATTACCCTCCACACACGTTGAAATTCTGAGTTGTCATAACATGAATATGAGTTTTATTATTATTATTATTATTATTATTATTATTATTATTATCATTATTATTGTTTCCGTGGTTTGGTGGATTAGCAGAGGTGAAAGAAGGTGCTGGGATGAATAGGTCTCAATATACGAAATTAAAGTTAATTAAAAATTTAACAAGGTTATATTTTCTTTTTAAGATCAAGAAATAACAAATATAACAGGTACTCAGTAGCCTAGCAACAAATCGAGAATGTACAATTACAGTGTTGCAGGATTTGGGCTCCGAGAGCCAGACACACAATTCTTGAGCAATTAGCCCAACTTTAGCCAGATACCAGGTTTGACAAAGGGGCAGAAAACCCCAATAATGCCCAGGAGCTCTTGCTCCCTATTACTCAGTAAAGTCTGCTCGAGGCACACAGAAATCAAACTGTTAAGAAAGAGCAACCCGCTCTTAAAGTTCAAGCCTATCAAAGGCCGCACCAAACTCCACCTTCAAGCTGACCTCCAAGCACATGAAAACAGGGGTAAAAATACCCAACCTACTGAGGCCTACTCAATAAAGAAACAGGACAATTACATGGCCTCCAAAATACCAACTTGAGAGGAGGCGTCCTTGCACTCCTAATACACTTTATTTAAAACCTATTTGGCACTAGGCCGCATATGCAAGGGCCAATCCCATACTAAAGAGGTGACACGATAGGAAAACTTATTACATTACGAAACCTAGGCCTTTCCGGTCCCATCGTCGCCATAACACCTATCTGTGTCGGTGCGACGTAAAGCAAATAGCAAGAAAAAAGTATAAAACACTCCTGTATGACAAAATTCTGGCACCTCGATGTCTCCAAAAATAGGAAAAGTAGTTAGTTGGACGTAATACTAATAACATTAAATTAAGTAGTCTAGTGGACTCCGATCAAGGCCCGACTATTTGCACAGCCCAACATCTAGGAAATGAAAACTTTTCTTTGGTAAAACGGTGGTCTTTTGGTTCAGTATTGTTCATTCCTCTAGAATTCCGTGACCTAAAATTTATCTCCGTGAAGGTACCTATTTTGATCTACCCATAGGGATTTGGTCCAAGCTGAATAGAATTTATGCTGTATGAGCTGATTCACTGTCGAACTGCAATAAGTCTTCTCAGTGCGTTTGTGTAGCTGAGAATTTGGGCAGTAAAGCACAGTGTCTGAGTATCTACTGTAGGCATACACCCATAGGGGTAATTCAGGGGTGGCAATATTTTGAAGGAAACCAAATTTTCGTAGTACTACATAATTAGAAATACATATTTCATATGTAAGTTTTTTATTACCCTTACGTCAATGAAACAAAATAATTGTTGTAAAATTTGTTTACGCTACGTACATAATGTTGATAGAAATAATTTCTGTTATTGTTCAATTTTACCTTCCCCCATCATTCTAATTAAAATGTCGCTAATAAAGAATTCTGACGGGTGGGCGCTGAACGCCACGAACTGCTCCGTTTGAGACAGTGCAACAGTGCTACAATGCCGTTTCCTGTCATCGACATTCCTAAGCAAGAGGTAGAGACCAGGCTTCAAGAAAATAACTTGGATGTTCTCAACCGTCTAAGTAAGGTTATAAAGGAAAGCAAAGTAGAGGTGGTCGTTGCAAATTATGTCAGTAGTTTTTACACTTTGGACAGGAAACTTCATTTGTTTGACTTGCAGTGTTGGAAGAATCAAAACAAATATATCCAGGAAAGTGATATAGAGAAGTATTTAGAAAGTTTATTCGTTCTCATTTTTAAAAATTTAAATTTAAAATTTCACAGTTCCAATGAATTCAGCAACCTGTGAGAGGTATTTTTCATGCTTGCGGGCATTTAAAACCATACTGGAGGAACACGATCGTCCAGGAGAGGTCATCCTCCTTGGTTTTTTGGCTCTCAAAAGTATTACTGATGTTGTCATTTCAAAAGCAATTAATGATTTTAATTCCAATCGAAAGAGAGGTGTAAAGATCTGAAAAGATTGTGCATAATAAAGAAAAGGTTTGTATTTTGTCCACGTTGTCTGCTTGAATTTTACTTTTAAGGATAAAAGCAGGCCAGCTGCCTCTGTGGATCCGTGGTAGAGTGTCGGCCTCCGGATACCAAGATAGCGGGTTCAAACCCGGCAGAGGTAGTCGGGTTTTGAAGGGTAGAAAAAAGTCCAATCGACACTCCATGTCGTACGATGTCGGCATGTAAAAGATCTCTGGTGATACATTTGGTATTTACCCGACAAAATTGATTAAATCTCAGCCATGAGAGATTCGGTTTACTCTGTCTGCCATCTAGTGGGTCTAGAGTAAAACGGAACGTCGAAATTGACGAGCAGACAGCCAGATGGCGTCAAATCGAAATGTCTGCACACGGTAGTTGAGGCCATACGATTAAAAGCAGGCCAAGTAACAAATACAATTGAATTAGGTCCACTTTTTATTTCTGTGTGAATGTTCTTTACGGAGGTTTGGGAATTAAATTAAAATGATTAACGTAGAATATTCACTGAGTGTCATGCCGGTTATACACTGAATTATTCGGTAAAGAAATAGTTCCCAACTTCGCCGAAAACCTATTTTAGACAGTGTGTACTGGTGTTTCCAGTTCTCGGTTACAATATCTTCAAAGTTATGTTGGAAAACAATTGTCAAGATCTTCAATTTAGTGGTAATGTGTAGTGATCTATTAGGCTACACAAAGGTAAATGGTGTCGGTCTAGAAGTACGATTTTAAGGCGATACTAAAATAATAATTTACTATTACTCCATGGTGATACCAAGCGACCGCTGCTCATCCCGAAGGCCTGCAGATTACGAGGTGACGCTGGTCAGTGCGACGAATCCTCTCGGTCGTTATTCTTGGTTTTCTAGATCAGGTATAATAATAATAATAATAATAATAATAATAATAATAATAATAATAATAATAATAATAATAATAATAATAATAATAATAATTATGTCTGGCTCCATGGTTGAATGGTTAGCGTGCTCACCTTTGGTCACAGCGGTCCCGGGTTCGATTCCGGGAAGGGTCGGGAATTTATCCGTCATTGGTTAATTTCGCTGGCACGGGGCCTGGGTGTATGTGTCGTCTTCATAATCATTTCAACGTCATCACGACGAGCAGATCACCTACGGGCATGAGATCAAAAGACCCGCATCTGGTGAGCCGAGCTTGTCCTCGGACACTCTTGGCACAAAAAAGCCATACGCCATTTAATTTAATAATAATAATAATAATAATAATAATAATAATCAGGTGGAAATTCTTCAAGAAATAGCTGTTAAAACAGGCTTACGGATCTCCTTTGCAAAGAACCGAGTATAAGGATTTGGAAAAGGCAGACTCCACTCACAGCATTGAGACGGCTTATGGGATTGTCCAGAGGACCATGCAATTTTAATACCTTGGCGAGATTACAGTATTACCTCGAATAACAATGAAGAGGAAACATTGGGGGAGAGAGCAAGAAAGATGGAATTGTCATTTAAAATGAGCCATGATACTCTCAGATCCATATCCATCTACTAACAGGCTAATCTGAGACACTACCGCGTAGTAGTAAGACCGGGATGCCATTTACGCTGCAGAAATATTAACAAAAATGGAAGATATGTCGATTGAGAGAAAAAAAAGGAAGTTCCTCAGAAAGATTTTGGATCCTAAGAAAGTGCATAACGGTTTTATCTTCCACCTGAGGTCAAACAAGGAACTGCATGCGACAGTCGAAAAGATCACCATCGTTATGAAGAAACGAAGGTTAACCTTTCATGGTCACCTGAAGAGAATGTACCTGGAGAGATTTGCGCACAAATTGCTCATTTTACAGTAAAAAATAATGAAAATCTCATCCCCGATGACTGAAGGAGGTGCACGAAGGCATGTGGGTAAATTATATAAGACCAGAGGACATAATGGAGAGGACCATTTTTAGGAAGAAAGTTGCGGAGTTGAGGGATGATCCAGAGATCAAACTGCGGAACATTTGGGTGGAAGATCGGCTGAAAAGGAGCGTGAGGTTGAAAAGACAGACTCAATCCACAGCATTGAGACGGCTTACGGGATTGTCCGAACGACCATGCAATTTTAATACCTTGGTGAGATCATTACCTTGAATAACAATGAAATAGAAGCAACGGAGGGGAGAGCAAGGAAGATTGAAACTCGGACACTACTGCGTAGTAGTCAGACCGGCATGCCTTTACGCTGGAAGATGGAATTAATGCTGGAGGAGGACATTGTTAAGATAAGTTCTAGAATTTAAATTCTTAAATATTAAACATAGATAAACGTAAACATTATTTCTAAATATTTGAGTGTGATTTCACAGGATCTGATGATGTCATTTTTAGTGCGGTGTCTTATGGTTCCTAAACGTGGACAGTCAGACAGAAAGAACCAAAATGTTTGGAAAGTTTTGAAATGTGTTTATGGAGAAGAACAGAGCAAGTGAAATGGACCGATAGAGTGAGAAATGAGGAGGTGCTGAGCAGGGTAGGAGAGGAGAGGAACTTCATGATGATGATACAGAAGAGGAAAATATCTTGGATTGATCACATATTACGTAGAAATTGTCTACTACAGAGAATCATGGAGGGAAAATTTGAAGGAGAAAGAGGGAGAGGACGAAGTAAGTTTGGAATGCTGACTGAAGGGAAGAGAGGAAGAAGTTCCAAGCACATGAAGGAAGATGCTCAGGACAGAGAGAAATGGAGGACATCCAGTTGATACCTGTCTAAGGACAGATTTACTGCAAGAAGAAGATGTATTTTATGCTCGACGATGCCGAAATATAAATATTACATGCGAGAAAACTGAATCTTAATGATTATTATGATACAGGTTCTCCACCAATCAGAGCTCATATTTTCATTATGATACAACTGTTTGACCAAATAGGTAAGAATAGCATCGCGCCTGCGCTCAGCGCACTAGCTTCGCACTCGTTTCCAGGATCAAACATGTCGGGCACATGTATTAATATTAATGCACCTTCTACTTCAAATATTCTACAACCACACGACACATTTCCGCAAATTCTCTTCATCAACTGTACAATAAACAATTTATATTTGAAATAAATCTAGTTTATGATAACCTTATATCAATGCTTTGAAAACATATGACATGGAAATTATAAAACTCGCTTCGCTCGTTTTATAACCATGCTCATGTCTTAATAATTATTGCCATTATAGGCTTGTTGCATAATGTACTATTTTCACAGGTATGTTGTAGTATTATATTTATATTTAACCTATGTGTTAGACAGACTGAAAATTTTTTCAGTTACATGAAAAACTTCGGTTACTAAGTACGTAAAGAAAGGGAGGCAGGTAGTTTGCTGTATCGATGTAAATAATTAATTAATATTAATAATAGTAATAATAATAATAAGTATAGGTCCCGTGCTGATCCGCAGCATTCGTTATAAATAGGTCAGATAACTCGTCTTGCTATACCTGTCGTAGTGATATTGTTTCGCCTTCCCTGCTCAATGGGTTTATGAACATTTAATAAGAATCGCATTATAGTATGACGCAGTTCGTAGTCAGAATTTATCCATTCTGACGTCATCATGCCATCTGTTTGGTAAGAATCTAACCATGTATTCGCTTTTTGTTTTTATCCTGCAATTCTTCATGTAAAGCTTGGTATTGTGTCGTTGAAGGCAATGGTATTTTTAATTGCAGTTCTTCTATACATAATGGTTGTCTTGTAAACTCATAGGTTGGTCTCGAAAGAGCCCTGTTTTTTTGACAGGCAGATAACTTTTTAAAGATACATGGCCTTCACTCTTTCTAGTGTAGCTAGGTTATACTTCGATAGCTGCTCCCAGATAATGTCTAAGACTTATGTCATGATGGGGGAACGCTCTGCCATGTGTTGAATACTTGGAAGCTGGAAAAGGTAGAGAATCAAAGAGTATCTAGTAGGGAACAGTATTCGTCCGTGATCAGAGGAAATGTATTCTCTCCGGGTTGACGGGCAATAATCAGACATGGCTGCATGCAATAACATTACTAAGGATGTAAATCATATAGATCAGAATATTAATGAAAGTGTTAGTCGCTTAGGAACCTACTAAGTACAAATGTATTGCAGTTTAAGCTTAGCCTTCGAATGCTATTATTGGAGTGATCATTTAATGACTTGATTTAATGATTGCTCAAAGTTGACTGAACTTAGAGACCTATCAATGTCTCATGATTCCGCGACAGAAGAGAATAAAACAAAAATGAAGCAAATTGTCCCAGTAGAACGAACGGGTGGATTTGCCAAAGCTGTTTTAGTAAACTCGTTTAATATATGGACAATAATTATAAAATATGCCTTTGCTGGCAGGACCTAGTGTTTACAGTGCACTATGTCTTCTGGTATGGGCTAGAATAAATTTGTAACTTTCATAGATCTGTCTCAGTTTTATCCTTGGCTTTGGCACTATGAAAGTGACTGAGGTATGAGCGATGCTAGTAATGCCAATCCTTATGCAGCCAGGCCCTGCTATGAATGGTGTGGAAATGTTGTTCATAGGGTTTGTTGATGCATGCATTTTAGTGGGCTTGGCAGACTGATACGTAACAGCAACTTCTGGCTCGGTGAGGAAAGCAACGGGAAACTACCTCACTCCTCATTTCCCTAGTACGCCTCTTCAGTGATACCTAGGCCATCTATGACAGCTTATGGCAGAGCTGTTCAGGATCCAACCAGCCTTAGGGCTGAGGACTCAACATACACAATTATAAAATAATAATAATAATAATGATAACGCACATCTAATAACCTTAACTTTACTAAAAAATACATTTATCAGCCGAGTGTGTGTCTCTCTCTCTCTGTATCAGTCACTCTGTTCTGAATATAGAGGGGGCTCTAAACGTTCAAATACAATAGGCCACCAGTTGGTCTGTTTCCCAAACGGATCCTCCGGTCGAAGATGCATGTTGTCAGTATATATTTGCGGCCGTGGAAGATCTTAGAGCGATGGTTCATGAAGCTGTCCCGTGTAAACTCCGCCCGCTTCGAGTCCAGGCCATGAGTTGACACTCGCCTGTGTACAGGGGCGACATCAAAGCGGGCAAACAGTGGTCTCCATTTTATCAGGCGGGAGAGAGAATGTTTGCTCTGGCTTGTGACGGGGAAGGGGGACCAGCGCAGGGTCACACAGCAAGCCAAAAGCATAAT
Source organism: Anabrus simplex (assembly GCF_040414725.1). Lineage (NCBI taxonomy): Eukaryota > Metazoa > Arthropoda > Insecta > Orthoptera > Tettigoniidae > Anabrus > Anabrus simplex. The sequence goes on from NC_090265.1 coordinate 848,045,845, forward strand.
TCCTGTGCTTAGGGTCTTAACAACAATGTCATTGATTCTTAGATCTGTCATAGAACTGGAGCACATGACCCAAATATATAAAACAAAAATTATAATTTTGTTGACACTGCAAATTTTAGACACACGCTTCAATTGAACACGGCTCCGTGATCAGATGGCAACATGTTGTCCTTCATTCCAAGCGGTCCCGGGTTCCATAACAGCCGGTTCGGGAATTTTAACCTTCTTCTGGCTCGGGGGCCGGGTACTTGTGTCACCTTCGACATTAAATTTCATCCTAGGCACGACCCCAACCTTACAAACGGTTTTATTATTATTATTATTATTATTATTATTATTATTATATTATTATTATTATTATTATTTAATCCGTTTACCGTCCAGGGTTGTTTTCTCCCTCGGACTCAGCAAGGGATGAAAATTCTACGGCATTGTCTGAAGCGTGAGACTTTGGGTCAGGGGGATACAACTGGGAAAGAGGACCAGTACCTCGCCTAGGCAGCCTGCTATGCAGAACATGGGCCTTGGAGGGATGGAAAGATTGGAAGGGATAGAAGGAAGGAAACGGGCGTGGCCGTAAGTTAGGTAGCATCCCGGCATTTGTGTGGAGAAGAAGTGGGAAACCACGGAAAAGCACTCCGAGGATGGCTTAGGTGGGAATCGAGGCCCCTCTACTCAGCTGAGTGGACCCCGTTCCAGTCCTCATACCACTTTTGAAATTTCGTAGCAGAGTCGGAAATCGAACCCGGGCCTCCGGGGGTGGCAGCTAATCACACTAATAAGGGTTTTATACCTGCATTTTTCGTAACGGTTACTCCCTCTTTTTTTGAAGAAATTGCATGTGGCAAAATTTTTAGGGAAAAAAACACTGTGTTTTACGTGATAGCTGAGTGACGTAATCATTTGCATCTCATTAAGGTAACATGGTTCGAATCTCGGAGAGTAAAGGTGGAAGTTTTGTAATGAAAAATCACGTCCTGTGGTTCGAATTCCACGTAAAGCTACAAGCTTGCTCGCTTGAAAGAACACTAATATTATGTAACTTTCTTGTTTTTACGTTGTTTTTACGTTACTCGTTACTTCCGCCGAGTTGCCGGAAGATTGTCACACAGGAGTTCTTTACGTGCCAGTAAATCTACCGACAGGAGGCTGACGTATTTGATTACTTACAAATACTACCGGTTTGATCCAGGATCTAACCTGCCAAGTTGGGATCAGCAGGTCAGCGCCTCAACCGTCTGAGCCACTCAGCCCGGCACTCATATTATTATTATCATTATTATCATCATTATTAGTAGTGGTAGTATTAGCAGAGGCTGCCTGGTCGAGGCGGTAAAGGTGTGATCGGTTCACCAGGAAGTACGTGGGTTGGCTTCCCCGCCAGAAAGTCGAAAAATTTAAGATACGAGATTTCCACTTCGGGAGCTGTGTGTAGCCCTAAGGTTCACTCAGCCTACACCAAAAATGAGTAGCCAGTTAATTCCTGGAGCAAAGGCGGCAAAGCTAACCACTCTACATCAAGTGCCGAAGTTACGGATGGAGGCCTTTACATTCCAACATTCACATGGACCTTCATGGCCTGTACGGAGATTACTTTGCATTGATTTCTTATTTTTCTTAATAGTATTATTATTATTCTTTCTTTCTCCATTAGGGTCTTCTAGGGACCACGAGATAATGTCAATGCTTCGTCCTTTGTTGTTGCTTCTTCTTTCTCCAATATTCCTTCATCTGCTCATTATGTCTCCTTTTCCTCTCCTCGGACTACTTTGAGCCTGTTTTCCTTCCCTCCCTTCCTTGGAATCCTTCCATTTTAACACTTTTCTAAAAATTTATCTCTGTTGCTTCTTCTTTCCTTATGTTGTTTCTTTCCAAATATTTCTTGACTTCATAAATCCAGGTTGTTGTTGACTTCTTGTTCCAAAGATATCTGAATACCTATTTGGTTAACCTGTTGTCATCTATTCTGTATAAATGTCCCAAAAAGTATCAATCGCCTCTTCCGCATTGAATCTGTTATGTTTCCTATGTTCCGGTATATTTCATCATTACTTCTTGATTTCCAGAGTTCTGTAGTTTTATTATTATTATTATTATTATTATTATTATTATTATTATTATTATTATTATTATTATTATAGGTACATAGGATGAATTAGTAAACTAAAGTTGAACCAATTACAAGTTGTGTAAAATGTTCAAATATTTACAAGAACTATTGTCAAAACTCCGAGGTCCATTTAGTAGGCGCAGGTTGTTTATCTCTTCTCCGCAGAATAGTTTGGATTCCTGGCTTTTACACGGATTTTTATTCCTAGACTGAGGGTTACAATGGTTACAATGAAGTTTACTCATCCTTGTGAGGTTATCTGAGGAACTGGAATTTGGCGAAGACAGCTCAGCAATACAACCGAAGAAGTCGTTACGCTTCCTGAACTAAAGTTCTAAGCGTCCAGTTTCTTGGCTGTGTAAACAGGTGGGTACTTTGAGCGTAGTCGAGTAGACTCTGGAGTTTTCTGCGGCTGTTCCCGGGTTATCATTCTCGGGCTAACCAATGGAGCCACTGAGATCGCATGATTTCAAGAACAGGTCACATATGTGTTTTAGTGGAGGTCACTTTCCGGTCCATTTATCTTGCCTTCTTTCCATCTAGGCACAGAATCAACATAGGCCTGGGCAGGGATCAACGTTTTAACTACGACTTGCTAATTCCAGGAATGTGTCACTGTGCGGATGAATGTTAATATGGATATTTTATTGTCATGGGCGGTCTAAGGGTGATGGTGGTGATTATTATTTTACAACGGGGCAACCATTCTCTCGACACTAAACCAGGGGAGTTGGCCGTTCGGTTAGAGGCGCGCAGTTGTGAGCTTGCATTTAGGAGATAGTGGGTTCGAACCCCACTGTCGGCGGCCCTGAATTTTTTGTATGGTTTCCCGTTTCTACACCAGCCAAATGCTGGGGCTGCGCCTTAATTAAGGCCACGTGCGCTTCCTTCGCACCCCTAGCCCTTTCCTATCCCATCGTCACCATAAAACCTATCTGTGTTGATGCGATGTAAGCCCAATTGCAAAACAAAATTAATACTAGAAGAATTCCTCTACTTTGAAGAATGAAGATATTGGCAAAATAAGGAGAAAGTCTACGCAGGGCGTGAAAGTAAAAGACTCCGTAGGCCTCACAAACCTAATACCGTCGGGGTCGAAAAAGAAGAGCAGGAAAGATAAAGGTAAGTGAAAACAATAGTAGACTCAGCCAGGTGGCATGTGGTCGCTGAACCACGCTCACAATGTGAAAGGGCCTGGGTCCCACTTTTAGTTGCCTTTAACCACAGGCAGGGGATCCTGTGGATGCATACTTCCACCCCCATCCACAGGGGCAGAATCCCTACGCCTCACAAAGATGATAACGTTGGGGTCGGAAAATAACAAGAGTAATCAAGGAAGGTTGGATAAGAAACATGAAAGCTAGATGAATGGCGTTAGTAAGTGGAAGCAATGCCAGGCTCAGCTCCTATGGCCAACAACCCACGCTCCCAAGTTGAGAGATCCTGAGGGTCCCCTTTTGATTATTATGATGATGTTTGTTGTTTAAAGGGGCCTAACTTCTAAGGTCATCGGCCCCGGGGCCCCCTTTTTATTCGACTCTTACGATAGGCAGGAGATAGGTTACTGTGAATATGTTCTATTCTACCGCACTTATCCGCCTAGTCCAAGCAATAAAGACATTCTCTGTTCACTCGTAAGGACGTAGGTTCGATTCTCTGCCAGGGAGTCGAAAAAAATAAAGAAGCTATTTCAATTTCTGAAGGAGCGGACTTTTCTTGCAAGTTGCTTTACGTCGCACCGACACAGATGGGTTTTATGGCGACGATGGGACAGGGAAGGGTTAGGAATGGGAAGGAAACGGCTGTTGCCTTAATTAAGTTATTTGTCTGGTTGGAAAATGGGAAACCACGGAAAATCGTCTTCAGGGCTACCAGCAGTGGAGTTCAAACCCACTATCTCCCGAATATTGGATGCTGGCCGCACTTAAGCGAATGCAGATTTATCTTTAGTAGTGGCGTTATTATTATTATAAACCTTCCTCCAACAGCTGCAGGTTGCCCGAGGACAAGGAGTACCCGAACAACAACAACAACAATAGATAGGCCTACAGGTGAATGGATTAGCCCTACACGAGACGGTATGAAGTTACGAGTAGGCAAGAGAGTGAAGCACGTCAAACATTTATCTGAGGACTACAAGCATGGTTCTTGAAGATCATGATGGACTTCTTGAGAGTAGTAATGGGGATGTTAAAGACGAAATATATATTCAGCCCAAAGGTATTGCAAAAGATGACCAAAAAAATTAGGAATGGTTCCTCGAGAAAATAAAATCAAGCCGATTACAGAGATTGATGAGGGCTTGTACTTTTGCCTATAGAAGTCCACCGTTACCTAATATTTTTTTTTTTTCGCATCGACCTCTTCTGGTTGGTTTCGTGGGTCTCAAATCTAATTGTTGAAGTAATCATGAAAACTTCGGAACAGTATGGCTTAAAAGCAATAATGTCAAAGCGTCGGTTGCTTCCTCTGTTAGAGAGACCGTGTACTTCTTCACAGACATTATAACCTTGCCCTCTTAAAGCGTTAGCTGCCGTTGATCTGGCTAAATTATGGCGTGAGGTGCGCAGTAGATCACTATGTGGACTCATAGTCCTCTCTCAACCACATCATTGTGCAGGAAAAGTTTATGGAGGAAATTACTTTTCTCAATAAATTCATGTGTAATATAAATTTAAAATAAATGCAACATAACTTGATAACTATACCAATATCTACATATATGTACTGCTAAATGAAAATTAATGAAAATCATGTTTAAATTAAGTTAAGCAAATTAACTAAATTACACACACACACACACACACACACACACGCGCGCGCGCGCGCGATCATTCACTCATCATGATTCATACCGTTGGTTTATACATCTAAGTGGTACTTTCCGCACGAGGACTCCAGAGAGTTACTGATGCGGATGTTATTTGGAACAGAGTTCCATAATCTAGTTCCCGTCACAATAAATGAACGATTATAGGCAGCTGACCTGCTAAAGGGAATGACAAGGCTGGTAACAAAGCATGTATTACGCTGGTGAAAAGAGCAAAGGTATGTACAGTTTAATAACAATTACTGGGGAGTCCTCTCAGTTAGTGATCTGAACACCAACATGGCTATATGAAGATCTCTGAGTTCTTCAAATTTCAGGAGAGAAAGTTGCTTTTAATAAGGTGTAACATGTGTGTAATAGCGTAAGGAAAATATAAATTTGATGCAGGAATTCATGGTCTTTTGTATCTTTCTAAATTGTTCTTTCGTTGCATCTATGAGTACAGCATCACAGTAATAGAATATAGAGAGAACCAGTGTTTTTATAAGCCTGACTTTCATATTTATTGGTAATACTGCATGTTTTTGAGGTACTTGAGAGGATGGAGTGAGGTATATACTCTGTTACAGATTCGAGTGACATGTTCATTATAATTTAGATTTTTATTTATAACAACACCTAGATTAATTACCGAACTTTCGTAAGGAATTTTGGTGCCAGATAGAGTGAGTGAAGGGATGTCTAAAGTCTTTGTCATGTTTATTAATTTGGATGGCTATTGAGGTTCAATCATCCTACTAAGGAAATGAGCACAGGTTAATTTATGGGTAAAGTGAAGGTTCAGGTATACAGCTAACCAACCCATCATTCTTAGTGTTGAGGTTACAGACAAGGAAAACTGTAATTTCCACCCCTTAAAGGGCGTTTTGAGGCTTGTAGGGAGTTTTGTTTTATTACTGTCACATTGAGCTTAACTAATATAAATAGTATTGTCTTCTTACATCTGTGTTATTGAATGTGACAAACACAGCGGTGTTCTGCCTCATCTCCAGAGCGGAAAACGGTCGCACAGGTTGGCAAGCCGGACGGGAAATGAATCGATGACATTTTCATTACAAGCCAGATATGTTTCCCCGCGTCAAAACTCGCTCGATTCATAAATAAATGCATCATTTATTTCCCCAGGCCATTTGAGGGGCACTTGACGCACACATCTACTGTGCAACACAAAGGGAATATTACGGGGAACCCCACTTTTTGGCCATACGTGTTTGTATTTATTTATTCATTACTGCTCGAATGAGGATCGGCCAGTCGGAAATGGATAAATCCCGGACTCTCCGCAGCACGTCCGATACATAACACAGTACAATTCACAATTAAATGTTTGATTCGTTGGAATGAGGTGAAAATCACGCATCCCTGACCTATTGGATTATCAAAAGTGGCCAATCTCTCGTTAGAGCACTGCCATATACGAGTCTGAAGATAAAAAATACAACCACAGAATTGAGCTTGGGCAATCATTATTAAATTAATATAAATTAAACTCTTCCGTCTACGCATGGATTATCAATTCTAGACCTTCTAATTGATTAAAGTTTCCAAACCAAACTTCAAACGTCCAGGTGAAAATAAATGATCACAGAATTTAACTGATCAATAATCATTAGTTTGATATAATTATGTCATATGTGAATGGTTTATCAGTTCTACACTTTGGCGCGTCAAAATAGAAAGATGAGTAAATTTATAATAGTGGTTTAACTTTCTACAGTAACGGGCGAAAGTGTATGACCACATTCGAATACCATGAAATGCCATCTAGAAACTAGGAAAATACTTTTTTGTCTCAACACTGGTATCTCTTTACATGCATTTCATCTGATTTCCTGTAGTTTTACGAATTATCTGACTATAACAAGTGGATTTCTAACAAAGATGGATTATCCAAATCTGAATGGATCACCACGCAAACGTGGCGGCTGTCCGGACCATTGCAGGCAGATCCTTAGACGGTACCCGATGCAGACACTGCTCCGAGAACGAATCACTTGGACATGTCTTAGGATTCTGGGGTAGAGGAAAATTACTACGCAGTTCACGCCATCACACGGTGAGGTCTAAGATCGCTAACGCTTTGTGACAGAAAGGGTGGCAAGTGCACGAAGAAATCCCATGCGTTTCCTTAAATGGATCTACCAAAAGTGTTACGATTGGAAAAGAAGTGACCGTGGCCTTAATTAAGGCACAGCCCCAGCGTATGCCTGGTGTAAACATGGGAAACCACTTAAATTCATCTTCAGGGTGCCGACATTAGGGTTCGAACCCACTATCTTCCGACTGCAAGCTGATAGCTACGTGACTCAAACTACACTGCCAAAGAAAGTTCTAGATATAAATATATAAGTTGATGCCTATAAGTGATAGGGTATTGGCATTTAAGATACAAAGAGACCATGTTCATATCCTGGGCATTCAAGTGTATATGCCTACAATGGATGCGGAAGAGGAAGAGGTAGACCTGATTTATGAGCAGACAGAAGAAGTGTTTGAGGAGACTGGAAAAGGTCAAGTAGGAACTGTGATGGTGGGAGATTAAAATAGTGTAGTGGGAAGTGGAACACAGAGTAATGTGGTCGGCGGTTAGGGATTAAGGAGAAGAAATTAAAGAGGAGAAAAACAATTGATTTCTGAAAGAGTCTTGACCTTTGGATTGCTAACACCTGGTTTAAGAACCATGAACGGAGGCTGTATACATGGAAGAGTCCTGATGATACTGTACAGTCAGATGTATGTCTATGTTTAGTCATCAGCCCGAAGGCTGGTTGGATCCTCAACAGTTTCACCATGAGCTGTCATAGATGGCCTAGGCATCAATGGAAGAGGCGTGCTAGGGAAGTGAGGAGTGAGGTAGTTTCCCGTTGCTTTCCTCACCAAGCCAGAAATTGCTATTATATATCAGTCTGCCAAGCCCACTGAAATGCATGCACCAACCGACCTTATGAGCAACAGTTTCACACCATTCATAGCAGGGACTGGCTGCATAAGGAGTGGCATTACTAGCATCGCTCATACCTCAGTCACTTTCATATTGTCAAAGCCAAGGATAAGACAGAGACAGATCAATGAAAGTAACAAAATTGCTCTAGCCCATACCAGAAGACTTAGTGCACTGTACACACTAGGTCCTGCCAGCAAAGGTATTACAGTCAGATATCGGATAGATTTTATTATACTCAATCAAAGGTTCTAAAAACATCATCAAGATGGCTAAAACATTTTCTGGAGCAGATGCAAATACAGACGACAATTAGCTTGTGGCAGATATAAGAACACGCTGAAACATGTCAGAAATGAACAGCCTGGAAGGAAGTAGGACGTAACAAAACTCAAGAACGAAAATGTCTGACGGAAGGACCGAAGAAAAATATAAAATCTCGAGAATAAGTACGGATGTACAACTGGAATGAGTTACCGTCAGAAATGCAGTATTAAATACCTTAGAAGAAGAAGTAGGTAAAATGGGAAAGGAAAGAAATAAAAATGAATGAATCACGAAAGAGATGTTAGATGAAATGGAAGAATGACTCCTCAGACAAAGGAACAATACAATACAGAAAAATAAACGGACAAGTGACAATATCAGAGAAGAATGGATGAAAAACCAACATGAAGAGATGTATCAAACATCAAGGAGCCTGATGAGGAGAAATCCAAGGAAGACATTAGCAAGCAAGGAAAGATGACATCATATTTAGAATAACTTAAAGAGGTATAGACGGAATATATAAAAGATGGATGTGATTATCAAGCTGATTATGGATCGTATTGGATAATGGACAGGATTGTGACGAATATTTTAGAGGACCAAGTATAAAAAAATGAGAAGTGGAGAAGGCAATCAAGGACCTAAAGGAAAGGAAAGCGTTGGGCTGTGACCAGATACCATCAGAATCGTTGAATGCCTTGGGGAATGGAGGGATATTTACTGACCAATCTAGTGAACACAATATACGACACAGGTATTTTGTCAGAAGATCTTCTTAAGACCATTATGGTTCCCTTACCGAAGAAATATAATGCTAAATAATGTAAACACTCTCAAAGATTTAGTTTTATATGCCATGTTACTACGGCAGTGACCAGGATAGTGTGAGGAGAATATAAATGAAAATGGAAGAAAATATGAGAGATGACCAGTTTAGTTTTAGAAAGGCAAGAGGAACCTGAAGTGCAATTAGATGCTTAAGTATGATTGCAGAAAGCATGTTAGAAGTGAACAGGGAAATTTATATTTTCATTGATTGGGAAAAAGCGTTCGGAAGAGTGAACTGATGTATTCTGATGAAGATTCTGACAGATATTGGTACATATCGGAAAGATTAGAAGGCTGATAAAAGAGTTGTATAAGAATCAGAATGTGATGGAGTTGAAGAATATTAAACAGGAAAAGTGGGAATCAGAAGAGGAGTGAGACATGGATGTTACATGTCACCGGTGCTGTTCAGTATACTGTATATGTGAAAAACTGTAACGGGAGGCCCTGGAAGAAAGTAAGGGGCGCTGTAGTGGTTGGAGCACTACCAAAAACCATAACATTCGCGGATGATGTGGCGGTATTGGCAGAATCAGAAAAATATCTACAAGTCATATTGGAACATTTCGAAAGAGTGTGCAAAGAGTTCGGAATGAAGGTCTATATTTGCAAGACTAAGGTGATGAGAATAGTAAAGGAGGAAACTACTGTTAATATAGCACTAGACGGGAAGAAATTGGAACAAGTAAAGTCATTCAGATATTTGGGGAGTTTGTTAACATGGAATAAAAGCTGTACGGAATGAGTACAGAGCAGAATATCTATGAGAAGAGAAGCTTTCGGAAAGGTGAGAGGGCTTCTTACTTCTTAGACAATCCCTATTAAATTAAGAAAAAGTTCGCAAAGTGTTTTGTGTGGAGTGCGGTGTCATACGGTGCTGAAACATGGACATTAAGAGAGAAAGATACAAAATATTTGGAAAGTTTTGAAATATGGTTGTGGAGAATAATGGAAAAAGTAAAGTGGGCAGATAAAGTGAGAAATGGTGAGATGCTAAGAACAGTGTAAGAACAGAGTGACCTGGTGAAAACAATAAGGAAGACGAAGATATCCTGGTTGGGTCACATACTACGCAGAAATTGTCTTCATCAGAGTGTGATGGAGGGCAGAGGAAGATGATGAAGAAGAAGAAGGTTTGGAATGGTAACAGACGTCAAGCAAGGTAGAAGCTCTGAACAACTCAAACAAGATGCTCAGGACAGAGAATCATGGAAGATGTCCGGTTGATACCTGTCTCAAGACATATTCACAAAAGAAGAAAACATATCCTATAGGAAGCAATTATAAGATACCCGTATTCTCTCACTTCGCTCCACTTTAAGACGCTCTTTTTGGGAGAAATATTCTTCGATGACTTTTAGCGAAGTGCAGAAGAAATGGAAAATTTTACTCCCTCGTCGTAAGTGTAGACAACTGTGTAAACTTTACCTGGAGCTAAAGGCTAGTAGAGTATGTTGACATTCAGATCTCGCTGTCAGCTCATCTCGCCACGGGATGTGTAATACTGTTGAGGCGAGGAGAGTCTAATTTAGGATTTGTTGGAAACAAGTTGTTACACACCAATGTACGAGGTACATTCAAGTTACAACACCTCCGACTTTTCTTTCAGAACTGCAAACAGAATCATGAGGTTTGTTTTAAAATAAGATGACACTCTATGTCAATGCGTGACAGAGATGGCAGAACCGTAGCGGCAGCGGCGAGAATGAAGACTGTTTTCGATACATAAACTGGCGACGTTTTCATCACAAGATCAGCGTGCAATCATTCGCTTTCTCCATTTGCGTGGTCTAACACCGATTGGAATTCATCGCCAGTTGAGTAAGACATGTGATGATGTCGCCATGGATATGTCTAATGTGCGTTCGTGGGTGCGACAGTTCAGAGAAGGCAGAACGTCGTGTGACAACAAACTAAGACAATATCGGCCTCGCAGAAACCGGTCTGACGATATGATCGAACGAGTGGAGCCTCCAAAGTTGTCATTTCCCTGAAAATCGGCCGGAAAAGAATGGGTGTACAAGACAACGCACCAGCGCATCGAGCGGACGTAACGCAGCAGTTTCTTCGTGAAAACAAATTCGAAGTGATCTCTAATTCTCCCTACTAACCCGACCTGGCTCCTAGCAACTTTTGGCTGTTTTCGACGATGAAAGAAACTCCTCGTCGCCGTACATTCACTAGCCATGCTGCCATTACATCAGGGATTTTCCAGTCGTCGAAACAAACCCGTAAGGAAGCGTTCGCAGCGGCCATGGATCCATAGCGGCGACATTGTGAAACTTATGTACGGCTGCAGGTTGATTCCGTTGAGAAGTGACACATGTTTTATAGTTTTCGTATGATTAGCTAGTGAGGAAAAAATGAATTGAATGCACCTCGTAGAAATCATGGGCAAGGAAGTTAGAGAAGAAACCTCTTCATCACATCCCTTACTGGTTTACCTGAACAGTTCTAAGATTTCCTTTCAGTATATCCAATATTGTCTGCAATTATGAGTGTAAAAATTAAAGCACTTTCCTTATCGGATAAATTAGAAATTTTGCGAAAGCGCATTGGGATAGCTGATTCGTTAAACATTTCATCGTCTATGTTAAGAACGATTTAAAAAAGTCATGATTCAATCACCGCAGCCTCAACATTTGGTGGATGTGAACGGACGAACACGGGGACGGAAAAGAAAAGGGAGACCGGGACATCGTGCCCAGCATTCCTCGTAAATAAATTTTCACGTCGCCACAAGAACGGGCGACCAGGGGGAACTGTATCTGCAATAAGGTGTACCTTATTTAACATGGATATGATTAGGGATGAGGGGGTCTATCTGGAATTAGCAGCATCAATTTCCTGACCCCACTGTACCTATGGCAACCAGTGTTCGTCTATGTATACTAGGTCAGTAGCGTCATCTTCTTTCACTGTGCTCTTTCTTCCTGTAACTAAGAGCTTGAGAAAATCTCGTATCGAGCGAATCCCGTTCTACTTCTCAGTACAGAATTAAACTTCTTGAACTGGACGGAAAATGACCCCAGGGCCTTAGAAAAAGAGGCGTGCGTACCACATCTACACCACAGAAGTGGTTAATAATAATAATAAGAAGGAGAAGAAGAAGAATAATCTCTCACGGAAAACTAAGATCAAACACTGCACACTGGACAACTGTGCAATCAAAGTAGAGAGTCTGTATGACACAAAATGCACGTTCTCTATGAAAATCGGTGAAAGAGAAATGATAGAGAAAAGGAAAGGAAATCTGGGGACCATTGAAAACGGAGGAAGGGGTGTTTAGACATATGATGAATAAACACCTATACAAGGACGAAGAAAATTAAAGCATATCAGATACGATCAGAAAGAGGAGAATTAAATGTTTTGGTTACATAATGAAGATGGATAACACCAGATTGACAAAACGAGTGGGCCGATGACCTAGATGTCAGGACCCTTTAAACAACAAACAAGCAACAAAACGAATGTTTAACCATGTTTACAAGAGCAAGAATAGCAACCAGTGGAACAAGGAGTAAAACGATATATGACAGAGATTGCAGTACAAGAAGGAACAACTTTCAGAAGCCTGATACAAAATTTTAAGGGTTTCCAGGAGAAGGAGAAGAGGAAAGGTAATAACAGTTAGACACAAGAGAGGAGGAAACAGCAAAATGAAAGGTTCAACAATTGGAAGTGAAGGAAAGAATGATCAAGATGAATGCACAGGGTTACTTTCCGTGGTCCTTAGATGGGCGAAATTGAAAATAATAATAATAATAATAATAATAATAATAATAATAATAATAATAATAATAATAATAATAATAATAATAATAATAATAATAATAATAATAATAATAATAATAATAATAATAATAATAATAATATTACCAGACAGTTATCCTCCCAGAAGCTCTACAGGCCACGGAATGCTTGATATAGAACAGGAAAGGATTGTTGGACAAACTGGAGGTCCAGGAGAGGAATATCTTGAGAAGGATACTAGCACCGATCAAAGTAGATGGCGAGTTCAGAAGGTGACAAAACCAGGAGCTATACAGCTATATTGAAAAACATCACAGACGTAGCCAGGAAGAGGCGTCTGACCTTATATGGACATGTCGCGAGGATCAACCCAAATAGGCTTCTCAATTACTGGGAGAACAGGAACATAGGGACACCATGGCTGACAAAAGTGAAGAAAGACATACAGGAACTGGGAGTAAATGAAAACGACATCAGAAAAAGTGCACCTCTCAGAAGAATAATCAAACAAAAGAGACTTCAGGCCTTGTAAGAAAACAGGTGCACTTTGGACAAAGGAAAGAAGGAAGAAAATAGCGAGTACAGGACAAACATCAAGTTCCTCTCTAAACGGAAAGGTTGAACATTGTGGTCCTCAGGCACTCCATTCGAAATAACAACAGAGTACGGTAAAATAGAAAGAGTGGACAGTGTCTGATATCTTGGTGAGATAGTACAGATTAAAACTAGTGAGCAAAAAGCTAACCACAGCAGGCGAAAGAAGATGGCGCAGCTTTTCGTAGGATGCATGTCCTATAGAAGAAAAACGCAATCTCAAGAAAAGTTAACTGTAACACTGTAACACAGTGATCAAACCCGAGTGTCTGTACGCAAGTGAATGCCTTAGAATGACAGGAAAGTCTGGACTGAGAGAAGCAGAGAAGAATGAGCACAAGATGATTCGCAAAATAATGAGTTCTAAGGACAGTATAGACTCCGAGGAAGAGAAGAGCTATACAAGGATAATGAATGGCTGATGAAGTCAATAAGAAAACGACGACTGAGTTCTAGGGACATCTGTTCAGGATGGATGCAACCCGACTAACGACGAAGATTTTTAATGTGTTGGACAGTAGATCTAACACCTCGGATAAATGGTTCAAGGAAGTAAGGAAGGGCCTAAAGAACATGGGACTGAATCAGGAGGGCATCTCTAACCGATCAAAATACAGATCAGTGATCACCAACTTTAAAGGCTTCCACGATGAGCAAAGGCAGAGCAGCGACTGGACGGAAGAGGGAAGACAGGCGGCCAGAGAGAGAATGCAACGCTTTTGGCTTCCAGAAATGCCGTATAGTTACTTGACGTGGCCCTAAACGAGAATAAAAAATTAAGAAATACTATTTGTTTATTTTTATTTATTTAATTAATTAATTACGCAGTCCAGAATGTCTTACATTTTTCTCACAATTCATTGACGTTACAATTCTTTTGTATATACTCATTTTTTCTTTCGGAACTTTTTATCGCCCTTATGCGTGGAGTCCAATGATGCATTATCCCTATTCCCTACATATCGTAAGAGACTACTAACAGGGGAACAACTAAAAACACAGCCATGATTCTATGCTCGTGTAGCAGAGAAAATACAGGGCTACGAACGCGAACTTTTTGTAACTACTGTATTTCAGTACAGTTATACGCCAGTATTTAGTCTCCTTTACAGTGAGAAACATCAAAATACTGAACGAAATTATATGGCTTAATTTCATCTCGCTTAACACGCGGCATCTATGTGGTCCCTTGAACAGCTCATCGAGGTTTTACTGTGTTAGAAAACCTCTCCAGAATATAGTCTATTTTAGAGAAGTATTGTATTCTTTCTTTCATTCTTTCTTTATTTCTTAATCTGTTTACTCTCCATCGTTGGTTATTCCCTCGGACTCAACGTGGGACTCCACCTCTACCGCCTCAAGGGTAGTGTCCTGGAGCGTGAGATTTTTGGTCAGAGGCACACAACTGGAGAGGAGACCAGTACTTCGCCTTCTATGCAGAACAGGGGCCTTGTGGGGGGATGGGAAGATTTGAGGGAAAATACGAAAAACCACTTCGAGGATGGCTGAGGTGAGAATCGAACTCCCTCTAATCAGTTGACCTCCCTAGTCTGAGTAGACCCCGTTAAAGTCCTCATATCACTTTTCAAACTTTCGTGGCAGAGCAGGGAATCGAACCCGGGCCTCCGGGGGTGGCAGCTAATCACACCAACCACTACACCACAGAGGTGGACATTGTGTTTCGTGCTGTAAATCAGGTTATTCAAAACTCAGCGTTTGAGCGATAGGGAGCCTTGACACTGCCCCCTAGTACTCTTTGTCGTTGCGGCTGTAGTGATATAAGAACGCACTCGCTGGGTTGCTGATCTTACTTTTTTCTTTACGTCGCACCGACACAGACAGGTCTTAAGGTGACGATGGAATAGTACAGTGATAGGATCAAGAAAGGAGCGACTGTGGCTTTAATATTAAGGTACAGCCTCATCATTTGCCTGATGTAAAGTTGGGGAAAACACGGATAGGCATATTCGGGACTGCCTACAGTCGCGTTCGAGCACATTATCTTCTAAACGGAAGCTCACAGCCAACTCGCTCGGTTAGCCGATATTACAAACCATTTCGAGTAATTTAAATATTTCTTTACAAAGCAAAAAATTGTGTTAAGTTTTGATATGTGGGACAGAATTATTCCTTCTAAGATAGACCTTACAATGTACGCAAAATAATATTGTAGAAGAATGATTTTGAAGAATTTCCATCTGTAAAACCATGTGACTTGTCCGATTGTAACATTAATTAATGAAGGAGGTACTGTATTTATACCATGCAAAATATCGGATAGTTTTGAGTTTTGGATATGTTTTATAACTTGGTTTAAATGCGGCCAGTATCCAGCATTCGGGAGATAGTGGGTTCGAACCTCACTGTCGGCAGCCCTGAAGATGTTTATCCGTGGTTTCGTATTTTTCACACAGGCAAATATTGGAGCTGTAGTAATTAAAGCCACGGCCGCTTCCTTGCCGATCCTAGCCCTTTGCCGTCCAATCTTCGCCGTACGACCTACGTGTGTCGGTGTCGGTTAGGCGTAAAGCAACTTGAGTAATATAGTCTATATTGGCCCCGTAAAAAAGGTATAATTTTACGATCTTGGTGCGCTTGTGAGTGCGACACTATTTTGAAAACTGTAAAAATCGCTAGTGAATTTTGTTTTCACTGAATATGTTATTTGCAGCATATTTTAGGAAAAAAAAGATTAGTTTTAGCAATTTTGTAGAGTATACAATTTTCTACTTGTTTCGTGTGTTTTACATTTTTATATCCCACACATGTATTGAGAAACGGAGTCGTCAGTTTAGGGTGAAATGTGAAAAAAAATGCATTCATGCATGATTTTAATTATTCTGAAAATATCCAATGCTATTTTAGAGAAAATAATAATATGTCCATTTTTGTAGAGATTATAATTTTATACAGATTCTATGGATTATATCTTGCCTTTTCTCGACCGTGTACTTAAAAATGTAACTTTCTTTACAATACCACTACAAAACGGAAACCTTAATAACGAATGAGGTGCATTAGTTACGAGTAAAGACAATGTTCAGCTGCGATGAACTTAAATTTCAGAATCTAATCCACAATTTGAGGTTTCTCTTATTTAATTGGTCCAGCACTGACATAAGTTCCATTATCTTTATTGGTCTCATCAACCACCTAAATAATACCTAAAAGATAATCGCTGTCATCATTGTTTTCCATTGTAATCTCATTCGGAAAGTTTCGTTAAATCAAAATCGTTATTTTTCACAGCTTTCTCAAAACATATGTACGGTACCTCAATTAATCTGAATTATTGTTTTCGCCTTCGTACAAGGCTACGAGAAAATATTCATTGAAATATATCGATTTTGTACCAGGGTCTCAGAATACGTGAATAAGTTCTTTCGGAATGGGTGCTTCTGCAGGGTGGTACAAACTTTCGATTTCTCCTGAGTGAAGAAAGAAGCTGAAGTTGTGCCACAGCTAGGGTTACAATCTTCTGTCGCAGTGGACATGGAAATGACCTAGATTTCAATAAATTAGAAAATAGATACTGGTTTGTGCTTAATGCAAGGGGGCTTTTTAAAATGTGTCATGCCTGTTGTGTAAGTTACTGTACATCGACATTTTCTCAGCTGAGACTGCTAATTTCACAGCCGAAGTGGTACCAAGTTTTAGAACATCTGTTGAGATCCATGGAGATGTGTCAACTTTTACTTCTTCAGTTGAATTTAGGGGCTTATAAGAAAAGGGGTACAAGTGCCAAAATTAAAAAAAATAGTGTTAATATGCGGCAAGTGTGAGGGAAGGACCAATTTGCTTCGTGGCAAAACAATGTAAGTGCTATCATTGAGAGGTGCTGCAATCAAGCATGTTGTTTCAGAACCAATTCACCATACTTTATTTTGTCTGGTGGTAGAGGAAAACAAGCACACTTATACATCGTTGTCTCCAAACTGTTTACAATAAGCCAGTTGGAGAAAATATCAGGAGTGGGTATATGCAGTTGCAAAGGCGCAAAGCAAGTTTCAAGTAGTCAGAATGACTACTGAAGATCTCCATTCAACTGAAAACATGAACGAGTCCTTAAAATATAACCTTGTGGGGATCAGGGACTTTGAATGGATCCGTTTAAAGAAGGATCACCCTTTAACACTTTACTACAAGTGCTCGCTCAATAATGATCTGGAGTTTGAAACTTATGACACTAAAAAGCATGAGGTTAGGCGCCCAACAACCAGTGCATTAAATTTAACACCTATGCATGAAGTGCCTCCAGAAATCACCACTGTACTATGGTGACAGTCTTTTCTACAATATATGTCGCCAATTCACCATGAATTTTATAAAACACTCAAGTGTGACCGACAGGAGAAAAAAGTATCTCTGCTGCAGTGACGTCTTCTTCGACAATGATGATGACGCCATGGAATACTTCTGGGTTTCAGATTAATAATCATTCATACTTAACATTTAAATTATCATGCTTATCACTGATACGGCCATAAATCACCTCGTGCTGGGCAAACGAGGGGCCAGGAAATCAAACGTATGCCGTTTTCTTTGCTTCCGGCTGAGAATCGGTTGCCCGTCCCAACTCTACCAGGTTAATCCTGGGGGCAAAAGTGACCGGACGTAGAGCTAACCACTCCACCCCACAAAGTGCCGAAGTTACGGATAGTGGAAGCCTTTACTTTCCACCCCTCCAAGGGCCTCCATGGCCTATACGGGGATGACTTTGCTTTTTTTTATAGGGAGAATTCTCGGGAGATACTAGGTTCGAACCCCACTGTCGACAGCCCTGAAAATGGTTTTCCGTGGTTTCCCATTTTCACACCAGGCAAATGCCGGGGCTGTACCTTAAATACGGCCACGGCCGCTTCCTTCCCATTCCTAGGCCTTTCCTGTCCCATCGTCGCTATAAGACCTATCTGTGTCGGTGCGACGTAAAGCAACTAGCAAAAAAAGGAGAATTCACTCGCTAAAGACTTGAAATGACCACATGTTACAGTTTTGTATTTTGAACTGGCTATAAATCCCCTTAAGTAAAAAATGAAAATGATGTGTTAAAGTATAGTCTAGTGATTCTTTCTTTTGTGCTTATTTCAATGCTTAGCTGAAATGGGGTATTTTCCCTCGTATTTCTCACATTAACAACAAGGTCACTGAGCTAGCTGTTGGTGTCAGCTTCTTCGCCGTAGGCAGTTCTAATTTTACAACATAACACACACAGAAAAGCTCCATTTCCGTTGCATTGCAATTAGCCTTGGTTGTCAACAGTGCACGACAGCAACGAAATCGTAAGTGCATTGTGCGCACTTTGGGGGGAGAATAGTGTATCAAACTTAAGTGTCAAGTCATTGCAGAAACCAAATTTGCAGTATTCTCGTAGAGGGATAACACAGCAATAAAAACATTAAGGCAAGCATGTCAAGGTTACGAGCTGACTGACAGCTTTTCGTGCATGAGAAACAGCTGTTACGAGCGCTAGTCCAGAAGGTTATCAGATAGCGCAAGCTTGGAGGAGTGTACATTACACGTTCACGACTAGAGTACTCCGTAAATAGCCTCCATGTATATATTCTTTCTCATAAAAACATACAAATTAAATGTGTTCAACAAGGCGTTTGTATAATATCCGCGAAACACCATGCTTTTTAATCACCGTGCCATAATCAGTGAAATACAGAATAAAAGGTATTTCAGTCAGCCATCAATCCCCATAAATTGTTTACCTACTTTCTTGTTAAACATTTTCAAAGAACTTGGAAATTTATCGAACATTTCCCTTGATAATTTATTCCAATTACTTACCATTCGTCCTATAAATGAATATTTGTCGCACTTTGTCCTCTTGAATTCCTCCTTTATCTTCATATTATGATTTACCTACTTTTAAAAGCTTCGCTCAAGCTTATTCGTTTACCTATATCAATCCACGCCCATCTCTCTACTAACAGCTCGGCACATACCACTTACTCGAACATTTCGTTTCATTAAAACCGAATAATCCCAAGTCCTCCCAACTACTCAACAAATTAATTACCTGCATGAATTCGCAGTTAAGATTGGACTCAAAATCGCCTACACCAAAACCCACTTCATTTATAACATCAAACATGCTCAACCACTTCTTATGACTATGCACGGTAGAATTTGGAAAGCAGAAAGATTCAAATACCTTGGTGAATGGGTTGAATACAACAATTCTGATAATTTCGCCGTCTTAAAACTAGCAGACAAGTTTGAAACAGCCTTCCGACTCACTCAAAATACGAGTATATACAAGAAAAAGTTTATCTCTCGAAATGCAATAATTAGACATTATCAGACTAATTAGACCTTAAGCATTATAGTATATGTAGCAGAACGTTTAACACTTAGAACGCATAGCCTGCTTGAAAATCTGGAAAGGAGGATTAACCGAAAAATTCTTGGTGCCAACCTCAAAGATGGTGTTTACAGACTTCGGAGCAACTTGGAAATGTACACCCACCCCGAAAATATATCAGGCGTACTCCGGATAAGAAGGATACATGTTTACGCTCACCTCCTCAGACTGCCAGCTGAAAAATACTTGTAAACATTTGTCATCCTACTTCAGAAGTCTCAAAAGGATTTCTCCTTGTTTGATGGACATCGATAGGCATGCTTTAAAATATGGAATCACAAGAACAGCCATTCAACTCCGAGCACCACTCAACACAAACTGAGGCAGTTACATCAAGAAATCAACTCCGAGCACCACTCAACACAAACTTAGACAGTTTCATCAAGAAATCAACTCCGAGCACCACTCAACACAAACTTAGACAGTTTCATCAAGAAATCAACTCCGAGCACCACTCAACACAAACTTAGGCAGTTTCATCAAGAAATCAACTCCGAGCACCACTCAACACAAACTTAGACAGTTTCATCAAGAAATCAACTCCGAGCACCACTCAACACAAACTTAGACAGTTTCATCAAGAAATCAACTCCGAGCACCACTCAACACAAACTTAGGCAGTTTCATCAAGAAATCAACTCCGAGCACCACTCAACACAAACTTAGACAGTTTCATCAAGAAATCAACTCTGAGCACCACTCAACACAAACTTAGGCAGTTACATCAAGAAATAAGTCCCAACTCGACTGAAGCATGTCCATTCTGATGCATGGAAGAAACCACAATCTGAAAGGTTGAAAATCTGGTGGGCCCGCATGAAGACAAACAGTTGAGATCTCGCTGTCCTTAGTGGCCCTAACGATGAATAATAATAATAATAATAATAATAATAATAATAATAATAATAATAATAATAATAATAATAATAATAATAATAATAATAATAATGTGGCTATGGAGGAAGATGACAAGAACTAGCTGGATTGAGAAGAAAACTAATGAAGCAGTGCTTAGAGAAATAAACACCCAGAGACATTTAATAACAACGATAAAAAGGAGAAAAGCGTCAGTTTTCGGTCACATTCTCCGGCATAATAACTTCATAAAGGACTTGTTCGAAGGCTAGGTGATGGGAAAGAAAGGCAGAGGGAAACCACGGAAGAAGATCATTGAAGAGTTAGTTGAGATGATGGGATGCCAAGGTTATGGAGAGATGAAAAGGATCGCAGAGAGAAGAGATCAATGGTTGCAGCGACAAGGCGAAGCCTTTAGATGATGATGATGATGATGAATATTAATAATAATAAAAAGTTATGTATCAGGGGAAGGGCATATGTTCGATGAATGATCTCCAATTGGTTTATGTTTCTTTCCTCTGCCACGCTGTACTGTAAGCACCCTTCCTCTTGAAGGGCCAAGCTACCCACCCTCACAACCCTTATTCAACTCCGAGGGGTCATATATCTTGTAGTCATCCCTCGCCTCCCCTGGTCCAGTACGAACACCCTACACACAGTATGTAGAGAAGTTAACAACACGTGCTCCAGCTCTCCTTATTTATGTGGATCCCCGATTTCATGTTAAGGAAGATTAAAGAATACGCCCTCCCGAGATATTAAATGTACTGTAAAGGTTTACGGATATGGTCGTTTATTCTGGGAATACGCTGTATCTCCACAGCCTCGTAAAGAACTAATAAACAAATGAATCGGTTGTTTGAGAAACAACCGACTGAGTTGGGCATGCAGTTTTCTGTGATCTTGCATTTGGGAGTTGGTGGGTGTGAATCCTACCGTCAGCAGCCCTGAAGATGGATTTATGTGGTTTACCATTTTCATACCAGACTGTAACTTAATTAAGGCCGTGGACGCTACCTTCCCATTCTTAGCCATGTCTTATCCCATTATCGCCATAAGAACTATCTGTGTCGGTCCGATGGAAAGCAAATAGCAAAAAAGAAATGTTCGAGAAACAGCAGAAGTCCAGTTTTTGTCATTTCGAATTATGAACCAAAAAAACCCAAACCAAACCCCGTGGGGCAACACCCGCGAAGGGCCTTGGCCTACCAAGCGATCGCTGTTCATCCCGAAGGCCTACAGATTGCAAGGTGTTGTGTGGTCAGCACGACGAATCCCCTCGGCCGTTATTCTTGGATTTCTCGACCGGGGCCCCTATCTCACCGTCAGCTAGCTCCTCAATTGTAATCACGTAGGCTGAGTGGACCTCGAACCAGCCCTCAGGTCCAGGTAAAAATACCTGACCTAGCCGGGAATCGAATCCGGGGCCTCCGGGTAACAGGCAGGCACGCTACCCCTACATCGCGGGGCCGGCTCGAGTTCTGATCTCGTACTTCAAATGCAAATTCATTATGTTGCAAAAGCGACATAAGTCAAATAACTCCCTATTTTAATATCGCGGTTTAAAAATAATGTTATTTTGTAAAATAATACATATCCCAGACTGTTACAAGGGATTTAGGAAACGAACTGGAGTGAAAGCATTTGCATCTGTGACTGGAAACGTTACCATTAACATGATACAACAATAGTGTATCTTAAGTTTTAGATTTGGTCAGCCTCTGTGGGGTAGTGGTTAGCGTGATTAGCTGCCACCCCTGGAGGCCCGGGTTCGATTCCCGGCTCTGCCACGAAATTTGAAAAGTGGTACGTGGGCTGATACGGGATCCACTCAGCCTCGGAAGGTCAACTGAGTAGAGGTGGGTTCAATTCCCACCTCAGCCATCCTCGAAGTGGGTCTCCGTGGTTTTCCATTTCTCCTCCAGGAAATGCCGGGATGGTAACTTACGTAACTTAAGGCCACGGCCACTTCCTCCCCTCTTCTTTGCCTGCCCCTTCCAATCTCCTCATCCCTTTACAAGGCCCTTGTTCAGCGTAGCAGGTGAGGCTGCCTCGGAGAGAAAGAAAGAAAGTTATTAGAATTTCCTAAAAAATATAAATCTCCTAGGAATGTTAGCTTTATTTTTTTAGTAATTCATTATATATTATGGGTATTAAAATCTTGATATTTGAAGAGATTTAAATCATTATGCCTACGTTCTTTTGAGAAACAGCACAATGTAACTTAAAAACCTTTCAGTCTTTCGAACACACAAATTCAATATCAATATTAGACTAAAACAAAGGCTACCTATAAAAACACATTATTAAGCAAAGAATAAAAATAAATTTTGAATTATTTATGGACGAACACGAAGTGTGACTTGATGAATTTATTGCTGACCTTATAAAGAACGAAACATATAATTCTTTGTTTAATAGTGTGAACTTATCCTTGCATAATAGTGCGCTTCACAGGTATATTTCATTGTAATATGTACAGTATATTGAACTTTTGTGTTCGACAGGCTGAAAATCTTTTAAGTTGCATTTAACTTAGTCGACCCTGGAGAGTATGGCTTCCTTTCTAACAAGCAGGACAATTCCAAGTCAAAATATCTCAGATAACAAAAACCTGTCTAAATGTTTTTTTAAATATGGTTATCAAGTATTTTGAAAATATTTTGAATGATGTAGCAGTCATCATACTTGCATATTCGGTCATAGAAAGACATTTTCTTTAATTCCTGGAAAATGTACCCTTTTGGACCTGTGTCGTTACTCAAAGACCCGATACAAATATTCTTAATTTCTGAAAGAAAAAAAAATCGAACAGGGCTATGTCACGGACGCAAGTTTTTATGTGTGGTAGGTTTAGTCGAAATGATTGTCTGAAATTTTATTCTTGACATTAATTCTTAATTGTAGACAAATTAGAAGTGACATACATGTGGAAAGAGATCGACATAAATATAACAGGCGACGAGAATGAACACCGAAAGATTAGCATATAAGCATATACCGGGTGTTGAAA
Organism: Anabrus simplex; assembly: GCF_040414725.1. Lineage (NCBI taxonomy): Eukaryota > Metazoa > Arthropoda > Insecta > Orthoptera > Tettigoniidae > Anabrus > Anabrus simplex. The sequence continues at coordinate 848,069,415 of NC_090265.1, forward strand.
ATTAAACTGACGCGGAAAATATTTATAATAGGAATACGGGGATTGACCCTTGTCAATGAACATCACAGAAGATGCCGTAAATGGCCACATCCGATGAAATGAAAAACTGAGGATTCAAAAGTCCTGACTCCACTTCACTCAGAAACTACCGACAGATCTCATCACGCGAAGGTTCGTCTGGATGCTTTAACGCTTGTACAACAATATTACTGTAAGGATACAGATATAGTTCCTTTTTGATAAATGTTTCTACACGACGATCACTTAATTCTCACTTGCAAGAATAAACTACGTTGAAATTTCGTCGGACTTCATTTCAGGCTTTCCTTCCCTCGAGCAACGTTTTCTTGTGTTCGAACTCGTTTCTGATAGTTACGGTTTTTATTCGCTGCAGAGCCCGTTTCACTCCATTTTGCCACTAAGTTTTGCATTGCAGACTTTGCTGGAGGTTTTGCCAAAACACTTCCAGTCTTAAACTCTTGCGCAAACAGTTCCGCACAGGTTTTCGTGCTTCGCATAACGCTCGACAACGAACACGCGCTGTTTTATCGTCAGCATCATTTTGTATTGCTCACTAAGCACGTCTGCTCCTTTCACTCAATCACACGTAATCACACAGCGACGTACTCGAGAGATCCGTACGCGCAGACATGTGACAACGCCTATTGACACATCGAAATCACGGTTTCCAAAATTTATTGTGACGGGCAGTTCTCCTATTCATTAACAAGGGTACATTCCGCGTCATCTTACAAATCTTTTCCGGGCTAGTTTAATTTTACCCAACCTGTATTTGCTCTTCAGAATTAATGGAAAGTGGTGGTGAAGGTGGCGATTACTGTTTTTGAATGAACTGCAACTTGACAACCATCCTCTCTTAACACTAACCAGAGTGAGAGAGAGAAAAGAAAAGTGGTCCGATACTTGGAAGAAGGAAGGTATCGGGAAAATAATAATACCAAAATCATCTCCTTACAGACCATGAAGGCCCTTGGAGGGGTGAAAAATAAAGGCTTCCGCTATCCGTAACCTTGGCACTTGATAGGGTACAATGGTTAGCTCTACGCCCGGCCACCTTTGCCTCCAGGAATTAACCTGGTACTAATTTTTGGTGTAGGCTGAGTGAACCTCAGGGCATGTTCACCTCCGGAAGTGGAAATCTCGTTTCTTAAATTTTACGACTTCCTGACGGGGGTTCGTGGGAATAATAATAATAATAATAATAATAATAATAATAATAATAATAATAATAATAATGGCTTTAGGTCCCACTAACTAGTTTTACGGTTTTCGGAGACGCCGAGGTGCCGAAATTTTGGCCCGCATTATTTCTTTTACGTACCAGTAAGTCTACCGACACGAGGCTGACGTATCTGAGCACCTTCAAATACCACCAGCCTGAGCCAGGATTGAACTTGCCAAGTTGGGGTCAGAAGGCCAGCGCCTCAACCGTCTGAGCCATTCAGCCCGGCTCGGGAAATTAAAGGGAAGGGCCATGAAGGACGTGAAAATGAAACACTTCCTTGGCTTAGCAACCTAACACCATCATGTTCAGAAAATAATAAGAATTGTTCGGTCTTTGACGTCAACCAGCTCGTGAGTAGAGAGAAAATTGTTTCAATTGTCACACAAGGCTGAAAATGCTTGCACTAGCCAAGAATCGAACTTGGAGCGTCCAGTAAGTGGTGGAAGTACTGGCCTTAAACCACGAGAATGGGAAAATGAAAAAGAAAACACTGATGAAAATATGTTTATGGTTAAAGGGACCGAACACTTGGAGCTGTGCGAGGGAGAGTTTCCTGCAGCGAGCCGGTCAGCTATCTTCTCTCGCATCCCGAAGGGCCCCAGCGGTTGAAATACAGTAGCTTTAAAGAGTAATTTAGCAACTTCACTGGGGCTGGCCACACAGATCGCAGACAGGGAGGCGAATGAAGCGAGCGATTCCTTTTCTCCCACACACATACACACACGTACTATGTCTATATATGTATGTTGTGTGTGGCTATGTATGTGTATTATTTGGCCGGTAAAAGATAAATCCTAGCTCGGTTGGCCTCAAAATCCTCATTGCGTGTTTATTGCTTCGCGTGTGTGAGCCCCACAAATATGTTTGTAACTGTGCCCGCGCGAGGACAAAGCGAGTGCGCAGGCAGCGAGGAAGCAATCCCCGTGCCAATATCCGCCCCCAAATCGCCCTCATTAGCGCGACCAGTGGCCACCCCCACCCTCCTCCTGTGCTCTTTCCACTAGTTTGAAAATGGCCAGGAAGTAATTGGTGCCGATGATGGCGGCTCACCCCACATTTCACAGTACTGCAATAGCAGACGAGTGTTCGCGCGCTCAATCGGGTATTAATTGGATTTCAATCGACATATTTCTAGGTTCACATGTATATACAGAGTGAGGGCGGATGTGGGGTTGCAATATTTTAAAAATTCACTTAGCTTCTTCTTTTGTTATGAACTCATCAGTGAGCTGACCGCTGCATCGCGCTTCTTTTCCACAAATAGGGTGCAGGTATGGTTATTAAAACAGCTCATTGGTAGTCAACACCTTGCTGACCACGGTGCTCAACGCCCTCCCGTAACGATCAATGAATTAAGCCTTGCCTGCATGTGACCATGCTTCGAAACCCGGTGGCTGAAAGAGAAGTTTGTTTGTTAGTAACACCTACGAGACCAAAATTATTATTATTATTAGACTATTATTATTATTATTATTATTATTATTATTATTATTATTATTTATCAGTTTACCCTCCGGGGTCAGTTTCTCCCTCGGACTCAGCCCCATCTTGCGGTGAGGTCTATCGCATTCCTTTTGGGCAGTGATTAATGACTGACAGATGAAATGAAATGATAGTGGAGAGTGTTGCTGGACTGAGAGATGACAGGGAAAACCGGATTACCCGGAGAAAAACCTGTCCTGTCTCCATTTGTTCAGAGTCTGAAGCTCCAGGACACTGCCCTTGAGGCGTTAGAGGTGGGATCTTACTTTCTTTAGCTTCTAGTTATTCTGCCAGACCTTTATTATTAATGGAGAGGCATTTTGCTGCATTCAGGTCGAATTACTACACTGTGTCCGGCTTCATGGCTAAATGATTAGCGTGCTGGCCTTTGGTCACAAGGGGCCCGGGTTCAATTCCCGGCAGGATAGGGAATTTTGAACCATAATTGGTTAATTCCGCTGACACGGGGGCTGGGTGTATGTGTCGTCTTCATCATCATTTCATCCTCATCACTACGTGCAGGTCGCCTACGGGTGTCAAATCAAAAGACCTGCACCTGGCGAGCCGCACTTGTCCTCGGACACTCCCAGCACTAAAAGCTATACGCCATTTCATTTCACTATACGGTAATGTCTAAGCTAACAGATATTGCCTGTTTGTTATAGATATCTTTGGTGACGCGGTAGGCCATTTCCATCTTGTTGATGTCCGACTCGTTGGCTAAATGGTCAGCGTACTGGTCTTCGATTCAGCGGGTCCCGGGTTCGATTCCCGGCCGGGTCCTGGATTTTAACCTTCATTGGTTAATTCCAATGGCCCGGCAGCTGGGTGTTTGTGCTGTCCTCAACATCTCTGCAACTCACACACCACATATAACACTATCCTCCACCACAATAACATGCAGTTACCTACACATGGCAGATGCCGCCCACCCTTATCGGAGGGTTTGACGTACAAGGGCTGCACTCGGTTAGAAATAGCCACATGAAATCATAATTATTTATCTTGTTTATTCTTGATTTGAATGCATCTTTCTCAGAAATATTAGGTTTTATCCACTCGCCCAGGTAATTGAATTTCTCAGCCTGTTTTATTTTGCCCTGATTGATCTGTGGATTTCTGGGAGTTGTCTTGATGTGTATTATGAACTGTTCTCTCAAATTATTATTATTATTATTATTATTTTAGTTTTCGTTTCGGCCGTCTATGGACCACGTTTGACAACCTTTGCAGTATTTTAGCCTTCTCTGCCTTCACTCTCTGCCGCTATCTTTTCATTCTTTCCCTGGTCTTTTTTATAGGAGCTCCGTTTCCTCACTAGCGTTTCCCCAGTCTCCTGGAAACCGCGGAACTTTTGACGAGTTATCTAAATTGATTTCTGTGCATGATATAATATTCCAGAACCCCCATCTTCGTCAAGTCCAACCTCACTTCTCCAAACCATTTCAGCTCTGTTATTATTATTGTTGTTATAATTGGTAGTAGTAGTATTCTTTCGAATGGTCCACCCGAGGACCACGATCATCAACTTTTCCACTTAGAGAGGGACTTGATGTTTGCCCAGTACTTTGCGCATTCTGTGGTTGTGTTTCTCCCTCCTTTCCTTTGACCAGGGGGCACCTGTTTTCTGTCCTGAAACCTCTTGTGTTTGTTTATTCCTCTGAGAGGTGCTCGGTTTCTGATGTCGTTTCCAGTTACTCCCAGTTCCTGTATGTCTTTCTTCACTTCTGTTAACCTTGGTGTCTCTATCTTCCTGTACTTCCAGTATTTGACAAGCCTAGTTGAGTTCATCCCCGTGACATGACCATTAAAAGTCAGACTCCTCTTCCTGGCTACGTTTATGTTGTTTTTCAATATAACTGTATAGCTGCTGGTTTGGTTACCTTCTGTACTCGCCATCTACTTTGATTGGTCCTAGTATCTTTCTCAAGATCTTCCTCTCCCTGACCTCCAGTTTGTCCAAGAATCCTTTCTTGTTTAATGTCAAGCATTCTGTGGCGTGTAGGGATTTTGGGCGGGTAAATGTCTGGTAATATTATTACGTAGTAGAGTCATTAAGTTCGTGGACTGGCCGTCTAGTGCCGCTGTGGTGCACTATAGCGGAGAGTTTGCACCACAGTATGTTGCCGTGAGAGTTCTTTGCTATTCCCAGCAAGAGGCAGTAGCGTGCTTTCTGTATAAGTAGAACTACGGTCTCTTTTGTGAAAGGTAGATGAATGTCAGTGGCGGAACTTGAGAATGTCGTAGTTTGAGAAACGGGCACATTTCAAGTTCGGCCAAAAATTAGGCAAATCCGCTGGTAAAACGTTTGAGACGATCAAGTCGAAATCGCCCGGATCACGACGACGGGAAAAGACGCGAAAAGTCTGGTCAAAGGACTATGTGATCATTGAACCGTTAGCGCCAGTCCAGGAACTTATTGACTAGTAGTGTAGAAGATCCATAGCTTATTGTCCGGATTCCTTATTCCAATATCCTCATATCTCGATGGTAAGCCCTCGCCCTCACCGTGCACTCAGGCTCTATATACTGCATTGTGTGTCTCTCAGCACCACAATCAAAATGAGGAGAGAGCAGCTTATTATATAGTGAGTCAGTAAATACATGATTGGTCAGGATTCCGCTCAGCCTGGACTAAATCTCTCTGGGCAGATCGAAATCCCAGGTACCTTTATGATGATAGATAGCATGTCAATGAAAGAACAAACAAACCCCACTACTAATTTCTGGGCTGTACAAATACGGAAGTGTCGTGATTGGAGCTTGGGAGACATTACGTTAGCAAAACAATTGGCAGATAAGTGATAAGTAGAAAATATGCCATACATTTAACATAATTTTCTCATTTATCGCCAACGGCCGTAGCCGTGTTGAAACACCGGATCCCGTGAGATCTCCGAAGTTAAGCAACATTGGGCGTGGTCAGGAGTTGGATGGGTTACCACGCGCTGTTGGTGGGGGGTAAGGGAATGGAGGAGCGTAAAGGAACTGGCCACCCTACCGCACGTAAACTCCGGCTCAGGAACACCTCTGCGGAGATTCGGACCTGCCTTCGGGCAGAATAACACTTACCTTACCTCTCATTTATCTTCACTAATATAGTTCGTCAATTGATCTATAAATTGTAAAGCAGAGACAGCAGATGCAACCACAGATAGAAGAATACACAGGCAGAAACTGTAATTTAATATGCCGTGAATAGATATTTCTCTATAATGAATGTAGCCTACCTTTTACCTGGAAGACGTACTTTATTAGGGATATGCCTGAAAATACGTTAATCAAACTGATTTTCTAAAGCACAAAGAGATGAAATTTCAAAGAAATATGATGTTAAGAAGAAGAAGAAGAAGAAGAAGAAAAACCTACAACCTGTTTTCCAGTCAGTGACCGGGTCGGGGATGGAATGAATGAAGCCCCATCTTGCGGTGAGGCCTATCGCATTCCGTTTGGGCAGTGATTAATGACTGACAGATGAAATGAAATGATAGTGGAGAGTGTTGCTGGACTGAGAGATGACAGGGAAAACCAGATTACCCGGAGAAAAACCTGTCCCGCCTCCGCTTTGTCCAGCACAAATCTCACATGGAGTGACCAGGATTTGAACCATGGAACGCAACGGTGAGAGGCCGACGCACTGCCGCCTGAGCCACGGAGGCTCTATATTAAAATTATTAATATTAATAATAATAATAATAATAATAATCATATTAAAAATAATATCATCTTACTGCTTTTATCACACGTTCGTTAGGTTACAGGTGCGATCTGTATGACACATGTAGTCCTTACTCAGTTTTACGGACGGATGCCTTTCCTGACGCCAACTCTATGCGGAGGGATGCATTCGCTATTGCGTGCTCTGCAGTGTTTGGAAGTATGGTGTGATGTGCTCGAATGAAGAGCTGTGTATTAATACGAACACACAGCTCCCGAGCAAGAGGAACAAAACAGAAGAGGATACAAATTACAGTCCAACCGGGAATCGAATTCAGACTCACTTAAACCGAAGGTCTCAAGCGTAAACATTCGTCCAGGGAGTCTGATAATAATAATAATAATAATAATAATAATAATAATAATAATAATGAAGTGAAAATATGCAGCTTGTTCCCAGTTGCAACCAGGTCAAGCCCCATCTAGCGGCGAGGATAGGAACTGCGCCGGATGCCGAAGCCTGCCGCACTCCTTTGGGGCAATGATTAATGAATGACAGAAGAAATGATATTGGAGAGTGTTGCTGGAATGAAAGATGGCAGGTAAAACCGGAGTATCCGGAAGAAAACCTCCCACCTCCGCTTTTTCTAGTACCGTACAAAACTCTCATGGAGTGACCGGGATTTGAAGCACGGAACCCAACAGTGAGAGGCTGGCCCGCTGCCGCCCAAGCATTTATCTAGTGTGTAAGAAACCACACAAAAACATCAGTGTTGCTGCGAAAAGAGGGGTTCGAACCCTACATCTCCCGAATGCAAGCCCACAGCTACACATCCCGAGCAATGATGGTACCTCATTCGGTGGTTTTAAGTACATTCCACCCAGTTGTAGAATCCTTCAGGGTCTGACGATCTATATTTATCCAGTGTGGCGTATTTGTCAATGTGGGGTGCTAATAAATATTATGTTCATACAAATGGCTAAAAGGACGAAAATCTTAGTATAGATAATGATAGGAGTGTCGGCCCACAACATCAAAGATCGTCAAACGGTAATCATTAGGACACCATAACGCTGGAAGCAAGCAAATGTTATTTCACTGGTGGTGACTTGTCGGACCACGGAAAGGCATGCGCTTGATGCCTCGTTGGGTCAAACCTAGTATATCAGACTTATTATTCATCAATTAGCAGAGTCAGTGGACGCCACGGCGGACTAACCGAGAGGGCTGTCCGTGGTGAGTACAATGTTCAAAAAAAAAAAAAAAAAAAAAAAAGAGGAGGAAAAGGTAAGGAGTGAGAGAGAACGTACAACGAAACAAATGTAAGAAAGGTGGATTGATTTAAAACAAATTGTATTTAAACTTCAAATGACTAGAATAGGCAGTGTATGACAAACAAAGAATGGGAATTACAAACATTTAGCAAGGGCTCAGCCCGTTTGACAACCAAAATACAATCAATATGAATAATAATTAAGAATTCTTGGGAATAACGATTATGATTTTCAAGAAAAGCCCAAGACCAGAGTTCGACCGAAAAAAACAGAATTAGCACCTATTTAAATATACTACTACTTTTTTTTAAAACACATTGGTTAAGAATCAAAGGGGGTACATTAGTATATTTGGAAATAATGATTTAAGGCCACCCTTACAATCTTCATTTGAAACCCAAAAGAGGGCAAGAGAGTTAAAGCACGTCGGGAGGCAATATTTTTACAACTCAATACCGGAAAAGAAAAAAGGGAAAGAAAAAGAAACAGAGTGAGAAGGGAAGAAAAGAGGAAAAGGAGGGGGGGGGGGGGGGGCGAAATCCTTCCAGGCTGCTTAAACGCTATCACGTTGGCAATGTAAGCGACCACTCGGGCCTGTAGAAAAAGTCCAGGATGTGGCAACACTTCTATCACTTGTCCAAGCACAGTTTATTTTGGTGTATGAAATTGATAAAGGTATCAGTCTGAAGGACTCAGTTAGAATGGAGACCATGTAGCCACCAAATAATTTAACATTCAAAGCTCAGATCTTGATATAGACCACGAAAGATATAAAAAGTTGTAACATTGTGCTCACCCAGTCTGTTGAAAAAACAATGCAGCTATTCACAAATTGACAGTAGGTAAAACGTCACAACGGGCCAGCCGCTCTCTCCACTCGTGTTGTTTTCCAACTCAATGTCTGACCGGGGAAACTAGTGATGTGCGCGAGTGATGCCTGGAATCGCGGTACTCGATTCTTTCGAGTCCAGGCTCGGACTCGCTTCGCTTGCGAAGGCTCGATGATAGCATGACGTCACACGTTCGCTCACTCGCCGGCTCGTAGATGGATGAAGCATGCGTACAAGCGGTCGCTGAGGGTTTATGGGATTGCGACAGCGCGGTACGATATGAAAAAACCGAATGAATGCGGAAAAGGAATAACCTAAATTTGATAATTACTTGAGAACGATAATAATGCCACTTAATACGCATAATATGAAAATATCCGTTTACGGCGTCTCGCACACACTTCACTGAATATGCCATCTATTCTAATATTGATAATATAGCTTATCTGGCCTTCATAGCCCAACTTGGCCGGTTCGATACTGGTTTATTCCGGTAGTATTTGAAGGTGCTCAAATACGTCAACCTAGTGTCGGTAGAATTATTGGGACGTAAAAAATCTCCCGGGGGACTAAATGCGGTACCTCGGCATCCCCGAAAACCATACAAATGTACGTACTTGGACGTAAAAGTTATAACATTATTATTATTATTATTATTATTTCAAATCCCTGTCACGGTATGTATGTTGTAATTAGTGTATTTTAAACATGTGCTATTTTTTTTTTTTTTGCTAGGGGTTTACGTCGCACCGACACAGATAGGTCTTATGGCGACGATGGGATAGGAAAGGCCTAGGAGTTGGAAGGAAGCGGCCGTGGCCTTAATTAAGGTACAGCCCCAGCATTTGCCTGGTGTGAAAATGGGAAACCACGGAAAACCATCTTCAGGGCTGCCGATAGTGGGATTCGAACCTACTATCTCCCGGATGCAAGCTCACAGCCGCGCGCCTCTACGCGCACGGCCAACTCGCCCGGTAACATGTGCTATTTGTAGACTATAGACGGTATTTCTGCACACATTGTATTGCTTCGCTACTGGTAAATTATATCTCATGTAGCCATTATGCATATACACGGGCGTAGATGTGCTAATATGATCGGTAGTATGACAGATTTATTGTAACCATAGCCTATTGCTAACCGTGCCAAAGCCTACAATCGTCCGGGGGAACAGATGAATTACAGCAGTTTATATGTACATCTTACTTTCGGCAGATATAATGTCGGGTATTAAGATGAGGCGTCCAGAATGTGACGTACGTTCACGCAGCAAATCAGCGGACAGAACGTCATTCTGTTCTAGCTAAACAGCTGACAGTTTGTTAGTAAGTCACAACCTTTAGTGCCTATGATGATGATAATAATAATCATAGCAATCGAATTATTGACGACCGATGACTGAACAACATCAATCATCAGCAGAAAACATATTGCACTCCACACCACAAAAATATTCTGTGGGTGACCCTGAATGCCGTGCACTCCAGTACAGTAGATTTTAGTTCTAAGGCATGTCCACAGATAGCGACACCAGTATGCTTGGACTCGAGTCTGGAGTCGAGTAATACCGATTCTAAGAGCACATTACTCGATTCTACTCGATTCCGTCGCTAGCCCATCACTAGGGGAAACTAAGGAATAGCTTGCTTATATACGTGGTGAAGAGATTCGAGAAGTTACTCGATGAAAAATACGTAGGTGTGACGTCACAACGAGGGAGCAGCAACAGTGCCGGAGAACAGGCCAGTCAGTGAACAGCTGGGCGAGCAAGCAGATGGACGGTAGAATGCGACAGAAGGCAGAAGGTAAGATGTAGTAGAGCGGTCGTAACACCAGGTGCTTTTTGGTCTTCCTGGTGAACTCTTCCACTTCAGAAGTTCATTGTATATGTTTGTGATTCCACTGTCATCCTCTCTACTCACAGCACATGGCCAGCTCATCGACGATTGATTCAATTTAACATATTTATTATCGTTTGTTAACAAAAATTCCTGGTTAAAATCTTCTTCTGAAAGCGGCGTTGGTTTAAGACCTCAGCAACCATCTTCTCTTACCACTAATCAGAAGGGTAAGGAGAAGGGGTGAGATCCTCCCAAAAAGTGAAGATATCGGGAAAAGAAAGGGAAGGAGCATGATGGGCGTTAAAGTGAAAGATTCCCCAGGCCTAACGCCGTTGGGATGGGAAAATAACAAGGGTTGACCAGCGGAGGTCGGATAGTGAAAACGAAAGACAGGAGTTTGACACTTTTAAGTGGAATCAATGTCAGGCTTAGTAAAGGTACCCATGTTCGCCAACCCACGTTTCCATGATGAAAGCTAGTGGGGTCCGCTCTCAGACAGGGGATAAGGTGGATTATTTCATCATCCACACCCACAAGATTTTCTTATATTCCTTGGTTTCTCATTTTCACACCAGGAAAATGTTGGAGTTGCACCTTAATTAAGACCACGACTGTTTCCTTCCCATTCATAACCCTTTCCTCTATCATCGGCGCCATAAGACCCATCTGTGTCAGTGCGACGTAAAGCAACTGGTAAAGAAAAATTAAAAACACATTTCTTCGAGTGGTTAGTCTGATTAGCTTCCACCCCCACCCCACTCCCGGAGGCTCGGGTTCGATTCCCGGCTCTGCCACGAAATTTGAAAAGTGGTACGAGGTCTGGAACGGGGTCCACTCAGCCTCGGGTGGTCAAAACTGAGTAGAGCGGGGGAGGTGGAGGGATTCCTACCTCAGTCAGCCTCGAAGTGGTTTTCCGGGGTTTCCCCACTTCTCTTCCAAGCAAATCCTGGAATGGTACCTAATTGAAGGCCACGGCCACTTCCTTCCCTCTTACTCGTCTATCTCTTTCGAACTTTCTATCCCCCCAAAAGGCCCCCTGTTCAGCATGTTAGGTGAGGCCACCTCATGCTGCAGGACGCTGCCCTTGGGGCGGTAGAGATGGGATCCCTCGCTGAATCCGAGAGAAAAACCAACACTGGAGGGTGAACGGATTAAGAAAGAAAGAAAGAAAGAAAGAAAGAAAGAAAGAAAGGGAGAAAGAAAAAGATTTTCTTCTCCAGATCTAAGTACAGTAAGTAGATAAGTAGCATTGCCCATACGATGGACAAGTGAGGTGTATTAAGTTCTACTGGAGGTGACTACTTGTCATATACCATGTAATTCCATCCGAAAAAAGCAAACGAAACCCCATGGCGCAACAGCCCCGAAGGGCCATGTCTACCAGGCGACCGCTGCTCAGCCCGGGGGCCTGCAGATTATGAGGTGACATGTGGTCAGCGCGACGCATCCTCTTAGCCGATATTCTTGTCTTCCTATACCGGGGCCGCCATCTCATCGTCAGAAAGCTTCTCAATTGTAATCACGTAGGCTGAGTGGATCTCGAACCAGCTCTCATATCCAGGTAAAAATCCCTGACCTGGCCGGGAATAGAACTAATAATAATGCTATTTGTTTTACGTCCCACTAACTACTCTTTTACGGTTTTCTGAGACGCCGAGGTGCCGGAATTTAGTCCCGCGGGAGTTTTTTTACGTGCCAGTAAATCTACCGACACGAGGCTGACGTATTTGAGCACCTTCAAATACCACCGGACTGAGCCAGGATCGAACCTGCCAAGTTGGGGTCAGAAGGCCAGCGCCTTAACCGTCTGAGCCACTCAGCCCGGCGGGAATAGTACCCGGGGCCTCCGGGTAAGAGGCAGGCATGCTAAACCTAGAGCGCAGGGTTCCCACTAATTCGATCCAGAGTGAAATTATTATACCTACACCGCCTTCCATTCTTCCACTCTTTAAGTTTGAATTTGTGGTCTATTGTTTATTAAATGACGTGAATTTTACTGTAAGCTATACGCTAAAAATAAATATAAAATCTCTTTCATCACATAATGGAGTACATTAATGAGAGAGTGAATGGGAACAAGGCGATTCAAAACTCAACCTCCACTTAGCATTGTTTAAACCCATCACCAGTGAAAGTAAAATGTTTTCAGGTCAGTTAATACTAAAATATTTTAAATGAAAATAATTGAAACGGAATTGCATTCTTTCGCCCTGTAAGGCTCACAAAGGATTTATGATATTAATTAAAGTAGCCTTCTGTGTTTATTAATATTACTAAAGAGCTCCTGGATGTCTTTTTTTTTTTCATAAGCAAAACATGTGTATATATTCGACCGATGTATATTAACGTTTAAATAGAAAGTAAGATAATATTTTCAATTTAGAAAAGATATGAAGTTCGATTCTTTCTTAATTAGCGTTCTGCACGTCAGGCTTCTTGCACATGCAATGTCGAATTTGGTAGGAAAATTTCAAACAACGAGAGCTTTGAAACGAACAATGCTATAATTACATCCGGATCCATAGTTGAATGGTCAGCGTAGTGGTCTTTAGTTCGGAGGATCCCGTGTTCGAGGAATGTTTTAGCTGGATATGGTTCATTCCTATGGTTCGGAGATTGAGTTTTTATGTTCGTGTTAACACATTTCTCTTCATATACACTCAAGACACTACATTACTAACCACCTCAGGAATACATCCCTCAAATAGAGGAAGGGCATTCATCCTTAAAACTGGGCCAAATCCTTATTAAATTCCTACCCCAAGTGGGGTACCTCTGTGGGGTAGTGGTTAGTGTGATTACCTGCACCCCCCCCCCCGGGAAGGCCCGGGTTCGATTCCTACCTTTGCCACGAAATTTGAAAAGTGGAATGGGGTCCACTCAGCAGCGGGAGTTAAATTGAGGGAGGAGGGTTCGATTCCCTCCTCAGCTATCCTTGAAGTTGTTTTTCGTAGTTTCCCACTTCTTCTCCAGGAAGAACACGGCCGCTTCCTTCCCTTTTCCATGTCTATCCCTTCCGATCTTCCCATCCCCCCCCCACAACGTCCCTATTAAGCAGAGCAGGCGAGGCCGCCTGGGCGAGGTACTGGTCCTCCTTCCCAGTTGTATCCTCCCGACCCAAAGTCTCACTCTCCAGATCACTGCCCTTGAGGCGATAAAAGTGGGATCCCGTTCGAGGGAAGGACGAACTCTGGAAGGTATGTGGATTAAGAAAGAAAGAAAAAGAAAAATGGAGATGTTATAATTCTAAAAAGTACTGCGCATTTGTACCCGTGTCGTAGAGCTATGCCGAGGAAAGAAGTTGCTCGTAGGTGCTTATGATACTAGTTCTTCTTCTTCCTCTTAATCTGTTTATCCTCCAGGGTCGGTTTTTCCCTCGGACTAAGCGAGGGATCCCACCTCTACCGCCTCAAGGGCAGTGTCCTTGAGTTTCAGACTTTGGGTCGGGGGATACAACTGGGGAGAATGACCAGTACCTCGTCCAGGCGGCCTCACCTGCTATGCTGAACAGGGGCCTTGTGGAAGGGATGGGGCGATTGGATAGGACAGGCAAGGAAGAGGGAAGGAAGCGGCCGTGGCCTTAAGTTAGGTACCATCCCGGCATTTGCCTAGAGGAGAAGTGGGAAACCACGGAAAACCACTTCCAGGATGGCTGAGGTGGGAATCGAACCCACCTCTACTCAGTTGACCTCCCGAGGCTGAGTGGACCCCGTTCCAGCCCTCGTACCACTTTTCAAATTTCGTGGCAGAGCCGGGAATCGAACCCGGACCTCCGGGGGTGGCAGCTAATCACGCTAACCACTACACCACAGAGGCGGTATGATACTAGTTGATCAATAAATGTCATATCTGGGTCGAAGTTTCCCATCTCCAGGACTGATAACCTTTCATGTTGGACTTGGGTCTGGTAATGTTCTAATGGAAGGTAGAGTACATATTGAATTGTATGATTATTATCATAGTCAGAATACCATAATTAGTGAAGTGATTTTAAGGTGCAATACCTTTCCAAAAATATAGCTATTTTCATACACACAGGACAATATCTGTATTTGAGGACGTGCCATGAAGCGAAATAAACACAATGTGTTCCTTTTACACGTTTTTGTGCCCCGTTTTCACTTCTGTTTCGTGAATCAGCACCTTTTTCCCGACACTTTTGTCTGAGCATTTAAAAGATTAGACAGAAGTTTAGTCTCCTCTTGAAGAGAGTGTTGATTAAATTTTTACATTTTTTGTCCAATCAGAAGTCAACATGTCAATACATAAATCGAGAGTTAATAAACAATACCACGTAGCCTACATAACAACGCCCTTCCTATCCATTATTTCCCTTAATACTGGTCACGCCTCCCAACCACATATGCATATGCAGTCCAACAGGACAATTTTCAATGTGATCGTTTTCCTATTCTGAGCACGTATTCAAAGAAGCCCTATTTGATGTGGAAAAAGGAATTTCAGTGAATGGTGTCAAACTCAATAATTTGCACTGCGCAGATGTCACAATTGTCTTTGCAGATACGATGGAAGGACTATAGAAGTTGAAGAACAATATTTCTAAAACAAGCAAGAGATATGGTCTGGGCATCAACAATAATAAAACAAAATTTATGATCATCAGTAAGAAGAACATCCGAGGCGTGAATCTGTTCTTCAATGGAGCAAGTATAGAGAGATTTTCACAGTATCCGTACCTGGGTAGCATCATTAACGAAGCATGGGACAATTCGCAAGAGATAAAGTGTCGCATTGGAAAAGCGAGGAATGTTTTCAACTCAATGAGCTCAACCTTCAACAAAAACGACCTTACCATGGGTACCAAAATGAAGCTCCTTAGGTGCTATGTGTTTTCAGTTCTCTTTTATGGTGTGGAAATATGGACCCTTACAAAAGCCACCACTGCTAGACTGGAAGCATTTAAACTCTGACTATACAGAAGAATTTTTAGAATATCATGGACTCAGTAAGTTACAAACGTTGAGGTTCTACGCCGAGCTAACAGGAGACCAGAGCTGATGAACACCATCAAGTGTCGTAAACTACAATATTTTGGACACATAATGAAGAATCAGAAAAGATATCAGCTGCTACAACTTATCCTGCAAGGAGAAATAGAAAAAAGATCTTTTGGCGAAGACAACCTTAAAACCTGGTTCAACAAAACATCTGCAGAACTGTTCCGAAGTTTGCACGACGTGTTTATGCACTCCTACAGTATAATGTATTTAAGGATCATTTTCCTTTACACATAAGCATAGGAAAGTTAATACAACGAAAATTGTTCTCATTGACTGCATATCCATATGTGGCTGGGAAGCATGGCCACTCTTAAGGAAAAAATGGTTAGGAAGAGCATCGTCAGATACGTGGTATTGTTTCCTAAACCGCGAAATATTAAAATATAATTTATGGAAACCAGCAGCAAGAATGGCCATCCAGCAGCTGTGAAATGAAATTAAAATGTAAACAATGATGCTGCAACAGTTTGAACTTATTTTAGTTAGTATTGGCATGAATTTAACGGTTCCAGCTATCGACTGTGTACTCACTTGTTGGCCATGTACCCTAATCTCAGCCACGTGACATGAATCGCACGTGGACTACACCGTGTTTGCGAAAGTATCAAGAAAAAATTACAGCAAGATAAATTATTTCATTGGTGCTCTGAAAAAAGATTCTCGTAAAGGCTCCGTGTCATCATGTTTTGTACCAAGAAGTGACTGGTCTCCATCTTCCACAGTTTCCTGTCACCATAAGGTGGGGTACTTGGACACGATGCACAGTTTTCTTCTGCAAAAACTTTGATAAAATCAAATGCTTCAACCGACACAGCAGCCATCAAGCAGGCCCAACAATTACTCCTCAAAAAAGACCTAGAGTTGGAATATTTTGTAGTGCATGGCTACAAGTATTTATTTGCCTGATGTGATTCAGAGTTTGGAAGAAGAAAATATCGAGAAGGAAAAACTGATGAGTGTTAGGGACAACCCTGATCGATTTGCTAAAGAGAAGTTCGAATTAAATTTGAAAAACCATCCAGATGCGAACACCTTTGCAACATTCACCGAACTCCCTATATGCTCCATTGGTTTCTGTAGATGTTCAGCGGAGTTTCTCTATATGATAAGGGTCTAATGAACTTAAGTGTCACCGGACGAGTTGGCCATGCGGTTAGGGGCACGGAGCTGTGAGGTTGCATCCGGGAGATAGTGGGTTCGAACCCCACTGTCGGCAGACATGAAAATAGTTTTTCGTGGTTTCCTATTTTCACACCAGGCAAATGCTGGGGCTGTACCTTAATGAAGGCCACGACCGCTTCCTTCCCACTCCTATCCCTTTCTTATCCCATCGTCGCCTTCAACTCAAGACCACACGATGCCCAAGATCTTAGAAAATAGCAAGCCAAGATTTAAAATAGTGGACTCTGCACCAGTGAGAAAACGTTAGGAAGTGTAACATAACATCTGCTACTTGTAGTTTGTGCACTGGAAGACTTCACTTAAAAATCTAAATAAAATCTATCTTATCTATATTATTTTTCTTCAAACTCTACAAGTTCTTCGCGTGGAAGGACGAGGGTTGAGAATCCCCGTCAGGAAGTCGTAAAATTTAAGAAACGTGATTTCCACTTCTGGAGGTGCATATGGCCCTGAGGTTCACTCAGCCTACACCAAAAATGAGTACCAGGTTAATTCTTGGGGGCAAAGGCGGCCGGGCGTAGAATTAACCACTCTACGCCATCAAGTGACGAGGTTACGAATAGTGGTAGCCTTTACCTTCCACCACCCCAAGAGCCTTCATGGCCTGTACGGAGATGACTTTGCTTTGTTTTGCTACAATTTCTCATTTAATGTTACCAGAATACCATGGGAACTTTTTCTACGGATGATAGAATGTACTTACAACTTTAAATGAACTATCATCTCTTCGACTTGCTATTTAAATCTTCTTTGAATTCGGGTTAGATCCGAACCAAAGAAACCACCATTTTCTGAACTTAATCAAAACCAAGAATGTGTCGTCGATAAAATCATTTTAAATAATTATCCCCTATTTGCATGTATCAGAGCCCTCAATTTTCTCACCAGTGGCATTGTACACTATTTGGGACCAATCGCTTTCTCGCTACCCATGCATAAAGTCAATTCAAACTCTACACTTCAAGCGTTGGGCATTGAAAAATCCTCAGTTCTATCCCTTCAGGCAAGAAACTCAATGGTAAAAATATCTTAGGGACATGAGCTACGAATTTTAGGTAAATAAAATATAATAAATTGTGAGAATATATTCTTTATTTATTCCTAAAAAAGTACAATGCTTCCCTTAATCATTGTTATCCGGTTGATTATATCAGCAGTTTGCCTTTTTCTACCACTACGAGCTATAATGTGAATCAGTGCAGAGTTTCACTTAGGCCTAAGTCCTTATAACTAAATTCGGTGCGGTCATATTTCAAAAAATAAAAAATAAACGCCTGAGGGTATTGAACCAAGGAACACATTAGAGAAATAATTATGTAAATAAGTTAATTTACTAGTATTTGAATAAAAAGTAAACGAGTGCAGAAACAAGCGATTTTAGGCTTTTTTTTCCGGAACTGCATTTACCCCGGAAGTGATTTTCCAATTTTGTTTTTAAAGTTTGATTGAAGTATTGAGGACTCACAATTTGAAACCTTACCGGACACTTTAGCCCTTCAACGTTCGGCACAATTGAGGGAATTGCTTAATTTTACGTTTTATGGTCCACTACTTTGTCTGCTAAGGAATGCTTTCAATATGAAAACGAACAAAAAACATCCTTCTTACTGGATGAGCATGTTCACTCTTAAATTTCGATGTTTAAATATTGACCTACGCATATCAAGCTCTCTACGTTCAACAAATCCTTCTTGTGTTCATGTGATAGGGATTGTTGCGTGCCTCGCAGTAGTTGTGCGGTGGAGGATGTCTGTTGCTAGGTACAGAATGGTTATCGACACCAGACAGGACATGGCAGCTGCCTCCTACAAACATCCCTCCTCACTGCACGCAGAGCATAGAATGAGTTAACATTTGTACCGGTAGAATGACACCTACATCATCTTCAAGAAGAAAGAAAGCAGAAAGTGTTACGTGCCAATTGATCTTAGGTCCATTCAGAAAGGAACTGAAAGGTATAAACGTATAAAACTGAAGGGAGGAACATGCCGTCCACTTGGTCTAAAGCTTTTCTGTATGCCTGTAATCTAATATCTCGAAGTATGAAAATAGATGCGGTGAATACGATATGAAAATAGCCATATACAGGATTAAAATGATGTCAGTTGGGAAGAATGCCAGCTAGGGAAAATGACCAGGGGGATCATTTCAAATACTCTTCAATAGAGACTGTTAAGCTATATGCCTTTCAGTGTTCAGTCTGCAAGCTTATGTGAATTTACTAATCGCCGCCACAAACCTCTATTTGTAACTAATTCTGTGGCCTCCTTTAGATCTATATCTTTTAAATTGTTAGATACTGAGTCTAACCAGCGTCGTCTTGGTCTCCCTCTACTCCTCTTACCCTGCATAGAAGAGTCCATTATTCTCCTAGGTAGCATTTCCTCCTCCATTCGCCTCACATTACCCCACCACTGTAGCCGGTTTATGCGTATAGCTTCATCCATCGAGTTTATTCCTAACTTAACCTGATTCCAAGTACCTTCTTTCCAATGTTCACACCCGTTTGTACCAGCGATCATTCTCGCTACTTTCATGTCTGTTATTTCTAGCTTACGAATAAGATATCCTGAGTCCACCCAGCTTTCGCTCCCGTAAAGCAAAGTTAGTCTGAAAGCAGACCGATGTAAAGATAGGTTCGCCTGGGAGCTGACTTCCTTCTTACATATTACTGTCGATCGCAACTGCGAACTCACTGCATTAGCTTTACTGCAGCCTGATTCAATCTCATTTACTATACTGGCATCCCGGGAGAACGCTCATCTTAAATACTTGAAATATACCTGTTCCATCTTTATATCCCCAATCTGACATTCATTTCTCTTGGATTTATTACCTGCTGATATTAATTTAGTTTTAGAAAGGCTAATTTGCATACCATACTCATTGCAGCTATTTTCAAGTTCCAAGATATTAGACGGCAGGCTTTCGGTACAATATGCCATTAAGATCAAGTCATCAACATAGGCCAGACTGCTTACTACAATTTCACCTATCTTAATCCCTCCCTGCCACTTAATACCTCCCAGCAGATGATCCATGTAAACTATGAACAACAAAGATGAAAGATAACAGCCTTTTCTAACCCCTGTAAGTAACTTGAATCAAGAACTCATTTTACTATCGATTCTCACTGCAACCCAATTGCCAACATAAATGTCTTTGACTGATTTTAATAATATACCCTTAATCCCACAAAGTTAGTCCCCCAATAGCGAACATGTTTTTCCTCGAATATCCTGGCATATGCCTTCTTTACATCTACGAAACATAAACATAACTGTTTATTCCACTCGTAGCATTTTTCAGTTACCTGGTGCATACGGAAAATCGGATCCTGACAGTACTGCAAGTGAAATCGAATTTAGATGGTCTTGTTAAGCTAATGCAGTGACTTCGCAGATGCGATCAACCGTATTCTGGTCTTTAAAGATGCACTCTCCTTAAAGATGTCCGGTCCTAAAAGGGTTAAGGATTAGAAGAGACGATGGGGAAGTGTAGAATAATAACCGAAGGAAAGCATTCAACATTGGATATGGTACAAAATGTTGATAAATGGTTTAATATTAACCGGATGCATGTCTTACTCATAGCCCGCATGGTGGTCATGATCGTTAATGCGTGAAGTCTATATGGTCTGACACCGTGGTTTGCCGGTTCGAGCCCCAATGATCGAAAGAATGTCACCATCAGAATGTTGGTCGACAGGGTAGAGGAGGTGGTTGTCGTTGTATACAATTTCGAATCACAAGATTGCGTGCCAAAAGCCTGGATTCAATTCCAAATCTCTCCCAGTGCTCATATGGAGTGAGGACGTGCGACACTGTTGATGGTGATTCGTCCGTCGGATGGAGACGTTAAGCCTTGAGCAGAACCCCTTGGTACTACTCAACAGGAGTAGGCTATGCGTCGGAACCGGGTTTTACCCTCTCCCTTCCTACTGGCATATATCACGTTTTTCCTTTCACAGCATTAACTCCTCTGAGGAGGTTGACGTCAAGAAGGGCATCCGGTCGTAAATTCTGGCTACAAAGGTTCATCTCACTTCATATCCGATCCCATAGAGAAACGGAGCAAGGTTTAGACATACATACATATGTCTTACTGATTCTGGAATACACCGAGTGAGTTGGCCGTGCGGTTAGGGGCACGCGACTGTGAGCTTGCATCCGGGAGATAGCAGGTTCGAGAGCCCCACTGTCGACAGCCCTGAAGATGGTTTTCCGTGGTTTCCCATTTTCACACCAGGCAAATGCTGGGGCTAAGTACGAGTGATAACTATCCCAACTTTATTATAAACAAGAGAGAAATAAGAAGTCCAGACATTACAGGAATGAAAATAAAGAAACAAGACAAGGAAGAGTCTCAAAGGGGATGAAAAAGATTAAATATCTAGGTCTCCCAAAGCTAGTACCGTTTAAAGTCGGAAGAGAATAAGAATTCCCGAATTCACATGAAATGTGAACGTATGTAATATGATATGTATCGGACGCTAGTGACCCAGGCACTGTGTGTGTGTGTGTGTGTGTGTGTGTGTGTGTGTGTGTGTGTGTGTCACATAGCTCTGGAACGCATGAACCGATTTCAGCCGAATTTGGTACACATGTGATTTACTGAGGGGTGAAAAGGGATGAAAAAAAATGTCGAAAATGACTGAGACTGGTGTTAAACCCACTGTTTTGGAAGTTGCTAGGCTGAGTGGTGGCAGTCCTAGTGGTGGCTGGAATCGTGTACAGCATATCTATGGCTTCATGTGTAAATACACCAAAAATCACATTTTTTAAATAATTTATCACAAAAGAATGTTGAGACTGATACTTTCACAGTCCATGTAGACATGTTAATAAGCCTTTGGGCTTTTGCCGTGTCAAGAAAACAAGGTGAAATTCTTTACGTTTCACAGAGAACTTTGCTCCGCATCTTCAGAAGAAAATCTCGAGTGTTCACGAGGAAGACTTCTACAATAATGAGAGTTTGAATTTAAGAATGCCTTACCGTTGGTCTATACACGGCTGACTTGATGCGTCGCTCTAGCTAGCTCAAAAGAGCGCAGCGAGGGATCCAGTCAGCCGTGGTCTATAGTAAGTGGTACTCTCCTTCGTTACTAGATGTCTCACTCTAAACTAGCATTCCAAGTGTGAGCTGACAACACCACCTACCATCTAACTTGCAAGCTCTAATAAATAAGACACGGCCGACTGGATCCCTCGCTGCGCTCCTTATACCGGCCTTGACAATCGCTTGTGAAGCCCAGTATAAAGCTGTAATTGGAAAGTTTCACCGTAATGCCGCTGGAGCGCTGGCCTACTACCCACTGACAGGAAGCTGTATACCGGAAATTGAGCATTTCCAGTTTTATTTATATGGTTTTGCTGTCGTAAATGTTGGCAATGTGTTCGCAATGAGGTGCTAGTTGGCTTGATATTGAGATTTGATAGTTATGCGCTAGTGAGTTTATTTTTTATTGTGTAGTGTGGTGATTAAATTTTTTAAATTGTGTTTACAAATCTTGGAATTTGTGACATTCTTGTGCACCTTTTCGTACTTCGAGCAGAAATTTTATGGAAACAAGAACAAACTGATTTCTCGCTGTAACTTCGTCCTGAACAAGGATTTCAATTTATGCTCTAATTCGTTTTTTATGGTTTGGTGATTTACTTTTCTTAACTGTGTTAGGAAATATTCGAATACATATTGCTGTGTGCCTTTTTTTCTCCGAACAGGAAAAAAAGAGCAAAGGACTATAATTTCACGAATTCTCTGTAGACCAGGACAAAACTACGGAGTGGCTAAAAGCAGGTAGCACTCTCATCTTAGCTTTCCGTTTCTATTTCGGGTATTTACCTTCTTTCTTTCTTTCTTTCTTTCTTTCTTTCTTTCTTACTCTGTTTACCCCTCCAGGGTTGACTTTTCTCTCGGACTCAGTGAGGGATCCCACCTCTACCACCTCAAGGATATTGCCCTGGAGCGTGAGACTGCGGGTCGGGGGATACAACTGGGAAGGATGACCAGTACCTCGCCCAGGCGGCCGTAACTTCTCTGCTGAACAGGGGCCTTGTGTTGAGGATGGGAAAATTGGAAGGCATAGGCACGAAAGAGGGAAGGAAGCAGCCGTGGTCTTAAGTTAGTTACCATTCCGGCATTTGCCTGGAGAAGAAGTGGGAAACTATGGAAAACCACTTCGAGGATGTCTGAAGTGGGAATCGATACCCTCCCTCTACACAGTTGACCTCCCAAGGCTGAGTGGACCCCGTTCCAGCCTTCGTACCACTTTTGAAATTTCGTAGCAGAGCTGGAATCGAATCCGGGCCTCCGGGAGGGGCAGCTAAACACGCTAATCAGGTATTTTTACCCATGAATTTTCTTTCATATATAATCCTTTAGGCGGTGTCGTATTTGCAATATGACAGCAACACAACACATTTTTATCCAAGATAATCTGAACTTTAACATTTAAACATTGACAAGTAAGAATCACTACTGCTATGACGGTAAGGCCAACGTATGAAGTGTTGTTACCTGAGCAATGAGGCCGATGATCTAGATGTTAGGCTCCTTTAGACAACAAGCATCATCATTATCGAGCAGAGAACAGTTTACAATTTATTTACTCAAAACAATTTTCTCTCGCTGAATTTTATTTAAAATTCTTCCTCTTTCGCTATTTCTTTTACGTCGCACCGACACAGATAGGTCTTATGACGCCGGTGGAATAGGAAAGGGCTAGCAGTGGGAAGGAACCGGCCGTGACCTTAATTAAGATACAGCCTGATGTGAAAATGGGGAACCACGGAAAACCATCTCCAGGGCTGCCGACAGTGGGGTTCGAACCCACTATCTCCCGGATGCAAGCTCACAGCTCACAGCTGCACGCCGCGCGGCCAACTTGTTCCACCCTACTGCATTTCAAGTAAAAAATATTTTTTGAATTTAGCACGGCCAAATTGCCCGGTATTTAATATTCTAGTGAAAGGTATGAATGAAATGTAATCTGAAACTATACATAGTGAAATTTAAATTTAAACATGTTTGAGTCAAAGTATTTATGTTATTCATACAACGAATATGGAAAAAGTAAGACTTTTATGTTTCCTCCAGCCCCCTTCCTGAGAGCAGCGCTTGAAAAATGTTAAAACTCTAATTGAACAATGACTCTTAATCTCAATATTAACATCAGGACACAAAAGTATCGTGACAAGTTCTGCTATGTATCTAAATGCCATGATAATAAAAACGATTACTATTATTCCTCACAATTAAGGAACGTCAGTTGAACTACTCCATCCTCCGCAGTTTCATTTCACGACGTTATTTTGGCACATATCAATGAAAGTAGCCTTTAGGATTAATCGTTTTAACAGTATTAATTTATGCAACATTCTCCATGACTCTAAATTACGACAAATCGGCAATCAAAGTCAATATATTCTCCGTAAAGAAGTACGCATTTCTACCGCAAATAGGTCGGCCGCCAGCGCCACGTGTCGAGCTGTGTAACTACTCCGATTACAGAGCGTGGGCCCGATTGTCAAGGCCGGTAAGGAGCTAGCTAGAGCGACGCATCGAGTCGGCCGTGAAATAAGATCAAATGTTTCTTGTTACACCGTATGTGCGCTGCGAATATAAAGCTAAAAATATTAAGCACATAACAATATGTGTTATACTAAAAAGAATTCGTTTAATATCAATCAATGACACAATAAAGAAATTTGCAAAAATCACTTCAAACAGAATTGATGCGGCCGTGACCTAAAGTTAGGTTCCATCCCGACATTTGCCTGGAGGAGAAGTGGAAAACCACGCAAACCACTTCAAGGATGGCTGAGGTAGGAATTGAATCGACCTCTACTCAGTTGACTTCCCGAGGCTGAGTGGACCCCGTTCCAGCTCTCGTACCACTTAAAATTTCGTGGCAGAGCCAGGAATCGAACCCGGGCTCCGGGGGTGGCAGCTAATCACGCTGACCACTACACCACAGAGGCGGACAATTAACATATAATACAAATCCTCAACGTAAACATTATAAAGAAAAGTACCCGGGCAGTACCGTGTATTATAACTAGACTCAGCTAGAGACTCACCATGGACTCTACGCTGCCAATTTCTGACCCCTAAGTGAGAAAGATGGTGTTTGCTAAAGAAGAAGGAAGGGACTCACCTCTATGAAGAAAGAGGATATCGGCCAGAGAAAGACGTAAAAAAAAAAAAGGAATAATACCGTTGTATTTGGAGGAACTTAAGGTTGCCCAAGGGAGGTTGGATGAGGAAGATACGAGGCTGATGCAAGTACACCTACGAAACCAAAGTTCCGATATGACAGCCCCCTGGGAGGAGGAAGTGTGTTGACTCTTACTAAAATTCCTTTCCTACGTCAAGCAGCGAGCCCTTGATTATATTCTGTTTTACTCCACTCTTCATAAATCTTCACTTTCTTTCAACAATACTGCATATTTCCATTCCAGCCCCTTCCACTTGTTTCCATGACTATACTCGTAATATTGGAAGATACATTCTGACAGTTTTTAAAGGGAGGTCCGTTTACTGCCTGCCTGAGTGGGAAGAAGAAAGTGGGTAGTACGGTTGCCGTGGAAATGAGGGTGGACCGACTGTCGTTGCCACGGAGATAAGCCTGCTGGCCGGCTTGTGTTGCTTGGACTTGCCAAACCTCTAAGTTCTGAGGTACGTACAACAGAACACATCGATCTGAACGAACGAACAAGTGAGCTGGAAGCAAAGGAAAGGAGAAAGAAATGCAGAAATGTGGCAACACCGTGCAATGCTCCTCCCTTCAGCCCTATCTGTCAAAACGCTTCTTTTAATATTACGTGCATAGAGTTAAGCGGAGTATTTGGTGCTATTCGTTATGTCTTAGTGGCATTTCTTAATACGTGGTCGAGGATGAGGTAAGATTCATTTATACGGCATGTTTTACGGCCCGCTGCCCTTCCCGACGCCAAACTCAGTTGAGGAGCAAATTACGATGAAACGACTGAAAGTAGGTAAGTAGGAGGAAGGACTCGGCTGTTATCTACGATTAGGAACTGTCGTGGCATTTGCCTGGATGTGAACACGGGAAACCACAGGAAAAATACCAGGTGGCGGTGGGGTGCGAACACACTCGTCTGCCGAATGCAGAGCTCGACAGCCGTAGCGCGTTAACACGCGTCTTAAAATCCTATATTCTTCTTCTTCTTCTTCTCCTTCTCATCTTATCCTGCTTCAAGCGAGGTCGATGTTTCTGGCAAGGTTTTTCCACTTTATCCTACCCCATACATATTCTTCCCCTTATTTCTTCTCCTTCAAATCTTCTCGCACATTGTCTGTCCACCGCCTTCTTGGTTTACCCCTATTTCTAGTCCCATCCACAGTCATATCCATCACTCTCTTCCCTACATAGCTTTCATCCTTTCGCATAATGTGTCCATACCATAGTAGTCTTCTCTCCTTTACTTTCTCATATACTTCAGTCACTGTAAATGTTCCTCTGATTTTCTCACTTTTGATGCGGTCCACTCTAGTGACACCACTCCTTCATTTTAGCAATCTTCATCTCTGTAACAGCTAGTTTATTACATTGTGACTTTCTTGTTGCCCAAGTCTCTGCACCATACAACATGACTGGCCTCACTGCTGTCTTGTAGGCTTTTCCTTTAACCCTTTTGCCAAATATTTTGTCACACAGGATGCCAGACATTCTTTTCTAGTTCATCCAGGCACACTGCTCTCTGTGGTTAATCTCCGTGTTTAGGTTGCCATTCACAGACACAAAAGATCCTAAATACTTGAAACCATCCACTGTTTTTAAGCATGCACCATCCACCTCTAACAATTCATTCCCCTCACCTCCGAGGCACAGGTATTCTGTTTTATTTCTGTTAATTTTTTGGGCCTCTGACTTCCAAGGATTTTCTCAAGATTTCCAGCCCCTCTTCCATTTCTATCCTACTGGTGCTACACTGAACAATATCATCAGCAAACATCATGCACCACGGTGCTTTAGTTCGTACATCATCAGATAAGACATCCATCACAAGGTTGAATATGTATGGACTCAATGAGTACCCCTGTTGCAACCCAATTCGAACTGGTATCCATCCAGTCAATGCTACAGTGCTCTTTACTCTCGTTCTAGCGTCCCTCGTACATATCCTCGATAATTCTCACAAACTTTTCCGGTACTGCTCTGGTCCTCAAACACTCTATATAATTGCTCCTAAACAAATGCTTACTGGGCGAGTTGGCTGTGCGGTTAGGTTCACGCAGCTCTGAGCTTGCATCCGGAAGATAGTGAGTTCGAACCCCACTGTCGACAGCCTTGAAGATGGTTTTCCGTGGTTTCCCATTTTCACACCAGGCAAATGCAGGGGCTGTACCTTAATGAAGGCCACGGCCACTTCCTTCCCACTCTTGGGCCTTTCCTCTCCCATCGTCGCCATAAGACCTGCCTGTGTCGGTGCGACGAAAAGCAAAATGGCAAAAAAATTGCAGTTATTACTGTCACGTTTTATACAACAGAACACAGCGGTCTGAAAGACAAGTAAGTCGGAAGCGAAGGGAAGGAGAAAGGAATGTAGGAATGGGACAACACCGTGCAATGGCACGTTCAATGTTCCTCCCTCCTGTCTTATCTGTCAAAACGCAGCCTGCAGATAGGAAGAAAGAGATATTTCTTTCTTGGTAGTGGTTTCACGTCGCCCAAACTCAGATAGGTTATCGGCGGCAGTGTAATAGAAAACAGCCCCATGCGTCCACGTTTATGTGTATTGAATACTCAACCCGAAGTCCGGTTGGATACTCAACAGCTTCGCCATCAGCCGCCGTCACTGAACGGGAAACGAGAAGTGAGTTAGTTTCCCGTTGCTTTCCTTACTGTCTCGGAATTTGCTATTACCTACCAGTCTGCCAAGGCCGCTGAAATACAGTATATGCTCCAAGATACCATACGAGCAACATTTCCACGCTATGCAGAATAGGGACTGACGGCATAAGGAATGGCACTACTCGCATCGCTCATACTTACGATACGTACCGAAAAATTCGGGACAATCTCGAATTTAAGAGGTGTTTCCCGGGAACATAATTTTAAGTCCAGAATTTCATCCTGATGAAATTATTTTATTAATAGAGACCAAATGACGTGTTATTCTAGGTCGAGCTGCAATGGTCAAACTCATTAAGATCTGGAAGAACCTGGCAATATCAAAAACTACGAAAATGCGCTTGGTTGAACCACTAGAAAATGTAGTAAGTAATACCGACGATCAGGTTTTAATAGCAGATTGTGCTGAAAACCTGCAGTCTAAGATTTTGGAACTTAGAAATGGGTTCTCCGTCTTTCTTTTTACGGCTGTGAGACCTGGACCGTGAAAGCTAATATTAAAAATCGAATCGATGCCTTTGAGATATGGTGTTGACGAAGAATGCTACATATACCTTGGTCAGATAAAAGAACAAGTGTTTCCATTATAGACGGACTATTTTTTTACGTGTGAGTGAGTGTTACCTCCATGTCCTTGGCCACATTTTCAGAAAAGAAGGATAGAATTTGGAAGAAAAACATTTTCAAGACGAAGTTGAAAGTATCAGACCATGAGGAAGAAAAGCAGGTGGATGGTTAGATCAAGTGAAGAAGGACACTGGTCTACCTCTTCCGGTTATATAAAGAAAAGCTGAAGACCACTCGGGTTGGAGACATCTCGTCAAGGCTGCAACAAAGAAATGACATATCAATGAGCTCAAGACGCTCAGCAATCACCAGAACGGCTATTGATGATTGATACAGTACAGACACATTCCTCTGATATGTTGTCAATATTTCTGTTAAATATTTGAGGTGAAGTAAGCAGTAAGCTCGACCAACGTGCGAAGTGCCTCTCGGCCAGCGTCGGGACGCTATAGCGCCTCACGGGCTAGGCAGGCCCGGGGCTTTGGAAATGACAGTTAAACACATTAGTGCCTGCTTAATTAGTACACGTTACTCTGCTATGTGCGCTACGGTAATCCACTGGCCAAATTAGGCCTGGACTTGCTGGATAGATTAAACCCCCTCTCTCTCACTTCTTTCTATCACACGTGCTCTCTCCTCTCCCCTATGTTATTTAGCACTCGTAATAAGACTAAAATTCGTTTTTTTCCTCCCTCGCCAGAAGAACAGTAACAAAAACGACTAATTAATGTTAATTGGCCGTGACAGATAAACGGAGTTAGCGTTACCTGCGAAAAGAACTCACAGTTAATCGCCCGTTAAGCAAAAGTGCAGAAACTTGTCCCCCCAGTTCCGCTCTAGTTACCAGATTTTTACGCTAATTAGAATCCTGAATCCCAAGTTCCCTGAGAAGCTGTCGTGTGTGGACTTACTTCAGCATTACTTTACGAGCTAAATGACGTCATCACATAGGAAATGAGTCTATTCTGTTGTTACAGACATCGCATAAGTCTCTTTCGTTGAGAGAACCTGAGGAGCTAAACTGAAAACAATTTTTATTAACCCTCAACTGATATCACGGCGTCTGCAGACTCCATAAATTTACTATTAAATAATGCAATAATTTCGTACTTTGTTGTTGTTTTTAGAACTTAATTACTTGAAACATACGTTTTCAAACATGTCATAGCAAAATTTGGGAGTAAAAAATAAAAATCCAGTAGAAAATACCAAATTAAGAAAATGAAGCTCCGAAAATGTGCACTTTCAATGATTAATTCTTTGTTGTGTCAGTAGTTTATAAATGACCTAGACTTGATAGAAGAAAAAAATTACTGAAAAACTCTAAACATAAATCCACATTTCGATGCCCAAAATTGATGCTTGATAGATCATTTTCAAATGTTTCTATGTCCTCCCCTCCATCATTATCAACCGCTTCCTGTTCTGAATCCGTTTCATCATCACTTTCTGTCTAGAAATCCGGACCAATATCACTGTCGTCTAACATTTTAGTAATCATTTCTTCAATATATATTTCGAATTTTTTTATTTGCTCTCAGAACTCGTTAGGGAATTAGTTTGTATTTCAACGTTGTTAGTCTGTTCTGATTGTTGAGATGAACTTGGTCGTGGATCCATATTGCAAAAATTAATTACACAACCAAACCAAACCAAACCCCATGGTACTACAGTCCTTGAAGGGCCTTGGCCTATCAAGCGACCGCTGCTCAGCCCGAAGGCCTGCAGATTACGGGGTGTCGTGTGGTCAGCACGACGAATCCTCTCGGCCGTTATTCTTGGCTTTCTAGACCGGGGCCGCTATCTCACCGTCAGATAGCTCCTGAATTCTAATCACGTAGGCTGAGTGGACCTCGAACCAGCCCTCAGGTCCAGGTAAAAATCCCTGACCTGGCCGGGAATCGAAGCCGGGGCCTCCGGGTAAGAGGCAGGCTCGCTACCCCTACACCACGGGGCCGGCTTAATTACACAACACTATCACTAATAATAAAATTATGCTTCTTCTTTTTTCCCTAGCGTTTAGTCCCGCATTGGTGCAGGATCCGCTTTTAAAAATTCCATCCTCCACTTCCTGCGATCAAGGGTGTCAACTTCAGTGATAACTACAGTACAAGACGCATGTCTTCCTTCATGCAGTCGAGTCATCGCTTCTTGGGACGACCTCGGGATTGAGAACCACCGGGATCAAATTGGAGGGCTTTATGTATCATTGAGTCTGCAAGACTTCTGACGACCGGGCGAGTTGGCCGTGCAAGCTGTGAGCTTGAATCCGGGAGATAGTGGATTCTAATTCCACTGTCGGCAGCCCTGAAGATGGTTTTCCGTGGTTTCCCATTTTCACACCAGGCAAATTCTGGGGCTGTACCTTAATTAAGGCCACGGTCGCTTCCTTTCCACTCCTAGGCCTTCTCTATCACATCGTCGCCATAAGAGCTATCTGTGTTGGTGCGACGTAAAGCAAATAGCAAAATAAAAAAGGCTTCGGACGACATGACCATAGCATGTAAGTCCTTCTTCTCGCATCTTCTCTGAGATAGGTGTCACTCCCAATCGCCTTCAGACATCTTCACTTCTGACATGGTTCAGTCATATAAGACCCAGTGACCAACGTAACATTTTCATCGCCATACCGTGTAGAACCTGCTCATGCTTCTTAGTTGTAGGCCAGCATTTCGACCCATCGAGTACAACTGGTCGGACCATGGATTTGTTGACGTTTCCTTTCAGGTGGGTAGAAATGTTCTTGTCACATAGCACACCAGTGAACTGACGCCACTTCAGACATGTAGCATTGACCGGATACCGCATAAAGCTATTTGGAATGTCCTCCGAACCCATAATGATCCAGAAGCCTATGTCCGTTGGACCCAACTTTTCTATGACGAAGTCAACAGCGTGGTTCGCTGTCCGGTAGAGATCTCACCCTCATTTCCTATCAATGTTCGGGTTCATCAGGGTTCAATATACTGCACGAGTGAGTAAATTCGACGCGCAAACATACATTCCTACAGCACGGTAAAATTAATTTTCATTTACGCATAAGCATAGGAAAGTGAGCACAACGAAAATTGTTCTGATGGACTGCATATCCATATGTGGCTGGGAGGCGTGAGCAGTCTTAAGGAATATAATGGATAGGAAGAACATGGTAAGATACGAGGTTTTGTTTCTTCAAGAACGATATGTTTATATTGCCTGAGGGTCCCTAACAAAATGGTAACTTCTTGCGAAATTAAGTTTGCAGTACATTCATTCATTCCCTTATTTTCACTGAACACAGAAAATCAGCCTACAAATAAAATGCTCAAAATGCCCTCCGTTAGCAATGACACATGCATCAACCCATCGTCACAATGAATCGCAGTACAAGATGCAGAGTATCTTCGTGTGCGTGTCAATTTTAAAGGAGAGCATTTCATGCAAAAATGTTGCATGTGGTATGCTGTTACGTTCTGTTCCTGTAATTCCCCTATATGTACTGTGTAGAAATAAAGTGTTACCGGACCCATGTCCATATAAAGTTTCTTCTTCTACGTGGGAACTGAGAGTTATGTATCTTGGAAGTTTGGCCGTAGATTGTTGCTACAGCCTGTATTTGTCCAAATTAATAATTATCATAAATGCCTAGGAACAACTGCGTGTAAAGATGGGAAAGGGCGAACATCTTGGTGGAATGATGAAGTGAGAGCAGCTTGTGAACGTAAAAAGAGGGCTTAACAGAAATGGCTCCAAACAAGTGCTGATGAAGACAGATAATTGTACGTAGATGAAAGAAACAAATCGAAACAAATAGTTGTTGCATCCAAAAACAAGTCGTGTGAATATTTTGGTAATAGCCTTGAAAGGCTAGATCAACGGCAGGAAAACCTTTCTGGACAGTAATAAAGAACCTTTGGAAGGGAGGGAAAAAGGAAATGAACAATGTTTTGGGTAATTGAGGTGAACTCATAATAGATCCCACGCAATCACTAGACAGGTGGAGGGAATATTTTTAAAATATCCTCAACGCAAGAGGAAATGTTCCTGGCGGTGTCCCGTACAACCGAGCTCATGGAGAGGAAGAAAATGATGCTGGTGAAATTACGTTTCAGGAAGTGGAAAGGATGGTAAATAAACTCTATTGTCATAAATGGTGAAATGGTGAAGTATAGTGGGAAGGCAGGGATGAAATGGCTCCATAGAGTAGTATGATTAGCATGGAGAGTTGGTAAGGTACCTTCAGATTGGACAAAAACAGTGAATGCACCTGTCTATAAGCAAGGGAACAGGAAGGATTGCAACAGCTATCGAGGTATTTCATTCATTAGTATACCAGGCAAAGTATTCACTGGGATGTTGGAAGGGAGGTTGCGATCAGTGGTTGAGAGGAAGTTGAATGAACACCAGGTTGAGAGGAAGTTGAATGAACACCAATGTGGTTTCAGACCACAGAGGGGCTGTCAGGATCAGATTTTTAGTATGAGCCAGGTAATTGTAAAATGCTACGGGAGGAATAGCCAGTTATGTTTATGTTTCGTAGATTTAGAGAAAGCATATCACAGGGCACCGAGGGAAAAGATTTTCCCCGTACTGAGAGACTATGGGATTAAGGGTACATTATTAAAATCAATCAGAGGCATTTATGTTGAAAATTGGACTGCAGTGACAATTGATCGTAGAATGAGTTCTTGGTTCAAGGTACCTACAGGGGTTAGACAATGCTGTAATTTTCCACCTCAGTTGTTCGTAGTTTACATGGATCATCTGATGAAAGTCCGCCTCCGTAGCGTAAAGGTTACTGTTATTAGCTGCCGTCTCGGGGAGTCCTGGTTCGATTCTCGGTACTGCCAGAAATTTAAGAATGGCAGGAGGGCAGGTATGTGGTTGAAATGGTACAAGCAGCTCACCTCCATTGTGGGTGTGCCTGAAAAATAGCTGCACCACCTCGGGACGAGGACACGTGTTTACTTTATCTGCTGAAAGGTGTAAAGTAGCATTGTCATAAAGCAACAAAAATAGTTGAAATTAGACGTGAAATGGTGAAGTATAGTGGTAAGGCAGGGATGAAATGGCTTCATACAGTAATACGACTAGCTGGGTAGACTCAGGATGACTTATTCATAAATTAGAAGCAACAGACATGAAAATAGCGAGAATGATTGCTGGTACAAACAGGTAAGGTACCTTCAGATTGGACAAAAGCAGTAATTGCACCTGTTTATAAGCAAGGGAGCAGGAAGGATTGCAACAGTTATCGAGGTATGTCATTGATTAGTATGCCAGGCAAACTATTCACTGGCATCTTGGAATGGAGGCTGCGATAAGTGGTTGAGAGGAAGCTGGATGAAAACCAGTGTGGTTTCAGACCACAGAGGGGCTGCCAGGATAAGATTTTTAGTATGGGCCAGGTAATTGAAAAATCCTACGGGAAGAATAGACAGTGAAAATGTAGTAAACAGTCTGGCCTATGCTGACTTCGTCTTCATGGCAGATCGTGCCGAAAGCTTGCAGTCTAATATCTTCGAACTTGAAAATAGGAGCAATGAGTATGGTATGAAAATTAGCCTTTCGAAGACTAAATTGATGTCAGTGGGTAAGAAATCCAAGAGAGCTGAATGTCATATTGGTGGTACAAAGCTGAAACAGGTAGATATTTCAAGTATTTAGGATGTGTTCTCTTAGGATGGTACTATAGTACGTGAGATTGAATCAAGGTGCAGTGAAGCTAATGTAGTGAGCTCACAGTTGCGATCAACAGTATTCTGTCAGCTCCCGGAAGAAACTGTGCTTACATCGGTCTGTTTACAAACCAATTTTGCTTTACGGGAGCGAAAGCTGGGTAGACTCAGGATATCTTATTCATAAGTTAGAAGTATCAGACATGATGTATCGAGTAAGATTGCTGGTACAAACAGCTGGGAACAATGACAAGAGGGCACTAGGAATTAGGAGATTAAGGCGAAGTTAGGAATGAACTCGATGGATGAAGCTGTACGCATAAACTGGCTTCGGTGTTGGGGTCATGTGCGGCGAATGGAGGAGGATAGGTTACCTAGGAGAATAATGGACTCTGTTATGGAGGGTAAGAGAAGTAAAGGGAGACCAAGACGACGAGGGTTAGACTCAGTTTCTAACGAGTTAAAGATAAGAGGTATAGAACTAAATGAGACCACAACACTAGTTGTAAATAGAGGATTGTTACGACGTTTAGTAAATTCACAGAGACTTGCATACTGAACGCTGAAAGGCATAACGGTCTATAATTATGTATGTATGTATGTATGTATGTATGTATGTATGTATGTATGTATGTATGTATGTATGTATGTATGTATGTATGTATGTATGTATGTATGTATGTATGTATGTATGTATGTATGTATGTATGTATGTATGTATGTATGTATGTATGTATGTATGTATGTATGTATGTATCGAAAATTGGACGTCCAAGTTGAATGGATGAATTCCCTTAATGTGTCCAGAAGGAGAAGTCTTAATAACTGAATCGATTATTTGAGAAACCACACATGTCCATTTTTGGACATCTTCAAGAAAGAAGGCATAGATGCCCGCCACATTATAAGGGTTTACTGGGATCTTGAACATTTTCTTCTGGTCTACTGTTAATAGGCAGAACATATATGAGGAACTTGAATAAAAGGCATGACAAGGCATTCTCTTCGTGTGTTGTTAACAGAGGGGATGTCATTGAGTAACTGTAATAAGTGATATTGTTAAGACAGACACTGTTCAAAAATGTTCTGAACCTTTACTGTAATGTCATTGTATGAAGGGCAATTTAAAGATGAAATTAGTGTGATTTATAGTGCGCTTAAATGTTTGTAAGCATTAAATAATCTTATTTTGTTATGATTTTTTGTTATCAAGAGATTTTTCGGTTCGTTTTGGCCTTCTAGGGACCACGGGACTCGTCTTAACTCCTAGGTATGGTCTTCTGCTTTTTCTTGGCCATGTACACTTTCATTTTCTGTCTGAGTGCCTGATTCCTTCCGTCCGTCCACTTAGGTCGGGTGGTCCCTGTACTCATTTTGCTTGTGAGAAAGTTGGAAGACTCCCTGTAGGGTGGCCTGTCAGTACTGAGATCGCTTCTCTAGGGTCTCTAATTGGATCTCTAGTTCCTCTGGGTCTAATTGTACTAAGGTGATCCACTTGGTCTTGCAAGCCTTTCCCCTACTTGTCGCTGTGAGGATTCTGTTGGTGAGCCTGCAGGGTTTCAGGCGGCTCCTGTGCCCGTAGGTCAGTCGCCTTTTCCTCATACGGGTGACTATGCATTCCTGATGTTCGTAGAGCTCGTTGCTATGCCTGATCCTGTAGGCGCCATCCTCTTCTCTTACTGGTTCTAGTATCCTCCTGAAAATCTTCCTCTCTTTAAGTTCTAGTTTCATGAGTGGGCCCTTTCGATTCATCAAGAGGCGTAGAGTACAGAATGTGTTATAAGAGTTTATTTATTCCAGAAATCATATATGTTCAGTAACTTTCAGTCCCCATATCACTCTTTTTTGAAAACGTTTTTCGAAAAATGATCAGAATTATTACGACGATCTGATAAATAATTGGTATAAAAAAACCAGACACAAATTCCAATCATTAGAAGCTGTAGGTATTATTTTCCACTTTTCTCGAAACTGGTAGTAGTGATTTCTCAAATAACCGATTCAATTATCAATTATGTTAAGATGCCGAAGAGGTAGGCAATTCTGATCAGTTGGTTCTATTTACCTTTATTGCAGACATGGGTCAGTTCGGACTGGGGGCCTCCAACAGCCACTGGGGTTACAGTGCAGCCAGTCCCTACTCCTCGTACCTGGGTACCGGTCCTCTTGGCAGCTGTGCCGCCGCCAGTGCTGGCCTCCAAGGGGGTGGTTTCAACGCGCCAGCGCTTGGCTTCTCTACCGCCGCCACGGACCTGAACGGACAGGCAACTGGCGCGACGGCAGCCCACGACGCCTTCGGCTCCAGCAGCACCGTTTCTTCGCGTAAGTATTCACTCACATATTCATGCGTTCAACCAGTTTCCAATCTTGTACTTAAACACAAGAAAATTCTGAGTGCAGAGATATTCTGACTTATAAGGTCAGGATGATGAGGTATTCATGAAAATGTAGTGAATGAAGTGGGGTGTTATTCGGGAGAAAATAGTCCCTTCTACGTTATATAAGGTGTAATTGAAATAAGGTTCATCCATCTAACAGGTGATAGAGGAGACAGTTGTAAGCAGCCTATGTGAATAAATTATCAGCTAACTTTAAAATTAAAATTAATTCAGTGTTTTTAGGCTTACAGTAGCTCTTCAGGTAGCAGCGTCAAACTAAGTCTGCTGTTGGTAGGGGGAGTTGGTGCGAGGCAAGTTCGATGAGGGGAAGTTGTTGCGTAATCCAAGCATCATTTCGCTTATTGGCAGGGATGATGGGGGGAGAGAGTCAGCTGATAAGAGAATAGCAGTGCTCATCTTGTGTAGTCCCTACGTAAACATATCGTTGTTTTTCTTGTTGCTGTTGCAACCTCATATAAAAGATTCGGATATTTGGACTGGTAGTACTGTGTAGCCTAGCTAGCAAGTTCGAAAGCCATTGATTGATTGATTGATTGATTGATTGATTGATTGATTGATTGATTGATTGATTGATTGATAGGTATTGTCTAAAAGGAAAATATAATTTCTATAAACAGCCCCGGTGAACGACTCCTTCCCTCAAATGTACGTTGCAGTTGTCCAGTGCCCCGACGTCTATGAAGAACAGCGACACAAGTCCCATCATTTAAGTGTCTTAGGCCTGCCCTTGCTCTATTATATCTTGCCTCGCCACAAATTAAAATCACACATTATTTTCATGATTTAGTAAAGCGAATTCGTCTGTACTCAGAGATCGTCTGCAGGCCGCAGTGCTCTGACCTTGAGAAATAGTGACCTAAAACTTTGCACAATCTCGGAGGAGAGAGCGACCTGAAGAAATCACAGCTGTGATGATGTTCTGTTTAGCAGAGGGGAATACGCAGTGCTTATTCGCTTCTAAAAAACATTGAACTAAGTTTTATGATTTATTTTCTCTCACTCTAATTGAGATAGCAGTAAACATTTTTGAATATGTTTGCTTAGAATAGGCTACTATCTTTCACCACCAGTTCATATAACATATCCTATTTTAATTACACCCTATATACTGCATTTCACATGTAGCGGCTGTAGACTGACCCTTTCCCGCAACGGATGGAAGATATTAATAGAGCTAACAAGTAATAAATTAATACATATTAGAGTCAATCAGGGAACGTTGTAGTTTTACGTGACTGTCGACTTCGTGATTATGGATCCGAAATCTGTAATTTCACATTGAATGCAAACCACAGCGAGGTAGACCTACTTTCTATGTTAAAAATCCCTTGTGCATTGTTCGGGATTTGAATCACCACTCGGCTATCACGCTCCATGCATACGTATTACTGTAGGTTTCTTTCGATTCAGATACTTATATTTCAATGCTGGTTCCAGCTGATAACGTAAAATTTTCCTTTTATATTCTGCGTGAGTAATGATGAAAATTTTTGGGAAAATAGGTAGAATTGCTTTGACCTAAATATGGTAAGTTTTAACTCACAAATCTGCTAATGATGGCTGGAAATAATATTAATAATACTGATGATATCAATAAAAATAATACCCAGGAAACTCAGAGACAGTAGTATCGTTGAAATACCTCTGGGTTAGATAGATAGAGAATGACCGACTCGTTGGCTGAATGGTCAGCGTACTGGCCTTCTGTTCATAGGGCCCCGGGTTCGATTGCCGGCCGGGTCGGGGATTTTAATCGCTTCTGATTAATTCTTCTTGCTCGGGGACTGGGTGTTTGCGTCCGTCCCAACACTCTCTTCTTCATATTCATACAACATACCACCACAGAAACACGCAATAGTGATTACATCCCTCCATATAGGGTGGGCGTCAGGAAGGGCATCCGGCCGTAAAACAGGGCCAAAGCCACATCACATACATACATACATACATATATATATGTGTGTGTGTGTGACGCAGTTCGCACCCGCGACCCCACAGATGTGGGAATAAGCGATAGGGAAAAAAAAGAAGAAGTAGACAGATAGAGGATATCCGACACTACTTTATTAACAAATCTGAATCCTCACACTGCATGGCATTTACTGGCGGGAGAGTCCATTTTTTTTTCTAGTTTCTTTACGTCGCACTGACACAGATATGTCTTATGGCGACGATGGGACAGGGAAGGTCTAGGAGTGGGAAGGAAGCGGCCGTGGCCTTAATTAAGGTACAGCCCCAGCATTTGCCTGGTGTGAAAATGGGAAACCATGGAAAACCATCTTCAGGGCTTCCGACAGTGGGATTCGAACCTACTATCTCCCGAATACTGGATACTGGCCGCACTTAAACGACTGCAGCTATCGAGCTCGGTGCGGGAGAGTCCTAGGACATGTTCAGCTTGCCTGGTGCAGGAATTTCTATGTGAATCTCATGGGTGACCTGCGTGATTGGGTGTGGGATGATTATGATAATGAGGTAGGAATAGGGTGAAACTCGGTGTCGGCACGTAGCCTACTCCTGACAAAAAACACCAAAGGGTCTGCTCAAACCTTAACGTCTCCATCCGGTGAACAAATCACCATCAGCGGCGTCATATGCCCTCACTTCATACAAAAATATGAAGAGATTTGGAATTGAATCCAGGCTGTTGGCACGAAATCTAGTGATTAGAAATGTTATACTATCACCTCTCTTACCCTGCCAGCCAACATTCTGATGACCGAGCGATTTGGCCGTGCCGTTAGGATTGTGCAGCTGTGAGCTTGCAGTCGGGAGATAGTGGGATCGAACCCCACTGTCGGCAGTCCTGAAGAAGGCTTCCCGTGGTTTCCCATTTTCCCATCAGGCAAATGCTGGGGCTGCACCTTAATTACGGCCTCGGTCTCTTCCTTCCCAATCCCAGCCCTTTCCTATCCCAACGTCGTCATAAGACCTATCTGTGTCGGAGCGACGTAAAGCAAATTGTATTTCTTTTTTAAACATCAATAACATTCTGATGACGAAATACTTTTTGACCTAAGGGAACGAACCGGCTAACCACGTAGTATGACCATGCGGAACTACCGAGCTCGTTAGCGCAGTCGCGTAAGTGCGGCTAGTATCGAGTATTCAGGGGATAGTGAGTTCGAACCCCGGGAATGAAACCCGGAACCCCTGCGACCAAAGGCCAGCACGCTAACCATTTAGCCATGGAGCCGGACTACGTAGAAATGAAACGATTAGCACAGGATAGGGTGGCATAGAGAGCTGCAGCAAACCACTCTATGAACTGATTACTAAAATAACAACAACATCGGAAAGGTATCTAGCGTTCGTTCAATGCAAGGAACCAATGGTATCAAGGTATCGAAAGTTTCCAACACTCAGTTCTACTTAATAATCGTAATAATTGTTGTTTAAAGTGTTCCCCGTCATTGACTACCAGTATATTTTAAATGAAAGAAATATATATTATGGGATGCATTAGAATTGAATAACATCCCTATCTAGAGCACAAGCGCAGCGGTGAGCTTGCATCCAGAAAATAGTGGGTTCGAACCCCACTGTCGGCAGCCCTGAAGATGGTTTTCCGTGGTTTCCCATTTTCACACCAGGCAAATGCTGGAGCTATGCCTTAATTAAGATCACGACCGCTTCCTTCCCACACCTAGGCCTTTCCTATCCCATCGTCGCCATAAGACCTATATGTGTCTGTGTCGGTGCGACGTAAAGCAAATATTAAAATAAAAAATAAAAAAATAGAAAGCTAGAGCACAAGCATTAATATTATTAATTGTGAAATGAGTATTGATACAGTGAAAGACAAAGCTGTAACAGCGATCCGATTGCATAATCCTTACATATCCTGACGTCAATTTCGTAAACGTTATTTTTCTAAAGAACTTCCATCCGTAGTATATTTATCATGTTGTGTTTAGTTTTACAATTTGGTCTGCAGTAGTGTCATTTTTCACCTTGCCCCAAGTATCGGAATGGCCTGGTAATCAAGTGGCTAAATGCTATGTAGGAATACCTGGTAATGTACATTGCACCGTGACAAATTTGCATGTTGATGTTATTGGCTGACATGGTAAAATCACCGCTGTGAACACTGAAACTGCCCATCAGTGATCATGGATAGCTTTATGGACACTGAATCATCATGTGGCTATTACTGGGAGAGCACTATCAGTTATTGTCTATGCGGAATGAATTCCTGATGAGCCAGGTGAATCATGGAAAATACCTTGTTACAGAATTACTTATTGGACTCTCCGCGCGCACTCTGAGAGACTAGAGAGAAATATTTATATCTTAAATTGGAATATTAATATCCGTATTGGTTTCCGTATATCCTGCATCTTTCGGAAACCCACCTTTAGAGGTATTTTTGTTCCTGAATATTGATAGCCCCTTTTCAGCTGCAGACATGTGTACAGGGTCTCTCATACAAACTAAGACCGTCCAAGCGGCGGGTTTACTCTCCGAAACGTAAGCTGCGGTATCAAAGACGCGCGCATAGCTCTTGACCTTGCAAGCAGCGTGCGCATGTTCGACCGCGCAAGCATCAGTCGCCAGTGTGTGAATCTCAGCTGTTAACATGGTGAGAAAGTTTTCATTGCACCTCCGTATTTACGTTTGTAACTGTTATTTTAAGGTCTGCCTCTGTGGTGTAGTGGTTAGTGTGATTAGTTGCCACCCCCTGAGGCCCGGGTTCGATTCCCGGCTCTGCCACGAAATTTGAAAAGTGGTACGAGGGCTGGAATGGGGTCCACTCAGCCTCGGGAGGTCAACTAAGTAGAGGTGGGTTCGATTCCCATATCAGCCATCCTGGTTTTCCGTGGTTTCCCATTTCTCCTCCAGGCAAATGCCGGGATGGTACCTAACTTAAGGCAACGGCCGTTTCCTTGTCTATCCCTTCCCGTCTTCCAATGCCCCCCGCAAGGCCCCTGTTCAGCATAGCAGGTGCGGCCGCCCGGGCGAGGTACTGGTCATCCTCCCCAGTTGTATTCCACGACGCAGGGTCTGAAGCTCCAGGACACTGCCCTTGAGGCGGTAGAGGTGTGATCCCTCGCTGAGTCCGAGGGAAAAACCAACCCTGGAGGGTGAGCAGATTAAGAAAGAAAGAAATGTTATTTTAAGTACGATTTCGGTCAACGGGTACGCGATGCATTTATTCAGCAATTTCCTGGCCTTCACGAGCACAGATTCACGTAACTTCATTGTAAATGAATTTGAAACTACTGGCTCAGTGCTCAATAAAAGGTATGTGCGCACACGAACAGTTTTAACACAGGAAAATATAGATGGCATTGGTGCGGATGTTGATCGGGCACCAAATAAATCACTCACAAAATTAGCATAAGTAGGAGTTTCTACTAGAGGACATGCGCTCCTGTGCAGCAGTCATTATAAATAGGTCAAATAACGTGTCTTGATAGCCTCCGTGGTTCAGGCGGCAGCGCGTCGTCCTCTCACCGCTGGGTTTCGTGATTCAAAGCCCGGTCACTCCATGTGAGATTCGTTCTGGACAAAGCGGAGGCGGGACATGTTTATCTCCGAATACTCAGGTTTTCCCTGTCATCTTTCATTCCAGCAACACTCTCCAATAGCATTGCAATTCATCTGTAAGTCATTAATCATTCCCGCAGAAGAGTGCGACAGGCTTCAGTACATGGCACAATTCCTGTCCCCGCCGCTAGAAGGGGCTTCATTCTTCCATCCCTGACCCGGTCACTGACTCAAAACAGGTTGTAGGTTTTCATTTTCAACGTGTCTTGATATGAAATTGCTCCATGCGTTACCTTTGTACTTTTCAAAGTTTCTTTTAGGATTTACTGTATATTACATGGTCAATGTGTCAAGTGAATTTTGAGGATTTTTTAATTGTGGCATTGATTGATATTTTATGAAATTTTCGTACTTTCAGAATTATTGTTGTGTGTTTAATTTAAAGAATAATTTGTGTTTTAAGTACTTAAAGTTTTAGATTGTTTCCGATGGGAGTTTGTCCTTGTTGCAGCCCATAATGTTTGCTAACTAGACGATTCCTTCAGACAAATAATAAAAATAATTTAAGTGGTTGTTGTATGAGGGGCTGCCTGGCCGAGGCGGTGAAGGTGTGCTCGGTTCGCCCGGAAGGACGTGGGTTCGAATCCCCGTCAGGAAGTCGTAAATTTTAAGAAACGAGATTTCCACTTCCGAAGGTTCATATGGCCCTGAGGTTCACTCAGCCTACACCAAACATGAGTACCAGGTTAATTCCTGGGGACAAAGGCGGCCGGGCGTAGAGCTAACCACTCTACCCCAAAACGTGCCGAGGTTAACAAGGGTGGAAGCCTTTACCTTCCACTCCTCCAAAGGCCTTCATTGCCTGTGCGGAGGTGACTTTGCTTTGCTTTGCTTTTTTGATTGTTGTATGTGTTTACGCGTTGCGCAATAGATATGATGTACACTGTCATTGGGACTGTCACCAATTATTCTATTGAATCCGAGAATAAATCCTCACACATTGGAGGAACTGAAAGAGAACATTAGGAATGAAATCAGAAACATTACAATGGCAGAACTCACACAGAATGCGGTTACTAGATGCAATGCCTGTATAACCCAGGAAGGACGAAATTTACGGCATCTTTCAAAAGGTAAGATCCCGTAGATTGAATACACACTTAAAGCAGGGCGGCAGAGCGCGACATACTCTAAGTTCGGTTGAGACAACTGCCGTAGCGCAGAATACAAACACCGTGCGTTCAGTCTTAGTTTATATGAGAGACCCTGTATTCCTGTATGAACTACATCACACTATCAACTTATGCCCCTGGGAAGGGAAGATGTACGTCAGTGGCGTCACGTGCTTACAATCTTTGAGTGTGCGCACAGAGACCTAAATGTAAGTTGCACCTCAGTAGATGAATACGTATAAGCATAAAGTAGGTTATTTTCAATTCTTTCCCTTATGAATACGTTAACGGGAGCAGAATAAGTCTATATTGTGCTGTCAATAATATTAATAAACTGACAAGAAAAATAGCAAGTTAACACCCGAAATTTAATATTAACTTACGGTAAAATTGCTGTAAAACAACCCTTCCCCTCCCTTTCAAGGAATACATATTCCCATCGCACTGAAGGACTGCCAACATAGTAGTAAGAACTTAAATATTTCCAACTACACAAGCTGAAAGTACAAATCTATTTTATAAGCAGGTAGTTATCTAAAAGCCTCCTTGGTGCATTAAGCAATTATTATGCTATATCTGCAAATGATAAGAACAGCGCCATGCGGTTGCTCAGTTAATCACTCCGTACTAGGAATCCTGTGGCTTACCATCTGCCACGAACATGCTGCCATCTTTGGAATTTGGGAAGAACTTTAGGGGAAGGCATTGAAAGCGGGCCAGTGGACCATGATCACACAGGAATTGTGCTCATTTTCGCTATACCCAGAGCTTTACTCCTTCGAGCTCTAGCTATGCAATACGCCCAATTTTGTAGTTCACAACATGGTTGTGATCAGCTGGCGTGGCGTGTCATTCAACTGGAAACGGAAAGTGAATCGGTACTTACAACTTCGTAAATATGTTCTCAACGTAAAAGATCTTGTTCTCATCATACGGCTACAATACCGTGTAAATTGCAATTGCTTTGGATTACCAGGCTGTTCACGTGCTCGTGTGATCCTCCGTCTCCGGTGTACGGTCTACTTTTCGGAGGTAGAAGCGGCATGCCCAAGTTTGTGTCTCGTATCTCGGTAGAATATGTTTCTCAACAGAATTTACGTTGTAAGCAAAATGGGTAGAGCCCGTTCACCCGATGATAATGATCTCTATGGTCTAACACCGTAGTTAGTCAGTTCGAGTCCTGGTGCTGAAAAAATACAAATTTTTATCAATAGATTATGTGCCAGAAACTTGGATTTAGCTTCAAATCTCTCCGCGGTGCGGAGTGACGCATATGACGCTGTTCATGGTGATTCCTCCGTCGAATGGAGACAATAAGCCTGTTATTGGACAGAAGTAGGCTACGTGCCGACAAGTGTTTCACATTCTCTCCCTACGTTACTGTAACTTTATGTTTATCCCTTAGTCCCATTTTCTGACACGGGATCGAGGATCCTTCCTACTTTATTACCGTCACCTCACACCTAAGGC
The DNA here is from genome assembly GCF_040414725.1 of Anabrus simplex. Classification (NCBI taxonomy): domain Eukaryota; kingdom Metazoa; phylum Arthropoda; class Insecta; order Orthoptera; family Tettigoniidae; genus Anabrus; species Anabrus simplex. Next base: position 848,113,583 of record NC_090265.1, read on the forward strand.
AGGTCACGCGTGCGGCGTCACATAGAAAGACCTGAACCAATCCAGCCGAACATGTCCTCCTCCACTCCTGGCAATGAAAGCCATAGGAGTGTCTGTTCTAAAGGTACTATATACACTTCCAGAAATAAATCAATATTTCGTCCACATACATTACAGTAGTTGAAATTATCGACTGCCATGAGCAATCTAGACCTTGCATCCGGGAGATAGTAGGTTCGAATCCCACTATCGGCAGCCCTGAAGATGGTTTTCCGTGGTTTCCCATTTTCACACCAGGCAAATGCTGGGGCTGTACCTTAATGAAGGCCACGGCCGCTTCCTTCCAACTCCTAGGCCTTTCCTGTCCCATCGTCGCCATAAGACCTATCTGTGTCGGTGCGACGTAAAGCCCCTAGCAAGAGAAGAGCAATCTAGACCAGAAAGATTTAATTCCTTAAACGTTGTTGAAGTAGTGGCAACGTAGTTCAGACACTCGCAGGAGATCGGGCGTGCACAAATAAGATACTGGAGCGCTGTTGTCGATGTGTAGTGTCACGCGCATCCAGTTGGGAGTGTTGTTGCTGTGTGGCGTTGAAATGAAGAGTGTCAATTTCACCGCTTTAAAGCTTGTTTTCAAAAGGTGAATAGCGTTCGTGGATTAAAATTGAGGTTGCCCGTGGCACAAAATGCATCAAAATTTGATCGAGGATTACGCGAAGTCTGTGGCGTAAATGTATTACCGTATAGGACTGTTGCACGAGGATCAAGGCGTTTCGTGCGGGTTGGAATGAGGTCTTGGAACACCCTCCTTACTCACCAGAGATGATTCATGTGACTTCAACCTTTTTCCGAAGTTGAAGGAGCTAGGGCGCTCCGTCGCTATAATCAACGGAGAACGCCTTTCCAACGGTTCCGTACGGCTTCCCGACATTTATCAAAAGGTAATAGACTTTGTGGGTGACTACAGGGAACGAATGTAATGTAATTGTAGTTGTTAGTTCATTAAATATTGCGTTCTCAACATCGCCACTACTTTATTGACAGCCCTCGTATTTTATGTTCCTTACGCTGTTCCCACAATTTTCTTAAGGTCAAATAAACAAATCAGTCCTAGTAAGCTATCAAGAGTGCAACCTTAACACATCCCAGCCAACTGGCTCTTAAATAAATTCTTATGCGGGATTCGAACCTCCTACCTCGAGCACTGTCCACTATCACATATCTCCCTGCCCGCTTGCCATGTGAGCTACTGCGACACTTGACCTACGGCGCCCACTTCTCAGTCTGTACAGTATCGTGCTCCCGGCCAGTGTATCCACCTCCTGTTTTTAAGTACGTGTTCTGCGTATCTGTACTCGTTTTACGGGTTCATTCGAGTTACCCATAATACAATAATCGTGGCGCTCACGATTCCTGTTGTCTTCTAGCCCGTTAACACACATCTCGTTATATTACCCCGGTTTAGGGTGAGGGACCGATGTCTTTCAGAATTGTAGAAAATGTGAAGGGATTCATAAAATTGGATCGCAAGGGGCTGGTGGACCACCCGGTATAACACTATTCAGAAAGAAAAAGGGAAGGGATCCAACATTCCGAAAAATTAAGGTATCGACCAAAGAAATAAAAGGGGCATTAGGAGCGTGAAAATGAAAGACTCCGTAGGCTTCGAATTCAGCCACGGAGATGGGCTGTACCAGTGATAATGGAAGAGGAATCATATTGGAATTGCTCTGATAGAGGAAATGTTTTGAAAGCGTCCCGGGTCAGATTCCCGACCGCGTCAAGGATTTTGACAGGATATAGTTAATTCCCTTGATTCAGAGGACTGGACATTTGTGTTTATCTCGATACACGCCCCTTCATATTCACACACCACACTACCAACCAACAAATAAACAGTCAATAGTGTATAAATCCCTCTATGACAGGAAGGGCATCTGACCGTAAAATAAGACCAAGACCACACGTGTTCATACCAGCGACCCCATCAGGGCGGGTAGAATAGTGGCAGAATCTCAGAGAGTACATAAGTCATTACAAATACTGTATTGTATGTCCTAAGATTATATGACCGAGCGAGTTGGTGCGCAGCTGTGAGTTTGCATTCGGGAGACAGTGGGGTCGAACCCTAAATATGGTTTTCCTTGGTTTCCCATTTTCACACCAGGCAAATGCAGGGGCTGTATCTTACAGCAATTAAGACCTCGCCGTTTCCTTCCCACTCCCAGCCATTTCCTATCCAACCATAAGACGTATCTGTGTCGGTGCAACGTAAAGCAGATATACAATTCCTGCAGGACTTGACAGTGTTATTCAAGGATCATAACATCAAGACCACCAACCATTTCCAAAGTGGAGTTCTCTCTCGATATGCATTTGAAAATTTCATTCCAGGGTTTACTAAATTCTCTTCATGAAGTGTATGACCCCATCCGCTTTATGGCTAGGATGACCAAAACATGTGCAGGTCGTCGGAATTACGTTATTTCCATGGAAAATTTACCCTAATAGAGGCACTCACAATGCAGTAACCATATTAAAACTACCTGTATAGTGAAATTCAGTTACTGTTACATAATATGTTTTAGAAGAAAATCGAATTTACGCTTGCTATTTAATTCAAATATCATGCATCAAGTTGAAGAAATAATCAATACCAGAGTTTATGTATGTTGGGTATTCAGCCCGAAGGCTGGTTTGATCCTCTGCAGCTTCGCCAACAGCTGTCATAAATAGCCTAGGCGTCACTGAAGAGGCGTACTAGGGAAATGAGGGGTGAGGTAGTTTCCCGTTGCTTTCCTGACCGAGCCAGCCGTTGGTATTACATATCAGTCTGCCAAGCCCACTGAAATGCATGCACCAACCGACCCTATGAGCGATATTTTCACACCATTCATAACAGGGACTGGCTGCATAAGTAATGGTATTACTAGCATCACTCATACCTCAGTCACTTTCATATTGTCAAAGCCAAGGATGAGACTGAGACAGGTCAATGAAAGTAACACATTTGATATAGCCCATACCAGAAGACATAGTGCACTGTAAACACTACATCTAACCAGCAAAGGCGTACCAGAGTTTTTAAAAAAAACGCTTTTTATAAATGAGCATGCTTATTCACTTGTTTGTGTAGTTATTACGATCATTACAAACAATTGCCCAACTACATAATTTAGTTGTAAGTTTAGTCCGGCTCCTTCGCTGTACGGTCTGCGTTAAGGCGTTCGGTTCAGAGGGTTCCGTGTTCGATTCCGGGTCGGTTTGGTTATTTAATGGCATCTGGTTAATTCCTCTGATTCGAAGACTGGGGTCTATGTTTTTCTGATCCTGTAATCGTTAGTACGGGAATTACTCAAGGCAGTATTTTTGGACCTTTATGTTTTCTTATGGAGGGTGACGCGGGAGGAAAGGGCAATATTTTAAGATGTGGTAGTACTCGTCACTGTGATGAGAAAATTTCATATGAAAATGGGGTCAGTATGAGACGGTTGTTGAGATAGGTCTGATGGAATGTAAACATCGATAACCTGGAAAAAGAAGCTTATTGTTTTAATTACTGTTATGTTTCTCATTTTTTCCATAGCAGTAATAACAAGATTAAAATACACAACCATTTTGTTTCATGTCCTATCATTTTGTGGTCCAGTGACAATGATTTCCCAATAAGGTCCTAAAGATCCCACCATTGACCTCAATGTATTTGTCGACTCCCTGAAGGATATGACGTTTTGCCCGTCGAAGATCATCGTGTTGTTCCCGTACGCCAGCAAAAGCATCCATTATGCGAGCGAGCAGTTCGTCTCTTGTTTTAACGCTTCTTTTGTAGACTTCACTCTTCACCCAACCCCCGTAAACAATAATCTAAATGGTTGATATTGGGAGACCAGGGCGGCCAGGGAATGGTACTACCACAAATAGAAAGAGAAATAAAACAAATTTAATTTAACAAGTTATCGATGTTTACATTCCATCAAGGCTATCTCGACAACTATCTCATATTGACCCCATGTTCATTTGAATTTTTTAAATCACGACGACAAGTACTATCATATCCTAGAATATTTCCCCTTCCTCACGGGTTAGCCTGTGTGTATAATTAGTATTAGTAAATAACTTGTTTTTTTTACAATTTGTTTTACGTCGCACCGATACTGATAGATCTTACGGCGACGATGAGATATGAAAGAACTAGGAGCCGGATGAAACAATCGCCCAAATTAAGGTGCCTGGTGGGAAAATGGGGAAACCACTGAAAACCATCTTCAGGGCTGCCGACTGTGAGGTTCGAACCCACTATCTCCCGGATGCAAGCTGACAACTACGTGAACCAAACCGCGCAACCACTCGCTCGGTTTGGTCTCAGATACCTTGTACAAGTATGTTTATATGACATCGGCCTGTGCGTCAATTTCAATGTTCTTACTTTACTCATCCAGATGACAAAGTAAAGGATATGTGGTGAGTGAACTTCGGCTGAGCCGGCCCCGTGGTGTAGGGGTAGCGTGCCTGCCTCTTACCCGGAGGCCCCGGGTTCGATTCCTGGCCAGGCCAGGGACTTTTACCTGGACCTGAGGGCTGGTTCGTTGTCCACTCACCCTACGTGATTAGAATTGAGGAGCTATCTGACGGTGAGATAGCGGCCCCGGTCTAAAAAGCCAAGAATAACGGCCGGGAGGATTCGTCGTGCTGACCACACGACACCTCGTAATCTGCAGGCCTTCGAGCTGAGCAGCGGTCGCTTGGTAGGCCAGGGCCCTTCAAGGGCTGTAGTGCCATGGGGTTTGGTTTGGTTTGGAACTTCGGCTGAGTTTTAATTAACCACGTGTGTCACGAGAGATCTCTTACATGCAAACATCAAGCGATGTGGAATGCCCAATGGAATATTTTGCGACCTTCAAAAATCTGACTACTTCTCCCGGATTTGAACTGGTGATCTTATAATCAGGAGGATGGCTCTCTACCAATGATCTAGAGAGGGAGCTATATTATTTGTTGTGATGTAATGATTATTGTTTAATGGGGAAATACAACTGATGGGAGGTGTGAAAAGGACGACCGTTCTCGAATAGCCCAGGCTAAAGAAGCTTTCAATAAAAACAGAAGCCTGTTGACCTCCAAGGCAATATCCCTACCAGTAAGAAAGCATTTCATTAAGAGCTTCATTTGGAACATTGCGACCTATGGCTCTGAAAAGAATAGATGCATTTGAAATGTGGTGCTGGCGTCGAATTTTACGAATTCCCTGGATCACAGGCTAACAAATGAAGTAGTTCTCAGGGGAGGTGAAGAAACCATCAGTCTAGAGAAAATGATCGTGAAAAGAAGATGTAGTTGGATAGGACATTTACTCCTGCATTCATCATGGTGCACCACATTGCTTGAAGGGAAACTGGAAGGAAAGACTAGAAGAGGACGACCAAGAGCAGAGTTCCTTGATGGCATTAAAGGGCGACGTCCATATCAACTAATCAAGCAGCTGGCTCAGGATAGAAGGTCGTTAGACGAGGACAGTTATGCTACCCACCAACCATCAGGTTGAGGAGAATGAGAGAGAGAGAGAGAGAGAGAGAGAGAGAGAGAGAGAGAGAGAGAGAGAGAGAGAGTCTACCCTTCGCAACACTAATCAGATGTGGAACTAAGGGACGTCTGGCTGTTTGGAAACACAGTAGAGCCCCGTTTATCCGGAATGATTATGTATATTATATTTCTAACCGAGAGAGTTGGCCGCACGGTTCGGGGTGCGCAGCTGTGAGCTAGCATTCGGAGATAGTGGTTTCTAATCCCAACGTCGACAAGCCTGAAGATGGCTTTCCGTTGCTTCCCATTTTCACATCAGGGAAATTCTCGGGTTTTACCTTAATTAAGACCACGGCCGCTGCCTTCCCAATCCTAGCCCTTGTGTCGTCTGAAGCATTCGATATATTAGTGTGGCGTTAAAACACTATATATACATCAAACTGTTTTAAATCTAAGAGGATTTAACATACATCTTCTGGGATTTTGACGTGTCAAAAAATAAAGTGAAATTCTTTGCGTTTCACGGATACTTAAGCCATTTGGTAGTGAACGACAGTATTATTTACGCGGTATTTCAAAGTTCCAACCGAGATTGTTTGAGACATCTCAGTCGTGGACAGTAGCGTTTCTCCTGAGCAAAGTCTCAGCGAAACGTAAAGAATTGATCTTAGTTTTCCCAAAGATTCCCAAAAGATTATCACCTCATGTTTGTTTAACCATCAATCTAAATACTAACAAGATTTTAACTGACAAAATGAACGGTCTTTAATTCTAAGACAAATGTTCAGAAATATTCGGAAATCATTTTCACTTATAATTAAAATAAATCCTTTTAGATTGACTTTGTTTTGTCTCTGAAATCCTCTTGACGTAAACAAAAAATTTTAAGTCGCTACTATGTTATGCTTGTCTATAAATAATAGCCGTAGGTACGTGAACCATACTTAAATCTGAAATAAAATAATGTTTTGTTTTAGAAAATCTCTTGATTCAATATGCTTTTGTCGTTGAAAATGTTCAGGTAGTGCAGGCAAGAGCTGCTCTTTTCCACTGCTTTGTAAATTTAAATGGTGTACAGTATTCAATGTGAAATCGAATTTATGGTCATTCCAATTGGACACGGTTCCTTTTGAGACGGACGAATGGAGTTCTACCGTATCGGGGTCTGAAGAGAGAAAGAAATGGTGGTCGGATAGGAAAGATTAAAGCGATGAGTCCGGTACAAGTAAACGGAAAAAATGCTGGACTCAGCCACGGACCCTGTAGTCACCATAGCGCTACACAGTCCAAGTTTGGTACATTAGTGCCATGACATTCAAAGACCGGCAGAAGTTAACCGAACATCTCCAGCTAATATTTCTCAACTCATTTTTTCACCACCAGACTCAGGTTAACGAACGGTAATATTATAGCAGGAGTCCAGGTAATATTAACATCGGGCAAGAGGTTAACCATCGCAAATAAAACTGCGTACTTCACGCAATCACCAGGATACGTACGGTACCAAGAGGTTAATCAATATCTCCTATTGTTCCACACAGTTTCATAATTAGATCATCCAGTTTTCTGTCTTTTAAAACTTCTCCCTTCATAAATACTCTCACTTGTAACACACTATGCTGAAATATGAAAGCATGTTCAATCTTTAACCAACATGTTGTGGCTCATGAGTTGACAGTCGATATTCCATCTACAATTACGAATATGAGTGGAAGAAAAATAAATGTCCGTTATTCAGAAAAATGTACTAACTTTTTAAACATAACGATTGTACATGATACGTTGCGTAATGATTTCAAATTAATTATTAATATTCCTATTAGGGAAACATAATACGTGGGAAAATATATATATATTTAAAACACTAGGCTGATTTTTGTTGCATCGATTTTGAGAGAACGGCTGAACCGTTCGACAGCGCATAAGCATTCTAGCGAAAACTCTTGGCCTGTAGGTTTGCAGTGTGTCTTTAATAGCATAAAAATTTCTTGCTCTATATTTTTAAATTATGGAAGAAAAATGTAGCATTCTCATTGGTCAAAGCGCTTGTCATTGCTTCTAGGCTGCCTGACCCGTTAGGGCGCTGAGCAGGTGGCACGATAGTGTAGGTAGAAGGGGGTAGGCACGCAAACGCAGTCAGACGTCTTAGTGGTCAGCTGCACTTCGTCGATAGGAATAGTCACTGATTTGCTCCCCAGCAGTTGAACAGTGCTCATTATATTCAAAATTCCTCTAAATTTAAATGAGAGTACAGTGTCTGGATTAAAATTAAATTCCAAAGCACCTGATGATATTCGATAAGCACGGCTGAATGTGGGATAAAGCCCCAATGACAAATACACTATAGAGTTAGGAAGTTCATATTCACAGAACATATGCATTGGTATGTTCTGAAAAATGATTAGTGTTTGAACCATGTCGGCCTTTAGGTTCAAGGTCCACATCGATATCTCGGTGCACCGCCACCGACTGGTAAAATGTGCCTGCCGCTCTCGTTGTCGCTATAAACTGAAGGTAATGGATCAGTGCGACTTGAGCAGACCTGCAGCATGCCTCGCAGACGTATGCGAGAACCGTACCGTCAAATGAGTGAGTTTGAAAGAGGGCGCATTATTGGTATCAGAGAACGTGATATATCCATCCGGAAAATTGGTGCTCGTGTGGGACGAAGTGTGTCGGCAGTGCAACGGGTGTGTACAGAATGGTTCACAGAAGCCCATAGAACACGACGAGCTGGGCCTGGTCGCACCGCCCAACACCCCTCCCACCCCGAGGAGATCGACACCTCATCCGAATGGCATTGTAGGACAGATCTGCGTCCTCCTTGGCTCCGGCGCAACAGTGGAACAATGTAACATATCGTACAGTGTCAGGAGTAACAGTCCATCGCCGTTTATTACGGTCTGTGTTACCGGCGCGTCGTCCACTTCTCCGCCTTTGACTAATGTGCATAAACATGCTAGACTGCAATGGTGTATGGAACGAAGTCACTGGGGACAGGAATGGCAACAGGTAGTGTTTTCGGACGAATCCAGGTTCTGTTTGTTTGAAAATGATGGCCGCATTTTGTTTCGCCATAGACAGGGGGAGAGGCATCACATTGACTGCATTCGCGAATGACATACAGCACCAACTCAAGGCCTTATAGTGTGGAGTGCTATTGAGTACAACCACAAATAAAATTTGGTGCGTGTCCAGGGCACTGTGACCAGTTTGACCTACGTGAATGACATCCTGCTACCCGTAGCCATACCCTTCCTGCACAACACCCCAGACGCTATATTTCAGCAGGGCAATGCGCAACCACATGTTGCTGCACGAACACGTGCCTTCTTGTTGTCACAGGATGTTAGACTGTTGCCCTGGTCTACCCGATCACCAGACTTGTCGCCAATCAAAAATGTGTGGGATATGGTGAAACGACGGGTGCGACGCTGTGACCCAATGCCAACCACCAAAGATGAACTGTGGAACCAGGTGAATACAGCATGGCTGGACCCCAGGACCCCATTCGCCCCTTATACGCGTCGATACCATCACGTATAGAACAAGTTATCAGTGCCCATGGAGGACCCAGTGCCTCCTAGGCAAGAGGACACATGATGAATCTAGGTGACTGAAATGCTAATCGTTTCAGCAGAACATACTACTGAACATGTCCTGCGAATATGAACTTCCTATCTCTAGAGTAGTTATTCATTAATGTCTTCTGAAATATATCACAGGTAATGACATTCCATTCCTTCTGGTGCGAAAATTATTGTTTTGGGGGGGGGGCGGGATTTCATTAAAGGTTTAGTCTGTTTTGCCACGTGCTTATGGCCAAACAATTATTTAGTTATAATTGTATTAAATAGTCTCCTCTTTGACACTTTTTAAAAACATGCCCCTTACACAGAAAATGCGCACAACATAGATACATTATCATTATAGACCATTATGCCTTTCAGTGTTCAGTCTGCAAGCCTCTGTGAATTTACTAAACGTCATCACAATCCTCTATTTTAAACTAGTGCTGTGGTCTCATTTAGTTCTATACCGCCTACCTTTAAATTGTTAGAAACTGAGGCTAACCATCGTCGTCTCGGTCTCCCTCTACTCCTCGTACCCTCCATAGCAGAGTCCATTATTCTCCTTTTCCAATTTTAACACTGGGAAAATACCGAAGTTGTACGTTAATGTGAAGGTCGTCGGGCCACTATCTTCCCACGCCCAGTCCGTTGCTACCCCGTTTCACATTTAAACTCCTTTTCATAGACACATGGACGACCAACCTCTGCACCGCATTCGGTTAGTCGTTGTTCTTCTGTTCTCTATATTGTTTGATGCAGCTATCAATGCCACCCTATCCTGTGCTAACCTTTTAATTTTTACGTAACTGCTACATCCTACATCTACGCTAATCTGTTTGTCATATTCATATCTTGATCTACCGCTACTGTTCTTACCGTCTACACTTCCCTCAAAAACTTACTGAACAAGTCCTGGGTGCCTTAATATGTGTCGTATCATTCTGCCTTTTCTTCTGATCAAATTTATCCAAATCGATCTCCTCTCACCAATTCGACTCAGTAACTCGTCATTCGTGATTCGATCTACCCATCTCACCTTCAGCATTCTTCTGTAACACCACATTTCAAAATCTCCTATTGTCTTTCTTTATGAGCTAGTTCATGATTCACTTCCATAAAATACCACGCTCCAGACGAAAGTCTTCAAAAACGTCTTTCTAATTCCTATATCAATGTTTGAAGTGAGTAAATTTCTTTTCTCAAGAAAGGCCTTCCTTGCGTGTGTTAGTCTGCACTTTATGCCCTCTTTACTTCTGTCATAGTTGGTTATTTTACTACCCATGTAACAATATTAAATTACTTCTTTTAAGACTTTATTTCCTAATCTAATATTTCTTGCAACACCTGATTTAATTCGACTGCAATCCATTACATTTGTTTTGGACTAATTTAATTTCATCTTGTATCCGTGGCTCAGGCGGCAGCGCGCCGGCCTCCCACCGCTGGGTTCCGTGGTTCAAATCCCGGTCAATCCATGTGAGATTTGTGTTGGACAAAGCTGAGGCGGGACAGGTTTTTCTCCGGGTACTCCGGTTTTCCCTGTCGTTTTTCATTCCAGCAACACTCTCCATTAACATTTCGTCTATCATTTGTTAATCACTGCCCCAGGGGAGTGCGACAGGCTTCGGCAGCCGGCACGATTCCTATCCTCACCGCTAGATGGGGGCTTCATTCATTCCATTCCTGACTCGGTCGAATGACTGGAAACAGGCTGTGGATTTTCATTTTCACTCCTTCTCCAAGACTGTATCTATGTCATTCAGTATTTTTTGCAGATCTTCTTTAGATTCAATTAAAATAACAATATCGTCGGCATATCTCAGAGTTTTGATTTCCTCTCCTTGGATTGTGATTCCTTTTTCAAGTTACTCTTTAATTTACTTTACTTTACTTTACCACCTGTTCTATATAAAAATGGAGAATGGAATACTGCAGCCTTGCCTCACTCCTTACTAGATTGCTGCTTCTTTTTTGTACCCTTCGATTCTTATCACAGCAGACAGATTCTTGTGTAGATTGTAGGTAATCCATCTTTCTCGATATCTGATTCCAATCATCTTCAGTATCTCATACGGCTTCGTCCAATCAACATTATCGAATGCCTTTTCTTGATCTATCAATGCCATGTACGTGGACTTTAATTTCCGCTCAAGTCGACGGCATCTGAGGGCGTTTAATTACGAGAGCTCCATGTGGTAATGGTCGTGATTATTTTTTTTAAGTGAAAGCAAAACAGGATCACAATTCTCCCTTAAGACTAATCGGAGGAAAAATGGAAGGTTACCTACACTTCGGAATGATAGAATGTTCAAAATAAAGGGAAGAGCATGAAAGGCGCGAATATGAAAGACTCGCCAAACTTCTCAAACCTAATATCGTCGAGGTTGGGAAAGAAGAAAGGTCGGATAGGGAACATGAAAGCGAGGAGCCTGACACAAGGAAGGACACGTAGTCACCAACTTACGCTCTCAAAATGAAAGTCCCCTTTCAGTCGCCTATTATAGCAGGCAGGAGATAAAACGTTATCTCTGTACAGGCTATAAAGGCCCTTGGAGGGTTGGAAGGAAAAGGCTCGGTACTTTGTGGTTGCCTTTGCCCGCAGGAATTAACCGGTACTCATTTTTGGTGTAGGCTGAGTGAACCTCAGGACCATATTCACCTTAAATGTTTCGACTTCCTGATGGGGAATCGAATCCATGTTCTTCCGGATGAACCGACCACACCTTTACCGCCTCGGCCAGGCAGCCCCTAACAGGCAGAAGATATCAGGAATATATTGTACCATCTCCATCCCAAATACCCCTCTAGATGGAGGCGGTATCCCCTGCCTGTCGTAAGTGGTGACTTAAAGGGGCTCCAGTGGCTCTCAACTTGGGAGCGTGGGTTGGTGACTACGGGGCACTGAGGTGAGTCCTGGCATTGCTTCTGGTTACTTGTACCAGGCTCCTCACTTTCAACTATCCTATCCGACCTTCATTGGTCAATTCTTGCTCTTTTCCGACTCCGATGGTAGGTATCAGGTTTCCGAGGCCTAGGGAGTCTTTCATTTTCACGCCCTTCGTGGACCTTGTCTTTCTTTGGCCGAATCCTTCCTTTTTCGAAGTGTCGGATGCCTTCCATTTTTCTCTCTGATTAGTGTTATATAGACTATGCTTGCTTAGTTGTACTTCCTCTTAAAATAATAATCACCATCACCACTATCCATCCCACACGGAGAGAGTCACCGGGTTTATGGCTTCTTTGTTTCCATTTTCTTCCTTATGTTGTATTAGAAGTAAAATGAATGTACGAATAAATAAATAAATAAATAAATAAATAAATAAATAAATAAATAAATAAATAAATAAATAAATAAATAAATAAATAAATAAATAAATAAATAAATAAATAAATATTTCTTAATCCGTTTACCGCCCAGGGTTGGATTTTTCCACGAACTCAGCGAGGGATCACACCTCTACCGCCTCAAGTGCAGTGTCCTGGAGCGTGAGACATTCAGTCGGGAACAACACTGGGAAGGAGGACCAGTACCTTACCCAGGCGGCCTCCCCTGCTATGCTGAACAGGGGCCTTGTGGGGGGTGGGAAATTTGGAAGGGATAGATAAGGAAGAGGGAAGGAAGCGGCCGTGGCCTTAAGTTAGGTACCATCCCGGCATTTTCCTGGAGGAGAACTGGGAAACAACGGAAAACCATTTCGAGGATGGCTGATGTGGGAATCGAAGGTGGCAGAGCCAGGTATCGAACCTGGGCCTCTGGAGGTGGCAGCTAATCACACTAACTACTACACCACAGAGGCGGACACATAATTAATTAATTAAATTAAATAATAAATTACCCGAAGGTAGCGACTTTGATCTTAGCTGTGTTCAGTGGAATTTTACGGATGATAAAATGAGGGTTGTTCGCTTCCAGCACGTTAAGGAACTCTAGCGGAATGAAAGGCCGTTAGCGGTTAGAACGGATGTTTTATGCCTGTTTACAGCGTGTTTTTATATCTGTTTTGCTTCAGAATTCGTTCGTTATTGTTTCCGATGTCCTTAACCTCTCACGTTCCGCGTGGAAAAAATGTTACTTCTTTAATATTTATATTCATGATTTAATTAATTAACATTAATCACCACTGATCAGCATTTAGGGCAGTCGCCCAGGTGTTGTTTCCCTAGCCTTTTCTTAAATGATTGCAAATAAATTGGAAATTTATTGAACATCGTTGGTAAATTATTCCAATCCTTAACTCCCTTTCCTATAAACACATGTTTGCCCCAATTTGTCCTCGTGAATACCAACTTTATCTTCATATTGTGATCTTTCCTACTTTTAAAAACACCACTTAAACTTATTCGTCTACTGATGTCATTCCACGCCATCTCTGCACTGACAGCTCGGAACATACCACTTAGTCAAGCAGCTCGTTTCCTTTCTCGTAAGTCTTCCCAGCCCAAACTTTGGAACATTTTTGAAACACCACTCTTTTGTGGAAAATCATCCAGAACAAATCGAGCTGCTTTTCTTTGGATTTTTTTCCAGTTCTTGAATCAAGTAATCAAGTAATGAATAGAACAAAATTTATAGAAGTTCATAGAAATCTGGCTAAAGAGTTTAATCAGCGCGGGCAAAACGTTACAATGTGGTGTATTGATTGCCGACCGGCCACGCTGCTAAGCGCTGTTGTCACATGTACATCAATTACAGAAGCGTAACACATAAAGATGCGAAAATTTCTAATGCATGCTGTTTCTATATACAGGATGATCGGAAACAATGTTAACCGGATATTTGAGCGTTAGACTGTTGGTCATACTGATAAATACATCTCTTTAAAATAATTAAAATAATATCTCGGGCCAAAATCATTTTTATGAAATACTGAGGTTAGCTAATAGATCGCTTCATGGGTGAATTCAAATAGGTTTTTGTGGTGTTACTAAATATGTGATTCTCCTCCATGACTCCCGATTTGAGAGGGAGGAATGGTGACCACGGGGTCTATAGCTGAGTCTTGTATTGAATTCCACTTAACTTCACCTCCACATTTTTCATAATATGACATTTCCTTTTTACGGTACCTTCATTCTTCAATAGGTCAGACCTCTTTCCTTTCCACTTATGATTAAAGAGTGGTCTGCAAGTACCGGCAAATTACAGTAGTAGCGATCACGGTGCTCGAACCTGTTTCTAACATCTATTTCGCTTGTATCAGATTTTTCATTTTCATCTTTCACATCCGTTCTACCTAGGTCACCGTTTTTTCTCTCCTGACCTCAACGTTATTAGGTCTGTGAGGCCTAGAGAGACTTTAATTTTCCCACTTTTCATGCTCTTTCTTTTTCATTTGCATACTCCATTTTTCGAATAGAGAAATATCTTTGTCCTTTTCCAACGACCAGGGTTAAGAACTTACGTTTATCTCGTTGCATTCCCATGAAAATAACTATCACCATCATTGTGAGTCTCAAACCACTGAAATAAGCTGTAAAGATATACACTTTTCCCCAACTTATAGTCTTGTATACTCAAGCTGAAATTATTATTTCTTATAAATAGGTCAGATAACTCGTCTTGATATGTAGCAATTATATTATTTTGCCTGCCCTTTTCAATAGTTTCATGAATATTTAATACCGGCACGTAATAACTGATCCATACGTAATATACTTTCTAACACTACTTTCTATACAATATTCTCTGTGCTTCAACCATTCGGCCGTATCTGGATCATAACATTTTCAAACGATCTTGCCCGGGTTGTTGCAACATACAATTAGCCGTGGCTGAATACTGGTTCTGGTAAGTAGACTATCCACTTTTTCAAGAATTTGTCCCTGCGCTTTATTAATGGTCATACAGAAGGCTAGTCGACTTCATACCTTCCCGTCTGTACATACGTAGACTGTTTTCTTTTAGCAAGCATGACCGAGCTCGATAGCTGCAGTCGCTTAAGTGAAGCCAGTATCCAGCATTCGGGAGATAGTGGGTTCGAACCCCACTGTCGGCAGCCCTGAAGATGGTTTTCCGTGGTTTCCCATTTTCACACCAGGCAAATGCTGGGGCTGTACCTTAATTAAGGACACGCCGCCATAAGACCTATCTGTGTCGGTGCGACGTAAAGCCAATAGCAATGAAATAAAACTTAGCAGCATGTAAGTTATTAGGAACGTTCTGCCATCTGTTGAGTATATTCAGAAGCTGGAGAAGGTCAGAGAATCAAGGAGTATCTAGCAGAAAATAGTATCCTTCCAACAACATAAGAAGTGCGTACTCTCTGGCTTGACACATAGTAATCAAACACGGCTGCATGAAAATCACCTAATTAGATCGGAATATTAATAAAAATTTTAGTCGCTTAACAACCTGCTAAGTACAGAATGTATTCCGTAGGGTATTCCTTCGCCGGCAATTATTGGAGTAATAATTTAATGATTTGATTTTATGATTACTCAAAGTTGGCTGAACTTAGAGACCTATCAATATCGCATGATTCACCGGCAGATAATACGGAGAGAATAAAACAGAAATGAAGCAAATCAGTCCAGATGAACGGACGGACGGATTTGTCAAAACTGCATTTTGTACCACACATAAAGTACTTGGGAGAAATACTTGAACCAACGGGAGGCGAGAAGGCTGCCCAGAAAATTCGCATGCAAAATTTTCGGAAAGCCTACGGTAGGGTGCTTGTCGCGCCATGCAAAGATCAGACACTATAATATAGTAATCAAGCCCGAAGTCTTATATGCTAGTGAGACCCTTACACTAAATGGGAAAGATGACCTAGAAAACATTTTAAAAGAAGAAAGAAGAATCCTGAGGAAAATTCTTGGCCCCCGAAAAACAGAAGATGGATATAGACTGAGATCACGCAAAGTGACAGAAGAGCTTTCCAACATTGCAGCTGACATCCGCAAAAGACGTCAGAAATTTTATGGGCACGTCCGCAGACTGTCGGCAAGTACAGTAGACTGACACACAAGATTATCACCTACATAGAACATCTAAAAATATATTCCATGGGTACTGGAAGTGAAGAAGGATCTGGAAAAAGCCAAGATGAACTCAAATGAAACCGCGGACAGAAACATCTATAGGAAAAAATTAATGGGTGGAAAGTGCAACCAGAGAACGAAGTGAAAAAGAAAACTGGAGTTAAGTAGACAGAATAACGAAAAAGGATCCAGGGAGAAAGGATGAGAGCTGTTTGGCAACTCAGAAAACAGAATCGTTAGAGCTTTGCGTGATCCACTGGGTCCATACGCACATAATAATAATAATAATAATAATAATAATAATAATAATAATAATAATAATAATAATAATCGCTGAACACGACGTGGTCACAATAGCGTCGAGGAGATCAAGGCAGTGTTTCTCGCTCCAGTGACCTGAAGCAAGGCTAAATGTAAAGCAATTCCGTCACGTCGTGGGGAGGCTGGCAATTAGACAGGGATTTCTGCGAATGAGAACCGATCGTGTCCAGTTGGAATGTGCACGGGTCTGAGCAGCACAAAGCCTTGAGCATGTGTGTGGCGCTGTCACGTCGCTGAACATTGTAATTGCGAGATCTATCTACCTACCTATCTACCGTCTATAGCTTCCATACCTCACAGTCTTCCCATTAAACTTCTCTCCCTTATGAAGACATGAAAATTAATTTCTCCAACATCCATCAGTCATATAGAGTCTTTCAATTATTTGCATATGATTTTTGTTTAATACGTCGGCTTGGCTGAGTGACATAGTTTGAGAGCCTCTCGTGTTATACACTGAAGAGTTTAACCTTTTCGGTTCTGAGGGGAAGCTTGGTTTTTTTTAAAACATGGATAAGTTTTTAATCTGGAGATCTATCTAAAATTAGCGTCAATGACCTAACAAGTGTCTGCACCATCACTTCCTTATATAAGCTATTCAACAGGGAAGTTGCTTAGAAAGTTCTGAAGGTGATTCTGATGTTCACTGAGAATTATTAAGGTGCTGAGTCCGTAGGAAAATGCTACAAATTGCCCCCCAATATAATCTTAGGGGGGCAGAGTGCCATTTTGAGCCCCCCTCCCAAAGTTATTCTCCTAGATGTTAAGTTCCCTTAAAGTGTGGAATATGGTAGTCTTCGGAGGCTACTCAGGCGTTAAATCTGGGGAAGTTGGTAGATCATTTCATATCAAGAAATGAGATTAGAAAGCAGGCATTCCTTCAAAGAACTACATTTCCGAATGGAGACTGTTCAGGTGGTACACCTGGTGATAGGGCTTTTCACATTTCTTATCATGAAATGCATAATATGTAGTGATAGGACATTTATTAAGAAAATATATTTATGAAGTAACTTAAGTTGTATTTTTTTTTACTTGAGATTACAGTACATTACTTACATTTCATCAATATATTTATGAATCAAGTTCTATTTTTGTATAATAGTGAATATTATCGAAAACTCCGTGCCTAAGATTCGTTTAAAAATATTTGAGAACCAAGCTCTATTATTGTTCTGTTTTTTCTCTTTGTTTGTGAATATTGTTATTATATAGAAATGTTTGTATTAATAGTAGTTCCTCATTTCACATGCCAGTGTTCATGTTGATGATGCCACCCGACTCCCAATAATTACCCGAAGTCGGCCCGCCTGAAATCGTGGGTTGAGAAACAATACTCGTATGTCCCAATGCTCTTCCTACCGATTACTTCTCTTAAGACAGGTCACACCTCGCAGCCACATATTGATATGCAGTCTATCAGAATAATTTTCGGTGTGTTCACCTCCCTATGCTACAATGTAGAGGAGAATGAAACTTGCTGTACCGCACTGTACGAATGTATGTTTGCACGACGCATTTACGGACTCCTACAGTACAATGTAGTCAAGGCTCATTTTTGCTTCTTTAAAGGAAAATGAACCTTAAATACTTCATATTCTAGGAGTGGGTAAGTATAGCATGCAAACATACATTCCTACAGTATGGTACAGTTAGGTTCATTTTCCTTTACACACGCGCATAAGAAAGAGAACTCAACGAAAATGGTTTTGATGGATTGTATATCTACATGTCACTGGGAGGCGTGACCAGTTTTAAGGGAAATAATGGATAAGAAGAGGATTGTCACATTCGTGGTTTCAGCATAGGAGCGACGATATACAAAAAACCTAGTAATAACTTCCCTACATAGTAATTTCTTAGTGAAATGAGGAAAAATGATTAGAATTAATAATAACTAAACACACCATTATCGATCTAATGTCATTTTTCAGAAATTAAAAACCTACTTCAGCCTTAAACATATGCGGTCCCCGGGACCTCACAACACCACTTATGTTCCACAAGTGCTACGACGCTTGCTGAGGGTAAACATATTTTTCCCCCCCTCCCATAATGAAGATGTTTAAAAGAAAAAAGTAATGTGATTTGCTTTACATGCCAACTATAGTAAATATTTCTAAAATTCAGCAGTGGAGAACTATAGATCATTCCATGTCAATAAAACAG
Source organism: Anabrus simplex (assembly GCF_040414725.1). Lineage (NCBI taxonomy): Eukaryota > Metazoa > Arthropoda > Insecta > Orthoptera > Tettigoniidae > Anabrus > Anabrus simplex. The sequence continues at coordinate 848,132,128 of NC_090265.1, forward strand.
TATGGCTCTTATGACAACACGGTTGTCATATTGAATGGCTCTGCTCAACAGCATCACGAGAAAACATTGGCACGTAAATTTGTGAAACTCAGAAATTAAGTTCAAGATAAAATGCGGAAGAAACTAAGCTGAAAATTAATTCATGAACTCAAGGGGCGGGGGATTTAGAGGGGTCTCATTCCGGTATTCACAGCATAACGGAAAACGGCGGCACATAAGTACATTGGCGATACTCAGAATTTAAATTCAAGAAAAAAAAAAGGCAGAACAAACTAAGCTGAAAATTATATTCGTGACCTCTAGAGGATTGGGGAGAGAGAAGGTCGGAGTAGAGGGGCTTATTTTGATGTTGATAGCATATCGGGAAAGTGGCAGAACATACATTTGTGGAATTCACTGTTTAAGATAAAAGGGGAAGGAAATAAACTGGAAATTCTTAGTTTACTTTTGTTTCTTCCTCAACCTCATCCATAAAGTAAATAAATCACTGTATTAATGTTAAAAAGTCGCACACTTAGGCTAATTAATCAATAAGATTCGCTCAACACAAGACAGGTACTCACTGATATAAAGAAACATAAGCAGCACATGAACAGACGACTTTTCCAGGATTCACAGAGTACCGGATTACGCGTTACATATACCAGAGCAAGACAGAAGGGTAATGAAGGAAGGCAACAAAGCGATGGCTACCCCTGCCTTTGTGCTTCATCCCTGAAAACGTACGTATGAAATCGAAAAGCTTCAGTAGTTATTTTAATAACGAACGGGCTAAAAATTGATTCATCCCTTTTTGTCTTGCATTATATATACAGTATAAAATAACAGTTTTGTCCGTACATTGCTCAGAATTTGAAAAGAATGGTATTTCTGTATCGGTCATCTCCACAGTAACAAGAAAATGTCTGTCTGTCTGTCTGTCTGTCTGTCTGTCTGTCTGTCTGTCTGTCTGTCTGTCTGTCTGTCTGTCTGTCTGTCTGTCTGTCTGTCTGTCTGTATGTATGTACATGCATCACGAGAAACCGGAAGATCATTTAAAGAAAATCGGTATGTAAAGTCGGGGAATGAACCACTACAATATCGGCTATAAATCATTTTATTCACGCTGAGGGAAATGATAGTTTAGGGGAAGGTCTGAAATGTAATTTTCAAATATTTACATTATTAGTGGTCCTATCGATAAATATTACATAACTAAAGTTATATAGAATTAAATTTCCGAACATTTATGTCTGATACATGTTTACTGAACCGGCTATGATAACAGAGATATTCACGAATTTGTACTTTTGTTGCTAAGTCCATATCAACGCCGAGCCAGGAGAAAATGGGTAAACAGAATTTAATGAAAATCGGTACATAGAGTCGGGGAATAAGAAACTACAGTCTAAGCTATAAACAATTTTATTCATCCTGGATGAAATTGTACTTTAGGGGAAGTCACCTAAAATTAAATTTTTAAATATCTACAGTATGTTATTGGTCCTATCGAAAAGTACTGCATAACAAAAATTAGAGAGAATACAATTTCCACTCATTTATGTTTTATTCAGTTTTACCGTACCGACTATGATAAGAGTGGCCTTTCAGAGTTGGAAGAAAACTAAATGTGAAGGCCTACAATATCGAAAGCGCATAACATTCTTCAACAATAACATTATATTGACCATTGTTTGTTGTGATGTTATTTGTCTTATGCTGCCACTCAACTCCGATAGATGGGATTACTGCTGCGTACCGAGTATAACAGCCTAACTGAATATTGGCGGGAAATAGCTGGGGAGTTAGAAAACTTTCTTCTTTAGCATTCCATTCCTCTGGTCCATGCATTTCCTGATACTGCTGGTACGTAACACACTGGTTCATCATAGTATTCCAGGCTATTCGATCCCTACTCTGACGGGCTGTTTTGAATGAGCAGTGTGCACATTTAAGGCAGAGGCTCACTTAGTAGTAGTAGTCGTAGTAGTAGTAGTAGTAGTAGTAGTATGACCTGGTCTAAGTTATAATTTACGCCTATTCAAAATTATAGCACCACAATTCACTAAATAATTCAAAATTCAACCCTAAAAAGAGCCGTTTTTTAAGAAAAGCTTCTTCCGCTTCACTTTTATTAAATCTACATTCATTTTATTCCAAATTAGCAGTGAAGAGGTGCTTTCTCCTCTGGCTTGGAGGAAGAATTTGCCTCCAAGTCAGATAGTTCTTTCCGCCGCCAGTGTAGTGAGCTGGGACTCTCCACTATTCGAACCTCCCACCCCCCAATTGCGGAAAAAAAAAGACGAAGAGTGTTCACGGGTCACGGCTGTCTGCGGCTTGGTCATTCCAGCTCTGAAAATTTGGATTGTTAGATCGGAAGTGTAGTACTGTTCGTTAAAAGTGAGGAAATGCGTGGTTTTTCCATTTGATGGAGTACTTCATATGAAAACATTTATTTTAATCGTGTCATTCCTACTGATTACTGATTGTAATTGCTTATGTTCATTTCAGTTCGGAAAATTACTAAGACAGTCTTTCCGAGGATGTAAAAAGGCAGATGGAGATTGAGTGCCTGCCATTATAATGCTCCCCAACTTGATTGTGACTGATGGTAGGCAAGCGGGCCTACCGGTACAATGAATATTCCCTAACCCAGTCTTCATATGAAAAGAGACGTTTGGTAACTTCTCCGTCGCGTTTCTAGGGTAACATTAAGAGCTATGCAATTTAATACAATCTTGCCACAACGTGTACACTACCTAACCTAGAATTCTGTATACAATGTAGAATTCCGTAGCGAAGCACGGGTACATCAGCTAGTACAAGATAAATTGCTTTCTAATATTCCTTAATCACGAGGAATTATGAATGTCTAAGAGGGGAGATGTTCGCCCCTTGTAGGTCCATTAGAGCAATACTGTTTTCATAACATGAAATGATCTATAGACCATAATGTTATTATTGAGATTTCACTTTTCAAAAAAGATTGTACAATATTTGTAGGGGTTTTCGTCACATAGTAATGATTAATTCTTTCTCCGACAGTAGCAGAACAAGTTAAAGTCTTAGACAACAGGTTCTGATTATTTTGAAAGGCGATAAAATAACGTACAGTCACCCAAAAGGGAATGAGGGTATGGCATTGTGCAAGTTCCTCATAGTAATGCTACCAGAAACAGCTCAACCTATAGATATAAGGGTTCTTCTCGATATCCACAGGGTTTGCATCTGCGTGCGAGGTGAGTTATATTTTAATAAAATATACAATTATATCTGATAAAATACATGCTCACTTTCCTACTTTTCGCGCGTGTGTGGGGGAGGAGGACGGACGGGGATGATGACTATACATTAGAATATCCGTAGAAAGCGACGATGTTTATGAATTAGTACATTATCCTTCTTAACTCTCTTCACCCTCCAGACATGCCCACCGCGCAAGTTAGACATAAAAGTTGGATGCTTCGTAATATTAAAAGAAGCAAAGGAAAGCAAAGTCATCACCGTACAGGCCATGAAGGCCATTGGAGGGGTGAAAGTAAAGGCTTCCACTATCCGTAACCTCGGCACTTGATGGGGTAGAGTGGTTAGCTCTACGCCCGGCCGCCTTTGCTCCCAGGAATTAACCTGGTACTCATTTTTGGTGTAGGCTGAGTGAACCTCAGGGCCATGTGCACCTCCGGAAGGGGAAATCTCGTGTCTTAAATTTTACGATTCCTGACGGGGATTCGAATCCACGTCCTTCCGGGCGAACCCAGCACGCCTTTACCACCTCGGCCAGGCAGCCCCTCCTTCGTAATATTCTTCTTCACTAATAAATACTGATGCTGGTTTGTGCAACGGAATGAAACTGACTGAAAAAACGCTAGACAAAAACATTGTTCATGCGGAAATTCTGATGCACTCAGCTTAAGGAACAACGGGTTTTATACCAAGAATAGATTTGGAAATTCTCACATATCAATCGTTCTTAAACGGAGGTAATTTCCTCTAAATTGAGTCTTCTCTGTCACAATCAACAAGTCAGTTGGATACATTTTGCATACAGTTGGGGTAAATCTCTCCATTCTGGTGTTTAGTCATGGACAACCATACGTACTTTTCTCAGGATTTTCCAGATCCATAGACGTCAAAGTACAACTACCATCTGCAAGTACGGTACACTCGGTATGGTTCATAAGGAAATGTATAATACCTGTTTTGATTCTGTAGTTGTCATGTATATAATATTGAAAATGTAACTTATTTTTAAGATACACAAATTAACATGTTCATTTAATTTTCCAATTACCTTTTAGGTACTAATTTTGACTGTCGGAGGCAGACTTATGTACTAGTTTTTAATGAGTATCAATCAATCTTAACAACCTACGTTGTTGCTGTACTGTTTCAGTGTTACCAGACAGCTCTGGAACGCCGGTGGGCACAGATTTGGATCAGCAGTTGGGTGGGCTGGTGACAGCCAACACAACAACACACCATCAGACCACCAACCCTCACGCTACCAATCCGCACGGTACAACGCACCATCAGGAACGAGGTGGTTCTTCTGGATCCTCCAACGCAACATCCGCTGGCCTGTTGGTACCGCGATACTCCACCACTACAGACTTTGGTCTTGGAGGACCTCGTTCACTGTCCGATTCGTCTGCAGGGGAATCTCCTGTCGGAAGTGAAGATATTTTGCCTACCAACCCTTCTTCCAATGCTTTGGTAGGGCATCATTTGGGCACCAATGGGGCATCAAATACTCCATTTTCTTCCCTAATGTCCGGCCACCACCATCACCACCATCAAAGTACATCGTACGCGGGTTCATCGTCGAACGCGGCGGGACTGTACCTGAGCACACCTGTCCTGCCTGCTTCACTCCTGTACTCGCAGCTCTATTCTGCTGCCAGTGGGCACCAGAACCCGCACCAATTCCATCACCTCCACCACCACCAAGACCTGAGTGGTACAGAACCTACAACCAATGGTTCCAACGGTCTTGGAGGTCTGTTGGGGACATGTGTTGCTGTCACCTCCGTGTCCAGTGTACCGTCCTTGCCTAGTCGAGCTTCTGACGATGAACAACAGTCGCAAGTTGCACCGCATGCTCAGCAGAGACTGGCGGGCAGTGTCCAACAGCAACAACAGCAACAACAACAGCAACAACAGCAGCGAGCACATACAACAACAGATAATGCTGCTGTCTGGAGACCTTACTGACTGAGTAAGTTCAAAGTGTCCAGAGACAGAGGTTAATTCGCAACAGACATTGAGAGAAAACTCTCGCAAGTTGCGCACCAAATGTGTGGACTATGCTCAACAGTCAGCAAGTATTAAATGTAAAGAAGAATGTACAGTGATTCAAGGTAATGTCAATGTCTTCTTGTCCCACTCTCCATAGGTAGTGAAATTTAACCCAAATATGCTCCCCATGAGGTTGCAGAAAACGCACTCAATGCGTATTGTTAATAATTCTCATTTCAAATGGAAGAAATTACAGTAATATACATATATTCTTTGAACTAATTTGCAATTCTCTGTGAAAATGCATATTTGATGTTAATGTTAATTAAAAGAATTTCAAAAAAGAACTCGCTGCATAGGAGGAACAAAGAATCAAACTATAAATAGGGTAAGTCTAAGGATTTGTTACGGCTGCTGTGTTATTATAAATTTCACATCTGATCAATCGAACGTTCCTAATGCTGTGAGAGATTTTTGGGGTGGTTTTCCATGTTATATGACGGTGTTAGATCTCAAAATTTACCTTAAGTTAGAAACTATATTATCAAGGCAATAACCAGTGAAGTGTAATTCGCTGAAGTCTGCATAAGATCAGGTAATACAGCGAACTCCCGTTTATCCGTATCTAAATAGTATTCAGTTACGGATTTCTCCAAGTTATGTCTTGAAACTTATTTTTATTAACATAGAATAAAAATAACAAGTTGAATGAAAATAAGAAGTTGCAGAGCAGCGGGAATATCAAATGTACTCTTACCAATGGAATTTGTTTTCTTCATCTGTCCGTACCGCCTATTCTGTGTGTTCTGTTGGTTCAAAGCTCTCAAGTGGTGCATGCGAGGTGAAATATAGTAAAGGTCAGACGATCGCAAAATTCTTTATTACTCATACCGGGGTACGTCGATGGATTTTTAGATTAAACCAAATTTTGAATTCACAGATCTATTAGAATTCTAAAAATGAGGAGAATCATAAGAACACTGATAGGAAATAATGGACGATTACTTAACAATGTCAACTTAGGCTACATTTTTTTCAGATAAGAATATCCACAAATTGTGTTTTCTCATGTTCCATTTACTCTAAAGCGATAAGCCAATTTCTAATATTATCCGTGTTTTTCGTCTACCCGCGAGCTCGTAGGTATATTTGAGCTCAATAAATCGGGAGATTTGTAAAATTTTAGTACGATACAAAATTTAACTACTTATGGTGTAGTTAAAACAAGTGCACAGCAGTTGAAATTTGTGCACATAACTTTTAAAGACCTTTGTACTGCAGAACACCAACCTTCTTATGAATAAAAGTTAACTTTTCTATGTTTTACACTAACTCTGCCTGATAATTCCATCCTAATGTAGTTAATTCATTTTTCTCAGATATTCATTTTATGCTCCAAGGTTAGGTATATATATTTATATGGTGGAAGAGTAGGTTAACATAATTTTTAATTGAATGTTTCACGGAACAAAACAAAATGTCACGATCACATGACGAAATTATGAGAAAGAACATCTATTTGCATGTCATTGAACAAAAGTATTTTCTGGATGAAGTTTCAGTTTAAGAAAAATGCATTCATCATTAAAGTGGCATATATTATTTTCACTTACATTATATATTCGTAATATAACAAAAGGGTTATATATACTTGAGGGCAAAACACTTCAAGGAAAGATGATACTCTACAGTATGATCGTGATTTCTAAAACTATAAAAAATTCTACCTTGCTTAGTGAACTTCGCCACATATAACGTTTTATAGGCACTTTCATTGCTCTACAATAATTATTACAGATTGTGGCTGTCTTTTTATGAGTATTTGGTTATTGATGTTCAACTGATTTTGTTCCTTCAAACGTTTTTCAGGAGATCATGCGAATTTCAAGATTAGGTCAAATCTTTACATCTCATCGATAAATGTTGCAAGTTAATAAAAAAATCATAACTCTGGTCCTTTCTGGTAACATTTACATCACTTATTAACTTATAACTGGTAGCGTTAATGAGTCGTAGAACACAATACGGAGCACAATATAATTTCAATACAAATGTTTTAGGAACATAACGAAATATTGGAAATACACTGTTTTGGAAACTTAAAAGTTGGAGTAAAACTGCACTTGTGTTTCCAAAGTATTTTTCTCCCTTTAAAAAAGTATTTGTTGCAAATCGGACAAGTACGTATTATTAACATGATCGTTAATACAAGTGCTTGCTGCTAAAGCAGGATGTTGTGGTGCTGTCTTGAGCAATATTTAAATGTATTTTACAGTCGTGGAGCGAAGTTGTTTGACAAAACAATACGATTGAAATGCGAGAACGTTAATTAATTCGTTGTGTAATTAAAACTGGAACGAGTATTGTTTTGAAGCTGTAATTGAAATGTTGAAAACATTCAAATTGGAGGCTTGTAAAAATGATAATAAAAAAAGAAATCGCATATTAATTTCTGCAGGTTCATAATTAAATATGCTGCAACGTTGCCGTGCATGTAACAGTAAATGCACTTCCGTACATTCAATAGAATATGTATTCATTTTATATATTAAAAGTTTCACTTACTATTTTTACTTTATTCAAGTATCAAGTGGAAGTTACCACCGTTGAATATGCGATGAGTATTACTTCCCACCGAACATTAAACCGAGTAAACTTAAAAATTCAGGAATCTGGACAGCATTAAAAAAGGCTTAAATAATCATATTGGAAATAGTATATTTCTTTTAATTGTAACTTACACTCTTGGATCAGAATGTAACGTATCATGATGTAGATTTCACTACAAAATTAATTTGACTTCATTACCACTAACATGTGTATCAGTACGTATGTAGATGAAATAATAAGTCCACGTCTCTGAACAAATTAGTGAATATCATCTGAAGTTTAAAACTGATTGAATTATTCTGTAATAACATGCTACTTGCAAGGAATATGAGGAAATTAAAATAATAATTTATGATATCATGTACACCATTTAAAGGCAAATATATCAGCCATAGTCCAAATTAAAGATGTTCTACCACTTTTGTATTTTAAATGTGGGAAAAATACGTATAGTAACTGAATGACCTTGGCACCCAGATGTTAACTAACCGTTTTTATCTATTCTCTCTATCGTATATTAAAACGCGTTGTATATATAAATAAAGTTCAGAACAACATTAAAGCACCGCCTAAAACACCTTCTTATCTTAGTATTAACTAAGAGATATATTCATATAGAAGCATGGCATAATTAATAATAATAATAATAATAATAATAATAATAATAATAATAATAATAATAATAATAATAATAATAATAATAAGCCTCTATTGCAATGTGCAGACATTTCAATTTGACGCCATCTGGCTGTCTGCTCGTCAATTTCGACGTTCCCTTTTACTCTAGGCCCACTAGATGGCAGACCGAATAAACCGAAACTCTCTTGGGCGTCTATGGCTGAGATTTAACATAATTTAATAATTTTATAATATTATCCTCAAGATTAACTATGTTAAGGAGGGTTGATTTTGCTCTTCTATTTCTAAGGTTAGATTGGAAAAAGGACACCTTATCTTCCTTAACTGTCACCCAACTTATTTTCGGTTTCGGTTCAAGACAGAATCAGGTTAAGAAATCGTCCATACCCGGCGCTGAATAAAATTCATTAAACATGTTTATTTATTTATCCGTATTCGATTAAAATAATTAAATTACTCAGTTAAAATTAGTAATCAGAACTCTAATGTAAAACCGAACGTTCTATGGCACAAAGAACTACATAGGGAAATGATTTCGTCCTTTCCCACGCAGACTGTTTTGCTTGTACACACCACAAGGTGTTCGCTTTATATTCGAATGTAGTAATTTATGTCCTGGGACGCCCATCTAGTCTTATTTTTTTTAAAAACTACGATTGTAGGTACTCCACTTCGGATATTGCAAAAAGGCACTCTTTTTCAGACAGGATTCAAGCACACTATTAAAATACCCAATGATGACCTCTCAAATGAATTAGTAGCATAGCATTAGTCATACAATGGTTGCTTTTAAGTAGATGTATTCCAAACTATCGGCTTCATTAATTGGGAAAGAACGAACTGGGGAACTGCTAGCTCACTCCCAATCGCATTCCAGACCTATTTCTTCAGCGCGAGAAGATGGGTTGTAGCAGTTTCTTTGGCGCCACAAACCTCTATATGATCGCCAGGCTTGCAAAGTGAAGGAAAAAGTACGCAAGAAGTGAGATAGAAATGGAGACTTTGTTTCTAGTCCTCCTTAGAAATACTTTATCAAAGTTTTCATCAGTCAAGAAAGTTTACTGCAGTGAAGTAATTTTGGAAATAATTGTTCTGTATGTTAATGATTTGTTGAAGTATTAAGATACGATTGGAGTGGGGCATGAAGACAATTTGCCATTGCTGTGTAACGAAGGTTAAACCATTGAAGTGCGACCCACATATGTGTGACATATTTTTCAGTCTTTAATCCTGATAGTCTCATTTATCTTCCTACATCTTTTAGGAATTTATCTGACGTAGTGATCGACCAACAGTTTTTAAAACTACCTTGATTACTAGACCGTACCTTTCTCCGGTGTTCATATTTCAACCTCTTGCAAACCCTTCCCCTTCCTCGATGTACAATTTCACCTCAAGAACAACGGTTCTATTGTAAATAAAAATCCTGGCCCTAGTACGAAAATGGGCAATGATACACTCCCCTGGTTTCTGCGCTTCATATGATATAATCTGAAAGCATGTTCTGCTCTGTATCTGATTCTCTCCATGTTTTCACTGTTACACGAAAGCATTATTCTATTAAAAAGTTATGGTTAAATGTGCATTTTATAACTTCACATGATTCTGTGACATGTGTGAACATTGAAGAATTCTGTTGTATATAGTATTTTCCCTCTTAAAATTAGTGAACCAATCTATTATCCAGAAATATAAAATTGACGTAAGAACTTGGTTGATTTATTTGCAGCTATATTCTTGGTGAAACATTAGGCTGTTCACATACTTTTATAAAAACGTTCGTGAAAAAAGGAAGAATTATTATCCATTTCAAAAACCTTAATTTCTTCTCTTGTAAGAAAATGACTGCTTTTAAATGAATTGAATTAAGTGACCAGAGTAATCGCTATTGCAAATTATGAAACAAAGCCTTTACATTTCAACAAAATATCCCAATTGTCTTTCTAACATAAAGGAAAGATGTAGAGAGTTCACGTTTTCATGTTCTTTATGTTCCCTTGCGAGAACCACTTAAAATGCTTCATTAAATTTAATGCATATGATATTGTATTTTAATACGATAATATGTTACACTTTAAAGGTCATATAAAATATAAATCAAACAGAGATGAAACATAATTTGGTTTAAATGTTACTTTCACATTCATGGATACTTACAGACATGTGCTATCCAAAGAACGTTGTCTCTTCATTAATCTCATTAGACAAAACTTACCGAAATGTGTGGGAGCCTTGTCAGCCGTTGACGGGAAGAGAGTGAATAACTTAATGTTTCGAATTTGAAATTCAAATAGATATGACTCCAGCAAAGTTACTTTGTATCCAATAAGGTATATGTACCAAGGGTTAGGTTTAGGAATAGCATCTCCCTTATGGTCAAACAGTTAATTTTCACGATTATTTGGAGCTAACTAGATGCAAGCAAATTATTTTCATTTCCTTGTTAGGTTTATTACATTCAAAACTCCTGTGTATCAGGAAGTTACCTGAACAATATATAGTTTCAACTTCGACTGAAGATGTCCAAAGATAATACTGTAAATATCGTCATATTTAACTCTTTCAAGAATGTAAGCTTTTCAAGCAAAATAATCTTATGTCAGAACATATCGATAGGTCATGTTATAAAGATAATACCTAAATTGTAAGAATATTATGTGCATTGCTACACTAGAGCTAGAGTACTGTTACAATTAAGTACTGAACTACAGCACTATTGTATACATTTAATTCAATGCAATATCAAAAAACGAGAGAGTTCGTTACTCCCTCTAGTGTCAAAACAAATGTTAACGATTGCTGAAATGAGTAAATAATTTACAAACGGTTTGTTGATCCACCAAACGACTTTCCCCCAGAAGAAGTAAAGATATATCATATGAAGCACAGAACGTAATCGTGTTAAGTTTCTCAACATTTGCTCGTAAGTTTTTTGATTTTTATTAACTAACTTGTTTATGTTGCTAACTATTTGTATTTAATGATAGTGTTTATCCCATGTTTATATATTTATTTATTGTATAGTTTTGTTACTTGTTGTGGGACGTACCATGTAGTTCCATTGTATGTTTTCGTTCACTTGCTTGTTATGGTGCGACGACACAATTTTCATTAATATAACCAAAGATCAATCTCCAATGTTTCATTCTTTAGTTCACTATGTCACAATGTGTGGCTTTATTATCGGATATAACTTTTAATCGCTGCAATCAGGTGTTCATTACATAATAGATTTATACGCCTTCATTCTTATGGAATCTTCCAACATTAGATTATAGATAATTTCTTATACAAATGTTCATCTCTCCACGTTTCTGTCAGTCAGATGATCTTTCGTGCGTACTACTTACTTCTATCGTGGTAACGAAAGTAGACCGCTCAGTTTCTTCGATTTATGTGTTTTACTGCCTGACAGGACATTATTTATACAACTCTCTTTCTATTAATGTACTACATAAACACAGCTTAAAACATTTTCAACAAAATAATTTAAATTAACCGTTAGAGTAGTTTTGCGACAGATACAGTCATTTTCTTAAACCAGTTCTATTGGCAGTAAAACTATGGTTTCCTCCAGTAGCGGCAACGTAACACAATGGGCGCGATAAGACTGACACATGAACCAAGGCGCATGATTTTTCTAGAAAATGCTGACTGCTACTTTCATGTAAGATAGCGATAGCCTTATTTGTTAATTGAGATTATTGTGGTGACCAAACAGTTCAGTCAACGTGCACAGTATTTGCACGGTTCTCTCGTACACTCGGTGAGCTTTCCGCTAACAGTAACTGGGGTAACAAAGACGAACTGTTGATAGATTTTGTGTGAAGAATCGTGGAATGTTGTGTAATTTGAAGACCATTTTTTATGTAGTTCAATACATAGTAAAAGTGGTATTGAAAGAAAGTATTCTCTAATTTTTTCGTCATTTTAGTGTAGACGACGACAAATTAAAATATCATATGTACTTTCTGTTGTTAGATTTTGACAAAAATATGTCTTATGGCTGCGGGTCATCTCAAAAATTTGCGTCACAAAATGTGTGACGTGTTGTTACCTAGCAACCGTGCAGGCTGTGATGTCAAGCATTGGTGGATCTTAAAGCCGCTGATGTGAAGTTTTGAAAAATATGTTCCAAAGGATATTTTTTAAATTTTTGAAAGGTCACTTGCCTCTCGTTCCGCTTCGTCTTGTGATGGATGACTGTTCATCTTCCAAAAATATAACAAACGCTAAGCTGAGATCATCCATTTTAAAATATATCCTGTGATATTTGAACTGAGTGGCACACGACTCGACGTCATGATATACCAGTCCTGTCTCTAGCCTTGCAACTCTGTTAAACGTCAAGTTGGTCGTTATTTACATTCCACTGTGTGGCGTTATTCACCATTATATTACGGCCACTAGATTGCGGTAACGCTATCCGAGAAAGGCAAAGCTTCAGAACATTGTTATGGCTCTTGAAGAAATGACAGTATATTTCCTTTTGCCTCAATCTCTTAATGTGAATGACGAAACCAGAATTATGAGGGTTAACCACTGCTGGGGCCTTCCCATCCTATGTGCACTAACTAGTTGCAGAAGAACTGGAACCAGTTACCAGTGTTATCTCTGCGATAAAATATTATCTATACCACGCAGTTAAATCGTACTGCTATTTATTTTTAACTCAATTTAAATAAGTCACTGTAAAACGATTCTGAACTACTTATTTTTAAAGATGACACATATATCACATAAACCGGATAGCTACTTTTTTGATAGCACATCGGGAAATAGGTTTTGTGGAGAATGATAATTTATTTCAATCACGTGCGTCGTACGAAATTCAGTGTTGAGGGAAATAGAAATTTGAAAAAATAACATTTGTACATAATCGACATGTTTATAAATTTATCCTAGCCACCTGAACATGTAATGCTAAATTAAGGAAACCCTAGGAAATACAAGCAAAATAAAATATTTATTAATATCATAATACCAAAACCTGGAAAATGAAATATTAAATTAATAGGATATAAAGTGTTTCGTTTCAGAAAGATCATCATTAGATTGTATGAAATCGTGTCATTCTCTTATTAAATGAATGTTTTATTGTCCGGATTTTTGTAGCGTTTCCTTAATCTTTTCGACAGAATGAAAAACTGGTGATCTAAATCAAAACTGAAAGGAAAATGTCTTCCACTGTAAGAAATATATTTCACATCCATAGATATTACTGTCTGCATAATGTTTTCCTCACACTTCGTACCATAACTTGATTATTGATTACATGTTCCGGTGGCTAGGATAAATTTATAAACATGTCGATTACATACAAATGTTAATTTTTCAAATTTCTATTTCCCTCAACACTGAATTTCGTACGACGCACATGATTGAAATAGTGACCATTCTCCACAAAACCTATTTCCCGATGTACTATCCAAAAAACTAGCTATCCGTTTTATGAATTTCACATTTTATTTCATAAATACCTTAGTACCCACATCAATTCGAAAGTTTAATAGGTCTTTATAGATTACAGATCGAGATGTCGCTGGTTAGATTGCCCGACTCTCTCAAGGTTTAAAGAGGATTATCATGGTATGATATGAAGTTCTCCGGTCTCAAGAGAACCACTGGGAGCCATTATTATCTTGTGAAAAATGGATGAGCTGGAAAGAACTATACATACATTCTGCGTAAATTAAGAATATCCTCGATTATCATCGGGAATTACGGGAAAATATTAAGTTCGAGGAAAAATTAAAAATATTAATGCGCATTTTTTCAACATACAGCATGCTACATATATATCCTATCTTTATCAATATTCTATTTTAGCTCGTAATATTCACCTTAAAATCAACAAATTTCGTCTCTGCTAATGGAAGAAGTACATAAGTTAGAAATAAAATAATTTCTTCAATTGATGTCAGATTTAATTTCAAGGGCTAGAGTTATTTTACTGAAGATCATCTGAAAGCAACTGATTCTTTTAAAGGTAAAGACTGTCGTGCCATGACAAGCATACCCCGTCCCTTCTGTGCAATCTAGGTTAAGTTAGACTAGCGCAACAAGACCATATCTGAGCGGCCAGTACTACAATAAATTAAACTGCTGTTATACTACTTGATTGTTTCTTATTTATTCCTTAGTAGCACGCAAGGACGCTGGCAAAATATTTTATAAATTATCACTCAGAAATGTATAATTCTTAAATAATTACTTTGAGTTTCATCGTTATAACGAAAACAATGTGAACCGCGTATATAAGCGTTAGAGGCTTGGTCATTCTGATAAATAATTTTTAAAAAATAATTCGCTACCTCGCACCGTTGTCATTTTATGAGCTGTTAAAGTTAGCCAATAGCAATGCTCCACGGCTGGAGATTCTTGCTGAGAAATCAGCATCAAGCATAAACATACCGTGGATTTGAGCTTGTATCACCGTAGCGTACTTTCCATGGCACGATTCTGTCAGTTCGGAGGTCTGCATTCAAATAACTCCCATGGCAAAGTTTCTTCTTCAACTAGTGTTCTCAAGTAGGTCTTAAACAGCATGCAGATTTTGCAACACCGCCTCACAAAGCCTATTTTAAATCGCCTGCGAAGTGATCAGGTTGACTAACTTCAGCTGCTGATAAAATGACAA
Source organism: Anabrus simplex (assembly GCF_040414725.1). Lineage (NCBI taxonomy): Eukaryota > Metazoa > Arthropoda > Insecta > Orthoptera > Tettigoniidae > Anabrus > Anabrus simplex. Next base: position 848,147,231 of record NC_090265.1, read on the forward strand.
CGGTGCAAGATATCGAACTACTACTGTATTTTCAAATTATTTATCAGTATGGCCAACCCTCTGACGCTCATATGCACAGTCCACGTTGTTTCCGACCCCCCTGTATACATACACCACCTTAAAATGATTATATTCTACAAACTGTTAGCTAATAAAAATAATGTATTTTTCTATAGCTGTCGAAAACTCTTGCCAGCGTCCATGTTAATAGCCCATCCCGTAACCTTCCTTTGGTGCTCTTTAGAAGAATTTAAAGGAAGTTGTAGACGAGGAAATTTTCTCATGTGTTTTATCCTCCTCTAATTTACAACAATCCGTTGTCTCCCAAGAAGAAAGAAGATCCTTCTGTCCTCTCAATAGAACAACGGCTATGCTGCTTCCAAGATTGATTCCTCGGTAGAGTATGGAGAAATTACATCGAACAAGCAAATGTTGGTAAGTTTCGAACAGTTACATAGTACAATAGAAAACAATTACCTCCATACCTTTATGATCATAAGCTGATTCCTTGCGGGAAAGCATCCCTACATAATAGCTGTTAAAACTTCAGTAAGTGCATTGCATATTAACTTATCTTCACTATTGTTCCAAAACCGCGAATGCGACAAGGCTCTTCCTATCCATTATTTCACTTGAGACTGGTCACTCCTCCTAGCTACATACCGAAATACAGTCCATCAGAACAAGTTTTCGTTGAATGGATTTTCCTTCGCGCGTGTATAAAGGAAAATGGCCCCTACTGTACTGTACTGTAGGAATGTATTTTTGCATGCCATATTTGCCCACTCCTAGAGTATGATGCATTTAAGATTCATTGTCCTTTAAACACGCACATAAGAAAGTGAACTGAACGAAAATTGTTCTGATGGACTGCATATCCATACGTGGCTGGGAGGCGTGACCAATCTTAAGGAAAACAATGGACAGAAAGAGCATTGTCACATTCGCGGTCCCGACCCAGCAGCAACTGTATATTTCCCAGAGCAGTGATGTCCACAATCAATACCATTAAATTCTTCAAATGATAAAAACGTGTTTCGTTTGATTTTGAGTCTGATATCCTGCAAGAAAACGAGGAAGTTCTTTAACTGCTAGGAAAATCAAGGTACCGTGTTAGGGAAGATATCGTTGTGAGCTATAGAAAAAAAAAAATGCAAGTATTCACATTCTTAACACTGGGGAAGTCGCAAGTTGACATAAAACGATGCATGCGACTTATATTCTCTTATCTCCATCATTTCTCACTAGATAACCCCCTCCACCATGGCACTACAGCCCTTGAAGGGCCTTGGCCTATCAAGCGACCGCTGCTCAGCCCGAAGGCCTGCAGATTGTGAGGTGTCGTGTGGTCAGCACGACGAATCCTCTCGGCCATTATTCTTGGCTTTCTAGACGGGGCCGCCATCTCACCGTCAGATAGATTCTCAATTCTAATCACGAAGGCTGAGTGGACCTCGAACCAGCCCTCAGGTCCAGGTAAAAATCCCTGACCTGGCCGGGAATAGAACGCGGGGCCTCCGGGTAAGGGGCAGGCACGCTACCCTTACACCACGGGGCCGGCTCTCACTATATACAGTACGTATTAATTCTCATAAACTCACAGACTCTATCAAAAAAGCCTAAACTTTCAAGAACTGACATATATTCATTCTTTTTACAACCTCGTAAATATAATTTATTGCTGACAGGAAATTATGCGAAATTCTAAATGCTAAAGACGGTAGACCGTTTCCACCGTCAGCTGTGCTCACAATGGTTTTCCGTGGTTTTCCATTCTCCTCACTAAGACGAACGTCGGGAAAGTTTCTTTTATAGGCCACTGTCGCTCCCCTCTCATCTCCTCCGCAACATATCTCCTGACGTGACAGAAGACGTCACCTTCTCGGAGGCTCGCCTTATCGCACCAAGATACGGAATTAAAAACATTTTAATAGTAGTAGTAGTAGTAGTTGGTGTCCGCCTCTGTGGTGTAGTGGTTAGCGTGATTAGCTGCCACCCCCGGAGGCCCGGGTTCGATTCCCGGCTCTGCCACGAAATTTGAAAAGTGGTACGAGGGCTGGAACGGGGTCCACTCACCCTCGGGAGGTCAACTGAGTAGAGGTGAGTTCGATTCCCTCCTCAGCCATCCTGGAAGTGGTTTTCCGTGGTTTCCCACTTCACCTCCAGGCGAATGCCGGGATGGTACCTAACTTAAGGCCACGGCCGCTTCCTTCCCTCATCCTTGCCTATCCCTTCCAATCTTCCCATCCCTCCACAAGGCCCCTGTTCAGCATAGCAGGTGAGGCCGCCTGGGCGAGGTACTGGTCATACTCCCCAGTTGTATCCCCGACCAAGAGTCTGAAGCTCAAGGACACTGCCCTTGAGGCGGTAGAGGTGGGATCCCTCGCTGAGTCCGAGGGAAAAACCGAACCTGGAGGGTAAACAGATGATGATGAGTAGTAGTTGGTGATGTAGTAGTAATTTTAGTTTTGTTGTACACTCACGGATTAATCTCGGATAAAATGGATCCTCAGTTATAAGTGTCCTGCCATATAATGAGTGGAGAAGGAACCTTGCAAAGAACTTTTAGTGAAATAATTTATGTACGTTAATATTACTGATTTTTCGTTATACTTTGGTACATTTGAGACATGAAAATTGAGAAAGAAAAATGTGTCAAACATCGTCAAGAAAATATTCACGTCAGATAAAAGACAGATACCATGTCTGAAGAAAGGAGAATATATTGAGTATTTGGGTGTAAATATCTTGAATGAAATTACTTTCCATTCAGTAGAGGTCTTGAATAAGCTGAAAATCGCCCTAGAGATCCTCATTCCTTCACCACTTTCCCAATCCGATCAAACGTTTATAATCATGAATACAACAATTTCCCAGCTTAGCATATTTATAAATGACGATGATATTATGGTTAGATGAGAATTAAAGGAAATTTTGCAACTTCCCATGGATGTTCTGAATAATATGATACCGGTCGAGTTGGCCGTGCGCGTAGAGGCGCGCGGCTGTGAGCTTGCATCCGGGAGATAGTAGGTTCGAGTCCCACTATCGGCAGCCCTGAAGATGATTTTCCGTGGTTTCCCATTTTCACACCAGGCAAATGCTGGGGCTGTACCTTAATTAAGGCCACGGTCGCTTCCTTCCAACTCCTAGGCCTTTCCTATCGTCCGCCTTTCCTATCCCATCGTCGCCATAAGACCTATCTGTGTCGGTGCGACGTAAAGCCCCTAGCAAAAAAAAAAAATATGATATACGCTGAAATAAAATGTAAAGGTCTGAGTTTTTTATGTGCATCATGGGAAATATATATATGCAACATATTAATGCATGCAAAATTTTGCACTTTTCCATTAGTGTCCTTTTACACTCAACGAGAGACTTCTGGCAAGAAATCAGTTATAGCCTCGCCAGATTCAGTATAGCAGAAACTTAACCTATTCGAGACAAAAGGCATGTTTTTCTTTTATACAAGGAAAGTCCGACTCGAATTGAGAAGAAGAGCTTTTGACAAGTGGAGCAAGAAAGATCATAAGGGCAAGGGTGTAGTCCTATTTAAACAGTTTACCCAAGCAAATTCATGGATTCATAATCATGAAGGACTATCTTGCAGTTGAGAGCGTGAGGCAATAAAAATAGGACGACAGCCCCTGTAGGTGTTGCCTCAGAGAGTTCGAAACTCTTTCAAACGGCCTGGGAACCTGCCCACATTGTGATATACTACGCACCTCACGCCATAATGCAGCCAGATCAATGATAGTTAACGCTTAGAGAGGACAAGGTTATAATATCTGTGAAGAAATACACGGTTTCTCCAACAGAGGAAGCAACCGATGCATTGATATTATAGTTTTAAAGGCTGTTCTAAAGGCTTCATCATTGATCCAACAATTAGATTTGAGACTAAGGAAAACCAGCCAGAGCTAGAAGTGGTCGATGCCGGGAAAGTAAGAATTTTTACTTACAGGGGATAGACAAGGCTGAAATCTTTCACCTTTGCTGTTAACAGTTTACATGCAACATGTACTGAAAGGTATAGAGTGGCAGGGAAGGATTCAGTTAGGTGAAGATGTAGTAAGCATTTTGGCCTATACTGACGACTTAGTCTTAATGGCAGACTGTGCCGAAAGTCTGCAGTATAATATCTTGGAACTTGAAAATAGATGCAATGAATTTGGTATGAAAATTACCCTTCCAAGATTAAATAGAATGTGAGTAGGTAGGAAATCCAAGAGAATTAATTATCAGATTGGAGACAGAAAGCTGGGACAAGTAGATAATTTCAAGTATTTGGGATTAGTGTTCTCCCAAGATGGTAGTAAGCCTATAGTAAATGAGATTGAATCACGGTGCAGTAAATCTAATCCAGTGAGCTCGCAGTTGTGATCAATAGTATTCTAAAAGAAATCAGCTCCCGGACGAAACTACCTTACATCGGTCTGTTTTCAGATCAACTATTTTTTTACGAGAAGGGGAGCTGGGTGAACACAGGTTATCGTATTCACAAGCTAGAAGTAACAGGTATGAAAGTATAGAGAATATTTATTGGTAAAACCCGGTGGGAACAATGGCAGGAGGGTGCTCCAATGATAAGATAAAGGCAAAGTTAGGAATGAACTCGATGGATGAAGTTGTTCGCATAAACGAGCTTCGGTGGTGGGGTCATGTGTGGCGAATGGAGGAGGATAGGTTACCTAGGAGAATAATGGATTCTGTTATGGAGGGTAGGAGAAGTAGAGGGAGAGCAAGACGACGATGATTAGACACAGTTTCTAATGATTTGAAGAAAGATGAGTAGAACTAAACGAGGCTATAGAATTAAAAGAAAGATTGCGGTGGCGGTTAATAAATACGAATAGGCTTGCAAATTGTAAACTAAAAGGCATAACAGTCTATAAAGAAGATGTATGTATGTATGTATGTATGTATGTATGTATGTATGTATGTATGTTTAGTCATCAGCCCTAAGGCTGGTTGGATCCTCAACAGTTCTGCCATCAGCTGTCATACATGGCCTACACATCACTGAAGAGGCGTACCAGGGGAAATGAGGAGCGAGGTAGTTTCCCGTTGCTTTCCTCACCGAGCCAGAAGTTGCTATTACTTATCAGTCTGCCAAGCCCACTGAAATGCATGCACCAACCGACCCTATGAGCAACATTTTCACACCATTCATAGCAGGGACTAGCTGCAGAAGGAATGGCATTAGTAGAATCGCTCATACCTCAGTCACTTTCATATTGTCAAGGCCAAGGATAAGACAGAGACAGTTCAATGAAAGTAACAAAATTACTTTAGCCCATACCAGAAGTAAACACAAGGTCCTGCCAGCAAAGGCAAATGTATGTATGTATGTATGTACGTATTTATGTATGGATAAATATATAAATTAAACATCTGTTTTCAGTGCCAACATTCTTATTATTGTCAGCACAGTATATGGAGAAACTTATCATGCCAATCTCATTTCACCCAGTGCCTGAACTAGCTTTGTACTGTAGTTGGCTCCTGACTGTGACCCTAAGGATGCGTGAAGCTTCTTGGGGAGCCAAAGCCGATTGGCAAGTGAAGTGGCGCGTTCTAATAGCGGTGCAATGCAGTGTGTCATGACCCCCGCGTCTCCATTGTTGACGGCCGCATTGTTAGCGGGCCCATTATTAATGTGTGACAGGATAGGGCACGAGGAGACACGTCATGGTGCGTGAGAACCCCCCAAGATGTTGACACAACAGCTCAAGAGGATCAAAGAATTGCGTTCAAAGTGACAAAGTCTGTTCCTCTCCTCTAAGTGTATTGTATCTTGCAGAGTTGTGAACATTGTTTTAGACTCGACCAATCTTTGAACATGTTCATAAATCATATAAAGGGGCTGCCTGGCCGAGGCGGTAAAGGCGTGCTCGGCTCGCCTGGAAGGACGTGGGTTCGATTCCCCGTCAGGAATTTAAGAAATGAGATTTCCACTTCCGGAGGTGCACATGGCCCTGAGGTTCACTCAACCTACACCAAAAACGAGTACCAGGTTAATTCCTGGGGGCAACGGCTGCCGGGCGTAGAGCTAACCACTCTACCCCACCAAGTGCCGAGGTTACGGATAGTGGAAGCCTTTATCTTCCACTCCTCCAAGGGCCTTCATGGCCTGTACGGAGGTGAATTTGCTTTGCAATAATTCATTTAACTTAATGCCTGAAAAAACAACTGTTACTTTCACCATCGTAAGGTTCTTTAATGTGTTGCTCATGTTTTCATGTCTTCTGCTCAAAATACATCTACAGAGATTTAGAAAACGGTGGTTGCCTTGCTATTTTAGGGTCGTGCGTCAGTTTTTTTTTTTTTTTTTTTTTAACATTTCAAGCACCAAATTATGAACCAATGTGGTTTTCACTCTTCATGAACTTGAAATAGCTTTCTACTACGATATATTTGTCACAGAACACATAAGAGTAGATATTCATAGCTTAAAATGAGACGCGTGTGCATTCACCAGATATGTATACAAAAGAGACGTATGTATGTTAAGTTGTCAGCCCGAAGGCTGACTGGATCCTCAACATCACCACCATTAGTTGTCATAGATGGGCTAGGCGTACTAGGAAAATGAGGAGTGAGGTAGTTTTCCGTTGCTTTCCTCACTGAACCAGAAAGTTGCTATTGCACATCAGTCTGCCAAGCCCACTGAAATGCATGTCCAAACCGACCCTATGAGCAACATTTTCAGACCATTCATAGCAGGACTGGCTGCATAAGGAATTGTCAAAGCCAAGGATATGACAGAGACACCTCAATGAAAGTAACAAAATTGTTCTAGCCCATACCAGAAGGCACAGTGCACTGTAAACACAGGGTATCACCAGCAAAGGCATGATATAAGAGAAAGTTCAATAAAAATACTGAAGTGAAAATGATAAACTGTATCATGACGTATGTATCATATTCCGTATTCCCGCCTGTCTCTTGTTCAAAGAATTTTATTTATCCGCATTCCAAACATGCTTAACTCTATCTGCTGACAGGAACTTGGACGTTTTTCCTTCGTACGCCCACTTTAATCGATTCTTCCTTAATGAGGTAGGTTATTTCCTTCAAATTCCTCTTTTCTTTTCTCATTTCTGTTGTACATAACGTAATATTTATTTTTTACTGTACTATACCGTTACTTTTGTGTAATATCTGTATTATCTTACTGTGCCTAGCTATAAATTCTTCTCCTCGTTTTACTTTCAATCTTTAATTTTCCTCGTTCTTTTCTTTTGCCTTTATGTTTTATTGTTGTATCCTTACAGTTATTTTGTTAATATTTAATTTTTTCCGCTACTTTTATCATTAGATGACTTTTCCTCATTGTTCTCTCACTTATTTTTTATGTTTGCATTGCACTACAGAAGGTTTGTCCAGCGGTTTTTAAATATATTTCTTATTTTATGTTTTTGGCATTTAGTTGCACCTTACTTTGTAAGACTGATCTGCAGAGTCTATTCTTATGTTACACAACTTAACATATTATTTCTGTAATTCGGCTTCTCGCTGTTTTGGTGGCCCAAATAAATGAAAGAATAAATTTTAAAAATCTCTGAAGAAACGTCAAACTGCGTTCAGTACTTTGTAGTAATCTTCTTCTTTTTCAAACGCTTTTCCCACACCTGTGGGGTCACGGGTGCGAACTTTATCGCACATGTGGATATTTGGCCATGTTTTACCGCAGGATGTTCTTTCTGACGCCAATCCTAGGTGGAATGTGATTACTATTGCGTATTTTTGTGGTGGTTGGTAATCTTTTGTAGTACTGTTGAAATTTATTGGCTGCAAATGATGGATTTTAAACGTAGGTTTTGTCCGACTTCATGAATTAGCCTTCTCGCGTTTGGTCCATGGGTCTTGGGTTAGATTCCCGGCCGGGTCTGGGATTTCAACCTTCATTGGTTATTTCGAATAGTCCGGGGGCTGGGCGTGTGTGCCGTCTTCAGAATTAGAATTAATCATATGTAGGGCCCCATCCTCACTGGTCGCCTATAGGGAGTCAACACGAAAGACCTGCCTCTTCGGAGGCCACACGCCATTAATTAATTAATACAGTTTTTACCACGAATTGCTCCATTTCAGGTACTCTAGTTTCAACTTCATTCAAAGTCATCTTCAGCCTCTAAATATAATAGAAATAATATGCTAAGTTTTCTAACATAAGAACAAATTCTATAGATTAGTCTTACAAAGTAAGGTGCAACTAAATGCCAAAAACATAAAATAAAAAATATATTTAAAAACCTCTGGACAAACCATCTGTAGTGCAAACGTTACGTGTCAACCCAAGTTACAGACAAATGAAAATCACGTTGCGGAAATCAGTTAAGGGGTGAAACATGTACAATTTATTAATCACAGAGTCTTCAAGGATGGATGTTTGTTCATTTACAAAGTGCATGTCTCTTGGTTATATTCCACATACTTTTGCAAGTCTACTATTTCTAAAGAATTTGGTTTCATTGTGAAGAATTTTGAGATGATGATCCGGAGTGAAGACATGATTGTTTGTTATTATGTGTTTGGATAAGTGCGACTCTTTGGGCTTATGTAATTTCCATTATCTAATATGTTCTTTCGTCATCGCACTGTAATTCATATACACGAGTTTTATTTTCCTTACTAATGGTATCCTTTGTTTTCGATCTTTTGGGATGTAAGAACAACCTTTAAACGCTGTAGAATAACCCTTCGTTTGTTGAAAATTTCCTAGTTTTTCAGAAACTGGAACGTCGTATTGTAGAACTGTTGACTTTTTTCTTTTCTTGATGGAGTGATGAGTACACTGAAATCACATATAATTTCTTCTACTAATTTTTCAATGTGGTTCATCTTGTAGTCGTTATTCACAGCATCTTTGATAATCTGAAGGTCTTTATCGTAATAATAATAATAATAATAATAATAATAATAATAATAATAATAATAAAGAATAATAATGATAAAATAATAATACTAATAATAATAATAATAATAATAATAATAATAATAATAATAATAATAAGGTTGAGCGCTCGCTTGGAGAATACCAAGGTGGTTTTATGAGAAGTCGATCAAAAGCAGAGCAGATCTGTAATCTTAAAACGATATATCACATGGTGATAAGCCGAAAATCCGTGTGTACATTTGAAGACTTCAGAAAGGCATACGACTCCATTGACCGTATGTGTTGCTTCAAAGAATTGCAGAAATGGGAGTCAACAAAGAAAAATGATAGCGGTATTATGAGCAGCCCTGACTAATACCATATCCAAAGTAAAATTCCAAGGATGCTACACTGCACCCTTTGAAATTAAGACATGTGTTAGGCAGGGATATGGAATCTCACTATTTTAATTCAACTGCGTACTGGATAAAGTAATGCAGGATTGGCGTCAGATACTATAAGGTAGAAACTTGTTCTTCCTTAAGGATTGGAACGAAGAAGAACGGAGTAGAAATCGACTGCTTAGTTTTTGCGGTTGATACAGCAATAATGATATAAAATTTTGAAACTGCAACAGAAGAACAGAAGAAATAAATGTGTTGAAGGAGGTAGCAGAATAAATAAGCTTTCGGATTTCCTTTGAAAAGACAAAAGTAATGTCAAACATCAAGATAACACGACCCAGCTGAACACCAAAATAATACGGAACAATAAACCGTGTGCATAAGATTGAATACCTTGGTGAGTTGATCCAATCAAACGGACTAGATACATTGACCGTAGCGAACTGAGCAAGAAAAAAGAGGTAGCTTTCCGAACCATCCGGAGCATAAATAACAAAAGATGCTTTTCTATAAAAGAAGATTGCTCAGCGATGGCTCTAACGATCTTGTCTGAGAGGACACCTATGGAGTAAGGGTAAATAATCTGAAGAATTTGAGAGGGGGGGGAGAGAAAACACAAGAGCGTGATCCTGAAACTCAACTAAAAATCTTAAAAAGGAGATGACATCACTAGTAGAATTGATCGAAAATTTAGAAATTCCTCTAAGCAACATAGCCAAAGGATGAGGCAAACTACTAAAGCCAGGTGACATAACAGGCACCGGCCTAGGGGGTGAAGAAGCTTCAGACACTGCCTTATTTAAAAAGAAAGGTGGAATGGAGGTACGACGATCAGACTCATTCCCAGATGGGGCAGAAGTTTGTTGAGTTGCCACAGATTTTCTGCTTACTACGTTCTTGGACAAGTCCTCCTCACATACGATGTTTACAACAGTGGCTTGATCGGCTTTGGGAGTGGCAGACCCAGTTAACAATTGACTAACTTTACTGGACATATTAGAGAGGTGCTCAATAAGATTACTTGCCTCCCTACCCTGAACGTCGTTTAACTTAAGAGACAATAGATCACTCACCCTATTATAAAAATGGTACAACCTAGCCTGCACTCTTTTAAGTTCATTTGGAGATGGATCACTTACTTCAAAAAAAGCTAACTACAGATGCTAGCTCAGTAGTGTTGTCCGTGATAGTGGATAGAGCCTCATCAATGTCCTTCTCTCCCAAGGTTGGGATACAAATTGGTAACTCCAATGACTCTTTCAGTTTGGTTGAATCTACCGCAACTGTGCCTCCAGATTGAACATTTCTAATAGCTAATTCATAAATCAATTCCTCCTTGCGCAAGTAGCCGGGGTGGAGGACTTCGCGAGGGCCGGACATGATGACAGAAATTTTACAAGTTTAGAAAATAAGAACAGAAAATTCCAGCGACTGAGAAAATTGTTAGAGTACAAATTGAATTTAATGTTTAGCCGTCAAAAGGGGCTAAATTGAGACCTATTCGACCACGCTCTGCTACCACTTGTTCCGGGATATCTGTGGAACAGCAGAGGAGATTGAAGGTGCCGGGATGAATGGGTCTAACTACAAGGTCAAAGTTAATTTAAAATTTTAAGAAAATGTTATATTTTCTTTTCTTTAAAAAAAAACAACAACAAGTAACAATGTAACAGGTGCCAGTATCAACAAATAGGTCGAGTCAAGATAAGATAGGTGGCATAAACTGATCTTGGGCTTCAAGCCCTTACTTCACAATTTTGAGTTCCTAGCTCACATTACAACCACAAATTCGTTCAAAGAACAGAAATACCCTAATACGCGGAGCCCTTGCTCCTCATTACAATATTAAGCCTCCCAGAGGCATTCTTACAATACTAGAAAAGAGCTGCCCCGCTCTCAGATTTCCAAGCCTCTTAAAGGCAATACCAGACTTAACAATCAATTGCCATCAAGGCAGAACTTACAACAATGACACGGAGGTTTCTTGTACCTAATCTACTGGGCCTGAGCAGAAAAAGAACAGGTTAAGTAAATGGCCCGTAATACAAAAATAAATGGAGGCGTGTACTTGCACTCCTAAATACTCATTTTAAAACCTAAAAGGCACCAGGCCGATGAAACAGGGGATATTACCAAACTATGGAGGTGACCCGTATAAGAACAATTTAAGACATTACAGAAAGCAAGAAAACCAGTTACCAAAACGCAGTCACCTCAAACCAATATGAAGGGGAGTTCGAGAGGGTAAATCACTCTATCCCCGAATTACAGTTGCAGATTTTATGAAGTCTTTGCATAAGCCGCCAGAAAATTACATGTTTAGAAAAGTGGGTTACATATTAAAGTTTCGACCTTTCCCGCGGGTTAAACTGCTGAGCTTGCAAGAAATAAGGTGTTAAACGGCCATTACCTTGCTGAAGAGCTGCTGGCTGATGAAAGAGGCACCTCCCGCCTCCTGCTAATGTCCACCCACTAGGTTAGATGTTGATCAAGTGGCCGAGAGACGAGGAAATCAACAGTTTATAAACCCTCGGGGAACGTTCGAGACCTTTCATGAATAATTAAGCCACACCCTCTCCGTTTTATTGGTAGATGAAAGGTTACACACAAAATCGAAGAAGAAGCCCATGATTGGTTAGAAATTAATTACAGAAATTCTGGATTGGCTAAATTCAAAACTGGCGGAAAGATAAATATTGTCAACCCACAACTGAATGAACGAAATTTAGTAAAGAACAAATTTATGAACACAAAATTTCTTCAAATAAAGTTATATCACTTCGCACCAGGGTGCATGATCATAGTTCTTTTTGGTAGAGACATGTATGAGAGAGTGTCCACACTTCTTGAGGAACAGAAAACAAAACTAGTTGAAATTTACACAGTACTGGAAACTTCATAATCACAAAATTAAGGTAGTGACATCATCTGAGCAAAAGTTTAAGGAGGTCTAGTTTTAAGTTCAGAGTTTCTTCTGTAGGGGAGTTTTATTGGCGCAAGATTTAAATGTGCGGCGTAGAGGTGTACCTCCCGGTACAATAATAATAAAATAATAATAATAATAATAATAATAATAATAATAATTGTACCGGTTGGTACACCTGTACGCTGCACATTTGAATTTTCCGCCTTAAAGTACTCCTCTACTGCTGAAACTCTGAACTTTAAAACTGAATTAATTCAACCGTTTATCAGAAGATGTCACTGTGTTAATTTCGAATTGTTTTTGTTTACTAATTATCAAGAATTGTGGACATTCTCTCACAGATGTCTCTACCAAAAACTATGATCATGCACCCTGGTGCGAAGTGATGGAACTTTTCTTGAAGATATTTTCTACTCATAAGTTTTCCTATAACTAAATTGCGTTCTTTCATTTGTGGGTTGCCAATATAAATCTTTCCGCCAGTTTTGAAATTAGCCAATCGTAAATTTCTGTCATTAATTTTTAGCCAATGGCGTCTTCCTTCTCCAATGTGGATGTGTAACTGTAAGCTACCCAATAAACGACTGTGGGTGTGTCTTAATCATTCATGACAGGTCTCGAATCTTCCCCGAGAGTATAAAAACTGCTGATTTTCCTGGCTCTCCGCCACTCGTACAACATCTTGCTTAGAGTATGGAAGTATAGCAGGAGGCGGGAAGCGCCTCTTTCATCCGCCAGCAGCTCTTCTACAAGGTAATGGCCTTTTAACAACTTTAATTCTTGCTAGCTCAGCAGTTTAGCCCTCGGGGAAGGTCCGAAACTTTTTCAATGTAACCTACCTTTCGAAAAATGTAACTTAGTGCCGACTTATGTAAAAGTTTCTTATTACTTTAACTGTAAATCGGGGATAGAGAGTGCTTTACCCTCTCGAGCTCCCCTTCATCTTGAGTTGAGGAGACTACGTTTTCATAACCGATTTTCTACTCTTAATGTCTTTATTCTTATACGAGTCACCTCCCTAGCTTGGGAATAGCCCCTGTATCATCGGCCTAGTGCCCCTTAGGTTTTATAAGGTTTCATGTAGGAGCGCAAGCAACGCCTCCATTCAAATTGGTATTTTGGGCCATTTAATTAACCTACTAGTTTTCTTTTAAGGCCCTGTAGGCTGGGTACGAGATACCCCGGTTTAATTCTTATAAGTTGTGCGTCGATGGCAAGTTACTGTAAAGTCTGGTATTGCCTTTAATAGGCTTGAAAGATTGAGAGCGGGTCAGCTCTTTCCGGTATTTTGAAAGCTGCCTCTAGGAGGCTTGACATCACTAGGTGGGAGCAAGTGATCCATGGAATTATGGGGTTTTCTGCCCTTTGGTAATTCATGGTTGTGAGCTGAGAGCTCAAGGATTGTGTTGGGGCTCGAAGCCCAGGATTTTTAAAGACCCCTTAACTTGTGTTTTCGCTTGTAAAAATTATTGTACCTGAATTTTCATTGTTATTTCACCTAGTGAAAATGTGTTAAATATTGTTGTCTATTGAAAATATAACCTTTATTTAAATTTTAATTAATCTTTCGGCCTTGTAGTTAGACCCATTCCAGCCCGCACCTTCTTTCATCTCTGCTGTTCCACAGATACCTCGGAATAATAATAATAATAATAATAATAATAATAATAATAATAATAATAATAATAATAAGGTTGAGCGCTCGCTTGGAGAATACCAAGGTGGTTTTATCAGAAGTCGATCAAAAGCAGAGCAGATCTGTAATCTTAAAACTATATATCATATGGTAATAAGCCATAATCCGTGTGTACATTTCAAGACTTCAGAAAGGCATACGACTCCATTGATCGGTATGTGTTGCTTCAAATAATTGCAGAAATGGGAGTCGACAAAGAAAAATGATAGTGGTATTATGAGCAACCCTGACTATTACCATATCCAAAGTAAAATTCCAAGGATGCTACTCTGCACCCTTTGAAATTAAGACATGTGTTAGGCAGGGAGATGGAATCTCACCATTTTAATTCAACTGCGTACTGGATAAAGTAATGCAGGAATGGCGTCAGATACTATAAGGTAGAAACTTGTTCTTCCTTAAGGATTGGAACGACGAAGAACGGAGTAGAAATCGACTGCTTAGTTTTTGCGGATGATATAGCAATAATGATATAAAATTTTGAAACTGCAACAGAAGAACAGAAGAAATAAATGTGTTGAAGGAGGTAGCAGAATAAATAAGCTTTCGGATATCATTTGAAAAGACAAAAGTAATGTCAAACATCAAGACAACACGACCCAACTGAACACCAAAATAATAAGGAACAATAAACCGAGTGCATAAGATTGAATACCTTGTTGAGTTGATCCAATCAAACGGACTAGATACAGTGACCGTAGCAAACAGAGCAGAAAAAAGAGGTAGCTTTCCGAACCATCCGGAGCATAAATAACAAAAGATGCTTTTGTATAAAATTTCATCATTACAATATTGTCGTCAAGCTGATATCTCTCTATGCGTCAGTATGCCTTATCCTCTTTCGGAAATGTGCGTGCACTAAGTTAGAGCAAAAAGAGAGAAATATTATCCACAACATACTTGACCATAATTACAAGAAACGGGGTCTACGTAAATAAATCCAGACAAGAAATCGACTCTTAGGTAGAGAAGACCATAGATACAGGGCTCAAACGCAGAGCTCACTTCTACAGTCGCCTACGACAGATGGATGACTCAATATTCACAAAACGCATTTTTAAGAATTTTGACTCAAAACCAAAAACTACATTTCCCTGGTACGTAAACGTCAAGAAAGATCTCGAAGAAGTGGGCTTACGACAAAATGAAGGACACAAACGAAACCTTTTCAGAACAAGTATCGTGAACTTTGGGACTTTCAGAAACAAATGGAAAACTGGTGCAAAGTGGTCGGATGAACGCCTTGCTCGACACAGCGACCTAGTGGATCAATCGGAAATTGAATAAACGTCAGAATGTATAATGCACTTTTCGTGGTCCCTAGTTGGCCGATTGGCGAATAATAATAATAATAATAATAATAATAATAATAATAATAATAATAATAATAGTAATAGTCGATCGGCAATCTAAGGGTAGTGAGACTGCCTCTTACCCGGAGGCCCGCGTTCGATTTCCGGCCAGGTCAAGTATTTTTACCAGGATCTGAGGGGTGGTTTGAGGTGTACTTAGCCTACCCAAGAACAATTGACGAGCTATCTGACGGTGGGATAGCGACCCCGCTCTAGAAAGTTAAGAATAACGTTGAGCAGGATTCGTACGTCAAGGCTCATCAAGGCTGTAGTGCCATGGGATTTACTTTTTTGTACCTTTAATAATAATACTGATCAGAGAAAGAAGTTATTATGACCTAGATTTTGTAATTTTTCACGTGGCAACCCAAACAGCGAAAAAATGGAATGCGTTCCTCTTACTTTAGATTGTTATGATCAGCGAAACGTCATGTTGATGTAACCAAGTAAACTGAGAAAAACACGTATGATCTGCTCAAGAGATGATGTTGATAGCACTGAAGAGTGTAATAACACACCTCTCTGTCTGAAACTAAACCGATGAAAACAGCGCAATACCTCCCCTCTAGAGGAGAAGTGTAAGGAAATTCTACCCCTGTGGAGGGTTGCAGATGCTGAGGGGGTGACACCCTCCTCTCCTCCATGCTGCCCAGCAGTCTGTCTTCTTCGTGGCAGGTCAGCTTCACCCTTTATCTACGGACCAAGTACGCTTTGTCTCTCACACTGAATTTATAGACCTTCTTTCTCTTAGCTGATAGGCTTTCTCTTAGTCTGGATTTCATCGAGAAGACCTGAAAATGAGCTTAGGATTTCACTATTCAAATTAGTTATGCTCTCTACGAATTTACGTTTACTATATTTTCTTGATATTATTTTTTTGCTAGTTGCTTTACGTCGCACGACACAGATAGGTCTTACGATGACGATGGGACAGGAAAGGCCTAGGAATGGGAAGGAAGCGGCCGTGGCCTTAATTAAGGTACAGCCCCAGCATTTGCCTTGTGTGAAAATGGTAAACTACGGAAAACCATCTTCAGAGCTGCCGACAGTGGGGTTCGAACCCACTATCTTCCGTATGAGAGCTCACAGCTGCGCGCTTTTAACCGCACGGCCAACTCGCCCGGTGATATTATTAACAGATTGTTTCTTAATCCTTAGCACTACATTCTCGGTTCGGGTCGCCATTGTTGTTACAAGAACTCTCGCAAGAATTATATCTGGAACAAGTATTGTCCCTTGAAGAATGAAGTTTTTTTGACTTAATCAGTGGCAAAGTTAGGGCTCGTGGCCTCTCTTACACTTAACCACGTAATTTACAACATAATACATAAATAAAAGAGATGTACCATTCTATCATAAAATCAAAGATAATTGAGTTAAATGACTGATAAGGGGAACATATAATGGAGAATGAAAGCAAAGCTCAACAAATAACAATAAAATAAAAGAAATCCGGAGCATAAAAGTGAAAAAGCTACATACAAACTGAAAAATATAAGCAATGCATACATAAACAAAACACAATACATAATAATGTAAGGGAAATACAAGTAAGGCCGCAAACAGTGACTATGTACATGAGTTAAAAGCAAAATATTTGTACATTTACACTATAACAATAAAAATAAACTAAAACCCTGAAATTAATTATGATAAATAACAGCGTCAGCTGTACAGTAAAATAGCAATATTACTACCCTACCTGCCACAATCGCGCAACCTATCATACGTAACCAATCAGCGGTGTTCAACCGGTAATCTCTGCATGCAGTTTTAAATTTTGATATTGTCTTAGAGTTCCTGACAGCAGCTGGAAGTGAATTCCAAAGTTGTAACCCAGCCACAACAAAGGATCTATTATACATTGAATTGCGGTTGACGGGAATAGCAAGGGAAGTGCCGGATCTAGTGTTACAATATTATGGAATGAGGATTATAAATGGAATTTTGACGAAATGTATTTGGGTAGATTTTCCTTCAGGGTTTGATATATCAACGTAAGTATGTGCCAACTTCCGTCACCTATCGGGTTTCAGCCAGGGAAGAGCACTGTAGCTAGGGGTTATGTGAGCATCATAATCCAGGTTGCAAAACAAAGGGAAGATTCAAATAGTACGACTCCTTGGCTGAGTGTGGAGGGTGTGTCCATCGATTCGTAAGTCCCTAGATCCGATTCCCGGTCGAGTCAGAAATTTTAACCGCATTTCGTGAATTCCTCTCACAATACATCACTCTACGAGCCAACATAGAAATACGCAATAGTGATTGCATCAGGAAGGGCATCCGTCCGCAAAACTAGATTCAAACCATAAGTAAACTATCAGTCTTAGATAACTGAGAATAATGGCCAGGAAAACAAAAGAAAACGTAAGTAGGTCAAATATGTATTTGTCCGTCTGGTGGTTATGATTGCGTAGCTCAGGCGGCAGCGCCACGGCCTCTCACCGCTGGGTTCCGTGGTGGTTCAAATCCCCGTCACTTCATGTGAGATTTGTGCTGGGCAGAACTGAAATTACAGAGAAAGAGGAATCAAAACTTTCTTACTTCTAATAGATATAGAAAAATGATTTGAAAGATTCCATGGTAAACTACGAGTACATTCTTGGTTTGAATCATGGAACCATCACAGAGCGGGCGTGCGTGAATACAGTGCCAGAGACTGGCCCTGTGAGCAAAGACCAGAAGGAGGAAGGAACTGCAACCGCTCAAGTTGGAATGAAGAAAAGGCAAACAATCAAAACTTATCTGCCAGGGGCTTTCCATCCGCAGCGTTTGGAGTCTACCATAATTTGGTAAGATTTGCGTGGCGATTTGTGGTGCCAATGGACTCCTTCCTGAGACTGGATCCAGACGAAACGTTTGTTTGCACTTCGAGTGGGGGTAATGAATCACTGTCTGAAGTTTGGTAAATATTTAGTGACTCCTGTGGGACATATTAAAAGATCAATGTTCCCCTTTAATGTTAATGTTGTGGGTCGATTTGAGGGCCCGTTGGACCCCTTCCTGGGATCGGAACTGGACAAAACTTTCGTTCGCACATCAAACGGGGGAATTATTCACTGTGTGAATTTTGATTAATATTTCGTTACTCCTCTGGAATTTATTAAAATATCAATGATCTCGTCAATGCTTAAGTTGGGTGGCCATTTGAGGCCTCAATGGACTCCTTCCTGAGATTGGATCCGGACGAAACTATTGTTCGCATATCAGACAGGGTATTAAATCACTGGGTGAAGTTTGATGAATATTGGGTTACTCATCTGGGACTTATAAAAGGAACATCGATCTCCGTCAACCAATTATAAGAGATAATAATAATAATAATAATAATAATAATAATAATAATAATAATAATAATAATAATAATAATAATAATAATAATATCACATCCAAGAAGAGAAAGGAGGAGGAAGAGAAGGGCATGAGGGAGAAATAGTTGAATCCAGACTATCGATAATTATCAAGTTTTGTACCTGATGTTCGGACTTCTAAGTCCCCTATATTGTTGCCTCAATTAAAGTATTTGTTCACAGTTGCCCCGATGTGGGCTTATCTATTGCTCAACAGTTATATAATTCACTGCTCAGAAAGGGAACTAACACCAGAAGCAATTACCGAATAAACAGGGGCACGATTGCCCATACTAAATGGTCTCAACATCCCCCCCCCCAATCACACATGGCGCAACAGCCCCGAAGGACCACGGCCTACCAAGAGACCGCTGCTCAGCCTGAAGGCCTGCTGATTATGAGGTGACATGTGGTCAGTACGAAGAATCCTCTCGGTCGTTATTCTGGCTTTCTAGACCGGGGCCGCCATCTCACCGTCAGATAGCTCCTCAATTGTAATCACGTAGGATGAGTGGACCTCGAACCAGCCGTCAGATTCAGGTTAAAACCCCTGACCTGGCCGGGAATCGAACCAGGGGCCTCCGAGTGAGAGGCAGGCATGCTACCCCTACACCGCGGGGCAGGCCAAGTGGCCTTAAAGTCAATCGTAAAAAAGTTTGTTGTATCCGGCCATAAACAAAATGCATTGAGGCGAAACACCTACACTCCTTCTGGAAATAGTTAAAACCCTAAGTGGGCTTACGGCCCAAAGATACGGAGGCTAGTCCTGTACTACTCCGGGGTGACTAAATGAGAAACGTTAATGCCAAATAAGCTTTTTGAAATTAGGGATTTGAAAACTTTAGCCACCCCATGCCAAGTTGAATGGGAACTAACAGAGGGCATTCACTCTTTGTTCCCTTACATTACATATTTCCCAGTATGAAATAGAACAGATTCCTCAGACTTTTCCGAAAATTCTACATTTAAACCACTAAATTTAGAAATTTACATTAAATAAGTGAGGTCGAAACCTTCCCCTCACACTATCCGCAGGAGCTATCATATATCTATGAAAATTCTGTCATTATCTTGAGTCGCTGGGACTTTCTCACGCAGGCCGCGTCCCTGCCTCCCCTAGGACCACTGCCTGCTCGATCTGCATCCGACGGCTGCTTAAACTGCCTGCTCATTCCATACTCAAACGTGTAACACGCCTTACAAACAATCTGCCGCTAGATGGCAGCACCAAACGTACCCATTTACCGCGTAAATACAACTAGATAAGCATACCAGCAAAATTTTAAATCTGAAAGTAAGAGAAATATTAAAGAATTTTACGTATAAAGTGGTGCTCTAGAGAGTTATAGCTTCAGCACTTTTCGAGAAAGAGGTTTCGACGAACAAGAAAACCTGGAAACTTTGTCTGTATGGTACTTCCCTACATTACTAAGTAGAGGTTTCACGACTTTGGCCACCACAGTTTCTGACACAAGTTCCTGGTGCTTATTGTTACTAAAACACTTTAAAAATTTACATTGGCACAAAGAAGGTAGAACATAGTTTTTTTAATAGTCTGGAGCAGACTTGCAGATTTCTTGCAGTACGGTAGAGCCGCCTCAACAAATTTCTGAAGCCTCATAATTAGGCCAATAAATCGTTGCTAGGGCTAGCGCAGCTATCAATGGGGATGAATTAAATGAGGTAGGAACGTTATTCAAGCACATGCTGCATTCTGTTTTTTCTTCGATTACACGCACTAAATAACCACACACTAATCCCTGGTAAGCAGTTTCCGAAGTGACACACACTGACTCAAGGGGCTCACGAAAAATCTTCCAAGTACCGTACATACTCAGGGAATAATAATAATAGACGGCCTATTAGGCGACTTGCATATCTGTGAAGATGAAAGCCCTACCTAGGATGATTTCTAATGCTGAAGATGCCACACACACCCCAGCCCCCGAGCCACTGGAATTAACCAATTAACTAAATAGGCCCTACTTGCGTAAATAATAATAGTAATAAAAAGAGCAGTATATTGACACGATTTTATACTGCTAGCAAAAGACTCGTTATGGAATCTTAATCTGCTTACCCTCCAGTGTTGGCTTTTCCCTCGGACTCAGCAAAGGATCCCACCTCTACCGCCTCAAGGGCAGTGTCCTGGAGCTTCAGACTCTGGGTCGGGGGGATGAAACTGGGGAGGATGACCAGTACCTCGCCCAGGCGGCCTCACCTGCTATGCTGAACAGGGGCCTTGGAAGGGATAGACAAGGAAGGGTGAAGGAAGCTCCCAGCATTTGCCTGGAGGAGAAGTGGGAAACCACGGAAAACCACTTCCAGGATGGCTGAGGTGGGAATCGAACCCACCTCTACTCAGTTGACCTCCCGAGGCTGAGTGGACCCCGTTCCAGCCCTCGTACCACTTTTCAAATTTCGTAGCAGAGTCGGGAATCGAACCCGGGCCTCCGGCGTTAGCAGCTAATCACACTAACCACTACACCACAGAGGCGGACAATGGAATCTATGACAGCATATTATTCTGTTTTGTACCTTCACATTAACAGTACAGTGTCCCCATATATTATATTACTTAGTATGTAATACTTCAAACCTTACGCTTACCATTTTCTGCAATGGTGTTTGAAGAGCTCTTGTTAGACGTCTGTGTGCTTGAATCTCTTCTCTTAATCATCGCTGAAATTAGCGGTTGTTTATAAGCTGGATAATCAGGGAGAGGGCTGGGTACAGATTCTGTTTTTAATTTTCGCGTTTTGCTGGTCACTTTGAAATCGTCATTTACGAAATGTAGAATGCAAACCACGGAATAATCAGAAGGAATCCATTTACTTCCCTTGCTGTTTCCTTCCCTGGATATAATACTTAACCACTTTCGACGCAATTGTGTACTTGAAGGTATATCATGGAATGAAATATTACGGCATTCTGGTTTCCCTTTCTTTGATTTGCAGAAAGGCACGCAGCAGTACACCATTTTCACTGAAAACAAGTACAGTCTATCCTATTTCCCGCTATTTCATTCCGACAGGTCTGGAGCCGCTGGAGCCGGTTGGTGCTGCCACCTGCTGTGGGTATTTGTAAACGGAGTGTTTCATTTAGTGCCATGTTAAAATGTTGTAATGAGCAGGCAGTATAAGCAGCCATCGGATGCAGATCGAGCAGGCAGTGCCTAGGACACACCGCACTCAATTCACTGGAGCAATTAAGACAATACGGCCCTAAAGCGCCCGGCTTTTATATTACTTTTAGGGAAAGCTTCCAGAACTCTTTGCTGATAGGTTGGATTTCTATACACACCCCTGGTTTTAATTGGCTAAAGAAGATATATCAAAAAATTTGATGGGTTCATTACAATCGAGGAGGAACCAGCTGAAGTGTTGACAAATTCGGTACAAAAAATCCTAAGAACTAGGTTAACAAACATCATAAATACAAATTTATTTGTGAAATAATTAGAGTTTATCTCGCTGGAGGGAGCAATTAAACCTATGGTAGAGACATCTATCAGTTGAAGACCAAAGTACATTGTAGTACACCGGTTCAAGTTTGTTTACATAGATGGCCTTGGAGAAGGCCCGCAGTTTAACTGGCCAGGGTAGTTGAACCCCCCGGTACAATAATAATAATAATAATAATAATAATAATAATAATAATAATAATAATAATAATAATAATAATAATAATAATAATAATAATAATAATAATAATAATAATATAGAATTTTCTTCCCCAAAACTGGTCTTCACAAAGCAGTTCTCAATGCAGTCCTGTCTTCTGCCATCCTCTTCATTGTATCATAAATTCCGACTACTTTGACATTGTTCACCATCTGGTATCTTCTCTGTCTTCTTTCACTCCTTCTGTTCTCTGTTCCTGGTGACAGGTCCTGTAAAAGGAATATTATCGAGGTCGGAAGAGGATAGACATTGATCATAAAAAGTGGGGGGTGAAAGATTACAAAGAGGAGCCAGTTCAGACAATTGAAAAGACACCCCGAACTAATCAGTTCTATATGATTACCACATAGGTAGGTAAGGGTTATTCTGCCCGAAGGCAGGTCCGAACCTCCGCAGAGGTGTTCCTGAGCCGGAGTTTACGTGCGGTAGGGTGGCTAGTTCCTTTCCGCTCCTCCATTCCCTTACCCACAACCAACAGCGCGTGGCAACCCATCCAACTCCTGACCACGCCCAATGTGGCTTAACTTCGGAGATATCACGGGATCCGGTGTTTCAACACGGCTACGGCCGTTGGCTGATTATCACATACGTCTCTTAAATTTCTAAGCTCTTCATGCATAGTAACGGGATTAAAAGGGATTAAAACTGCCTTTTGAGGTGTTGGAATGAAACAAAGGGAAAAGCTGCAGTATCATCCTCAGCTCGAGATCCCGTGGTTATCATTTACTGCTCAACAACCCGAAACTCGTGACATGATGATACTAACAATGCTACAGGTTTCGACTGAGAGTTCACCCTGGAACAATCATTACTGTAACACAATTGCATTCGTTGGATGGTAATTAATCAGTTCAGACAATGTAATTTGTGCCTGAATGTTACGTATAATAAATATTACAGTTAATCTGTGATGACAGATTGTAGCAATCTACGGAGTAAGTTTCGTACATGATGAGTTTTACTAATACCGGTACATTCAATTCATATATTATTTTATTACAAATGAACATGACAAATAAAAGGAGTTGTCATCATGCTAACTTGTCAAGGTTCCCTTAAAGAACTTCTTCTTCTTTCTTCTCTTTATCGATTACATGATCATCTTTTACGTTTTAGTCCATGTTCTTCTGTATCGCCCTTATCCTCTTTGTCCTCTACCAGACTTCAGTTCGCCCTGACATCCTCTAAATACAGTATACTCCAACCAATTGTATATGCATTCATAAATAGCTGTGCGATTGGGCTATCTTATCTGACGTATTCAGTCGTAACATACAGTTGAACTTCGATATGTCGAAGTGTCTGCGGAGGCTTAAAATCCTTCTAGTTATCGAAAATTGGAGGTATAGGTAAACGTACATACTACTACGGCTCCAGAAAATAATACCATCTGTACTGTAAATTACTTTCTAATTTTTGATACTTTGTTAAGGAAGAAGCCATACTTTCCAGTGTCGTCTCAGTTAAATGTGACTTAAAAGATTTTCAGTCCGTCGAACCCACAGGTTAAATAGCCTACAAATATTATACTACAACATACGTGTAAAAAACACATTACTGTATTAAACAAGGGATAAAAATACACACTATTA
Source organism: Anabrus simplex (assembly GCF_040414725.1). Taxonomy (NCBI): domain Eukaryota; kingdom Metazoa; phylum Arthropoda; class Insecta; order Orthoptera; family Tettigoniidae; genus Anabrus; species Anabrus simplex. Next base: position 848,171,112 of record NC_090265.1, read on the forward strand.
AACAAAGAATGGCATGTTTCGTTCTTAGAAGGACATCATCAGATTCTATCAAGTCGCACTCAAATATTTTGAAGTAACTTAATATTTTATGTTTATCTCCGTTTCATATTTAGGAGCTTAAATTCTGGAACTTATTTTAATAATGACCTGCTTTGAATCCACTCTAGCATTAACTGCGAGGTGTTTGGATAAGCATTGCTCTGTCGTTGACGTAGGGTCCAAGCTGTAGTTCGTTGACCTACTTTCGCAAGTCACGTCTCTTTCCCAGCCAGCTCATGCCCCTCTCTTGACATGTCATTGACAAGTTGGTTATTACTTTTATTCCTGTTGTTGTTATTACTATTTCTTGCTGTCGTTTCGGCCATCTACGGACAACGTTATTTCAGCTGTCCTTTCCCTTGTGTTTGGGCTTTAACTTTCGCCCAGTATTCCCGCATTCGAATCCTATGCTGTTCCTTCCTCGCTTCAGTCCACGTTTTGCCAGTTTTTAGTTTCGGATTTTCTTGCAAACCACGATGCTCTTGGAGTTTCTGAATATCGTCCTGTATTATCCCTAATTCTTGCAAGTCTTTCTCTACCTCGGTGAACCACGCCTCCTTGGTCTTTTTGTTGAGAAAATAATTAAAGGTCCTACTACTCAGCCTTGTAGGATTCATACGGGCAATGTGGCTATAGAAAACAATTCTCCTCCTGCGAATGGTGTCTGCGATCTTTTCTAAGTATGTGTAGAGTTCATGATTATGTCGTCTTCTGAATTCATCATTGTCTTTGATTGGCCCGAGAATTTTCCTTAAGATCTGCCTTTCATTTTTTTCTAATTTCTCGATCAGACTTTTCCTATTCACAGTAAGGCATTCAGCAACAAATAAAGCCTCCGGTCGTATTACTGTACGGTAATGTCATATCTTGGCGTTAACCGATATAGATATCTTCCTGTAAACATTTTTGGAGTTGATATGACGTTTCCATTTTTCTGATCCGTGATGAAAAGGCTTCTTTCTTAGAAGTACTTGAATCTACCCACTCTCCAAGGTATTTCAATTTCCCCGATCGTTTAATTTTCGCTTCTCCTACTTCTAGCACTCTCGGTGCTGACTTCATATTTGTTAGAAATTCTGTTTTCCTGAAGGAGATCTGGAGTCCCGCCTTTGCCACTTGTATCTTCAGCTCATTGATTTGTTCTGCGGCTATGTCTAGCAGATCAGAAAAATTGCAAGGTCACCTGTAAAGGCCAAGCAATCAACTTTCAGATTAATATTTCTCTAGCCAAGTCTGACCCCTTTTTTCAATACCTTTGCTCACTCCTTTCCTCCACTCACGGATGACTTTTACAAGTATGCAGTTGAAAAGTAAAGGTAAGAGACCATCTCCTATTCTGACTCATGTCGTGATTTCAAAGGCATCCAAAATTTCTCCCATGAATTTGACTTTGGAGGTGGCGTTATTAAGAGTCTGTTGGATAATTGCTCTTCTAGGCCAAATTCTATCACGATTTTGATAATATAAGAGTGGCTCGGTCAATTGAGTCGTAAGCCTTTATGATATGTACGAAGGTGACTACCAATTTCTTACTTCCCTGTTTCAGGCAGGAGATGATAAATTTGAGATTCATGATTTGTTTGGCGCATGGGCGTCCTTTCCTGAAACCTACTTGGTATTCACCCAGCTGCGAGTCTAACTGTTCCTCTTCTCTAATTTAAAGCAACTTTGAAAGAATCTTGTAGGTTATAAAGAGCAGAGAAATGCCTCGATAATTGTTCACGTCCATTGTCTCACCATTTTTATGAAGAGCATCGATCAACACAGAGGACCAGCCACATGTAAGTTTTTCAGATTTCCAAATGTTGCGAATTATCTCCGATAGTTTACCGATTCCCTGCGTTTTCCCATATTTCGGAAATTATTAATCTTCCCCTGGTGCCTTTGAGTTCTTTAGCGAATGTATGATCTGTCTAATTTCTTATTTTGTGTGATATGAATCAGAATGGAAAGGCGCATTGTTTCTGAATGTGAAACTGGATCCTGTAGCTTTGCAATTGAGGAGTAATTCGAAATAATTCGCCAACATATGACAGTTGTCCTGGTTATTGTAAGCAACTTTGCCATCTAGTCCCCTAAAGTGGACTTGGGGGACTGTATTTGCTGAGATTCCATTTGAAGGTCTTATGGAAATATCAAGTATTGTTCTTAAAATCATCCTTTATCTGTATTAGCCGGTTCTTGTCGAAAGCACGCTAAACCTCGCGGATAGTTTTGGCAGCATCCCTTCTTGCGTCTAAGAATTTTGATAGATTGTCCTGATTCTTCTGTGAGTTCCATTTCTGCCAAGCAAACTATCTTTGCCTCAAAGCGACATCACATTCGCAAGTCCACCATGGATGTTTCTTTGTTTTTGTTAATGCGGCCGTATTGTTAGCTGTCTTGACTAGTGCTTCTTGTAGTTGTTCCTAATTATCTGGATCTTGAGACTCGAGCTTTTGGGTGAAGTCTTTACCGGATCTGAGCTTCTCCGTGTAAAATATCTTTATTTTTTTCCACTTGATCTTCTTAGTGCTCCTTGAAAGAAGTTTTACCTTAATCTTTGAGAGATAATGGTCTGAGTCAATATTGGGTTTTCTAAGAACTTTGACGTTCTGGATCCCCCGATGTGCTTTCTTTGTGATGGCAACATGATCTATTTGGAAGCCGCCAAGGATCAGGTTTGGGGATGTCCAAGTTTCCTGTTTTCAAGGCTAGTGTTTGAAGGCAGTTGATTTCAGGATCAGATTAAATGCCTTGCAAAGTTCTATGAGTCTCTCTAAATTTCTATTTGTTCTTCGGTGACCAGGATACTTTCCCACGATGTTCTGGAATTTTATCTCTTTACCAATTTGCGCATTAAAATCACCAAGCAGAATGACTGTATGGTTCTTTTAAATTTTACAGATGATGTTTTCCAGTTTCTCCCAGGATTCATCTGTTCTGTCTGGATCCGTTTTATTTGCCTTTTTGCCTGGATATTTACGATAGTGTAGATTTTGTTCATACTTCGAAAGGTGAGGGTTGAAACGCGGCTGTTAGGAGAGGAAAATCTGTGACGGAATCGAGGAACATTTTGTTGACAATGAATCCAATACCAAGGTGAGGCATATTTCTCGCTACGCGGTTGCCTGGTTTATCCATTAAGATGCTGTAACCCTGAGCTTATTATTATTATTATTATTATTATTATTATTATTATTATTATTATTATTATTATTATTATTATTATTATTATTATTATTATTTCTCGTATTTCAATTCTTTATGTAAACTATGCAAGGGTTTCTTAATGAGAATCTTAATTATCATGCAATTTATGTTTACGTGAATGGCTTTCGTGTAACTAAATTCGTAATTTGTATTATTATTATTATTATTATTATTATTATTATTATTATTATTAATTCGTTTTGCCCAATTAAGGAGGGCTATTGAACGTATTTAGCTGACGTCGTTGCATTTTCCCTCTCCCAAAATCTCTTCATCTTCTCACTGTGGCTTTTCTTACAATCTTCTGACCAGGTTTTGTTGGTGGTAGTGCTCGAATTATGTTTAAAGCGGTGATTGTCGAATAATATTCTGAACATGATTATTATTTTTTATTGTTTTATTATTATTATTATTATTATTATTATTATTATTATTATTATTATTATTATTATTATTATCGTTACCGTGTTTTGGTGGATCAGCAGAGGTGAAAGAAGGTGCGGGCTGGAATGGGTCTAACTACAAGTCCGAAAGATGAATTTAAAATTTAAATAAAGGTTATATTTTCAAAAGACAACAAGGTTTAACCATTTTCACTAGGTGCAATAACAAAGGAAACCCTAGATAAAGTAATCCGTGAATTTGGAGTTAAAACTAAATTGGCAAACCTAATTCGTGAAACACTTACAGACACTATCTCGAAAGTAAAATTTATGGGTGAAGTATCTCGACCTTTCAAAATAAATACAGGCGTCAGGCAGGGCGATGGTCTATCTCCACTCCTTTTCAATTGTGTCATGGAGAAAATTGAAAGAATTTGGAATGAAAAACTGAGAGAATCTAAAATATTGCCACTCTTGCTGGGGAAGAAGAACAAAGGTGTTGCAATAAATTGCCTAGCATTTGCAGATGACTTAGCCATACTTGCAGAAAGCCTTACAGATGCAGCAATGCAAGTCAATCTCCTTGAAAAGACAGCCAACATGACAGGCTTGAGAAAACAAAATTTTTGACGAATATAAAGAGTGCCCCAAAGTTTTTAGTAACGGATATTGGTCAAATAGAAAAGGTAAAGAAATTCAAATATTTGGGCGAGACAATTCAAGAAAATGGTTTAGAAAAATCTGCTATAGAGGAGAGGATACAAAAGATGGAAAGAGCATACGGTATAACTAAGAAAGTGCTTATCAATAAAACTTAAAATAAAGCACTACAACACAGTAGTGAAACCAGAATGCCTTTATGCCAGCGAATGTCTAGCACTGAACTACAAGCTTGATAAATTAGAAATATTAGAAAGAAGAATTATAAGGAAAATATTAGGTCCTCTAAGAATTGCAGAGTTTTGGAAATTAAGAAGTAACAATGAAATTTACCAGAACGTAGAAAACATATCAGAAACAATAAGAAAAAGGAGATTGCTATTTCTTGGACACATTTACAGAATGGATGACAATAGACTAACTAAACGAATCTTCAAGTACCTTTGGGAAAAGAAATCAACTACCACCTGGATTCAAGAAGTCAAGAAAGACCTGAAAAGGAACAACATACGAGAAGAAGAATTATTGGAAAGAATGATTTTTAGGAAGAAAATCTTACAAATGGAACGATACCAAGGGAGGAAGGAAAGGAAAACAGGCACAAAGTGGACTGAAGACAGGAAAAAGAAACACAGTGAAACAATGAAAGAATACTGAAAGAAAAGGAAAGAACTGCTAAGAAGGAACAATTGAAATTGTAACGTGGTCCTTAGAAGGCCGGAACGCAAGAAGAAGAAGAAAGGAAAATCAGGTACAATGTAATGTTACAAACGAAAGCACAAGTTAAGTGGTCTTTACAAATTCTGGGCTACGAGCCCCAAAGTTTAACAATTTCTGAGCTCTCAGCTCACAACCACATATTTTAGAAAAGGGCAGAAATTCCCTCAATACACTGGAGCACTTGCTCCCAGGAATCAAAATGTCACGCCTCCCCGAGGCACCTTTCAAAATACCAGAAAGAGCTGACCCGCTCTCAATCTTTCAAGCCTATTCACGGCCATACCGTACATTACGATCGCTTGCCGTCACGGCACAACTTACAAGAATTAAACAGGGGTATCTTGTACCCAGCCTACTGGGCCTTCATGAAAAAAGAACAGATTAATTAAATGACCCATAATATCAAGATGAATGGAGGCGTGTACTCCTACACGAAAGCTTGTTAAAACCTACGTGGCGCTAAGCCGATACAAAGGGGCTATTCCCACACTATAGAGGTGACTTGTATAAGAAAAATTTTAACACATTAGGAAAGATTAGAAAATCAGTTACGAAAACATAGTCACCTCAAGTCAAAATGAAGGGGAGCTCGAGAGGGTAAAGAACTCTCTATCCCCGATTTACATTTAAAGATATATGAAGTTTTACAAAGATGGAAAAAGATTTACAGGTTTTAAGTTAAAGGTTACATATTAAAGGCCCAGCGGGTTAAACTGCTGAGCTAGCAAGGAAAAAATAAATATGTTAAATGGCCATTACCTTGTTGAAGAGCTGCTGCCCGAAGAAAGAGGGGCTACCCGCCCCCTGCTATGCTTCTATACACTAAGCAAGATGTTGTTGAAGTGGCCACGAGCCATGAAAATCAGCAGTTTTTAAACCCTCATGGATGATTCGAGACCTTTCATGAATAATAAAGACACACTCACAGGCGTTTATTGGTTGCCCAAAATTTACACATTAAAATTAGAGAAGAAGGACATTATTGGTCCAAAATTAATTAAAGAAATTCGGGTTTGGCTAAGTTCAAAACTGGCGGAAAGAAAAAATAATATTGCCAACCCATAGATGAAAGAACAAAATTTAGTAAAGACTAAAACTTCTGAATACAACATTTCTTCAAGAAAAGTTCCTTCACTTCGCACCAGGGTGCATGATCATAGTTTTTGGTAGAGACATCTGTGAGAGAATGTCCACACTTCTTGATAATTAGTTAACAAACACAATTTGAATTTTTTTTTTTTTTGCTAGGGGCTTTACGTCGCACCGACACAGATAGGTCTTATGGCGACGATGGGATAGGAAAGGCCTAGGAGTTGGAAGGAAGCGGCCGTGGCCTTAATTAAGGTACAGCCCCAGCATTTGCCTGGTGTGAAAATGGGAAACCACGGAAAACCATCTTCAGGGCTGCTGATAGTGGGATTCGAACCTACTATCTCCCGGATGCAAGCTCACAGCCGCGCGCCTCTACGCGCACGGCCAACTCGCCCGGTCAATTTGAAATTAACACAGTGACATCTTCTGATAAGTGGTTGAATTAATTCAGTTTTAAAGTTCAGAGTTTCAGCTGTAGATGAGTACTTTAAGGCGGAAAATTCAAATGTGCGGCGTATAGGTGTACCAACCGGTACAATTATTATTACTATTATTACTATTATTATTATTATTATTATTATTATTATTATTATTATTATTATTATTATTATTATGTGTATACGAGAGTCCTTGTGAGATTTTTATATTAGTGAGACATGATAGTCTGTTTACAGATCGGCTCGACTGGCGAGAACGGTGCGTAAGTTATGGAAAACTTACTACAGATAAGAATATCCTATTAATATGAGTGTGACTTGATAGGATCTGATGATGTTCTTTTAAGAACTAAATGTTTTATCCCTTCTTTAATAACCTTTTGTTTACAGGTATATTGTAATATTATACCTAGGTACTTATATTTAACCATTTAAACCATTCAAGCAAGCTTCCATATGGCATTCATGGAAGCTTGCTTGAATGGTTTAAATGCTGTCTTTACGACAGGAGATATTCAGTAAAATACGAGGGTATCATTTCTCGTTCTTATCAGCCTATGTCTGGCGTTCGACAAGGTTCACTACTGGGACCTTTGTGTTTCCTTCTATTTGTTAATGATCTGCAATTACAAATCCATTCGGGCAACTACCTGCTCTATGCTGATGACCTTAAACTTTACAGGGTGATTGTAAAGATGAGTGACTGTGAATTGTTACAGTCTGATATAAATAATATTAGTTATTGGTGCAAAAAGTAGCATTTAACACTAAATATTTCAAAGTGCAGTGCAATATCCTTCACGAGAAAATCGCAAGTCAGTGTATTCAATTATCATATAAAGGTTCAAGAAGTAAAGCATGTTAAGAAAATTAACGACCTTGGCGGTATTTTTAGTAATTAAAATTGTCTATCTTTCAATGAGCATGTGTTAAATATCGTTAACAAGGCATTTAAAAAGTTAGGCTTCCTCAAAAAAATTGCAAGGATTTTAAATCTGTTGTCCCTTTGAAAACCCTGTATTTCTCCCTTATACGATCTAGTCTAGAATACTGCTCTGAAGTGTGGATACCCTCACAGCAATACTTAGTTAAGACCTTAGAGCGACTACAGATCAGATTCTCAAAATGGATCAATAAAAAGTGGTTGGGTATCAAGCTGTCATCGGTAGATTATGGTTTGTTTTGTACAAACATGTGTATTGAGTCTCTTAGAACCGGGCGCAGGTATGTCAACGCACGTTTCATACACAAATGTATCGGTAATTTCCTTGACTGTCCCAATTTACTCCAGTTGCTCCCAATTCATGTACCTTCCCGCAACACCCGACAGGCTGTCACCCAGGTGGAGAACAGAATCACACAGGAACTCTTGGTTTATGCAGGCCCTAAGATCCCTGAAGGAAATTAGCGGGATGGTGGATATATTTCACTCGCCAGCTAGTGAAATTCACAGACATCAGTCTCATGGACGCTTCATAGACAGTGTGTTGTTCCTTGTAACTTGTTCTGTGCATTTGGTAACTGAAAGTTCTTCCTTCGATCATTTCATCTGTTAAACACTTTTCTGTTTTCATGGTTTATTTTCTTACGTATATGTTTTAGATTGCTTAGTTATAATTAGTAGTAGTAGTAAGTGCTGTTAATATTGTTATTATTTGACTGTATTATATCATCTGTAATTGGGGAATGAATAATTCTGTTGATGATAATCAAAATCAAAATCGAAATCGAAATCAAAATCAAAATCAAAATCAAAATCAAAATCAAAATCAAAATCAAAATCAAAATCAAAATCAAATCAAATCAAATCAAGTGTGTTCGACAGACTATAGAACTTTTAAGTTACATTTAATTTTTGATACTGTTCCTTTTTTATCAACATCTGTTTACATCTGTAATGGATATTAGGGGCAGTGCAAGGCGTTCACAAAGGTGCAAGAATGGACACAAAACAGTTTTTTGACTAACTTGTCGTTTAAAGAAGCAGTGTGAAAGGCGTTAAACAACAGTCTGCTGTAAATAATACGTTGAAGATTGGAAAATTGGAAACAGTGCGGTGAAAACAAGACAGATGCAATGGCAATTGGAGATGTGGAAGAGCAATATACATTAGATATAACTATACAAAAATGTGAAGAATTTTGAGCGAAGAGAAAGCAAAATAACAGTGAATTCAAGATCTCAAGGAATTTAGTTTTTAAAAATGTGGATTTTTCTTGAAAAATGTGCTTTACTTTTCTCGTTTCCTGTGGGCAGTTAATTTCTATGTTGACCACCTAGGCTTTGTAGTAAGGGTGTTCTCGACGGACAGGCCGTTAAAACAATACAAAGACATAACTGGGGTGCGGAGGGAAACAGAAGTATCTGTAACATTCCGCCGCCTTGCACCACTTTGAAGCCAGGAATGTATCCGGCTTATGGATCCAGGTATGTGATGTTGTAAATGCCGGAGCTTCGGACGAGAAAGTTTGGGAGTGCAATAAGACGGTCAACATATTATTCATTTCATTGGAGAACCAACTTATCAAGTATCGTCATATTGATTTCTACCCAACTTCCATTCATCTCTGTCTCATTCAGTTAATTATAGGCTTTCCGTTGGCCTAATAAACTGACCATGTTAGTGAAGGAGAATTCCACCATAATTACTTATTGAAGACTACTATACAATAAATTGGAGTATAAAGAGACTATAGATTAAATGCATATTCTTCTGATATAGACTATGCGAAACTGTAACAATCCATATACAAAGTACTTAATGCTTCGAACAACATTACTCGCACAGTGAAACCACTCTAAATAGGACACATACGGTTCCATAACAATATGTCCAATGTAGCGGGGTGTCCAATCTACAGGGTGAGTATACAGTCTTTCAAAAGTACATTAGCAGTGCAGGAAAGGAAACACTCTGAGCTAGTGTTTACTGACTATACATAATAAAAACATTGGGTCTTTGAATTTATATACTGTACAGTACACTGAATTCCATGCCCACTAAAAGTTTTTCTTTAAAGAAGCACTACAGTATTGTCTTATGTTTTATTTTGCATATTGCACTGCTCAGTACTCACCCTTTACTGCTTAGTGAAAAGATCAGTCACAAGACTGTTTTAGTTTTCGACTTTTGCCCGTGTTCACTATGATTCAATTTTCGTACGTAATCCAAATAGAGTTTGAATAATTTCTGGGTGGTTATACGCAAACGCATAACGTTCCAACTTTTTAATACTCTGCACAGCTCTTTGATGAGTAGGAGGTTCCTCTGGGACAGAATTAGTTTCTTCTTCTTGTCCTTCTGAAAACAAGAGATCACTTCTTGTAACAATCCATCAATTATTCCAGGAATAGCATCGTGAAATTCCAACACATTATGGAAATCACTAAACGCACTAACGTCTCACAGTTAAGTGCGAAGGACTTCAGGGAGACATCTCAATTCCTCAGTCAACACATTTTACAATTATATCTTTAGATACGCCCATCAAAGCACCATGGATCAAGCAAATTGCGTTCAGGACACTCACACTCCGTGTACACTCGATCACATGGTTACACTTATCAGTCAAGACTCTCTTAACATTATTATTTTTACATGTACTTGGACAGGCATAGTTTCCAATGACAATGCTAAAATTGCTTGTACTAAACACAAAACAACATAGTTTTGCACCTGTCCAAACTGTCATTAAATAGCTGTCCAGTGTACAGAGGAATGTTAACATTTAAATCTATAGAGGAATTAAACCATGCATTCAATATATGTCCAATCAAAATGGGAATCCAGGATATGGGGATGTCCAAAGTAAGAGGTTTCACTGTATGCTGAAGAAAAGGAACATTATCACCCGGTACTAGTCTCCGAAGAAAATAGGTCAGTTGATTCACAGTATGAAAGATCCAGTCTCCCTAAATGATCAACTTGGAGTTTGTGGTTTTCATATCATTACTGTGACCGAGTCTATATCGGTATTTTTTTTTGTTGAGGGCGAATAAGTGAGAGTCCCACGGCGAAAACTTGATACAAGTGTAATATAATAGTAGACTATAACTTGGAAACAAATCTCTAAAACCATGGGTAGATAGTGAAAATATCGAAATCGGTTAGTAGGTGTTATTATTATTATTATTATTATTATTATTATTATTATTATTATTATTACTTGTGAGGTGTGGCTATGAAGTTGTTTACGTCTATTATTATTATTATTATTATTATTATTATTATTATTATTATTATTATTATTATTATTATTATTATTATTGCCTGGTGCAAAAATGAGAAACCACGGAAAACCATCTTCAGGACTGCCGACAGTGTGGTTCGAATCCACTATCTCCCGGATGCAAGCTCACAGCTGCGCGGCCCTAACCGCAAGGCCAACACGCCCAGTAGCTCTCTCTCCTTAGGCATATCTTTATTTGCGAAAACAGAGATGTCTTCTATTTTGTCGCCCAACCATTCAGAATTGTGTCAAACATATTTAATGTAAACCTGGAATTCTGACAGAGGTTCTCGACCTCATTATGGCTAAAGACAGAAACATTTAAGCACTTAGAGAAGGTAGTAGTTACCAACTTCGACGAAACGAAATGAATGTAAATGGTCGTGTGTTGTAATTCATCTGATGACGTGATTTTAGGTCCATATAATTCCCTGAAATTTACAACCAAATAATATCGCTGTATGTGAAAACAAACACATTCATTAGGATTAGATCAACCAGAGAAGGTATATAGACATTTTACGAAAGAATGTTGTGAAGAAGAATCTTCTTTAAAATTATTGCATTTCCTGTAACGTACATGTCATATAAGTCGTATTTTTCTGTCTTTTGAAGCTGCGATAATTAATTATAATAAGTTGGATACTAATATTGTTCTTTATGTTAAGTTAAAAAGTGTTGAATTCAGTGTTCACCTCATTTATATGCTCAGTAGTTCGAGTACTTCGTTCATAAAATGTCATTTTTTCAATTGCGCAATTGGCACTGTATGTGTATCATTACAGCTAGATTAGAGGCGCTGTGTTTTCGTATTAGTTTTAAATGATACATGTTATATCCTTTAAAGATACATGACTAAGTATAGTGAAATTAAAATATCTAACAATATTAACTCAAAAAACATTCCGCTAACTGTACATAATGCATTGAAATAGGCGGTAGCGCTATCCTCGGGGTGACGTCACGCGCACCAGCCAATGGCAGCGCAGCTTCCCGGAATGGCCTACCCCTAGAACCTTGGGCCTACCTATTAGTATTCTAGTTACATTGACGTGATCCATTGTTGCAGAGCGCGGACGGCAAGGTCATTTCTCATCTGAGAGATGTAAATAGCAATGCCATCCGCGTATAGCTGGATCTCCATTCCTTGACCGGTTGGAGAGATCGATTAAACCTGCAGGCCCCTATGGGGTAGGGTAATAATTTTGTGTGGTTATTTCTAGCCGAGTGCAGCCCTTGTAAGGCAGACCCTCCGATGAGGGTGGGCGGCAGGCTGCCATGTGTAGGTAACTGCGTGTTATTGCGTGTTATTGTGGTGGAGGATAGTGTTATGTGTGGTGTGAGTTGCAAGGATGTTGGGGACAGCACAAACACCCAGCCCCCGGGCCATTGGAATTAACCAATGAAGGTTAAAATCCCCGACCCGGCCGGGAATCGAACCCGGGACCCTCTGAACCGATGGCCAGTACCTTGACCATTCAGCCATCGAGTCGGACTATGGGGTAGGGTTATGAAACGTATTAGATACATACGAGACGAGAAACCTCTGTCAGAATTAGCAGAGCACGCCATTTTCTTAGGACAAATCAACTTAGGTGATGTCGAGGTTGTTAAGAACGTCGAGGTTGTTAAGATCGGATATAACTATCCATCGAAAGTCGTGACAGAAGCTATAGTATTTCACTGCAATTCTTTCAACATGAACAGAGATGATTGGTGTCAACTGAGTGACATCTGGCGTCTCATTCTAACATCCAAGGAACGGCATCTCTGAAAATCACACATTTTCATCCCGTCTCATAATATCAAATGATAATATCGCAACATGAGGAATAGAATACCTAGGCCCGGTTGTATAAAGACATCTGACTGGAGATCTATTAAGAACTTAGTTCTGAAAATGAACTGAGATTACGACTTCATCGCGTTGTATAAAACTGAACTCGGTTTACACATGTGTAGTTCAAATGTAATCGGAGTTCAAAAAAGTGGACGTGGCAACACTGCAAAACAAATGAAATACGAAATAGCTCGGCCCGTTGGATAATACTTAAATAGTGGGATTGACCTGGCCGTGACTGTCAACAAATGAAATACGAAATTGCCGTGACTGTCGAAGAAGGAGAAGGAGAAGAAGATAATATTGTAATCTCGCGAAGTAAACATGGAAGGAACTTCATACAGAAAGAAAAGGGCGATCTGGTGGATATTGTACTATCAAGGTACAAACATATAATAGAAAATAAAAGAACCTATATGGTGACATCAAAGTTGAAAGAGAAAGCCGTTGACTTGTCAATGTTAAAGAGCACTCCAACAACCATTTGAAAACTTTTTTTTTTCGCTAGGGGCTTTACGTCGCACCGACACAGATAGGTCTTATGGCGACGATGGGATAGGAAAGGCCTAGGAGTTGGAAGGAAGCGGCCGTGGCCTTAATTAAGGTACAGCCCCAGCATTTGCATGGTGTGAAAATGGGAAACCACGGAAAACCATCTTCAGGGCTACCTACTATCTCCCGGATGCAAGCTCACAGCCGCGCGCCTCTACGCGCACGGCCAACTCGCCCGGTCATTTGAAAACTTACTGTAGCATAAAACATAAGAGTTGTTAGGAACATACACATGGGTGACAGGGGATAATTTATTTGAATAGGTTTCTGTAGTGTGTCCCTTAACTTTAGTTCCAGTCGTTCCACAAAAGCTTTCGATAAACGAAATCTTATTTTGAACATTTCACACAATTCAATAATCGGATTCCGTCTGTGCCGAAAGACGTGAGGAGCTCGTTGTAAAATCAACTCTTCTTCATCAGACGAAAAGTCGGAATAATCTGACATCCCTGCTCAATAAAATATATACGCTTTGTTTTGTAAACTTGAAACATAATAGAAAACTAAGTAACAACATGTTGGTATAGCAGTAGGCTATTGTTTATATTATATTCACATAACCTCACTTCTGAAAAAAAAAAAAGAGCGATCTTTAGCAATATTATTTAAATACTAGCATTCAATATATTTATAACACACCTCGATATTATTAAGGTACGGTATTCTTACGCAGATACGATACAAGGAAACACTTCTCAAGTCTTCAGGTCTACTTCAATGTTTAATATGAATGATATGGTCTAAGTTCAAAGAGATTAACCGACGAATATTCGGCAGTCAAATCTGAACTTCGATCAAGACGAGATGATCTTAGATTAGCGTTTATACAACGGAAAATCGAAGTTCAACTTGACTGGCAGCCATTTTTCCTCTTTAAACTCAGATCAAGAGTTTTATACAACCGGGCCCTAGTGAATTCACTCACCGAGTTCAAGCGCTCCCCCGCAGAGCGGCGCTAGTGGAGCCAATCACCAACGCTACACGGTCAGCTGTTTTAGTGGACGTTACAGTGACACGCAAATAACCAGATAAAACACCCGATAATTGTTTAGACTTATGAACAATACTGTCAGAGAGTTGTAAATAATATTTTCAGTCAACCCGAAGAAATAAATTTGGACTTTAATAAGAGAACACACAAGACAAAATGGGACATTACGAAGTGTGAAAGCAATATTGTGCTTTACATACTTAAAAAGTAAGTTTTAAACAGAGCGCATAAAATATTAAACATTCTATGTTCTTAATATGGCCCTGTATGAAATTAATCCTAGCTTTGACTGAGGAAAGAGACATTTAGCTCGCGTTAAATTACGAGTTGCATTCTGTAGTCACCATTTTCAGTCTAGCTCGAGCGGTCGAGGAGAGAGGTTGCGTTGCGAAGTGCGTGCTGTAAACATGGTCGGCATTGAACAGTACCGGGCCGCTATTGGGAAATGGCAGGCAAGGCAGAAGAAGGAGGCCAGGAGTGGATTGGTGACGGACGGATTGAAAATGAGTGAAGCGGTGCTGGTGGTGACAGTGATAGCAGTGTTACTGGTTATTGGGGGGGTGGAAGTAAACCCAGGCCCAAATACCAGTGGAAAATATAGTACGGAGGATTTGGCCGCACTCAGGGTGGTTGTAAGTGAAGTTATGCAGGAGAAGTGTCAATGGGATAAGGTGCAGGAAATAAAGGACATGATGGAGGAGCAGAGAAGGGAGATAGGGAACATGAAGAAATGGCTTGAAACGAAGACAGAGGAATCGAGCAGGAGAGTGGTCAATAACGAGAAAGAAATCGAGTTATTGAGAGGGGAAGTGAAACATCTGAAAGATGAGGTGATGAAGTTGAAGAAAGAAGCGGAGGGGTACAGGCAGGAGAGATTGAAAAAAGCCATATTTATATATGGAATTGAGGAAGGGGCGAGAGAGAGCAAGTTTGAGCTGATATTTAAGGTGGTGGAAGCTATACGTGATGTTATGAAGATAAACTTTAGTGAGGTAGACATTGATGATGTAGAGAGAGTTGGTAAAATCAAAGGTCGGAGGCCAATTAGGGTTAAATTGTTCTCAACCTTAATGGCAGATTCTGTGTTAAGGAACAGCAAGAATTTACAAGGGCGGAAAATAGGGGTGAAAGGAGACATGGGAAGAGAAGGAAGTGAAAACGCGAAGATCTTGAATAGGCACCTATGGAGAGCGAGGAACCAGGGGCTAAAGGCCCGAATAAGAGGTCTGAGGTTGGAGGTGACAAACGGGCGATGGGTCAGAGTTCATTCAGTGACTAAGCTAAAGGAAATGGACGAAAACGAGAGGGTTGAGAGTGGTGAGAGGACAAGGCAAGATGGGAAGAAGAAAGAAGAAAACAAGAGGAGGAGGGACGTGGCAGGAGAGCAGGGCATCTCGGAAGAGAATGGGCAGTGCAGCCGGGAGACAGAAGACCAAGATAGTGAAGTGGACGGTGAGAGTGGGCCGCAAGAAACTGGGAGAGGAGAGTGTAGAGGTGCAGTGAGCAAGAAAGGACAAAGGGAGGTGGATTCAGAAGTCCAAAATAGTGAGGGGGAGAGTGGGGGTGAGCAGCAAGAAAGGGTGAGTGCAGGGTGCAGTGGTGTAGTGAACAAGAAAGGTCAAGAGGAGACAGATCGACAAGAAGGTAAAAAAATTATGAGTAAAGTCAGGAGTAAGAGCTTAAAAGACATATGGGGAAAAGTACGTAAAGGGATGGAGGATACAGAGGGAGAGAGGTCGATAAATACTAGAAGTAAGAATAGAGGGGGAGACCTAGAAGGGAGGGAGGGAAAGTTATAACAATATTGGAAGATAGGATGTGTGAATATTGAAGGAGTAAGGAGCAAATTAGGAAACAAGAAAGTTAGGGAAGTAATTGAAAGTTTCGATGTTGTGGCACTCTTGGAGACGTGGTTGGAAACAGGGAGGGAGATTGCATGGAAGGGGTTTGAGATAAAATATAAATACAGAAGAAAAGAGAGGAATAAGGGACGAGCACCAGGAGGGATGATAGTTCTAATTAGGGAAGAAATTAGTGAAAGAGTAGAGGATATAGAGACCGATATGATGGAAACCATATGGCTGAGATTGAATTTGGGAGGGAGAGAGGGATGGAGGAAGAAAATAAATTTAGCGTTTGTTTACTGCCACCCTAGTAATTCAGAATATGCAAATAAATATTTTTTTGAAGAGTTATTGGTGGATATTGGTAGGATAAGGGGAATGTATCCAGGGGAGGAGGATATGTTGTTATTTGGGGATTGGAACGCGAGAATAGGAGAACAGAGCCCAGTTTATAGTAGGGAGGATGGAATGTGTTTGTTAGAAAGCAGAAGGAGTGAGGACAAAATTACAAATAGTTATGGAGAGAAGCTCCTAGAGACGTGTGCTGTGGGAAAATTGTATATTCTGAATGGGTGGATAGAGGGCGACAGGACGGGGAAATTGACATATGTTACGGAGAAAGGGGGTAGTGTGATAGATATGGTTTTGAGCTCGGAAGGGATGATTGAGGAAGTTGTAAGTATGGAAATAGGAGATTGGATTGAGTCACACCATTTCCCGGTGAGGGTTATGCTGAAAAGAGAGGAAGAGAAGTGTACAATGAAGGAAAATGAGACAAAGGATAAACGAGGGAGGGGTTATAATAAGTACAAATGGACAGAGAAGGTGGGCCGGGATTGGAATAGGGTAGTAAAGGAGGAGCTACATCTTCTGAAATATGGGTGGGAAGGGGCGTTAGAAGAGAATGATACTGATAAAGCCTTGGAATTGTTGCTACATCCAATAAAGATGATAGCGCAGAAGGTGAAAGCTAGAAAAGGAAATAAGAAAGAGGGAGAAGAATGGTTTAATAGGGAGTGTGAAGGATTGCGGAGAAAGGTGATGGACGCGTTAGGAGAATATAGAAGGAAAGGTGGGAGCCAAGAAAGGGAGTTTTTCTGTAGATTGAGGAAGGAGTATAAAAAGAAAATCTCTGAGACAAAAAAGACGTGGTTAGAGGAACAAATGGAAGCCATAAATAATGACTGCAAGACTAACAATTTTGAGAGAGTCTGGGATAAGATTAATAGAATTATGAAGGGTGGAAGGAATATGGAGAGAACGAGTATTGAGGAAGTGCAATGGGTCAGGCACTTCGATGAATTACTAGGAAAAAAGGGGGGTGATAGATGGAGAGGTTCGGGAGAAGAAGTAATTTGGAGGAATAGGGGAGTGGCAATTTATGACTTGGATAAAGAAATCACAAGAGAGGAAATCCGGGGAGTGATAAGCAGAGCCAGAGCGAAGTCGGCCGGGGGGTGTAATGGTATAAATAATAAGTTTTGGAAGGAAATTAGTAAAAATGAGATAATGATAGAGGGCATGGTGAAACTATTCAATAGGATATTCGAGGGAGGAAATTACCCTAGGGAATGGGAAACAGGAATTATATGCCCTATATACAAGGGAAAGGGTAGTAGGAACAATGTGAACAGTTATAGAGGTATATCTCTGTTGGATTCTTTGAGTAAAATATATACTGGGGTGCTACCGAACAGAATAAGCGGGTGGGCGGAAGAAAATGAAATTTTGACAGATTACCAAGGGGGATTTAGGAAAAAGAAAAGAACAGTGGATAATATAATGATAGTAAAGACTATTTTAGAAAAGTATAAGAATATGGATAGAAGTACGGTTTATGTAGCAGCAATAGATTTTGAGAAAGCTTTTGATAAGGTAAATAGAGAGGCCCTACTAGAGAAATTAGGTAGGTTAGGGATTTCGGAGAAGATGTTGAGGGCAGTGGAAGGAATATATAGGGATGTCAGGTTTTGTGTAAAATTGGGAGAAGGGAGAATGAGTGGACCATTAGAGTCCAAGGTGGGTTTAAAACAAGGATGCAAGTTATCGCCCATACTGTTTATTTTATTTATCAACGATATTTTAGAGGGGTTTGGGGCAGAAAATTGGGCTGTACCAGTAATTAATGGTTTGGAAGTGCCAGGACTGATATTTGCGGATGATGTGTTATTGATGACGTTAACTTCAGGGGCGATGAATAGGGCCTTAGAGTCAGTGATGCTATTTGCGAGGAAATGGGGATTGAAAATTAATGGAAATAAGTCTAAAATATTGGTAGTACAGGTGAACAAAAGAAGAAAGATAGAAGGGAATTGGGTAATTCAGGGAGAAAGATTGGAACAGGTAAGGAAGCTGGAATATCTAGGAGTTATTTTTAATGATAAAGGAACTTGGAGTGACCAGATCAAAAGAATGAAATATAGAGGATTGGCAGCCTTAGCCTCAGTCAGAAATTTGCTACTCAAGTACCCGGGGATCAGTTACAAAACACTGAGACTCGTGTTCAGGTCGGTAATCGTGGGGAGGGTATTATACGGAGCAGAAGTTTGGGGGCTGGATGAGAAAAGAGAGGAACTAAGAAGGATTGTTAGTAGTTTTGCCAAGTTAGTGATGGGCTTACCGAGGTGTACAGCAAATGTAGGGGCGGAATTAATGTGTGGGGAGGATTTGGAATCAGAGGGTGTGAAAAGAATAGTTAGATATTGGATGAATTTAAAAAGACAGGAAGGTGGGAGAGTTTTACAGGCAGCATATGTACAGCAATTTAAGAGCATGTATAAGGGTGGATGGTTAGAAAAAATAAAGGGATATTTGGAGAGGATAGGATTAGGACACCTGTGGGGGGAGGTTTGGTCAAAGACAGAAGTGAGAGGGATGAATATACTGGAAAGGAGAATTAGAGATATCCATAGGCAGAAATTATTGGGGGAAAGCAGACTAAGAAATTCGCTGACTGTTTTGACGAAAATAGAGGAGATAGCAGGGTTGAATATTAGATACGTCGATAGGTCAAAACGATATGGGATGATGTGGTGGCTTTCAGGTCTGCCAAGGAGTAAAGGCTGGTTACAAGGCAGGGATAAGACAAGGTGTGTACTTTGTGGAGATGTAAATGATGAGTTTCACTTGCTAAGAGACTGTGAGGTAACGAGGGGGTTAAGACATGGATTATTGAGTGCCGAGCATCTGGAAATACTGGGGAGAGGAGATGAGAACGCAATACTGAGATGGATTATTAAACAATGGGAAAAAGGGGGTGAATTGAACAGGTATTTTTGTGCGACAAAAAAGGCCTGCGAGAGTAAAATGAAGGAGAGTGAGTTAGAGGGTGGGCAGGGGAATAGGGGGGTGGAATAGTTATCTGTATAAGGGAAGGGGATAGTATGTTAAAATTCTAATGGATTAGGGAAGATAGGGACTGAGTACTTAGTTAGGTGGAGTTGGGTAAGAGGGCAGGATTGCATGGTCTGTTTGTTTTATGATATGTTAGTAATTGTTATTCATTGTAATTTTATTAGGTTATGATGGTAATTATTTGTGAAGGCTGAAATGTGGCAATGGTGAAGTGGTATATGATATGTTAGTAATTGTTATTCATTGTAATTTTATTAGGTTATGATGGTAATTATTTGTGAAGGCTGAAATGTGGCAATGGTGAAGTGGTATATTTATTGTGGATATGTGGAGTTGGAGGAGTGGTGGTATAAATAGGGTAATGGAGAAGTGGTATAGGAGGAAGAAATATGTTGGAAAGGTGTTGGTATATGTGTGACTGGTATTGGTTATTCATTGTAATTTCATTAGGTTATGATGGTAAATAATTGGTGAAGGCTGAGATGTGGTAATGGTGAAGTGATATATTTATTGTGATATTTGGAGTTGAAGGAGTGGTGGTAAATGTGGTGTTGGAAAAGTGTTATATCGTTGGAATGTAGTGTGGGAGAAGTGGTGATATAAGTAGAGGTGGTATATAAAGGTTTAGTATTTAGGTGATGTATGGTTTGGTACTGAGATGGTTTTATTTATGGTTGACTTCGTGGGAGTTGGGAGGTGGTATTATTGTATTGATGTCTGGTATAAGTATTTAATTTCTGGAGCTGGATAGAGGTGAGTTTATTGTCATTTTGTAAATTTTGGTTTGTTTGTATAGAGAGGAGGAAGAAATATGATGTTGGAGAGGTGTTGGTATGTGTTGTATTGCTGAGATATGGTGTCGGAAGCATTGGAGGCTTAGTATGTATGATTGGGTGATGTATGGTATGGTATTGAGATGGTTTATTTACGGCCGAATTCGTGGAAGTTGGGAGAGAGTATTATTGTATTGGTGTCTGGTATGAGTATTGAATTTTTGGAGCTGGAGGAAGGTGATTTTATTACAAATTTGTAAATTGTGGTTTGTTTGTATGGAGAGGAGGAAGGAGTATGATGTTGGAGAGGTGTTGGTATAGGCGTGATTGGTATTTGTTATGCATGGTCGAAATTTTTGGGAGATGGAGAGGTAATTTTATTATGGAGTGTTATGGCGGATTGAAATGATATGAAGCAATGTTAACGATGATTGGTAAAAGCTGTGGTATGATGGATTGGAATGTTATGACGGAATATTGTTGTTATTATTTAGACTTGTACTATAGGAGGTGGAATCTGAAAGATTGAATGCAATGTTAGTGTCATGGCTGGTTTGGTATGCAATAGTGTAATGTTGCTGGTGTAGCTTATTTTGGAGTAGGTCAGGAAACAATAGAGGTGATGGAATTGCTGAAGCAAGAAGGTCGCGTGATGAGTGGGTACGTGTGAGTGATAACAAGCAGCAAGTTGCAACACCAGCAGCAGATTGTAAACATAGAACAGGCTGATGAGGTGTTCATTTCATTTTATTTTGTATGTGGTGGAGGGTGGTGGCTTGGGTTGGACTGCGTTTATTATTAGTTATTTATTTATTTATTTATTATTATTGTGAACGTGTATTCGGGGCTGAAAGCCTGTTTTGTTCATTAATAAATACTAATAAATAAATAGTCACCATTTTAGAGACACTATTGGCTTTTGGGCATCGGTAAGAGAACTAGACTGGCCATGAATTTGACTACAACTAAGCTGAGCTTGAACCTTACCACTCACTGTCACCATCACTGCTTCACTCACATCGTGATTCTTGTTCCTCATCCTCTTGACAGCCTACTGTCTTCATTCCTTTTCCTACTGGGTGCCTGCCGCGATTTTACCTCAATGGATAGCTATTTCGGTAAATTAGGAAAAATATTGGGCACCACTCCTGGTTTTAATTTTCACTTCACACGAGGAAGCTGGACGTTTTCACCGTTCACAACGAAAACCTGCGCCTTTATAAGTTAATTAAATCTGTCTAGAAATGCAGGTCACATATTCTGCTTTGGGTTAACAATTGCTTATCTTACCACGGAACAACTCTCAACCACTTCGCAAACAGAGTATTTTGTTTTGGCGGTAAAAAAAGTTCCTTACCATCAGGCTTCCTTCCGTAACTCGATTTACAACCAGGAATGAAACAGTACGACATTTTCTCGAAAAAAAATAACTAGCTGATTGCGCACACAAAGCATGCACAGATAATAATACAGACTTCCGGAAAATATCAACACAAATAAATTCCCTCGATAGGCGTTAAAATTGTTACCATGACTTCACGCACACACGCTGTTACATTCATCAACAATTTGGCACACGTGTTGCAGCTGGTCCGTTGCGACTGCAGCGCCACACTCTGGTGGGGCCACTAATTACAATGTTAAGAGAGCTGAGTGATCACAGTGTATGTATGTTCAGTCCGTCAGCGCTAACGCTGGTGGGATCCTCAACAGCTCCGCCATCAGCTCTCGTAGATGGCCTAGGCATCACTGAAGAGGCGTACTAGGGAAATGAGGAGTGAGGTAGTTTCCCGTTGCTTTCCTCACCGAGCCAGAGTTGCTATTACATATCTGTCTGCCAACCCCACTGAAATGCATACACCAACCGACCCTATGAGCAATATTTTCACACCATTCATAGCAGGGACTGGCTGCAGAAGGAATGGCATTACTAGATTCGCTCATACCTCAGTCACTTTCATATTATCAAGGCCAAGGATAAGACAGAGACAGATCTATGAAAGTAACAAAATTGCTCTAGCCTATACCAGAAGACATAGTGCACTGTAAACACTAGGTCCTGCCAGCAAAGGCATAGTGATCACACTAGGTATTCTTTTCATCATGATTGCAAGGAATCAATAACAAGCATCAGACAACGCTAGCGACCACCTTGCTGATGTTACGAGACTGAGCAGAATCCTACGACTAGTAACTAATTGGTCGTCGTTCATTGTTTGAAGACGCGGCTAAGAAACCGTGAAACTACCTACAATCACAAGCCAAAACTTGCTATAAAATTAAGATTTCATTTAGTACAAATGAACTCTTATCGCCAAGAAATTATTCGTAATGTTATAACAATCCACTTTAGCGGAGAGAAATCGTGAGAATTCTTAATTACAATGGCTCGAGGGCTGGGTATGGGTAACGTCTTCAGCATTAGAATTCATCATAGATAGGGCCCCATCCTCACAGACATATAAGTCGCCTAGAAGGCATCAATTCGAAAAACCTGCTGCAGGCCTCTCCGGAGGAACGCGTCATTATGAATTATTACTAATATTATTATTGATTACGATGCACCGTGCCCAGCGGATGAGATCATAATTATGTTATGATGCTGCGTCGAATATCCTCCTATATAGAAGATCTGTGCTTCATTTGTAGATTTCGAGGAGTATTTGTGACTTCATTTTGGGTGCCAAGTTTGTGCTAGTGTTATCTAGTGAATTTACTATAGTTTCATAGTGTTTTTGGTTAATATTTGTTATTAATTTTTATGCCGTACCAGCCATCTTATTCATTGCTTCAATCATTCCATAGATAACACAACCTAGAGAGTCACTCGATATAATTGACTAAACTATCTGCCCTAGCCAACGAGCTAGAAAGAGGACTATAGAGTGGCTAACGTGGCTACTACAGCGCTCTGGGTGGTGCCAAGACGAAATAGCGACTCCATAGTTTAAGCGCCATTCATATAATTTCTTCCGCATACGGTGCGATACTTTTAACAGATTAGATCGAAGAAATTATGCTCTCTACGTGTGTGGCATGCAACTGCATAAATTGTAGAGAAAACACGAAGAATAAATATCATATTTCAGATAAGATTTTCTTTTCTTTTGCTAAAGTACACAGTTTTGGGCGATTAGCAGAATTACGTTGCCTGTGTAGCACAATCCAGCACGTGTACATTAGGCCTACTTTTATTTTCTTGTAGGAACTGGCAGCCAAACACGATAAAAATGTATCCTGTCTGACTAAGTGGCTCAGACGGTAGAGCGCTAGCTTTCTGAGCCCAAGTTGCCATATTTGGTATTTGAAGGTGCTCAGATAGGTCACCTTTGTGTCAGTAGATTTACCGGCCCGTAAGGGAACTCCGCCGGGGCAAAACTCCGGCACCTCAGCTTCTCCGAAAACAGTACTAAGTAGTCGGTAGGACGAAAAACCAAGACCACTAATTATTATTACATTGTATCCTACTGAGCACATTTCCCCAGCATTTTGAAAATAAATATAAAGTAAACAACGGTGTTACAAGACGCCTGCTGTCCAACGCCACACCTACAATATTTAGAATTTCCTAGTCACCCCATCCCCTCTGCCAACGATACGGAGTAATATGAGGACTTTCAGTCCTACATCACCACTACTACTGAGCGAGTTGGCTACGTGCTTCGCGGTATATAGCTCTTAGCTTGCATTCGGGATATAGTGAGTTCTAATTCCACTGCCGACAGCACTGATAGCTGGTTTTCCGTGGTTCCCATTTTCACATCAGGCAAATACGGGGGCTGCTGTGCCTTAATGCCACTGACACTTCCTTCGCAGTCCTAGCATTTCCCTATCCCATCGTAGCTATAAGGCGTGTCTGAGAGGGTGCTACGTAAGGCAAATAAAAATCGGCATTACCGTAATCTTCTTCCAAAGATAATCGAAGTGAATTATTCAGGAAAGTTAACTTATGTGATTTAAGATCATTATCACAAGAAGAACTGTTCTCTTTTTCAACAATTATTTCAAATTGTTTATCCTACAAATTCTTGTTATATTATTATTTTTTTTTTTTTGATTCGTTGTGCCCAGCTGTGGAGCGCGTTTGAACTTATTTTGCACAATGTTTCTTCTTCTTTTCTTCCCAATATCTCTTCATTTTTTCACTGTGTTCCTTTCTGCGTGTTTCTGTCCAGCCTGTATTTTTTCTTGTTGGTTTCTCTGCAAATTTATGTTTGTTTACTAAGCTTCTAAATTTCATTCTATCTTGAATGGTTTCGTCCTCGATACCCATTTCTTGTAGATCTTCATGTATTTCTGCTAACCAATTGTTGCGGATTTTCAGGGTTAGAGCTAGATTTAGAATTTTCTTTGTCAGCCTGTTGTTATCCATTCTGTGTAGGTGTCCGTAGAATTTTAGTCGTCTCTTTCTGATGGTATCTGTGATTTTTTCTGTGAATTGAAAAATTTCGTGTGGTTTCTTTTTCATCCAAATTCCATTTTCGAACTTTGGTCCTAGGATTTTTCTGAGAATTTTCCTCTCTTGTTTCTCAATGCTTTTCATTTGTGACCTGCCGCCAATGATCAGTGTTTCAGATGCATAAAGTGCCTCTGGTTTGATGACTGTATTGTAGTGTCGTAATTTTGCATTTTTTGATATACATCTTTTGTTGTATCTGTTCCATGTGATTTTGTAAGCCCTTTGCAGTTTAGCAGTTCTTTCTTTGTTAGCTTCCTGATTTAACCCTGCTGGCTGAATAATTTCACCTAGATACTTGAATTTGTCTACTTGGGAAATTATTCCACAATTGGTGATTAATGGTTGATTGTCGAATCTTGATTTAGTTCCTTCCATAAACTGCGTCTTTTCAAATGAAATTTGAAGTCCGGTTTTTGCGGCTATTTCATTCAATTTTCCTATGGATTGGATTGCTTCTTGTCTGTTGTTCGAAAGGATCGCAAGGTCATCTGCGAAAGCTAAGCAGTCAAGGTGAATTTTGTCTTTAAGAAGTCTGCCAATATTTATACCTTTAGTTTCTTTTCTCCATTCACGAATCACTTTTTCCAAAACTAAATTGAATAGTAGTGGGGATAGTCCATCTCCCTGTCGGACGCCAGTTCTGATTTCGAACGGTTCAGAAATTTCTCCCAAGAACTTAACTTTTGATGTTGTGTTGGTCAGAGTTTGTTTAATCAATTCCCTCGTTTTCCTGTCGACTTGAAATTCCTCTAGTATGTTGAACAGGGTCTGCCGATCTATGGAATCATACGCTTTTTTGAAGTCAACAAAGGTGATTACTGTTTGTTTGGTTTTGCGAATCTGTAGTATGGTTTTTAGGTTTAGGATTTGTTCTGCGCAGGATCTCCCTTTTCGGAATCCAGCCTGATAATCTCCGATCAGGTGGTCTGTTTGTTTCTCTAATCTATTAAGTAGAGCTTTAGAGAAGATTTTATATACGAGTGAGAGGAGAGAAATTCCTCTGTAGTTATTAATATCTGATTTGTCTCCTTTCTTGTGAAGTGGGTGAATCAATGCACATTTCCAATCCTCCGGAATTTCTTCAGAAAACCAAATGTCCTGTAAGATTTTTTGAATACTCTGGGCCAGTTTGTCACCACCAATTTTCAACATTTCAGCGATTATTCCATCTTCTCCTAGTGCTTTGTTGTCTTTTAAATCTCTGATTATTTGTTTGACTTCTTGTAATGTGGGGGGTTCTGAATCTGGATTAGGTGTTGGTTTTTCATAGGTGAATTGTTCCTTTGGAGATTCACAGTTTAAAAGGTCCATGAAATGGTTTGCTAGGAGTTCACAATTTCCCTTATTACTTGTTTCTAAAGTCCCATCTGTACGTTTGAAACAGAGACTAGGTGCCTGGTAATTGGATAATTCTTCTCTGAATGTTCTGTAGAATTTCCGTGTATTGTTTTTCTTGAAATCTTCTTCTATTTCTACCAGTCTGTTTTGATCATATTTTCGTTTTTCAGATCTGATGATTTTTGAGGTTTGTTTCTGTGTTTTGAAGAATTCATCACGATTTTGATCAGTTTTATGGGAACTCCAGTTTAGCCAGGACCTAATTCTGACTTCTATGGCCTTGTCACAGGTGTCATTCCACCACCTGTGTTTGCGTTTCCTTGGGGGATTGCTGATGTTTTGTGAAGCTTTCAAGAGTGTGTCCTTGAGTTCTAGCCAGTTTGAAGGAGCATCGTTGCAGATATTCGCAAGGAAATTGTCTGAGTTCTGTCTCAGAAATTCAGGGTCGATTCTTGGGTTTCTGATTGTTTTGGTTTTCTTCCTGTTGGGTTGAAACTTTACTTTAACAAGAGATAGGTGGTGGTCGGAGTCAATAATTCCCTTTTTGACTTTAACGTTCATAATTTCTTTTTGGTTTTTCTTGGAAATAGCCACATGGTCTAGTTGAAATTCTCCTAAATGCCTAAATGCATGTTCGGGGATCTCCATGTCATTTTCTTTTGTGGAAGTGCCAGGAAATGGGTTGACATCAATTTCAGATCGAAATTCTCGCAGAAGCCAATTAAACGTTCTCCATTTTTATTGGTTCTTTTGTGAGCAGGGTAAAGTCCTACAGTGGTCCTAAATTTCTTCTCTTTGCCAATTTGTGCATTGAAGTCCCCCAGCAGAATTTTGACATGATGTTTTGGAACTTTGGCTGTAGTTTCTTCTAGTAATTCCCAGAAGTCATCTACCTTCTGTGGGTCTTTTTGATTGTAATTGTTTGTAGGTGCATGTGCATTGGTTAGTGTATAAGCTTTGTTTCCTGATTTGATTGTCATTAGCGAAATTCTTTCAGAAGGAGATGCAAAGTATAATACCGAATTTGTGATATTTTTTCTCACTGCAAAACCAGTGCCAAATTGTAATATTTTGTTAGGGAGGAGGGTAGCTGGTTTACCTTTATAAATTCTATAGTTTCCTGATTCAAAATAATTTTCGTCACTGTACCTAGTTTCTTGGAGTGCCAGAATTTGGATGTTGAGTTGGTCTAATGTGTCTGTTAAGTGCTTCAACTTTCCAATTTTGCGAAGCGTGTTGATGTTTAAAGTGCCAATAAAATGTTTTTCCTTTGGGCGAAGAGATTTGGGAAGCTCCGATACATTCCCGCATGATGTTCTCGGTCCCCCAGAATCCGATGGCCGAGAAAACCTAGTATGAATACTAGGGCCTGGGGTAGTAGTATCATTAACTGACGTTGCCATCATGCTAGTAAGTTGAAGATAATGGGGAGATTGATCTTTGTCAATCTCATAGTTACAACTAAGGTATTGAGCCTCAGAGGTTGCCTCAAGATGTTTTCTGGCTGTGCCTGTTTTTGGTCCGCGAGAGGTATTTTATTTCCCTCAAGCCCTCCGGACAAGTCCGGCGAGCCCCCCGATCCGCCACCTGGGACGCGCCCGATAGGGCAACAGGCAAAACCCCCACGGGTATATTATTATTATTATTATTATTATTATTATTATTATTATTATTATTATTATTATTATTATTATTATTATTATTATTATTATTATTATTATTAAGGGATACTTTATTACACCATTGTTCACTTCAAACCTTATACCCCACGGCTCTAGAATACATATTTTTTGTAAATTATTATTAGTTTTACGTCCTAGTACTACTTTTTCGGATAAGCCGAGGTGCCGGAATGTTGTCCCGCAGGAGTTCTGAGGGATATGAGCACATTTAAATACTATCGTACTGAGCCAGGGTCGAACCTGCCAGTTGTTTAGTGTCGGCTCCTTGGCTGAATGATCAGCGTGCTGGTCAGAGGACACCGGATTCGACCGGGTTGAGGATTTTAACCGGGTAGTCGACAGTTAATTACTCTGGATCCGGGACTGGATAACCTTCTTCATCTACACACAACAGAACATACTACAAACCACTACAGAAATACGTAATAGTAAATACATCACTCCACCTAGGGTTGGCGTCGTCAGGAAGGGCATCCGATTGTAAAATTAGGCTAAATCCATACAAAATTCCAATTCCAGGTAAATGGAAAGATACTAGGATTTATTATTATTATTATTATTATTATTATTATTATTATTATTATTATTATTATTATTATTATTATTATTAAAGTTATATGAATTATTTCTCGATGTTATGTTATTTTGCTCAAGGTTTTCTGTTCTATATTTTCATTCCCTGTAAGTGGGTCTACATTTTTGGCAATGTCTTGTGATTTGTTTTGTAATTCGGACTACTGGAAATGCGCTAATTTTCTTTCTTTATACAATATGTAAGTACGTAGCCTGTATCTTGTATTTTTAATGTCCTTTTAAACAGACATTGCGCATCTTTGAGTGTTTCCCTAATAAAGAAAACTGTGAAACGGTATTTATTCCCGCAGCCTCTGTACTTGCTTCATCACAAGCCCACTCGATTTGATCGCTTACAATATGGCGAACGTGGCTTTCAAGTAGATTCAAATATGGTGGTCCAATAGCCACTCTATAGTCCTCTTTCTAGCTCGTTGGCCCTAACTGACACCCATTTTGTTTCTTTGCCATCGCTTCCATAGAAACTACAAAGAAGATGTGTATTCTACTTTCAATTCTTGACGTTGTTTATATCAAACAGCTGGCCCATAATGTCAGCCATCTTTAAGACGAGAAATGTGAGGCGTAAGTCCCCCAGTGGTACGGCCGTGAACATACTCCAGGAATTAAGCAGGGATTGGACATGATCTTACATTATTGGGATGGGGGCCTCAACCCCGACAGGGCGCGTCCCCATGGCTGATAGGGGAGATTCCTGTAGATATGCAGGACAGGTGTGAATAAGGTTCGTCAAATTAAACACCCATGGATCAACGGAGGCAAAAGAAAAGGGTCAACGGTCGCTGAAGCAGAAGATTCCCAATGTTTTAGAGAGCGAAAGAACTAAACTCTGGGGCTTACAACCTCAGTTTTAATTCGGAGGAGCTGGCAATGCCTACCCACCCAACTAACTTCAGCGTAAGGTATGGTGGAAACACCTTCTGGAAAGACTACTCAGGGGGCAGCCGGAAACGAAAATCCCCCACTGCCGTGAGCAGTGCAGCCAGGCCTTTGAGAGCCTGGAATGTCATGCAAGAAAGAGTCGGAGCCTCCCAGAACCTCCTCAAGAAAGATACGAACCAAGCAAAAAACATCTGCTCGGAACAATGAAGATCAACACGCTCCTTAAAGTCGGAAAATTAAAACAACTTACTAATGTTTTGAGAGAAAGAGATATTTACATACGTGCACTTCAAGAGACAAGATACCTTGATGAAAATCACATGGAATCTAGTGGTTATAGAATTTACAAAGGAAAACCGGCAATAAAAAACAACGCAAATATAACGATCCTAGGTACAGCCTTTATGGTTAAAAGTAACATTTTGGAGTCCATCATCAATTTCACCTCACCAACAGAGATGATCTCGTTTCTTTGTTCTTGAGATCTGGCAATGATTATCAATGCATATGCGCCGATAAATGACGATAACAAGAAAACCCCGGAGAAGGTAGATGACTTTTGGGATTTCTTGAAGATACAAAGTCAAAAATTCCACAACAATATGTGAAAATTTTGGTTGGTGATTTCAATGCTCAGATAGGTAAAGAAAGAAGGTACAGGAAAATTGTGTGGGACTACCCATCAAATAACAGAACGAACAGAAATGGCGAAAGATTAATCAATTTCTGCATACATTTTAACTTGAAACTTATGTCTACACTCTTCAAGGTACTCCCGAGAAAGGAGGAAACATGGACATCTTCTAACACGTTGCTGGGGAGGTTTCAGATCGACCATGTTGCTATAATGACCAGAAAACGAAGGGAAATTTTGAACGTCAAGGTAAGAAAAGTTTAAACATAGATTCGGACCACTAGCTCTCGGAGATTAAAGTAATATTCCAACCACCAAACAAAGAACCAAGAAGAAGCTTAGAATTTATACAGATATTCTCAAACAAAATAAAGTGACATATTGTGAAAAATTGTCGAAGCTGAATATGATCAGCTGGGAAGAGATCAAAAAGTCAACGTTCAAAGCAGCTGAAATTTTGGGGAATCCAGCGACGAAACGAAAACACAGGTGGTGGAATGAAAAGTGTGATGAAGCTTTGGACAGAAGACTACAAGCATGGAAGAGGTGGCATTCCAACAAAAACTAGGAGATATGGGAAACTTTCAGAGAAGAGAGGAAGAAATCATACGATCAGAGAAAGGACATTATGATAGAAGTAGGTTAGATAAGATAGATGATTTTCGAGGAACTACAGGCATACCAGCCATCATGTTTGTGTTTCAAGCGGGAGGATGGTAATGTATTAACGAACAACAAAGAAAATTGTCAATTTCTCGGAGATTACTTCAAAATGTTGCAGAATTGTGCAGAACCTATGGAAAGATTGGATACGAAAAATCTGTCTCAGGATAACCATGATTCCAAGCCACCGAGTCCAGAAGAGATCATGGAAACAATAAATGAGCTTAAGAAAACAAAACACCAGGTGAAGATGAAATTATTGCAGAAATGTGTAAGTTCGGAGGAGAAACTGCAACAAAAGTAATCCACGCTGTCATAGGAGTAATTTGGAGAGATGAAAAGATCCTGAATGGTTAGAAGTGTGCTCTTATACACACACTTCGCAGGAAAAGTCTCCGGACTAACATCAATAACTATAGAGGCATCTCTTTACTCCCAATCACATACAAGATACCCTCTAAAATACTAATGAGTAGAGTTGAAGAACAAACAGACCATCTCATTGATGAGTACCAAGCTGGATTTAGAAAAAGAAGATCATGAGCAGAACTAAAATTGAACCTGAAGAGCATTCTCAAAATAAGAGCTTTGAGAAGCCAGAACACCGTGGTAATATTTGTTGATTTTAAGAAAGCGTATGATTCAGTCGACAGGCAGACTCTATTTAACGTCCTACAGGAATTCGGAATTGACAGGAAAACAACAATGTTAATAAAACAAACCCTGAGAAAAACTTTCTCAAAAGTCAAATTCTGCGTTGAAATTTCTGAACCATTTGAAATAAAAACGGGAGTCAGACAAGGGAACTCCTTATCACCAATTCTCGTAACACTGTTCCAGAATAAATCATTATAACCTGAGAAAAAGCTTAGGAAGTGAAAGAAATAAGGTGAATACACTTAGAGCGGAAAGGACAGAACTTCGAAATTAAGTGTTTGGCTTAAAATTCTCCTATGAGAAGACGGAATACATGGAATATGGACATCAAAGGGAGAGACACTTAGAAGAGTGAAGTTATTTTAAAACTGAGAAATTTAAATATGTAGGGGAATGAATACAACCTAACGGATTGGATAAAGGGGCGAATAGGACAAGGATTAGAAAACTAGAATTAGCTTAAAAGTTAATCCAGAACAGAGCAACAAGAGAGCAATATCTTACAAGGCGAAACTTAGACACTACAGCACAGTGGTAAAGCCAGAGGGTCTCTACGATTCAGAGAGCCTGACTCTTAATAAAATGAGTGAGTTTCAAGAACCCGAGAAAACGGAGAGTAGAATCTTAAGGAAATTTTTAGGACCACTGGAAAATGGGGAGTAGAGGAATAGAAAATATGATGATCTCTACATATACACCGAAAAAATCGCTGTCACCATGCGAAAGCAAAGGCTAAAATTCTATGGGCATCTAGAAAGAATGGATGAGAAACGGCTAACTAAGAAAATATTCAAGTACATCACTGGACTGAAAGCTTCGAAGAGGTAAAAAGAGATGCAATAGAAAGTGGACTTACAATGGATATGATTCACAACACAAAAGAATTTAGAAGCCGAGTGAACAACATCAAAACATTCCAGGAGAAACCACCAAAATGTAAACCCAAATAGGTCATATCTGAGAAAGAAAGGAAGATTAGAAGTGAAAAGTTGAAGAGGTTCTGCGATGAGAATAAGAATAATAAGAAGAGAAAGCATTAGCTTCAATGCGGTACATAGGCAGGTATTTCCCTTTCTTTTCCAGTTCCTCTTGTTCACCTCGTTTGTTCAACGTTAAACATTCTGATCCATACAGCACATCTGGTTTAATTATAGTTGTGTAGTGCCTGACTTTTGCCCGGAACGATATCGATCGTTTGTTGTAGCGGTGTTGAGTGAGTTTATAAGCCTTGCCATCTTCTTCGACCTCTCCTTGCAAGTTGTGTTATCGCGTCCATTTGAATGGTTCCATCATTATTATTCTTCTTAGTTCGAATGGGTCCGCCTCTGTGGTGTAGTGGTTAATATGATTAGCTGCCACCCCCGAAGGTCCGGATTCGACTCCCGGCTCTGCAACGAAATTTGAAAAGTGGTACGAGGGCTGGAACGGGGTCCACTCAGCCTCGGGAGGTCAACTGAGTAGAGGTGGGTTTGATTCCCACCTCAGCCATCCTGGAAGTGGTATTCCGTGGTTTCCCACTTCTCCTCTAGGCAAATGCCGAAATGGTACTTAACTTAAGGCCACGGCCGTTTCCTTCCCATCTCCCCGCAAGGCCCCTGTTCAGCATGGCAGGTGAGGTCGCCTGGGCGAGGTACTGGTCATTCTCCCCAGTTGTGTCCCCCTGACCCAGAGTCTGAAGCTCCAGGATAATGTTCTTGAGGCAGTAGAGGTGGGTTCCCTCGCTGAGTCCGGGGGAAAAGCCAACCTTGGAGGGTAAG
Source organism: Anabrus simplex (assembly GCF_040414725.1). NCBI lineage: Eukaryota > Metazoa > Arthropoda > Insecta > Orthoptera > Tettigoniidae > Anabrus > Anabrus simplex. The sequence goes on from NC_090265.1 coordinate 848,203,884, forward strand.
CAGATTAAGAAAGAAAGTTCGAATGGGCCTACTTTGGACCACGCTTGTTCAACTGTTGGGCTTTGATCTTTGCCCAATATCGGCACATTTTCTGAAATCCATGGACTTCTTTCAGGGTATTTCGTATAGACATCTGATACTTCCAATTCCTTACCATGTCCTTCTCAGATTTCGTCAACTAAGTGGTACGAATCTTCTTGATCTTCTTGAAAAACGTTTGAATGACAAGGCCAGGCCAATAGTGACTGTTAACAACAACTACCAAAATAACAATATTAATACACTTTCATTAAGACTTAATTGCCTGCTATGACACTGCCTGCATCACCTGATTCAATCTACTGCATTCCATTACTTTTGTTTAAAATGTAACAATTTCGTATTTTATTTATTTATTTATTTATTTATTTATTTATTTATTTATTTATTTATTTATTTATTTATTTACTGGAGCCTCCATGGCTCAGATGGCAGCGCGCCGGCCACTCACTTCTGAGTTCCGTGGTTCAAATCCCGGTCACTCCATGTGAGCTTTTGCTGAACAAAGCGGAGGCAGGACAGGTTTTTCTCCGGGTACTCCGGTTTTTCCTGTCATCTTTCATTCCAGCAACACTCTCCAATATCATTTCATTTCATCTATCAGTCAGTAATCATCGCCCCAGAGGAGTGCGTCAGGCTTCTGCAACCGGCACAATTCCTATCCTCACGGTTAGATGGGGTCTTCATTCATTCCATTCCTGACCCGGTCGAATGACTGGAAACAGGCTGTGGATTTTCATTTCTTTTATTTATTTAATTAGTTTTATTACTTAAGCACTCGAATTTTTTTACCCAAACCAAGGAGGTAACAAGTGTTCGGAAAAGTTTAAAGCAAATTTACAAGGTGTGATACTACACGTTAACAAATTATAGTCAGTTGAGGCACAAAATCAAGTTTGGTACCTGCGCTGTGGCCTAAATATGTAATTAATTTTATTCATAATGTCGCTTTGAAGTAATTTCAACTTTCTTGAATAACAAATTACAAATCTATATAGGAAGATGATTTTAAACAATGATGCTTGTTGATGATGCTTGTTGTTTAAAGGGGCCTAACATCTAGGTCATCGGCCCTTAAATAATGATATGCCGTAGTTAATATAATTCAAAATTCAACTGAATTTTTCTTGGTCGCCATTACAAGCACCTGAAACCTTATTCCACGTAACAGAACCGCAAATTAAGAACGCAATTGTCACAAATAACGTAATTTACACCGTGGTGTGACTCAATTTTAAAATTATGAACAAATACACTTCGGAAAATGTTGTACTTTTGTTTATGTATCAGAAAAAGCAATGATGGGAGTGGGCCGGTAATAAATGTGACAGTTGGCACCACAAATATACATTGGAATCCTCCATATTACACACAATTAAGTATTGCATTTGAAGTATAATTACACCAGTATGATGGTGAGGGAAGGGGGAGGGATGGTCGGCTGCAGCATGGTTCACCGGGCAGACACAGTACTGCAGTACACCACATATACAACTAGCATTACAACAAATGATTCAGCAGTAGTTTAAATTTTTTAGCTTTTTCGCCTGGATATTGTAACCATTGCGGACACTGCAGTCACAATGAAATCTTACTACTCAATTGAAGAGCTTACCTCAGGGATAAGTAAGTGGATTTTCACTTCATCAGGTTTAGCTGGTCAAATCTGGTCCTGGTTGAAAACAATTCTTCAGGTTCTTATACTTTTAATTGCTTTTTATTATCTAATTGTAGTGCTTGACCTGAAACGCTCAGCAGAGGAGAGACAAATGTGGTTGCAGCAACAAGCCTTTAGGATATGTGGGAATGTGGGATCAGACATCAGACAATTCGAAATACACACATCGAAGTGGGGTGTGGAAGGTGTTGTGTAATGTATGGATAAAACCGAGTAGATTTACCAGGTGAAGGATATAAAGCGACCAAACTATCACCCGTGAAATCCATGTGCTACAAACTGTTTATTCACATAATCAGGAAATAAAATTGAGTAACACTTTTTCGGTCACTTCTTAGCCTTGTTTTACTGTGTCCACGAAGGTAAGCAATGGAATGATTGATTGAATTTGCCACATTTATACTGTTTTCATCTTACTGTATTATGCTCGGTTTATTTGGCAGCTTTCACACATTTCTTAGAGAATTTTTTACATTTATTTCTTCAAGAATAACAGGTTACGGGTATATTAGTGAACGAGATGTTCAGTACAGATATTTCAGAATCTTTACAGCAAGCAACAGATCTCTACCAGTTGTATAGAGTTCATTTCCCATGTTTGTAATTGAATCGGTTTCTTCAGAAAAGCCGTAAGTCAAAATAAATTTTACAGGAGAACACAAAAGCGAATGTTTAAGTTATCGTAATTCAAACAAAAATATTTTTTGTTTTATTTTCTTCAATCAAACATCCCGACCAGAGCTGCAGCTAACCTAACCCTCAGAATACCCTATCAGATCCACCCTCTACAATAACATTATTTTGTTGTCAGTACAATTTGAAAATGGAATTCGTTGCCCATTGACCTAAGGGACACCCTATCTGAACCGATATTTAAAAAAGAAATGTTGGCAGCAGTACTTGGACTCAAGCTGAGTGTAAATACATGAATTCTGTTTTCCTGTTTGTTATTTCATTCCGTGTGTCAAAAATATTTAGTAAATTTGCTTTTATTGATGCATTAGGACAATTTTCTTTATTCGAGGTTATTTTGTATACGTTTCTTTTTTTCTTTCCTTTAATGTGTTTTTGTAACTATGTGTAAAGTTTAGTATTATTGTGTGTGTGTGTGTAATAAATTATGTGTAATAAATATTAAACTATATGCACATTATAAGACATTATAAGACTTTATAGCCTGAGTAACACAATTTTATTATTTATTTAATCGTATGGTGATTATAACTACAAATTTATAAGTCCAGGTCCAAGTGTTTCAGCCACTCTACAGCACTTCCTGAAAGATGAAACAGGTCGCTGGGGCTTCCGGAGTAGGCGTGAAGAGGGCAGCGCAGGATAACATGGTCCATGATCTGCTCCTCTTCATTGCATTCACACATTGGAGAATCCATCCAACCCCACTTATGGCGTAAGAAATTGCAGCGTCCATGCCCAGTTCTCAGTCTGTTGAGGCGGCACCATAGTTTTCTTGGGAGGTCGAATCTCCTCATTTTCAGGGTTGGATTTAGGTCATGAGCATTTGTTCCTGATGTTGAAATTGACCACTCATCCCGCCAGCTCCAGTTTAGCTTAAAATTATCGCTCAAGAGGCGCCCAGGAAGTATACTTGCTGGTCTCCTAGATCGAAGTCGTCGTGGCGACGGGTAACAAAATTCCTGGTGAACTGGTAATGAGGGAGATGGCCAGATCTTCTTTGCTTCTCTCAGAAAAGCTTCCTTTCTCCTCAGGTGGGATGGTGGGGTATGACTAAGTACAGGTAACCAGTGGCGAGGTGTTGACTTTACAGTACCAGTTATGCAGCGCATGGTATCATTCAACTTAGTATCCACTTTATATACATGTGCACTTTCCAGCCATACTGGGGCACAGTATTCCGCTGCAGAGTAGACAAGGCTGATACCCGTTAATCGTAAGCAGTCAGCCGAGGCTTCCCAGGAACTGCCACAAAGCTTGTATAGGATGTTATTCCTTGTAGCGATTTTGTGAGAGAGCTTGGTGAGATGTTGTTTGTAGCTCAGAGTTCTGTCCAGTGTGACTCCTAGATATTTCGGGAACGTTGTACTTTAGTTTTTCACCAAGGAATAAGACAGATGGCTCATAGTTTGCGAGTCGGTTAGAGAACATGAAAACATGAAACCTTGGTCTTAGAAGCACTTCGAATCAAACGCCAAGACTTGAAGAAAGTTGCCATTTTGACCAAGTCTGCTGAAAGAATGCCTTCTCCATCCTCAAAATTTCTGCTTTGAGCTACCAATGCAATGTCGTCTGCATAGATGAACTTAGTAGCTGTGGTTGGTTATAAGTCATGGATGTATAGGTTGAAGAGAACTGGGGCCAATACTGATCCCTGTGGGAGACCGTTATTTAATTTTCTTTTGCGACTTTTAGAATCACCTAGGAATACTACAAACTCTCTCTCACAGAGCATGTTGGAAATTAGGTTTGCAATTTCCAAGCAGGGAATTACTTCCAGCACTTTAAGAATTAGTCCATGTCGCCAGACAGTATCATATGCATTTGTCAGATCAATAAAGACAGCTGTGGATTTTAACTTATTTTGGAAGCCTGTCTCGATGTGAGTGGTAAGAGACAAAACTTGATCAGTGCAGCTACGATTTCTCCTGAAACCAGCTTGCTCTGGGGGAATTACAGCGTCAATGAGTGGTGCTATCCTAGTGAGGAGGACTCGCTCCAAGAGTTTATAAGTGCAACTGAGAAGTGCTATTGGGCGGTAGTTTTCAGGTCTCTGCTCCGACTTTCCAAGTTTAAGAATGGCGATCACCTTTGACCGTTTGAACTGCTTCGGCAGGTTATTAGTCTGAAGGATGTAAGTAAAAAGAGAAGTGGTCCATTTTATGCTATGTGGATATTTCGAAGGAATTCGTTGAAGATATTATCAGGGCCAGCAGCCTTTCCAGTTTTCAGCATTTTGATAGCAGCTTCAACTTCCTGAATAGAGAATGGTGTAGACAGTTCCTCATTCTTCTTTGTTCCATGTTTGAGCTCGGTGAACTTACGTTTCACAGTTTTCGTATGGCATTTATCTCTCTTGGCTCGGATGACTTCAACGATTCTATTTGCAATGGCATCTGGGCTCAAGTTAGTGCACTACGTTTTAGAATAATGTAACACCGTGTAAATAAGGTATAATAATAATAGTAATAATAATAATAATAGTAATAATAATAATAATAATAATAGCGGATTACAGAGAAGAGTGAAGAAGACGAATTGCTGCCAACCAATATTAGGATTGAGAATGGAGAATAATAATAATAATAATAATAATAATAATAATAATAATAATAATAATAATAATAATAATATGCTTACTAATCCGTTCGAATAGTATGAGGTTTAAATATGTTGTAGTATTTTGGTTTAGCCACAATCTTGGTATGTTAAATTACTTATAGGGCTTTTGGCAAAAAATGTTTGCCTAAGGGGGCTTCTGCCATGGAAAAAGTAATGAGATATCATTAATTTGTTTATTTTAACGTTTAAAATTTCAGGAAGCATATCAGTACTTATAATATGTGTTCATTCTAATAAGTAGCTGAATACATATGCCTACTAATGTTATAACATGCTCTAACCCTCGAGTACTAACATCCGGTCTCTGAGACAGACCGCCCAATTATTCACCTATAACTTTAGTGCGCATGCTTCGCTTACGCTTTGCTCATTGGTACCTCAGTCACGAGCGAGACATCGGGAAGTGCGGACGTGTGAATGAGCTGAGGTGCGCAATATGGGAATAACGATACAGCAATACAGGCTAAGAATTGGAAGATGGCATGGTGCAAGGCAGTGTTGGAAGGAAGGTGGAGTTGAGAGAGGAAGAGAAATTAGTGGTTATAAAGGACTGTTGGAGATTATGTTGTGTGCGACGGTTATTGCGACGCTGCTGGTGGTAGGAGGTATAGAACAAAATCCGGGTCCAAACCAGGGACCGTTCGGCTGGGAGGAGCTTGAAGAGATCAAGAGAGTGGTGAAGAAAGCAAGCAAAGGAGAAGAAATTAAGGAAATGATGCAGGAACACCAGGCAACCCAAATGAAGGAGATGAAGGACTTAAAAAGTTTTATAAAAGAAGAAATTGGAGGTGTAAATGACAAGTTAGCGGAGATAGAACATGAGGTAGGGAGCTTGAAAAAGAAGGTGGTGGTACTGGAAGAGGAATTAACAGCAACGAAGAGAGAAGTGAGGTTAGCGAGGAACGAATCAGCTAGAAAAAATGTGTTTGTGTATGGTGTACCTGAGGAAGGATCAGAATCAAATGTGGAATTAGTATTGAAGGTGGTGGACTTAGTTTCGAACAAAATGAAGATAAACTTTTCTGAAGTCGATATAGATGATATATATAGAGTGGGAAGGAACAAGGGACATAGGTTAAGATTAATATCAACCCTGATGGCTGATATACTTTTAAGGAATGCTGGAAATTTGAAAGGATCGAACATTTATTTGAAGGCTGAGATAGAGAAAGAAGACAGGATGCGGTCGGATGTCTATAAGCGGCATATGTGGCGTGCTAGAGCGCAGGGATTGCGAGTCAAGATAGTGGGGAGGTGTCTGGTTACTTCAGGCAGAAATTGGTCGCGATCGTGGACACAGGAGGAACTGCTGAGGATGGAAAAATGTGAGGAGGAAATGAGTTGCAGAAATCGAGAGCAGGGCGACATCAGTACTGAGAAGGAAGAGAGAAGAGGGGACTGCGGTGTCAGCGGGCAGATAGCGAAGACAGCAGAGTCCTTGGTGAGTCAGAACAGCCCAGGAAGGAGTGAATCAACAAGTAGGACACTAGACCGAAGTGAAGTGGATACAGGTAGTGAAGAGGTGACGGGAAGGGAAAGGAGTCAGGGTAGTGACTCAACCTCCCCGAATAGGAATAATGCAGAAATAAACCTGGAGAGAAAGCAGGCGTTAAATAAGGCGAGATCCTTAAGTTTAAAAGATCTATGGGGTGGGAAAAAAGGCTCTGGCACGGAAAAGGGGAAGGATGGGGCTGAGAAGAAAGAGAGGGATGGGGTGGAGCCAAAAGGAAGAATCACGAGAAGTAAGGGGGGAAGTGGTGAAATGCAGAAGTATAGGGAGGGAGGGGGAGGAAATAAATAACTAGATATGGTGATAGGGATGCTGAATATTGAGGGGTTGATGGGGAAGTTAGGGAATAAGGAAATTGTGGATTTAGTGAAAGATTTTGAGATTATTGCTCTAGTAGATACGTGGTTAGGGAAGGGGGTTGAAATTACATGGGACGGTTATAGAGTAGTTAACGTGTTAAGGAAAAAAATAGGGAAGAGGGGCCGAAACCCAGGGGGCATAGTAGTTTTAATAAGAAATGAGATAGCTGAATGGGTGGAGACGTTACAGACTCGGGTAGAAGGGGTAGTGTGGTTGAGAGTAAAAATGGGAAGGGGGCAGCGGAAGCAATTTGTCTGGCACTGCTTTATAACCATCCGAGCGATTCAGTGTATGCAAATAAACTTTTTTTGACGAACTGATTGAAGAAATAAACACAATTAAAGGAATGTATGTAGAAGATGGGATGATTTTATTGGGGGATTGGAATGCGAGAGTGAGTAATAGAGTACCGGTATACGGGAAAGAAGTAAAAGTAGACGGGGTACTGCAAAGGAAGAGTAAGGATAATGTTGTAAATAGTTATGGAGAAAGGTTATTAGAGTTATGTGCTCTAGAACATTTATTTATTTTAAATGGGTGGATGAAGGGGGATAGTGTGGGTGATTTGACGTATATTACAACAAATGGAGGGAGTGTGGTGGACATAGGAATAAGCTCAGAGATAGCGTTAAGGAGAATAATAAGTTTTGAGGTGTTAGAATATGGGTTGACAGAACATATGCCTATCAAAATAAAATTGAGAACGTTGGTCGCTGATGAGAAGGGAAAGATGGAGGAAAGTAAGGAGAGGTATAGGAATGGAGGATGGAAGTATGTATGGGATGATAATACTAAAGAGAAATTAAGACGACATTTGAAAGAGGAGGGAGATATATTAAGGGTAGGAATTGAAAGGGCGGTAGAAGGGAATGATATGGATAACGTGCTAAAATTAATTGAACTCCCTGTATGGAGGGTGGGGAAGAAAGTGAGGAGAAGGGTAGAGGGAAAAAAGAATAAAATGAATGGATGGTTTGATGAAGACTGTAGGAGAAAACGTGAGGTTGTAATGAGAGCCCTAGCGGAGTTTAGGAAGGACGGTGTGCAAGAAAAAAGGAAGGAATATTGTAAATTGAGAAGGGAATATAAGGAGGTATTGGATGAGAAGAAAAGAGGATGGAAGGAAGTGGAAGCTGAAAAAATAAATATTTATTGTAGAGAGAAGAAATTTGAGAGGATTTGGGAATCAATAAACAAGATCAGAAGAACGAAACCGGAGGTGAAGGGGGATAAAATAGGAGAAAACGAGTGGGTTAGGCATTTTAAAAGGCTTTTAGAAGGGGAGAGGAAATTGGGTAGAGAAATAGACAAGTCACAAATTGGAAGGGAACTGGAAGTAGGCATTACAATATTGGATGGGGAGATAACAAGGCAGGAGGTAATTACAGTATTAAAAAATGCTAGACCCAAGGCTGCAGGAGGTGTGAATGGTATTTCCAATAGTGTATGGAAAGAGGTAGGGGCAAATGAACTGATGTTGAGAGGGATTGTGAAATTCTTTAATAGGTTGCTGGAAACGGGGAAATTTCCTAGAGAATGGAGGAAGGGGGTATTATGCCCTATTTATAAAAATAAAGGAGCTAGTAGTGATCCAAACAACTATAGAGGAATTACACTCCTAGACTCGCTGTCAAAGGTGTACACAGGGGTTTTGGCGAATAGGATAACAAATTGGGCGGAACAGTACGGTAGGATATCTGAGTTCCAAACTGGATTTAGGAAAGGATGTAATACAGTTGATAATGTTTGGATTCTGGACACTTTGATTACAAAGTATGTGAGGATAGCAGGGCGTAAATTATTTATAGCAGCGATTGACTTAGAAAAAGCCTTTGATACGGTCAGTAGGGAGGCGCTATTTTTGAGATTAGGGGAGGTTGGAATGTCGAAAAAAATGAGGGTGGCAATTGAAACTGTCTATGAGGAAGTGTTTGTGATGATTAAATTGCAGGATGGAAGGTTGAGTAAGTGTTTTGAATCGAAAAGCGGGGTGAGACAGGGATGTAAGCTATCCCCGATATTATTTATATTATTTATAAATAATATTTTAGAGGGTCATGGTGGAGACGCATGGCAATGCCCTTGGGTAGGGAAAATGGAGGTTCCGGGGTTGCTATTCGCGGATGACCTATTGATTTTGGCTTTGACGGCAAATGGGTTGCAAAAAGGGTTGGACAAGGTAGTTGAATATACTAGGAAATGGTCTCTCAGAGTAAATGTAAGAAAGACTCAGATAATGGTGTGTAGGAAAAGGGGTGGGAAAAAGAATAAGGAAGTCTGGAGGCTGGAGCAGGAAGAAATTAAACCAGGGGGAAAAATTGAGTACCTAGGTGTAATAATTAGTAAGAATGCTTCTTGGAAAAATCAGTGTAAGAAGGCAAAACTTAAAGGAAGAGGAGCGCTTGCGGTAGTAGGAGTATTAGAAAAGAAATTTCCAGACGTTGAATACAAAATTCAGAAAACGGTGTTTAAATCACTGGTAATGGGCAAAATGCTATTTGGGGTTGAAGTATGGGGAATGGAGGAAGGCAGGAGTGAACTAAACCAGGTGGTGGCGAAATTTAGCAAGATCATGATGGACCTACCGAATTGTACAGCCAATGCCGGGGCCAGATTAGTCTGTAAAGAATCGATAGAGGTTGAAATAGCTAAGAGGGTGTTCAAGTACTGGATTAGATTGGAGGAAGGGAAGGGTGGGGCGTTAGTACAAGAAACGTTTAATTTTCAGAAAGGTATGACGAATGAAGGTTACTGGGTGAATAAGTGCAAAAAATGGTTACAAAAGGTTGGATTGGGGGTATATGGAGAGGTCTGGGGGGATGGTAGGAATAAATGGGTATGGGAAAGGATAAAGGGAAGACTACTAGATATTGAAAGACAGAGCTTAATAGGGGAATGTAGAGAGAGAGTCTCTTTATCAGTATTAAATAAATTGGTGGAAGTAATAAACCCGAAAACGGAGTTTGAGGGTAGAAGGGATAAGAGAGGTTTGTATTGGTGGGTGTTGGGTCTTCCGAGGAATAGGGGGTGGGTAGGTAGTGAGAATAGGGATAGATGTGTGTTATGTGGAGAGAAGTGGGAGGACCTGCATATTTTTAATCAATGCCGACCTTTGGCGGAGATAAAGATCAAACTACTAAGTAAGAAGGAGCTTCATATGGTAGGGGAAGCTATAAGATAACATCTTGGCTATGTAGAGAGTGGGAGAAAGGAACGAATATAGCGAAACTCTTAAATGTGGCCAGAGCTATATTTATAAAAAAATTGAGGGAGTAACAGGGGTTGTGCAGATAATGTGGTTCGTGCTGAGGGAGAAAGGGGGAAGGCATTCTGCTCAGAGGAATGGATATCCGCCCTGAGCAAATGCGGGAAGGGTATCATGGTAATCATGATATCAGAAGAGGGGGCTGTAGTGTTAGGGGAAAGGGGGAGAACACCTTGCCCTGTGGAAAGGTGATCCGCCTGGGGCAAAGGGAAAGCCTGAGAAAATTAGGTAAGCGTTGAGAAAAGGGGAGGTTGAGTAGGTTTGAGGGTAGTGTAAAGCTTAGGTGGAAGTAAAAAAAAAAAAAGCGAGTTGACTGAGTGAACTAATGGACTTGGAATGGAGTACTGTCTGTTGGTGTGTAAATGAGGAGTGAAAAAAATGGATTGTTTAAGTGTATTTGTGTGAGGAGGGAGTATATAGAAGGTATATGTGATAGAATTGTGATAGATTAAGTGGGAATGTAGTTAAGGAGAAAATGTTGGCAGTATGGAAATTATGAAAGTAGGTCATATGAAAAAAAAAAAATTAAATTGTGTAGATGCCTTGATGAGGGGTGTAAAATTGAGGGATTCTTGATGTTTATGTATTAAGTTTAATAGGATGGAAGAAATGGGAAATAACAGTTTGATGTAATTGAGGTGTTGTAGACTGAGAAGTCGGAGTGAACTAATGGATTTGGAATGGAAACTGTTTGTTTGTGTGTAAGTGAAATGTTAAAAAAAACAAGTCAAATTGTTTTAAGTGCGATATAAAATGATTGTTAGTTGATGTTTAAGTCTGAAGCTTAATAAGGTGAGTCGTTTTGATATATGAAGTGTGGTGCGGTAGGTGGAGAAGACTGAGTGAACTAATGGACTTCGAATGAAAAAAGTTTGTCTGTGTAAAAGTGTTAATTGTTTTAGGTGCGTTGATGAGGGATTTTAAATGGTTGTTAGCTGATGTTTAAGTCTTAAAGATTTATAAGGTGAGATGTAGATAGCGGGAGTAGTGCGTGAGAGGTGAGGGTGACGTATCAAGGGAAGAGGGAGGGGTGGGGGACTTGACCCCACTCCAAAGAAGTTAGACTTGAGCATGTCTGCACGGAAATGAAAAGGATGGGGAAGGTAGTGTGCTGACAATGGGCAAGAGTATGTGTGACGTACATAGCGGAAGTGTGTTGCAGGCCACCTGTTGGGTCTGGTTTCAGCCAGGGTGGCTTGTAACACATGATAAGGAAAGGAACACAGTGTTTGTCAGCGAGGGTCGGTGAGATAAGATACCAGTTCTCACGTGGCAAGGCTGGTGGCTGCTGTAGACGGGTTGGTGGGCGTGTGTTCCATGCCAGGGCTGTTGCAGCGACCAGTCTAATTAATTTTTAAAATTATTTTTTTAGGTGGTAGTCAGGGGTTGGGCTTTGGGTAGTTAGTAGTGCGGTATCGTCCTGCATGTGTGCTGGCTATCCGCGTACGTGTGGGATGATACTGAGTAGATGTAGAAGTAGTAAATGTAGTTAAGTAGTTTTAAGAGAGATGTAGTTGCTATTATTGCTTGTTTTCCTTTGTTTCGCTCTGTCTGTCTTTATTGCCTGTAAGCCGATGGTGTACACTAGGGTGGGCAATAAAGATATGTATGTATGTCATTGGTACCTTAAAATCAGTCACTTTCCTTATTGTTGCGTGAATGTTAAGTGCCTGGCTCAAGTTCTCAGCAAGAATTCCTTTATTTTTGTCTCTCAGACCGAAGTTAGTATTCGTGCTACTTTCTGCTGGAAATGAAAAGAAATGAATTACGAACGTGAACAAGAGTACGTGCTGAAATTACTACTGGAATCTGAAGAGAATGACGTGGCTGCAGACGTTTATGAAGATTTTGTGTAAGATCACCTTGAATGTCGTGAAGAAGATTCGGAGTCGGAATAGGACGTGGAGGAGTTTCAGGTTGAGCAAGATATTGATAATGGGACTTCTACACAACAAAAACAACAACGTAAGGTTCCGCACTTCATTGGAAAAGACAGTGTCATGAAATGAAAAATGCGTATTCCTCCTCAAATGTGAGAACTCGCTCAGTGAATCTCGTAGCTCATTTGCCTGGGGTGAAAGAACCGGCAAGAAATTTTACTTCTATTGTAGATATGTGGAACAGCTTTTATGATGCTAGAATTCTAAACATTCTGGTCGATTGTGCAAATCTTTCTATAACCAAGAATATCGAACTGCAAGATGATGGAGATTTAGTGGAATAAGATTACCTAGAATGCCGTGAAGAAGATTCGGAGTCGGAATAAGACGTGGAGGAGATACGGGAGGAGCAAGAAATTGATAATAGGTCATCTACACTACTTAGTGGATATGAAGGCTTTCTGTAGGTCTCTTGTACGTTTCTGATGTTCGTAAGACAAACCATTTTAACGCAACGGACTTATGGAAAACTAACTGTACATCAATTGAGATGTTTCGGCTCACTATGTCTCTGTAGAGTTTTGGGTTTCTGCTCAGGCATGTTAAATTTGATAATAAAAGAAACGAGATTTCACCGACGAGAAACAGACAAATAGGTTGAAATTCGGGATGAATCTCACCTTTTTGTGGCAAATTATCAAGCTAACTACACTCAATCGGTGTTGACGATAAACTTGAGGCTTTCAGGGGAAGAAGTGGCTTCCGTCAATACACCGGAAGCAAATCCAATAAATATGGGATTAAAATCCATGCGTTAGAATGTGCTAAAATGTTTTATACGTCAACTCTTGAGGTATATGTTGGTGAACAGCCCGATGGCTCATATTCTGTTGATAACAGCGCGAAATCAGTAGTTGAAAAATTAGTGAAACCTATTGCCAATACAGGTAGGAATGTGACATTGGACAATTGGTTCACCAGACTGGAATTATCTGAAAGTTTGTTGAAAAAACATAAATTGACTTTACTTGGTACAATAGAAAAAAACAAAAGACAGTTACCTTGTGAATTTCTGGAAGGCAAAAATAGACCCGTCGGCTCCAGCATGTTTTGGTTCCAGGAAAATTCTACCCTAGTATCATACATTCTTAGAAAAGGCAAAAATGTGCTGCTTTTATCCACAATGCATCGTGCCGACAAAGTTGACTCCAACACTGAAATGATCATGTTGTATAATGACACGAAAGGTTTTATTGATCTGGTTGATAAGCTTAGTTCAGTGTATAACTGTGCCAGGCAAACTTGCCGGTGTCCTATGGTAATTTTTTACAGTTTGATGAACATTGCTGCTATAAATGCTTTTGTGATAATGAACAGCAGCAATCCTAATGCTAATATGATGCGAAGAATTTTCTTAGAAACACTGGCATTCGATTTAATTGGATCTAAAAAGAAGATACACAGTCAAGCAAGTTCCAAACCTTGACTCCAATGAGAATTCAAGAGATCTGTAACATTCCAGCTGAGAACATGCCGGTGTCTGCACAGGAAGGAAAAGCGCATGGTCGGTGTGCATACTGTGACTCAAAGAAAAATCATAAAACGAAATACAAATGCTATTTGTGTGGGAAATTAATTTGCTTGGAGCACATGTGGTTGTTTGTCCCACTTGTTCTGAAAAGAAGGAATGAACATGGTGATCGACTGTGACTGTGAATTGTTCATTGCATCTGTGTAAGAATTGTTACTATCCGAGTTTTCTAGTTAATCATTGGGTTTTTTTATTTCTGTGTTGTTTTCTAGTTAATAAGTAAAAGTATTTATTTCTGTGTTTGTTTCTCCTGACAATGGTGAATTTATTTATTTCCTCTTTATTGTTAACAGTAACAATGCAAGGCTTAGTAATCAATTTTTGTAGTGATTTACTTGCTTTATAACATAAGGCTTCGATCACATTGGAGGCACGCCTGTGGAAGTGATTTGGTGGCGCGCGCGTGCGCAAGCTGGCGTTAACAGCAATGTGTTCACACTAAATGCAAGCAGGTGCAAGTAATTGTTATGAACAGGTCAGTCGAAATGGAGATGTCAGGCGATGAGGACATTGTTTTGGAAAACGGTGTTTTAAACTTTTTATTTTTGGATGAACAGGAAATCAGGGAAATGAGGGTGAACGAGTATTTTTTGGACAGAGAGGAAGATGGAGAGTATGCACGAATATTCAACGATTTGATTAGACAGCCTGATAAGTTTTTTGTATTCAAAATGATATCAGACACTTTCTGCTATATACTGGAAAAAATCACACCTAGAATAAGGAGGCAATCTAATTTCCGAAAGTGTGTATCACCCGAAGAGCTCCAAAACACTACGGCGTCACTGCTTCGATGGTCAGAAATCAACTGAGATCACGCACGCTTGCAACTACAAAACAAATATTTTTGTTTCGAAGTTGGGTCGGATCAAGCTTGCTTGTGGCCGGCAGTGTGAGCGGCGATGGACAGGTCACCACTTGTTTCTGTCGCTCTCCCGTAGATTTTGTTTATATGTGCAAGCTTGCGCACGCGTGCGCCACCAAATTACTTGCACAAGCGTGCCTCCAGTGTGATCGAAGCCTAAGAAATATTCATGTTTATAACTTCGGACTCACAGACCGATGTTAGAACTCATGTTAGGGTTTGTCATGTTAGTACTGGAGGATGTCAAAATTTTATACGGTAATTTCTCTCTTCAGTTGTACAAAAACACCTTAAATGAAAGTGTTTCTTCATCATTACCATTCTACGCTATCAGTAGAATAATCAGAGAATATTTTGAAAAATTTGGCAGCAGCAAATCTTCTATTTGATCACGTAATCTATTTCAATAATAGGCCAACGGGAAAGCTCCAAATAAATTCATCAGTGTTTAGTCCTGTGGTACGCAGTGCTTTAGTTGTTTAATATCAACAATCTCTTTCTTTTGGATTGATTTACATCCAAAAGGATATACCTTTCCTTTAAGCAGACACAACTTCTATCTATCACTTCATAAAGCAAATACCATCAATAAATTCTCCAACACAAAGCAATCCTGGTGTTCCAAGTGAATAATAAAAATTAAAGGAACTTGTACCTTCGAAGGACACTTCCTGATCTTTAGGTATGGCTTTATGCATACTTTCAATTAACAAGTTTCCGGGTCCATGGCTAAATGGCCTTTGGTCACAGGGGTCCCGTGTTCGATTCCCGGCAGGGTCGGGAATTTTAACCATAATTGGTTAATTTCGCTGGCACGGGGGCTAGGTGTATGTGTCTTCTTCATCATCACTTCATCCTAATCACGACGTGCAGGTCGCCTACAGGAATCAATTCAAAAGACCTGCACCTGGCGAGCCGAACTTGTCCTCGGACACTCCAGGCACAAAAGCCATACGCCATTTTATTTCAGTTAACAAACATGTACGTTTATAACATTTAGGCCACAATTATTTAAAATATAATATCATATTTGAATACGGCACGATGACAATGAATTTATTTCTCGCACTAGAAGAAGAAGAAGAAATACGCTCTAGATAATTTTTTATTGTATATATTCTGTCAATCGTTTTCATTTTTGTTTCACTACACTGAAGTCTGTATCATAAGGTAAAAAGAAATGACAACGCATAGGGAAATAGTGAGTTCTGGTGCAAAATCAGTTTAAGTTTACCAATGCCAGGAATAACCACACTATGGAATTATTTCTGTTTCGGACAAAATATTCATCAGAAAATATATGTAGGAGTTTTACTTTGGTTGGGACATATCTTTAACGTATTAGTTACAATAATCCAGTTATGAGCCATCGAATTGTATTGATTATGGTACTATATTTTGATCTTAGTAAAAGGTTTTCGATGCAAATTTTAATATGGTATATACCTCACTTCTAATTTAAACTCAAAATAAGTTTAAGACGGGAATTTAATATTTACCGGCAGTCGTCTCCTGGTTTTCTTTCAGAAACGTGTTTCCCTGTGTAATTCACGTAAGGTAAACCTTTTACTCTTGTCTCCTTAACTGTATATCACGTTTGTATTTCTTAACCTCTCCTGCCTTGTCCATTTTTTCAGAACAAGCAATATCACCATTCGCATCTACAACAATGTGCAGAGATCTACAAAGTTTACCGCTATTTTCCTGATAAAGAATCGTATTACCGCTCTCTAGCGAGCTGCCCTCGAAGCAGCTGTTTTTTTTTTTTTTAAGTCGATGACTTAAATGTTTTTAGAAAATATGCACAAACTGTAATGTATTTATTGCAGTGATACGTTTAATTTGTTATATACAATATTTTTCATCAATGTAATTCATTAAAGTATTACCTCTCAGGAATATATAATTTTATTAGACCTACTTACAGAATTATACGTCCGCCTCTGTGGTGTAGTGGTTAGTGTGATTAGCTGCTACGCCCGGAGGACCATGTTCGAATCTCGGCTCTGCCACGAAATTTGAAAAGTGGCACGAGGACTGGAACGGTTTGCACTCAGCCTCGGGATGTCTGCTGAGTAGAGGGGATTCAATTCCCACCTCAGCCATCCGAGGTTTCCCACTTCTTTAACTTAAGGCCTTCGCCGCTTCCTTCCCTCTTCCTTGCCTATCCCTTCCAATATTCCCATCTCTCACAAAATGGGATCCCTCGCTGAGTCCGGCGAAGAAACCAAACCTGGACGATAAACTGACCTAATATTTTCTTTTAAACTATAGCAAAGCAAAGCAAAGCAAAGCAAAGTCATCTCCGTACAGGCCATGAAGGCTCTTGGAGGAATGGAAGATAAAGACTTCCACTATTCGCAACCTCGGCACTTGGTGGAGTAGAGTGGTTAGCTCTGCGCCCGGCCGCCTCTGCCCAACGAATTAACCTGGTACTCATATTTGGTGCAGGTTGAGTGAACCTCAGTCATAAGCACCTCCGGAAGTGGAAATATCGTTTCCTACATTTATCGACTTCCTGAAGGGGAATATACTTGAACCCACGTCCTTCCAGGTGAACCGAGCACGCTTTTACAACCTTGTCCAGGCATCCCCTTTTTCTAAATTATAACTGGTGGTAGCTTTTCGGTGGGAGGGTGATCATAGATGGGATTAAAAATTAACAAAAATGTAGCACTTAGTCTGGGAAGGGGCTCAGCTTTGGCAGTTCTCCCAGAGACACAGGATTACATTAGTACGGTCCGCCTCCGTAGTGTATAAGCGCTATTAGCCGCCATCTTTGGGGACTCGGGATCGATTCCTGGTACTGCCAAAGATTTAAGAAAGGTAGGAGGGGTGGTATGTCGTTAAAATGGTACATGCAGCTCACCTCTAATGGGGGTATGCCTGAAAAGAGCTGCGCCACCTCAGGATGACACAAGTTTAGCCTGGGTACATTTTTTTTTTTTTTTTTTTTTTTTTTTTTGCCATCATAATTCAATTCGGACCTTAAGGGTTTGCGTAAATAACCGCTACAAAAATGTGTATACAATTATTTTTGGATCTCTGCATACATCACCTCTTTTCTTTCGTCACCATTATTTTAATATTCTTTCTTTCCTTCTTTTTCTTTCTTTCTTAATCCGTTTACCCTCCAAGGTTGGTTTTCCCTCGAACTAAGCGAGGGATCCCACCTCTACCGCCTCAAGGTCAGTAACCTGGAGCGTCCGACATTGGGTCGTTGGATACAACTGGAAAGAAGGACCTTTCCCAGGAGACCTCATCTGTTTATGCTGAACAGGAGCCTTGTGGGGTGGATGGGAAGATTGGAAGGGATAGATAAGGAACAGAGAAGGAAATGGCCGTGGCCTTAAACTGGGTACCATCCCGGCAATTGCCTGGAGGAGAAGTGGAAAACCCACAGAAAATCATTTCGAGGGTGGCTGAGGAGGAAATCGAACCCCTGTCTACTAAGTTGACCTCCCAAGGGTGAGTGGGCCCCGTTCCAGTCCTCGTACCACTTTTCAAATTTCGTGGCAGAGCCGAGAAGTGAACCGGGGCCTCCGGGGGTGGCAGCTAATCACGCTAACCACTACACCACAGAGGCGGACTATTTTAATATTACTTTGCAGTGAGTAGTTTCTCTCCCGGTCGTTTAATTTTTCACAAACTGATCAGATTTTGAAAGAGCTAGGGTGGGAAAGAAACGATGCGGCCTTCGTTAAGATATAGTTCATTTGCCTGGTGTGAAGATGGGAAACATGAAAAATCATCTCAGGCGCTGCTTTGTAATCAGACCGTTCCCTAAGTATGGCTGATGACCATTATAACAAATAATTTGTACTTGTCTCAGTACCGAGTCATTTAGCAATTATACAGAACGAAAATCCTCTTTTCCAAAAGAAACAAAAGCGCTACCGATTGTTCTGTAGTGCTCCAGCCTGCAGCCTGCCCGAACTGGTTCACAGCACGTGAGGAGGGGAAGGTGAGAGAGTGTTACGAGACTACCGTAAATTCAGTAGCTAAGAGGAAAGGGAACACAGCAGTGTTGCTGCGTTACAAGGGAAGGAACTATCATTTCGTGTTAAGCAAAGAATATCCAGCGGGTTCTGCCTTATACGGACTTAATCGGTTTTGTAGATAATCTTTTTCGTGACAGATACGTCAGTGATATTAAGTTACAAATATTTATAAACACGCCTAACGAGGAACGTATGGGAAATGTTTTTTTTAAATTTTTACAAGCTACTATGCGTCGATCCGACACAGATAGGTCTTATGGTGACCATGGGTAGAAAAGGGCTAGAAGTGGGAAGGAAGCGTCCGTGGTCTTAATTAAGGTACAGCCTCAGCATTTTAAAAAATGGGAAACCACGGGAAACCATCTTCAGGACTGACGACAGTGGGGTTCGAACTCACCATCTCCCGAATACAAGCTCACAGCTGCGCTCCCCTAACCGCACGCTCACCTCGCTCGGTTGGGAAGCGTCTGCCAAATTTAAGTGTAATAGGCTATTGAATAAGACGGAGAGTTTAGCTGTAAATAATTGTCATAACTTACCTTAAGTAATAATAATAATTTCATGTGGCTATTGCAACAAGGGCGGGCGGCATCTGCTGTTTGTGAGAAACTGCTTGTTCTTATGATAGAGGATGGTGTTGTGTGTACCTTAATTAATAGTAATTAAAATGTTATTCTTTTTACGTCCCACTAACTACTTTTATGGTTTTCAAAGACGCCGAGGTGCCGGAATTTAGTCCCGCAGGAGTTCTTTCACGTGCCAGTAAATCTACCGACACGAGGCTGACGTTTTTGAGCACCTTCAAATACCACCGGACTGAGTCAGGATAAACCTGCCAAGGTGGGGTCAGAAGGCTAGCCCCTCAACCGTCTGAGCCACTCAGCCCGGCTATTAAATTTTACCAAGCGATGCGAAATGGGGACACTCCCGTAACAACTTTTTAACTAACGGTGACCTGGAAGCTAATTCGTGGTGTTCAAGGCCGTCCCGCTGGAGCGCTGGCAATCAATGTCTTGCTGTATCTCGCAAAGTGGCACGTATTCTCTACAGTGTATTTGCTACTACAACGAGGTTGAAGACACGCGAATGAAAAGAAGTAACAGGTGTACACAGGTTATTAAAGTATGACCCATAGCACACAGCCTAGCTTGATGAGGAGAGTACTAATTTGGAAAACACCGAAACGAAAATAACAATAGTAAAAGGACAGGGAAGTGTAACTACCTACATAAATCTGTAATGACTGGCATCCGCATATTACTTAGTTGTTAGCCAGTGTCCCCGCTAAGACTGTTAGGATTTTTGCGTATTTCCACACCTTCCCGTATAATCCTAGACCTGTAGAGTAGACCTGAGGGTAAGAGCTCAAATATCTCGCGTTAAGATTGCTAGGTCGTCTGCAAATGCTAGGCAATCCATAACTAATTTTCCTCTGCCTAAAGTGATTGCTTGGTGAATTTTGAGAACTAATTTCTGTTTTTCGTCATGCTTGTATCACTTTTCCAAGGACCTAGTTGAAGTTGATTTCAAACGGATCTGAGATTTCCCCCATGAATTTAACCTTGGACTTCGTGTCTGACAGTGTCTGTTTTACGACTGCAAGTGTTTTCATGTCTAAACACTGTTCTTTAAATATTAAGAAGAGCGATTGGTGATCAATTGAATTAAAGCCATTTTTGGAATCAGCAAATGTGCAGACTAAACGTTTGCTACAAATTCTCTGATGCCTTAGGATTAGATTTAGGTTCACGACACGATCAGCCTGATCTGAATCCTGCCTGATATATTCCGATTTGTGGTTGTTGTTGTGTTCTTTTATATATTCTTCTTTGCGTTAGGGCCTACTAGGGACCACGTTCCATTTTCAATTCTTCATTCTTTGTTGTTGTTCCTTCCTTTCCTTCCAATATTCCTTCATGCTTCACTATGTTTCTTTTTATCTCTTCAGACCACTTTGAGCCGGTTTTCTTTGCCTCCCTCTCTCGGAATCCTTCCGTCTTTAAAACTTTCTTCCTGAAAAATTCTCTTTCCATTACTTCTTCTTCGCTGATGTTGTTTCTTTCCAAGTATTTTTTATCTCTTCAATCCAGGTGGTTGTTGACTTTTTCTTCCAAAGATACGTGAAGATCTTTTTTGGTTAGTCTATTGTCGTCCATTCTGTAAATATGTCCAAAAAATAGCAGTCTCCTCTTCCGTACCGTTTTCTATGTTCTGATAAATTCCGTTATTACTCCTTAATTTCCGAAATTCTGTAGTTTTTAGAGGGCGTTATATTTTTCTTATACTTCTTCTTTCTACTACCAATCTTTCAAGTTTATAATTGAGTACTAAGCGTGGAGCGTGGCATTGTATGGCAGTGAAAAATGGACGATAACTAGCTCAGAAAGAAAGAGAATAGAAGCTTTTGAAATGTGGTGGTTCAGAAGAATGCTGAAGGTCAGATGGATAAATCGAATCACGAATGAAGAGATACTGAATCGAATTGGTGAGAGGAGATCGATTTGGCTAAATTTGACGAGAAGAAGAGATAGAATGATAGGACACATCTTAAGACACCCAGGACTTGTTCAGATGGTTTTTGAAGGAAGTGTAGGTGGTAAGAACGGTAGGGGTAGACCAAGGTATGAATATGACAAGCAGATTACAGCAGATGTAGGATGCAATAGTTACGTAGAAATGAAAAGGTTAGCACAGGATAGGGTGGCATTGAGAGCTGGATCAAACCAATCTATGGACTGATGACTCAAACAACAACTAAGCATTCACTGGCATATAAGCATTCTGGTTTCACAATGTGGTGCTTTATTTCAAGATTATTAGATAAACATGTTTTGTTGTATATATTTTTGTAATACCATATGCTCCTTCCATTTTGTGTAGCTTTGCCTCTATAGCAGATTTTTACAAACAAATTTCTTGGATTGTTTCCCCCAAATATTTGAATTGCTTTACACTTTCGAAGATTTACTTGTATTGCTGCATTAGCCAGGCTTTCAGAGAATATGGCAAAATCATCTGCAAATGCTAGGCACTTTATTGCAACACCTTCGTTCTTTCTCCCCAGCATAAGTGGCATTATATTATGGTGCTTCAATTTTTCGTTCCAAATTCTCACAACGTTTTCCAAGATACAGTTTAAAAGGAGAGGAGATAAGCCATCACCTTGTCTGACAACTGTTTTTATTTAAAAAGGTCGCGCTATCTCACCCATAAATTTAACTTTTGAGACTGTATTTGTAAGGGTTTCGCGGATCAGGTTTGCCAATTTGTTTTAAATTATTTTAATAATTTTACTTATTATTATTATTATTATTATTATTATTATTATTATTATTATTATTATTATTATTATTATTATTATTATTATTATTATTGGGGTGATGCTTCTGTTGATACTTCGCACGTGAAAAAACATACAATAATGAAGTGAAACTATATTTTAAGTAGTGTACAAGAGAGATCTTTCCTTTATGCCTGCCGGGGATCCATCAACTCGCCCCTGGAAGTATTCTAATATGGAATAATTAAAACAGGGACTGTGTAAATCTGGGATTTGCAGCCATTCGCTGTGTTCCTCTTGACCGTCCGAGTTTCGTATTTTCTACTATACAGCACAGGGCTGCCACATTCCCTAAAAAAAAGAAAACCGCGAATTTGGAAACTGTCATGGAGTGTGTGGGATGCGATTGCTCCATCCGCGTCATGATTACATTAAGTATTGATAAGGTAAAATTCATCGGCTTTTTAATTAGTCACGGGATAATTAAGCGATTTCTGCCCTGTGAGTCTGTGAAAGAAGCCCAGTGGTCTTGTTACTAGCTGGACCTAACCAATCCAGACCAATGGTCTTGTCGTTAGCCGAACCTAACCAATCCAGACCAATGGTCTTGTCATTAGCCGAACCTAAGTAATTCAGACCAATGGTTTTGTCACTAGCCGAATCTAAGTAATCCAGACCAATGGTTTTATCACTAGCCGGACCTAAGTAATCCAGACCAATGGTTTTTCCACTAGTCGGGCCTAAGTAATCCAGACCAATGGTTTTATCATTAGCCGGACCTAAGTAATCCAGACCAATGGTTTTGTCACTAGCCGAATATAAGTAATCCAGACCAATGGTTTTATCACTAGCCGGACCTAAGTAATCCAGACCAATGGTTTTTCCACTAGTCGGGCCTAAGTAATCCAGACCAATGGTTTTATCATTAGCCGGACCTAAGTAATCCAGACCAATGGTTTTGTCACTAGCCGGAGCTAAGTAATCCAGACCAATGGTTTTATCACTAGCCGGACCTAAGTAATCCAGACCAATGGTTTTTTCACTAGTCGGGCCTAAGTAATCCAGACCAATGGTTTTATCATTAGCCGGACCTAAGTAATCCAGACCAATGGTTTTGTCACTAGCCGCAGCTAAGTAATCCAAACCAATGGTTTTGTCTCTAACTGGACCTAAGCAATCCAGACCAATGGTTTTTACACTAGTCGGGCCTAAGTAATCCAGACCAATGATTTGTCGCTAGCCGGACCTAAGTAATCCAGACCAATGATTTGTCGCTAGTCGGACCTACGTAATCCAGACCAATGGTTTTGTCAGTAGCCGGAGCTAAGTAATCCAGACCAATGGTTTTGTCTCTAACTGGACCTAAGCAATCCAGACCAATAGTTTTTTCACTAGTCGAGCCTAAGTAATCCAGACCAATGATTTGTCGCTAGCCGGACCTAAGTAATCCAGACCAATGGTATTATCACGGGATACTATCAGCAAGGCTCTCACCCATCAGACCCGCTTTGTTCGCCTCCCAGAGCGGGATCTAATCCACGCTATATCCCAGTCTATCCAGACCAAGATTCTAACCTACAGGGTCTCTGATATAAACCCAGAACGAATGCACGGTGTTAGTACTTAGCGTTACGACAGCTGCCTCAGCCGAAATTATATCACACGCGGCCGCCCTGCTTTAAGCGTGTATATAAACTAATATGAAATCTTACCTTAAAGATGCTCGAAGTGTCATACTTCCTCTGTTATACAAGCATTGTATCTAATATCCACCTTCTGGCTGACGCGAGTGAGTTCTGCCACTGTAGTGATTCTGATTTCAGTGCCTCCATTGTGTGAAGATTTGTTCGATACACTTTTTCTTTCAGTTCACATCACAAGTAGAAATCACACACCGTTCGATCTGGAGAACGAGGGGGAAATAGACCAGTACTGATCACTCTGGCTGCAAACACTGCCGAGATTGCAAGAAGGGAATCTTCTCCTGTTAAAACCACCCACGCGATATTTTAGTTCCGTTTCTTGGTACCTCTCTGCATTTACTGCCGTCTCGAAAAAAATAGGCCCAATTATTCGTCTTGCACTAACAACACATCAAACACCAATCTTTCTATCATAATGAGGGACTTCATAAACACCATTAGTGCTTTCTGCACACCAATAGCGAGAGTTATGACTGTTCACAAGACCATTACGAAGAACCAGGTCTCATCTGAAAAGAACACAAACTGTGGGTAGAATAAACGATCATTAAATGATGCAAGATACCACTCACAATATCTCACTCTAGATCAGCAGGTTTTAAGCAATGGGCCCGTGTAAATCTGTACGGTTTGATGTGTAACAGCCTGTTAGTTGTCTGTGTGCAGAAGAAACCGAAACTCCTACTTGTCGTGCTAATTTTGTGAGTGATTTATTCGGTGACCGTTCAAGATTCGCACCAGTGTCATCTAGCTTTTCCTCTGTTAAAACTGTTCGTGTGCGTCCATGTTTTTATTGAGCACTGAGCCAGTAGTTACAAATTTATTTACGACTAGCTGTAGTACCCGTCGTTGCCCGGATGGTTTCTGAATGTTTACCTTTAATATTTGTATTACCAGTTAGTTATGTGTGAGGTGAATTTTTATAGAATTCTTTTTTGACTTGCAGATTGATATGTTACGATCTATTATGTAGTTTTAGAATTATTTAGATGTGTTTGAATTCAAATTTTAGATTATTTAGTTTTTGTCCTTATGGAAGCTCGAATCGACCGGGAAGAATTTGATCCTGTCCAAAATTAATAAGTGATAACTATATGTATTCAGCCGTCGCACTATAGATACGATGTTCAGGATTTCAACTGTCAATGAGACTGTTCCACTCTCGCCCCACACCCCGAAGAGATAAAAATTCTGGATTGTCACCATTCATCTCAGTGGCCCCAAAACTGTAGATTCGACACTATTTTAGATTATTTTATATATAATTTCCTCCTCACACCCACCCCAAAGGGGGTTGAACCTGAACTTCAAAAATTCGGAGTGTCACTATTCATTTCAGCTACCACGAAAACTATGGATTCGATACTATTCTAGATTATTTTTACACCTTACCCCTCTCCCCCTGCCCGTAAAGGTGCTAGGGATGTCTTACCCCCACGCGATTTGTCTCCTGATACTATGTCATAAGTGGACTAAATTTGGTTGAAATCACTCCAGTGGTTAAGACGATATGTAATACATACAAACAAACAATGACATATATATATATAATTTTTATACTTCACCCCCTTTTCCATCCCCACCCAAAAGAGTCCTATGATTGTCTTACACAACAGTATATTTTTTCCAGATAGTAAGTCATATGTGTATCAATTTTGGTTGGCAGCTATGCCCAAACATGCATAATCTCGCTGCTGTAGAATCCTGGAGCCTACGTTGCCATGGTTCCGGCCGTTCGTTTCTTTATCTGATTCCTAGAGCAGGGGTAGTGTGGTTCCAATATCTCCATAACTGTTGATTTTAGGGCCTTAAACCATGGTTTTCGGGCCCGTAGGGCTTACCGAGTTTTGTTCTTTGCGTCAAGGGGATTAAAATTAGCCTTGTCTCGTCCTTGTACGACAAATTCGATTTCGCATATATTAGTCTATTATTTTTATATTTGTATATCTCTCCACGACGCCTCCCGCCCCCCCCCCTCGAATTCTTTTGAAAATAAAATTAAGCCCATGTTACTCACTGGCAATGTAGCTTTCTATAGGTGAAGTAATTTTTAAAATCGGTTCAGTAGTTTTTGAGTCTATCCGTTACAAACAAACAAATTTTTCCTCTTTATAATATTATAACAATACTGACTAGCATGTGTGCCCGTTCTTAGCACGGGAATTGGTAATCGATTTCACGATTCCTTAATGAATGTATATGTAGTTACATGCCTGTATTCAAACGTTTAATACGGCATGTTAAACTGATATTATTCTACGAAAGCACTTCGCAATAACGTGAAGTACGATAAAGCTGAACAAAGTGGAGAGAGAATGGGGTAAATCACAGAGTTTATTGAACGATACAGTTCCTGGTCCGAAGTTGTGCGCGACTTTCCCTATTTCTCGGTTGCATGTTGTTGTTCCTCTGAAACCAGGAGTGGCGCTGTGGCTGAAGACTTATGAAACCAATCGTTGACAATAACCTCTCTCATCATCTGTTCTATCGAAAAGTAAAATGGCTCTTTAGTTAAACCATTTAACACAACTTGAAATGACATGACAGCCTGTAAAACAGTCCATTAATGATAACTCCCTTGTTATCCTCCTATCGCAAAGGTGCACATGAGAAAAACCTTTTTAGAAATTGACTTCCATTAAGGCAGGTAGTTTTCCATTAAGGTTGGTTATGATTATTTTGTGGGAGGTTAAAAGCACCGTTTAGACTTCCTATAAAACCCCAAACCAATCCGGGATTTAGAAATAATATTGACCCTAATATCTACCCAAGGACAGATTTCAAGTTTGGTAGTAATACATAGCGTAGTTTCCCAGTTATAAGAACTCAACGGATGAACAGACAAATCAACAAAGAAGCTAAAAAAACGTCCGATCGAACTTAGACTGAAAAACGGTCCGTTAATGATCATTGTAGGTATCGAAATGATTCACATGAGAAGAACGTTTTAGAAATTGATTTCCATTTAGCAGGTAGATTTCAATTACGTTTGGTTGTTTATATATTAGCTTTAAAACCTACCCAGGGGCAGGTGGATTCTAAATGTTAAGTTTGGTAGTAATATAAACTATCCAGTAGTTTTCAAGTTAAGAACTCAGACAAACAGGAAAACATACGAACAAACAGGAAAACAAACACCAAAGCTAAAAAGATATACATTAAACCTGAAACGGATAACTAATGAACATTTCGCCAAAATAGTCAATGTACAGACACACGGTCGTTACGATTTTATTTATATTGCGCCCTGGTGGGGGTGTGATAAGCGTCATGCAATTATAATTAGTTATGGAGGAATATATATTTCATTTTCAGAAGCAAGAAGATCGTACTGTACATACAGTAAGAACAGGCCAGGCCGAGATGGCAGGTTTCACCATACCACAGACTGTTGTCTCCATTGAGATTAACAAAAACAATGAACAGCAGAATTAGAATTCTCAGAAATCGTGACGAGGGGGAAAGAGAAAGGCACGAGTTGTTGACTAGTTGCGGAAGGTTTTCATAGCCCCGAGCAGAAGAGGTAGTGACAAGAGCGCAGAGAGCCGGGTGCAAATTTCTGAGAAATGATGGCCGGGTATCTCCATGTAACTAGCGGGAGTTGAACGCGGGGTTGGCACTGGAAGAAAAAAATATGAGCCTTCCCGGTCACGTGGTTTAGGTGGACCAATGGAAAAATTCACTTGACCAAAGCAAGGCGACAACTTCGTATTGTAAGAAGCACTAGCGAGGCTAACTCCGTGGATTAAACTGATAGAAGGAAATGAATTATCAATTCAGAATAAAGTGGAATTTAGGAGCCTTACTATACCATAAAACTTATAAAAAGTTAATAATTGCGGGAGATTGCATGGTGTAATTCTGAGAATTCATGGACGCTATACGTTGATTGGCTGAACGCAAAGGAAGCCACTAAAGAGCGCGAAACCCCGAGCCGGCAAACGGCAGCTAAATTCGCGAATATATCCATTACCAACGAACGATAATAGTTGAGAATTGGTATAGAGCATTTGAGAACATAATTACATCATTGGATCATATATTAAAGCCACGGGCCAAACCGCAAAGTGTCGTATGAAGATATCGGGACTGCGCGTCCCAAGATGAACTCCGGTGAACTCGGAAGAGAGGGGATACAAGTATAAATATGAGGTCGTGGACAAGGACTGACAACTACTTCCGACAAAGTGTTCGGGCGGTCACCACGCCAGTGGTGCGTAACTACTTTTGACAGTGTGTTCGAGCTGATAGCACGCCAGTGGTGCGTAACTACTTTTGACAGTGTGTTCGAGCTGATAGCACGCTCGGGGTGCGTAACTAATTTTGACAAAGCGTTCGAGTGGACACCACGCCAGGGGTGCGTGACAACTTCTGATATTTGTTCGAGCCGTGATTACGCCAGAGGTGCGAGTGTGTACTTACTCGTGGAGTAGGGTTCGAAGTATTATATTGTTACATAGTACAGTGATTCATGACGTGATGTAGCTCATATTACAGTCTTGAGCAGTATACTAGTATGAAGTGTTTCAAATAGACAGGACTCAGTAAAGCATAACTTACGGAGTGTGAGATTCTACCAACAGATTAGGAAGTGCGTTACATGAGAACGGTCACGAGTGTTTATGTCACCTAGTAAACAGTCGATTCTAAACTGATACCTGGTCAGCTACACGAACGTGAGACGGGAAATTCAAGTGCGCGCACGGGCCGTTGTAAAGGGAATCCCGAGGCATCCCATGTTCCTAGTGTCCGGGAAAGGAATGAAGAATGTATGTCTACATTAAGTGGGCTAGATACAAGGCCGAGAGTGTAAAATTTGTGAGTAGAATTTAGGGTGGATATTATTCCAAAGTGCAACAGTTAATTTATTTGTTTTTATTCAAAATGTGTAAAGTTGAAAAGGGTCAAGGATTAATTCTTCAAGCTGGCATGAATACCAGTGGAATGCAAGGCTAAAGACTGGACGGGGCCTGTGCTTCTCGTCCGGTTTTAGCAGACTACAATGGCAGAGATGAGTAACCTTTTAAAATATTTGTAGATTGCTATCGTTAGGGGGAGGAAATCATATTATTTTATCATGGTAACTTGATTGTGAAACGAGCCGTTTCCGCCTCGTATAAATTCAAAGATAGATAGACAAAGGGACAAATTAATATGTACATGATTAGATCGAGCACTCATCATAATTTTGATTATTAAATAGAGTATAGTAGGGTTGAGTTGTTCATTCAAGTGCTTGAGTTGTTTGATATGATATGGAGCACGTTTCACGTAAAGATAATGTTAATATTCATTTAGAAGTGCTTCCAAAGTGTTTTTCCGTTATCGGAACTTTTATAGATATTAAGGCATGTTGTTAAGATAATCCAGAGGTAGGATTGCCAAGTGATTTAAATTGTTGTGGGACGGATTGAAGTCCATTGATTTGTTTGTAAATATCGCGAAGTTCGCCAGTGGACAAAATAATAATAATCTGTACATGTGTCGAAGTAATACATTAATATTTGGTAAGGTGTAAAGGCGTGTTTAATAATAATCTTTGAGAATAAAGGCACGGGCCTAGTTGGATAGAATGATAGCAAATTAAAGTAATTTAAATGTGGAGATCACATGTGCCGTGAATAATTATAATTTGTGCAGTGAATCCGGTTTTAACACTAATTGTTGATTTAACGTTTTTGGACTCCATAATAATCATAAATAAATTTGGTAGAAACGAGTTAGGCACTTTTATAATATGGTCACGCTATGTTTGAGATCCAGAGGGATTTGAGCCAAAAGTGGAGATTTGGAGTTTTGTGGGACAGAAATCCGGCCCGAAATAAAAGTGAATTGTACTGATGTTGATGAAGAAATAGATGGATCTTAAGGCCTACATAGAGGTTGTACTTACATACCGGTGTATTGAGTGGCAGAATAGAGTCCACACACCGAGGGTTAATTAGTGAAAATGTTTTGAAGAGTTCCAATGGATAAATGGACTTCAAAATGGAAAAGGAAGGAATAATTTAACATTTGCAGAGATTTGAGGTATTTGCCCAACTGCGAGGTGTTATGGGATTTGAGAATTGTCTTAGGAGCATATGGTCTCCATGAATTAACGACAGTACGAAAATAAGGTTGCGGGTTCGAACACTATTATGTCCCGACCGATGTGAATTCGGATCTTGGTGATTTCTGTTTGGGAGAGAACGTATGTGACTAAATTATAAAGATGGGCAATAAAAATAAAGATTATCGAAAGAATAATAATACTATTAATAATAATAATAATAATATTCCAAGTAAATCATATCTGGATTGATTAGTGCAAAAATAAATCGGAATTGTAAAAGGGGTTATGCGTTAAACATATTAAGAGTGGACTACCGTGTAACAGGCGAAATTATTTTTTTAAAATTAATAATAATAATAATAATAAATATATATAAAAACCTACTTTTTTGAAGAAGAAGAAGTTACTTTTTATATTTTGGACATAATAATGATGTTGGGAGTTGAAATGAAAAATTTGAGATTTTTAACTAATAATAATAGTAATAATAATAATGAGAATATTTGAAGAAGGAGAAGAAGAATAATCAAAGAAGCTACTTTTATTTATTTCAGATGAAAAAAAAATCACGAAAAGTTGAAATATTATTCCGAGGATGATTACGGGTTACGATAATCATGATCTCCACGAATAATAATAATAATAATAATAATAATAATAATAATAATAATAATAATAATAATAATAATAATAATATTTAATATTTTTCTTATTTTATTTATTTTTATTATTTCGGATGCTGATGATGGATGATACTAGGGAAGTCAGCTGGCGAATTAACGTAATAATGTCAATTGGTTGTAAATAATAAGTTAAGTTAATATGTGTAAAATGAAGGCAAATCCCTACATCTGGACCATTAGGTTAGAGTTCCTTTGTCGTATTCCTTCAACTAACGATTAGCATATCTTGGTTAGGAACCCGGGGAGAGTTTGTAGTTTCCCGGGTTGGTCTCATCTCAATCAAAGTGGAGGCGATAGCATGGTCCATGTGATGGCGCCTACTTAGCCAACAGGTAATTGGTCCATGATCAAATATGGCCATGGTGTTAACGAAGGTAAATCTGATAGCTTCAGATATCAACGGTTCTACCACCCAAATGGAAGGGTGGTCAAAAGTGACAAATATTATGTACTCATTTTTCAGGAATAATTTGCCAAATTACCGGCAAATCAAGGGTCAACAGATTTTGATTGTGTGTAAAAATTAATTTGTTTACTTAAATAAAATGCTCCTTTAGCATTTGCAAGGAAACAGTTCCAGGTTCTTGTTCTTGTAGAATAGTAAACTCTTGGTGACCGTTTAAATATCCGTCCCCATCCCTAGGATGGAGCCTTCATAATTTCCCTATGATCTGAATATATATAATTTGTGTGTTTTATAATGAGCCTTAAAGATAAAGATTACAGTGTCCCGTTCAACCCTGTAGTACTGATTGGATGGCGCCCTTACATTTAGTTTGAGATCTTATATCTCAAAATATTTTTTTTTTATTGAGTATTAGTTACGATGGATTCGGACCGTAACACTCCCTGAGATAAATGCTGGTTGGGACTCAAGCTTTGAGCGGGTACAATATAAATAAGGAATATGCTCCACATACAACACCTTTTACGCTATGTCCACTGGACTTAGTGTGTAAAACCTCCCGTTCATGATATCTCCCTTATCAGTCATCTTATCGAAGAAGTGCACATGAGGAAAAAGTTTTAGAAATATATTTACATCAAGGTTTGTTGATTCCCATCCACGTTGATCTGGTATATTTTGTCGAAGAGTAAAATCACTGTTTCGGTTTCCTAAAACACCCCAGGCTACTTCAGATATTTGAAAAGTTATGGACCTTAAAATCTACCTTTGGTCAGGGGGATGATTAAAATGTTTCCAGTAGTTTTGCTGTTATAAGAAATGTGCTTTACACGCACTCGCTTTTAGGCTAAGTCCGCTCGAACTGAGAGTAGAAAACGGTCCGTTAATGATATCTCCCTTATTAATCCTCGTATCGAAATGATACACATGAGAAAAAAAGTTTTAGAAATTGATTTCCATTAAGTTTGGTAGTGTATATTTTGTGGGAGTGTAAAATCAAGGTTTCGGCTTCGTATACACCCCAGTCAATTCCAAACCAAACCAAACCCCATGGCACTTCAGCCCTTGAAGGGCCTTGGCCTACCAAGCGACCGCTGCTCAGCCCGAAGGCCTGCAGATTGCCAGGTCTCGTGTGGTCAGAACGACGAATCCTCTCGGCCGTTATTCTTTGCTTTCTAGACCGGGGCCGCTATCTCACCGTCAGATAGCTACTCAGTTCTAATCACATAGGCTGAGTGGACCTCGAGCCAGCCCTCAGGTCCAGGTAAAAATCCCTGACCTGGCCGGGAATCGAACCCGGTGCCTCCGGGTAAGAGGCAGGCTCCCCAGTCAATTCAGGGATATAAAACTATATTGGCCCTAAAACCTTCCCAAGGACAGGACTGTAAATATGAAGTTTGGTAGAAATATATCCAGTAGTTTTCAAGTTACAAGAACTCATACAAACAAACAGACAAACAAATAAACATATATCAAACCTAAAAAAAAATATGCAGATGGTCATTATTACACCTGAAAAGGGTAACTGAATGAACATTTCGCCAAAATAGTCAATGTAAAAACACATGGTCGTTACGATTTTATTTATATAGATTACGTGAATCTGTGCTCGTGAAGGTGGAACCTCACCAGGAAATTGCTGAACAAATGCATCGCGTACTCGTCGAGCCGACTCGTACTTAAATTACGTATGAAAATGCGGTGTTGCAATGATAACTGTCTCATCATGTTAGCAACTAAGATTCAGACTGGCAACTCATGCTTGCCAGGTCGAACATGTGCAGGCTGCTTGCAAGGTCAATAAAAATGCGCCAGTCTCCCATACTGCAGCTGCCGTAGCGCAGAGTACAAACACTGTGCATTCGGTTTCGGTTTATATAAGAGACCCTGTATCCAGACCAATCAATGGTCTCCTCTTCCCTTCATTCTCCGACGTTGGCAAGCTCTCTTTATTACAAGCGACGTCGCACGACCCGAGCAATTTTGGATCTCTAACATGTCTTCCGCGAAGGGTCAACGGGAGCTTTACCTTCTTCTTCTTCTTCTTATTTTGCTACGTGTTTAACTTCGCACTTCGCCGACAGACGGATGAAAAAGGGCTAGAATTGGAAAGGTAGTGGCCGTGGTCTTAATTAAAGTACAGCCCAAGGAGTTGCTTGGTGTAAAAATGGGAACCCGCAGAAAACCATCTTCAGGGCTGCCGACGGTGGATTTCGAACCCACTAACTCCCGAATGCAAGCTCACAGCTGCGCGCTCCTAACTGCATACCAGGTGTATAAGTTTTTGCCGGTTTCTGTAGTAAAGAAGATATTGACCATCAGCTTCTACACACTTCGCCTATCTTTCAGGTAAGTTATGAATACCATGCCAGAAAAACTGCTTGTCTTTTGCGGCAAACCATTCGTCGAGCCATTTTCCAACTTCCTGGAAATTGTTGAAGTGCTGCTCTGCGAGCGCGTGCCCCATTGGCGTGGAAAGGTGATAGTAAAATGGCGCCAGGTCGGGGCAGTACGGCGGGTGCGGAAGGATCCAAGCGATGTCAAGGTGTCTTACACTGGGTTTGCTGTGTGAGACGGCGCATTGTCGTGTAACAAAATCACTTTGCCATGTCTTCTGGCCCATTCCGGTGGTGTTTCGATCAATGCGCGATTTAAATTAATCATTTGCTGGCGATAGCGTTGTGCATTATTGGTTTCGCCTGCATTTGCTCGTCTTCGCACCTTTGTGATCTTCCAGAGCGCGCACTGTCTTTCACATTGAAATCACCACGTTTAAAATGTCGAAGCCATGTCTCACATGTTCTAATGGACGGAGCGTGTTCATCATATGTTTCTACCAGCAAACGATGACTTTCCACAACCTTTTTTCTTTTGATTAAATAAGAAAAACAATGCGTGCCGCAAATATTCTTTTTTCAGGCACAAACATCGACATGATCACTGAACGATACAACGCAGATGCTAGTGTTTGGCGGACTCAACTTGTATGTGTTGGTGGGTTAATGTCAGACTAACAAACTGACGTACGTGTCAAGTCATACGCTGCGTACTGTTCGCTGGCGCCATCTGTTAGTGAAATAGGAAAAGACTTATGCATACACCTGGTAGCCGGTCTTCTTCTTCTTCTGTTTATTATTATTATTATTATTATTATTATTATTATTATTATTATTATTATTATTTGTCGCTTTCCTCACATTCCACGCGAGAACGATTTGTCGCATATGTGCAATTGACCCTGTTTTACGGCTTGATGACCTTCCCGGCACCATCCCTATGTTCATAGACGTATTCCCTATTTCATGTTTCTGTGTTTGTTCATAGTGTTGTGTGTTGTGTGTATATGGCGTGGAGTGTGTTGGGAAAAACACAAACATCCAGTCTCCAAGTAAGAGGATTTAACCAGACGCGTTTAAAATCTCCAACGTGACCGGGAATCGAACCCAGGACATTCTGAATCGAAATCCTCGACGCTGACCATTCAACGAATGGGTCGTTCTATTATTATTATTATTATTATTATTATTATTATTATTATTATTATTATTATTATTATTATTAAAAACCCATTACACTGTACTATAGTAACATTACACTGACTGACTATTGTTGTTAGTCTGAGTGTGCGTGGTCTCTTCTGCTGTCACTGCTCTCCGCTAAACGGCATCACTTCCGCAATTACTAAAACTAATCTGTCAATTGCGGGTTTACAACGGATAGTACTTTATAAACTGAATTACGTAGCCATAAAATCTTATCACCGTCTCGCTGTCCGATTCGTTGGCTGAATGGCCAGCGTACTGGCCTTCGGATCAGAGGGTCCCGGGTTCGATTCCAGGCCGGGTCGGGGATTTTAACCTTCATTGGTTAATTCCAGTGGCTCGGGGACTGGGTGTTTGTGCTGTCCCCAACATCCCTGCAACTCACACACCACACATAACACTAACCTCCACCACAATAATACGCAGTTAACTACACATGGCAGATGCCGCCCACCCTCATCGGAGGGTCTGCCTAACAAGGGCTGCACTCGGCTAGAAATAGCCACACGAAATTATAATTATTATTATCGTCTCGCTAAAGAGTTGGAATCAAAGACAACAGTGAGCAGATAAAACTTTCGACTATCAAAGCGATTCTAAACGTAAGAACACCAATTTCTTATTTCTACCAATTAATCACCAAACTACAGTAACAGACACATTTTGTGAGTAAGAAAATTATTTCATTTACCTAAAAGAAAGGTCATCACCAAACTACACTACCAGACACATTTTGTGAGTAAGGAAATTATTTCAATTACGTAAAAGAAAGCCAGAACAGTATAAACAAGGCGACGGAGTACAAAAAGGGGAAGAACTAAAATCTTCGTAGGTCATAAATATAATTTTCGTACAGTAAGATCATTGCTGGGAGTTACAAATAAAAAGAGGCACTTTGCCTAAAATTCGGTCTCAATAATATGGTCCCTTCAAACAAAAAAACTAGTATCATGAGTAGTCCAATTTCTCCCGATATACAGCAAGGGGAGAGTCTGGTAAAAAATCATGAAAATTGCGATTTTTTTTCATTTCAGTGACTTCACAAGACTTGTTGCTCATGTAATGATGTTATTTTTGACATTTGGAAAGTTTAAAGACCTTCGATTGCCGTTTCAAAAAATCCCTTGCAAAGTGGGCTT
The DNA here is from genome assembly GCF_040414725.1 of Anabrus simplex. Classification (NCBI taxonomy): domain Eukaryota; kingdom Metazoa; phylum Arthropoda; class Insecta; order Orthoptera; family Tettigoniidae; genus Anabrus; species Anabrus simplex. The sequence continues at coordinate 848,239,196 of NC_090265.1, forward strand.
GGCCAGGCGAAAGCAGCTGGAGCTTCCGTTGTGAGTAATTATTCATTTATGCTCTACTTTATGTAATATCATGATGTAATATTTGTCCCAGATGTTGTATTTACATTATGAAACAATGCTAGAGTTATTTTATGCTACAGTTTCTCTGTTGTATGATATGTGTGTTGTGTTGCTTGGCGACTCTTATGAGTGACTTGCTCTGAAGAAACAATAATTGCAATTCATTTGCTTGTCATGGAAGTCCATGCTGCTTTTTCACTATACTGCTGTTTAGGCATTAGGATTGTTCTCTTCTCTGAGTCAAGTTTAGTATAGGGAGGAAAAAGTTGTGATGTACGCTTTATGTATGTTCCTTCGCTTGGTGCCTCCACACAGCTTATCAATTTGTTGCTCTGTTTGTTGTTAGAGAGTTGTTAGTATTTTCTATACACTCTATTTACGTTACAGTTTTCTAAAATAACAATATTACTTGGCATTTCAGGAAACGGAGGTCTAAACTAGCCATAAAAATGGGCAAAGATAGGGAGACGAGGTTGAACACAGATCCTAACCCCACCACTCTGAGATCTGATGTAGGTGAAGGACAACATAATTGTCAAACATCAGGTGAGCCAGTTCCATCGACAAGTTATTCCCAACAACCTGAAATTCCTATGTAGGAAAATCAATAAAAACCTGGTCCTGCAAGTGGTACACTGAAATGTTATCTGCAAGTGAGGAAGAACTGAAGCGATTTTGTGGCATTATAACAAAAACAAACCATCACTTCCATCTTCCAGTGAATACGTCGTTGTTCACAAAGAAGTTTTTAGTGAACTTTATAGGAATGTGCAATGCAGTGAATGTGGGAAAATAAGGTGTGAAGTGCAAGTGAGGGACAGTAATAGGTATTCTGTGTTACTTGTTGTAAGTGTAATGATTGTGATTATCAGCTTGGAAAGACTTGCAGCAGTCCAAGAATAAAATCCACATCAACCAAGCAACCACCATTTGATATAAACAAGAAAATTGGAGATTCTTTCCTTGGATTTGGACAAGGCAGATCTGGCTTGTCATTTTCACAGACTCTAGGCATGAACTGTTTGAGTAAGTCTAGCTAACAGTACCACCTAAATGCACTCTAAAAAGGAAGTCCTTTCCCTGGCTCATAGATCAGTACGTTAAGCTCATTTAGATGTAGATAGCAGACTGAAGAACAAGGAAATACTAGACATAATGTGTCATATGACGATACGTGGGCTAAACGAGGTCACACATCTTTGTAAGGTATAAGATTTGTCACTGATCTTTTGAAAGGTCAAGTGCTTGATTATGAGGTCCTATCAAAATGTTGGCTCAAATGCATTAGGACTGATAGAAAACTGAAGAAAGGAAGTGCAGAATATAATGCATGGTATGAAAATCATGCAAAGACTGTGAAAGAAACCTCATTTGGTCCTCCAATGCAATTGAGATGGTAGCCGCTGAGGAAATCTGGAAGAGGTCTGTTGAATTTCGTAAGTTCAAGTGCACTGTGATGCTGTCTGATGGTGATGCTAAGACTTATCTAAATTACCTCAATATTTATGATATTGGTTTGTGAAAGAATAATTTCTCAATCATGCAGCCAAACATTTAGGGACAGGTCTAAGGAATAAAGTAATCGAGTGGAAGACGAAAGGTGTTACTTTGGGTGGTCGGAAAGAAGGAAGTTTTACTGCCCTTACAATTAAGAAATTAAATTCCTACTTCAGGAGTGTCGTGAAAAATAACATTCCAAATGTGCAGGAAATGAAATCTACAGTGTCTGTCTGTTAAGTCATCAGCCCAGAGGCTGGTTGGATCCTCAAATAGCACCACCAAAGGTTATGCGGTTATAAGGAAACCGCAAAAACCAATGGCAGCACCAAAATGAGGCGTACTAGGCAAGACGAGGAGTGAGGTAGTTTGCCATTGCTTTCCTCACTGGGTCAGAAAGTGCTATTGCAGCACGACTGACCCTATGAGCAACACCTTTCATAACACTCAGATGCACTAGTCGTGCTCGGAATGCCATTACTCAGCACCACCCATACCCCAGCAGCTTCCATATTGTCACAGCCATGGATGAAATTGGGAATTCGGTGAAAGCTACGCTTTACTCTAGCCTGTGCCAAGAGATGGACACAAAAGTACTGTATCCATCAAGAAATGGCAGCAGGCAAATCTACAGTGTATGCTATGTTATACTACTACATGAGCACTGATGACAATCCTCGTCACTTCTAGTGCCGTTCAGGGATAAGCTCATGGTGTTTCTACAACACTACAATTGCGAAGAAAGAGAAGCCAGCAATTCACAAAGATATGAAAACCAAGCTAGAGCCATCAATGGTAGTTAAAATAATGCCCGTTTACCAAAGTTAGGCAGCAAATGAACTTCTTGCCAGGTGTGTTAGTGGCGGGACTCAGAATGCAAATGAGATTCCTCACAGCACTCTGTGGTCAAAATTTCCTAAAATAAAATTTGTGTCAAAGGAACGACTGGAATATGCTGTTATATCAGCTGTAAGCCAGTTTTATATGGGGTGCGAAACTGGCTTGGAAGTACAGAAAACTGTCTCATTAGAAGAAATGTGACTTTGCAAGGAACATCAGTGGGCAACGAGACAGGCAACGTAACTACCTATCCAAAACCAGGTGTTCTGAGCAGTCCAAAAAGTGAGGAGGGAACTAGAAATTAAGAAAGTAAGTTGAGAACAGTTCCTGAAGAAGAATGAAGGTACAGGAGAGTTTTAGGCAGCTTGTAAGTGTGTTCGTACTTTATGCTGCTTTTTATCCAGAACATTTTTTTAAACATTTTTTGTGTTTGAAATGCTCCTTGCAGAATAGTTCGCAGCCGATTGAGTTGTTAACTTGTACAGTTATACCTTGATAGGTTATATAATGATTCAGAGAGTACTTTCAAAAAAAAAGATAAGAAAACCTAATTTTCATTAATCATAAGTTATAAAGCTGATAATTTTTTTATGAAAAATTAACTAAACCATATTAAATAATTAATATCTCCAAATGTATCTTCATAATTTTAAAAAGCATCCATGATATCCTTAAAAATATCAAGGTGAACTTCCAAAAATAATTCTAGGTGGCTACAACGAAACAATTATTCAAGGAACTTTTCTTATTATTTAACAATTTTGTGCTAAAAATGTTAATGAGAAAATCAGTTATCTGAAAAACAATTTAATATACTGGTTCCAAATTTTGTAGACTAACCCAACTTCAAGAGTGTGCAAAGTTTCAAATGTGTACCTAACAAAGCGTAGATTTTGTAATTTTCACCAGGCTCTCCCAATAAACAGGCCAACGGCCGTAGCCGTGTTAAAACACCGGATCCCGTGAGATCTGCGAAGTTAAGCAACATTGGGCGTAGTCAGGAGTTGGATGGGTTGCCACGCGCTGTTGGTGGGGGGGTATGGGAATGGAGGAGCGGAAAGGAACTGGCTACCCTACCGCACGTAAACTCCGGCTCAGGAACACCTCTGCGGAGGTTCGGACCTGCCTTCGGGCAGAATAACCCTTACCTTACCTCCCAATAAATATTAGCAACAGCTCAGGAATACTTCCAATAAGGAAATCAAATGGATACATTGATAGATACGGCCATCTGTGGGCCACGTTTACACAATCTATTTGCCTTTCTGTCACGCAGACTAATGCCCTTCTCCTTTCACTCTCGCCAAAGATCCTGAAGTCTTTGACTTTTTCCGCCCAGATATACCGTGGCTTCGTCAGTGGCTTTTCGGATTCATCCTTCATTCCTGCAATCTTTTTCCCAAATATTGTTTTGTCCTGTATCTCTTCCTCCTTGACACCTACTCCTGCTAGGTTCTCGTGAACCTGTGTAAGCCACCCAGGCTGTATCCACCATTTTTCTCGCAGAAAGCGTATTTTGTTGGACAATCTCTCTTGATTTATCATTTTGATGTGTCCATAAAAGATCAGTCTGCTACTCTCCAGCGTCGTCGTAGTTTTATCAATGGTTTTATAGAGCTCCTGGTTCGTTCTCAAATGGTTTTATTATTTTTATTATTTAATTTTAATTATTTTAGTATTGTTAGTTTTTTCTTCGGACTGAGCGAATGATCCCATCTCTACCGCCTCATGTGCAGTGTTCTGGAGCGTGAGACATTTGTTCTGCGATACAACTAGGGAGGAGGGCCAGTACCTTGTCCATGCAGCCTCGCCTACTATGCTGAACAGGAACTTTGTGGGGGATGGGAAGATTGGAAGGTATAGGCAAGGAAAAGGGAAGGAAGCGGCCGCGGCGTTAAGTTAGGAACCATCCCGGCATTGGCCTGGAGAAGAAGTGGGAAAACCACGGAAAACCACTTCGAGGATGGCTGAAGCGGGAATCGAAACACCTCTAATCAGTTGTCCACCCGAGGCTGAGTGGACCCGTTAAAGTCCTCGTAACACTTTTCAAATTTCCTGTCAGAGCCGGAAATCAAACCCGGGCCTCAGAGAATGGCAGCTAATCACACTAACCACTACACGACAGAGGCTGACATGTTTATTTTTATTTTTGAGTTTTTCAGTCTGTCCAGGGTAATACATTATTAATACAACTAAAACATAATAATAATAATAATAATAATAATAATAATAATAATAATAATAATAATAATTTTATAGAATTTTATGTTTTTTTTCAAGACCGAAACATGCTATTCTGTTATAAATTAAATACTTTATTTTCAGATATCTTCTGTTATTAATTCAAGTTTTATTTTTTGAGGTAGGCCTGTTTCCTTCCTAGCACTGTTTTGGCAGACTGAGGAACTCCCCAGTTATAGCCTGTATTAATTAAGTCGGAACTGAAAAAAAGTATTTTATTTTAACCAAAGTTAACATTTTATTTCATTGTCACTAACACTTCGTACATACAACACCGTTCTTTTGGGGGATAGTCATCACAAAATAAATTAGTTACAGCTTGTAACTCACAATGTGATAAGCTAGTTCCATGGAATGCGCGACAAAACTTTTTTTCGCTACTGTGCTGTGTGGGGAGGAGGTGAACCCCCCAGGTAGGGATTGCATGTGCTTACTGTAGCGAACAGAACCGCGCGTGACTGGGCATGCAACGCGGGTTGCATCGCCCGCTGCAGCACAAAGCGCAACAAATGGCGGGGCAGTGAGAATGGAGACAGCTGACCACCGTTTTTCATTATTTTGCATATTAATGTACTTTCAATACACAAGCATAGGGGTGAGGCTGCCACCCCCTCTGCACGCCATAACAACCTTGTGCACACATGCAGTCTGTAAACAGATAAACAACACATGCCGGCGTTATTTACGACACGGAATTTATTAAATGGCTCGCAGCATACGTAAACTGGGCACCGACAGGGCTACTCTGATCCTGATAACTGTCGCTACAGTTTTGTCCACTATGCACAAAATCTGTGGTATTCAAATTTTTTGGTTGGCGTACCCCCAAAGTCCTATTGTTTTACCTTCGTACCCCCGAAGTACTGGTATATTGCGATGATACCATAAATAACAAATTATTGTCGCTGGTTGCCAAATAATATTAACTATCATAATCATCTTCATAATCATCATCATCATCATCATCATCATCATCATCATCATCATCGCCGCAGCTTATCCCGCTTGCTCAGTGTCTGCATGCACTGAGGCATGAATGAGTTGCGGCCAAGGATTTAACGTCGTATGCCTTTCCTGACACCACGGGAATTTCCCCAGCCACATCAGGAATCAAACCACGGTCGCCGAGATGACAGGAAAGCAGCTAAGCCGCTAATACCACACTGTTCCCCAATAATAACAATTATGTGTTGTGCTGTATATAATCCTCCCTGGGCAAATGAAACCTCGTAACTTCTTCGGAGTAAAGTTTACAGAAGAAGTCCAAAACTGAGCGATGGGCAATGGCCGAAGAACTGTTCCTGGCATTTTCATTGCTTAACGATAATCAAGTTATTTGACCATTGGAATTTTCTGTTCCCTTCTCACGCAACGCGATAATCCTTCAAAACACAGATGGAGAACGTGGTTTTCTCGTGAGTGGAATCACGAGGTTTTCATTGCCTGGGAAAGATATATAAACAGCGAAGTCGTCTTCATACAGGCCATGAAGGCCCTTGGAGGGGTTTAAGGTAAAGGCTTCCACCATTCGTAACCTCGGCACGTAATGGGGTAGAGTGGTTAGTCCTACGCCCGGCCGACTTTGCCCCCAGGAATTAACCTGGCACTCATTTTTGGAGTAGGATGAGTGAACCTCAGGGCCATGTGACCACCTCCGGAAGTGGAAATCTCGTTTCTTAAATTTTACGACTTCCGGACGGGGATTCGAACCCACGTCCTTCCGGGCGAACCGAGCACGCCTTTACTGCCTCGGCCAGGCAGCCCCTATATCAGGGTCTCTCAAACGCCCAAAATCTCACGCGTGAAAACTGAGGCGCAGCGTTCCTGTGCACAGTGCATCGGTCCCATTCGGCTCGGCTCGGACCAACGCTTCGTCTCTGGGGTACTCGGCTAAGCTCGGCTCAACTCGGCTCGGATTTGGAGCGCTATGGAGCAAGTGAGGAAGAGGGAGGCAGGCGGAGTGAGCGAGACAGACGTGAGGAAAGAGGGAGGGACAGCGCTATTGCTCCAAATCGAGGAGTGGGGGTCTGCACTCTGGTCAACCAAGCGAAGGTGCACCCCGGAAGGCCCTGCCCTATATATATACACGAGATTAATGCACTATTTACTATTGACGGTCTCGAAAACCAAGAATAACGGCCGAGAGGATACGTCGTGCTGATCACACGACACCTCGTAATCTGCAGGCCTTCGGGATAAGCAGCGGTCGCTTGGTAGGCCAAGGCCCTTCAAGGGCTGTAGTGCCATGGCGTTTTGGGTTTTTACTAACTATTGAACTGCTGTGTGTAAGCTACTACTTAAAAAATTGAAGTGTATGATTAGATTTCGAAACGGAAAAAGTAAGAAGAGAACAATGCAGTACAAGTAAGCATCCTTACAGATGTAGTCAATGGGAGCTACAAACCGACACATAGTCTACTGTATTTGATAATGAATAGTTCCGAAAGGGGACTCTGTGCAAAGGGAGATAAAAACAATAAATCAAAACGTGATTTTATTGACAAAGTGCAGACTCAACTCATTTCTGAACTGCTTAGTGAAACAATTAGAAGCTAAGATAAATTTGGGCACCACTTGCGAAACCTCCGCGACGTACCTCTAGTGGTACGCGTACCATACCATGAATACCACTGTACTAAACAATGCCGGACCCGTGGTGTACGGGTAACGTGCCTGCCTCTTAGCCGGAGGCCCCAGGTTCGATTCCTGGCCAGGTCAGGGATTTTTACCTGGACCTGAGGGCTGGTTCGAGGTCCACTCAGCCTACGTGATTAGGATTGAGGAGCTATCTAACGGTCTAGAAAGCCAAGAATAACAGCCGAGAGGATTCATCGTGCTGACCAAATGACACCTTGTAATCTGCAGGCCTTCGGACTGAGCAGCGGTCGCTTGGTAGGCCAAGGCCCTTCAAGAGCTGTAGTGCCATGGGGTTTGGTTTGGTTTGGTTTGTACTAAATAATACTAGCCGCTTGTAGGTCAAAGTCTGCGAAATGTCTGAGAGAAAATTATTTTAAGTACAAACGAGATAATCACTATCTCATAAACAAAAACTAGGTTAATAACTTTTCTCCCAAGTTGTTACTGTTATTTGGGTCATCAGTCCACAGACTAGTTTGATGCAGCGCTCCATGCCGGCCTATCCTGTGCTAAACTTTTCATTTTAACATAACTACTGCATCCTACATCTGCTCTAATCTGCTTGTCATATTCATACCTTGGTCTACCCCTACCGTTCTTACCGCCTACACGTCCCTAAAAATACCAACTGAACAGGTCCTGGACATCTTTATTTTTTCTTTTCTTTTTTTTTTTTTTTTTTTTTTTTTTGCTAGTTGCTTTACGTCGCACCGACACAGATAGGTCTTATGGCGACGGTGGGACAGGGAAGGGCTAGGAGTGGGAAGGAAGCGGCCGTGACCTTAATTAAGGTACAGCCCCAACATTTACCTGCTGTGAAAATGGGAAACCACAGAAAACCATTTTCAGGCCTACCGACAGTGGGGTTCGAACCTACTATCTCCCGAATACTGGATACTGGCCGCACTTAAGCAACTGCAGCTATCGAGCTCGGTCCTGGGCGTCTTAATTTGTGTCCTGTCATTCTACCTCTTCCATACAAGTAGGGGATTTTTCATCGACCACTCAATGATTCTGCACCTTTGGCTACAAAAATAGTTCAAACATGCCGTGTCCTTCGCAATTTTGTTAAAGAAAGAGATGGGTACAATTTTGAGGATACTCTCTCATTAACCGATCTAAAAGTAGCTTCCTCAAACACAACGAGGAACCATGAAAGCAAACGATATCAGGCAGACGTTTACTCAATATTTTATGAGTGAAGACGTCTCATTACCCCGGCAATTTAGTAAAATATAGAAGAGAAGTCGAGCTGTTTTCTGTGAAATACCAATCATTTTGTTAGTAGTCTATAATAACCTACTGGTATTATGAGTGGTTTGTAAATAATGAAAAGGATATAAAATAATATTTATCACTATTTACCAAACGCATTTCTTTCCTTGTCAGACATATTCACGAAATCACTAGAATTTTCGCAGCAAATCTGTCGCCATGCCTCTGGTGTGTTTATCCTGGATTTGTATTCTTCTATAGATTGGTCCCAAACCGCTGGTCTTTCCGACACTAAAGTTATCAAGTTCTCAATGTCTATTTCGGGCTCCAAAACAACGGCAGTAAATCACACAGACAAGAGCACACGAATAAATAAATAAATAAATAAATAAATAAATATACCAAATTTAGCAAAGCTTCGTATGAGTGGGCGCGGTCAACCAGCTGTGTGTGATGACATTTATAAATACTGATGTCCAATAAGAACTAACCGAGGGCGCGGGACCGCGCCTCACTATGAACCCCCGCTCAAACATCTCTCTCGCGCGCGGTTACTCTACGCCTCCGCGTCAACTGAAAGATTCTATTAAAACAATCGGGTCTTAGTTGAGGCGAACCCGCGGCTAAGCGCGTAAGCGCGTAGAACTCGTGCCGTCTGAAAGAGGGCTTAGCAAGCTATGGTCCAAAAAGGGCTGTAAGTACCATGGAATTCTTATATAGTAACATTGATTAAAGTTATTTGGTGGATTCGAAGCAGGCAAGTAGGAATTATCTCTCCTCTCAGCCACTTCTACATGTACTCTACTTTCCTGTTAATTTACAAATATTCCGTATCTTCCTTGCCCATTAATTTCTTTAGGAAACAAATGTTAAAAAGAATAGTGTAAGGAACTTGCTATCAACCAATGACGTTGGTCGTTCCATTTAGATAATACAATATTACTGTATACAGTGTACAATGAACGAAGATTACATGTATCTGCGGGTAAAAATAAATTTCGTGTATCTATTTCTAGCCGGGTGAAGCCCTTGTAAGGCAGACCCTCCGATGAGGGTGGGCAGCATCTGCCATGTGTAGGTAACTGCGTGTTATTGTGGTGGAGGATAGTGTTATGTGTGGAGTGTGAGTTGGTGGGATGTTGGGGACAGCACAAACACCCAGCCCCCGAGCCACCGGAATTAACCAATGGAGGTTAAAATCCCCGACCCGCCCGGGAATTGAACCCAGGACTCTCTGAACCGAAGGCCAGTACGCTGACCTTTCAGCCAACGAGTCGGACTATCTGCGGGTGATGGGTTAGTTTTTCTGATTGCAGCAGTTACGCCATCTATTGCAGAAAGATTGCTGCAGTAGAGTCAAATCCACTGCCGCCTCGATCCTGCTCTACTGCCTGCTCTATGCGAGGCTTTTTACGAATAGGCAGAGTCAAAAATTCTCTGCTAGATGGCGTGCATAGACACACCCATTTCTTACGGCATTATTATGACGACAGTCTACAAAACGCTATGCAGTGTTGTCATATTTTCACTGAAGCTCGTAAATTATGTAATTAATATTAAATATTGGTAATGTTACCTGTATAAAATCGTAGCTGGCCTCTTCATGTCACAATTTAAAGACTTTCCTGGACGAAGGCTTGGAGTGATACACTAGGCGGTGCCAACGCAATATCAGTTAATAGAGGTCTTATAAGCTTGGTGGGATAATATCATAACGGTTTGTTGGTATTATTTGACCTCACACTGTAAAAGAACACATTCTGAAAGAGAAGAAGTAGCAAGTCCTTGTATTACGCTCGTAAGTCTGAAGGACTTCTGACAGTAGGGCACAGCAGCTTCAACAAACTCCTGCAGATGCTTCATCAGGGCAACAAAACAAGGTTTTGGGTATCGAAGTTCTCCTCGGTCCTGGTGCATAATCAGTTCCATTTAGTGGTGTCGAAGCTCTAGCCAGTGAGATGTTGCTGACGCATATGCCACATCCTATCCTCTCTTCAACAACACGAGCCAAGTACCCGCAAATTAGGACTTGATTTTCTGTTTCTAGCTTGATTAGGACTTTATCATTTGAATATTTGATGTTTTCCAAAATATTTAACATGAAGAAGTTTGTTTTGTGATTGTCCGTCGCAGTTCTTATCACAGGGAATGCACTATCCTCCACGGCTTTAATCACCTTCTGAAATAAGGTGTAAAGATCAGATCCTCGTAAAATCCTCACTAGAAAGTAGGCAGCAGGAATAGAGAACTTTTCTCAGAGACCGTTCACGATCAAACAGAGTTCCTTATTGGATAATGTGGGGCATTTACCTATACACTGATCACCCCCCACCCCCACCCCCACCTCTAAGAACCATTTCATCAACCACAACAGACTCAAGTTTCTTCATTCGTTGTAGGTTAAGAATAACTTTGAAAGTCTTGGGTGCTCGTATTTCTTTAGGAAACAATGGTCTCTACGCCACGCAACACCGAATACTCAGCTCTGAAAATTCGGGTTTAATCTTTGCAAATTCATTTAACTGGTCAATCAAATAAACGGCCTTTTGATTTCTTCAATCAGCGGCTTTTTAACAGCAGTATTTTTTGTCAAATTCAGGAATATCATCCCAGTTCATTTCTTATATCTGCCATCTTCCTTTGAAGTCCAAATATTGGACTTCGAAACTTGTTAATTTGTGCTTTGTCGGGAGTGGAACTACTTTCATTAAGGATATCCACCTGAACACCAATTTCGCTTTGATTTTGAAGTTCAATGGCGTAGCCCCATTCCATTGACTAGTCGCCTGGTTTTCGCCATTGCCGCCATCGAGGGAAGGAAGCAGAAGCCTTAATTGCTTCTTTGATTACAAAGTAAGAGTCGTAGACTCACACACCCATTTGAAGCTATTATTAATATAATGCGAAGACCGCATATCAATGCTGTCATCGCGGATGATCTCATCGCTGATTGTTGCACAGGAAACACGTTCATCATGAGTTTTAACCTTCTGGCATATGGGATTGTAGATAACTCGGATACTGACGGAAAATACTTGGTATGACACCTAGCTTTAAAATATTTAATTTTGCGTTCTTGTTGTAGTCCATTTTGCGAAAATGAAGGCCACAGACGCGACATTAATCTGAGGATAACCAACTGCTTCCTTTATTAGGACCTTGCCTAGATATAGCCGACAGCCAATTTCCTTTTTAATTCCCTTCTAGACGGTATTTCATGAAATCGTACACTTCTGGTCGCGAAGCATCTTTCTGAGATTTGCAAAATCGTACACAAAAGTTTAATATTTCGGAGAATAATCTAAAGTTTCAGTTCTATAACAAAATATAACTTGCACAAACGGAAGAAGACAAGTACACTTTAAAATAACTTTAAAAATATTTATAAGCATAACATGATTAATTCGTTTTACACACAGACACCTATTTTCTCAGGAAACACCTTCACATCCAAGGCACTCGACACTTCGAAACAGCAATTCCTTGATCGATATCGGCAAATCTACCATCATCATCCTTCATTACTACGTTAAGTGTAACCAGAAGTTTGTTCTAAAGTCATCAAAAGTAGATCAAATCTTGTTCACAGCACTTCAAAGAATTTAAATCTTCTCCCTAGAATACTCACTACTTTCTTATGGAAAGACATTTTTCCTAACCACAAATCTTGGTTCGATACGTTAAACGGTTTGGCCTTTGACTTAATTTTCCAGGTGTATATTCCTTATTTACTTCTCCCTTCAAGGTTAATATTCAGGAAATTTAAAAATTGTAGTATCTGTAACAGTATAATTTAATCTACAACCTAGTACATAGCACGAACCATCCATTTTGGGAAATGCTACAGCCGTTACAGCACATAATAGACTCTATTGTCCGGCTCCATGGCTAAATGGTTAGCGTGATGGCCTTTGGTCACAAGAGTCCTGGGTTCGATTCCTGGAAGAGTCGGGAATTTTATCCATAATTGGTTAATTCCGCTGACACTGGGACTGGGTGTATGTGTCGTCTTCATCATCATTTCATTCTCATCTCAACGCGCAGGTCGCCTACGGGAGTCAAATCAAAAGAATTACTAGTTGAGAATTACTAGTTTAAGACTGCATATTATACCTTACACTTCAATAACGCGATTGAAATAGTACTTTTTGTCCTCTAGACACAATGCAAAGAAACAGAACCATGTGCGAACAACACATCACTTACGACCACCACGAATTCCACCATTCTCCGGCCAAACGATACTAGCATTTAAGTCCGAGACATTGTACTCGGTCTTGATTAAACTAGTGGCATAGAGCAGGCAGGATCAAGACCCGGTTGTTTAAGTCCAATTCAAGTATGTAACAACAATAATCACTCAGTGTAATGTTATTGTTGATAAGTGTTAGGGGCTTGGGATATTGTACGCCATCAAATCTTGTTTTCTTCCGGGCCAGAGATGATAGGGCTTTCGAGACCTAGGTCTTCAACCCTCACCTTTTCCCTCATTCTTTCAGTGGTCGTTCTTTCATAATTTTCTTCTCATTTCGATTGTCATTTGCATAACCTCCCTGATCAATAGGACCTCGCGGTCTGCAGCTTATAAATTGATCACAACAACCATCGCCAGTTATTTCGTTAACATAATGACTGAACGCTGTTTCCACATCATTGATGCTCACCAGCTCGCTCCGTAGCTCAGTGGTAGAATGTCATCCTCTGTAACCAAAAATCGCACGTTCAAACCCGACAAAAGTATTTAGAATTTATTTGACCCAATTTAAAGAGGATGGAAGTGAAGCCTAAAAAGAAGTAGGCGGTGACCTTTATAGATCTCACGGCAGGGTACGACACCGTCAATCATGTAGCCCTTCTACATAAAATTTACAGTCGGAGATCGTGGGTTCGAATCCCACTGTCGGCAGCCCTGAAGATCGTTTTCCGTGGTTTCCCATTTTCACACCAGGCAAATGCTGGGGCTGTACCTTAATTAAGGCCACGGCCGCTTCCTTCCAACTCCTAGGCCTTTCCTATCCCATCGTCGCTGTAAGACCTATCTGTGTCGGTGCGACGTAAAGCCCGTAGCAAAAAAAAATATATATATATACAGTCTTACACCGGACTATAAGCAGACGAACATAGAATTACTTCGAAATCGACGATTCTTGGTCGATTTGCTAGGACTATGGAGTCGTTGGAAATGCAAAAGAATGGCTTACTGCAAGGCAGTGTCTTAGCGCCCACCTTGTTCAATATTTACACCAATGAACAATCACTCCCAGAATAAAAAAGTTCTTATACGGTGATGACTTGGCATTGACTGTCCAATGTTGAATATTTGATGCCGTTCAACATCATCTAAATGTAGCTCTAGAAGAACTTGGTATGTACTACTGTACTTCAACAATCATCTAAGACCAAATTCAGCAAAGACACAACTCACTGCTTTCATTCTAAAGCACAAGCAGGCTTATAGGAAACTAGAGGTGCGAATCCAAAGTATATAGGAGTTACACTGGATTGTGGTCCCAGTTACCAGCAACACTGCCTGGAAAGAAAGCTTAAAGTAAGTGCAAGGAACAACATTTTCGAAATATGTTATTACAATAACCGATTCTACGTGGGAAGCACACCCACCTACTGTGAAAACCACTGCACTTGCTTTGTGTTATTATGCAGCAGAGTACATTAGTTCAGTGTGGTACAAATCTGCCCATGTAAAGGAAGTGGACATGATACACAATGAGACATGCAGGTTGATTATAGAGTGCTTAAAACCTACACCTGTTGTTAAACATAATCTCCTGGCAGGCATTGCCCCACCATGACATGAGAAGGGAAGAAGCTGCAAATGTGGAGAGATGCAATGTTGGTTGTCTACAGGCTCATCCTCTACATTGTCATCAAGTTTCTAAAGAAAGGCTTAAGTCGAGGAAGAGTTTTCCTAAAGAAAACCAGGATTCCATTATGAAGGTTCAGATTGTCCAGTACATCAAAATGGATTGAGGACATGGAGAGAAGTAGTCATTTTGGAAATCACTCAATAGTCTGAGAACTGGAGTATAAAAATCGAAGAGCACTTCGCAGAAACGGGTTTTCTCTACATACACTATCCAGTGTGACTGCGAAGAGTAACAGACCGTTGAGCATATATGCAACTGTTCTCTTCGTTCTTCATCCTGCTCTCCTGAGGAATTAATTTTCGCTACACCTCAGGGATAGGTTGTTGCACTTAACTGGTCAAAATCAATTTAAGAGTGCATCATAACTATAGCTTTGTTCGTAGTACAGTCAGAAACTGTTGCCATCTATCAGACGCATGCGCACATTCAAATTCGCGTTCGTAGTAGCGATCATCAGAGTTGCTGACTACTAATGTGTTGTTCGTACAAACTTTTCAAACTGTTGGAAGCCATCAGCAAACCGTTGGAACAGTTTCTGATCCTGGACGAAAACTCTTTCAGTCAGCGAGTCAGAATATGCGCGCGCATACCCGCTGCCATCTATGTTCGTTTCATAACTGACCTGAGAATTACTTCACGGCCGTGATTAGTTGCTGAAGTAACCTTACAAAATAAGTAAAATTTACCAAATATGAAAATATAAATATAACCCACTTCTGTATTTATGTCTAAGTACAGCCTATATATTCAGACTTTAAACTAATACTACTAATACTATGTAGTCATTCACGTTGTTATCTTACCGCATTTATCAATTTTAAAACCTGAAGTTTCGAAAAAATCCTAATTAATTTCTGAAGCTTACATAATACAAAACACGTTCGTTCAAAACAGCAGACCTTTCCAACCACTTCCGTTCGTAGTGGAAATGAGCTCGTCACATTTCAAACTAGTTGCCAACCACGCATGCGCATATGGACGATAAATCGAACTATCACGGATTCGTTCTGCGAACAAACCTTATACCGAAAAAGAATCAGGGATATTCTTCGTGATAAGAATGATGGTGCAATGGGATTAGCGGAGAAAAGTTTTCTTTTCCAGAAAATATGGTTACTTTGTTACTTCCGAGCGCGCTATTCAAATTGACGAACTCGCCGTATTTGTTATGCCAGAGCACAACCCGCTGCCGTGCTTCACAGAAGAGAACGGGAGAGAAGGGAGGTGGGGTGTATGACGGAGACAGAGATAATGCTCCGCGCGTATGCACAAGTTTCCTCGTTCGACTCGCACAGGATTGTAGGTAATATCCACTGTTCGTTTATTAAACATCCGTAACTAAACACACACACAGTACTCACTCTAATTAATCACACTTATCAGTGTATGAATGCACCTGATCGTTTCTCCTCTCGTCTGTCGGTCGCAGTAACGTTCTTTATTATTTAACATGCTCGAAGATGCAGCACGATTGTGTATTCCTTCACTCACAACATTGTAAGTAGAATGAAATACTGGACAAAGGAAACTATACGCCCAATGGTTTTATTACAGTAGATGTTCAAAATGCCCCCCTCAGAATGCCGCAACAGGAAGCGGCTGGCTCTCTGGCTTAGAAAATACGGCAAGTTCGTCAATTTGAATCGTGTGCCTGGAAGTAACAAAAGTAACCTAATTTTCTCAAAAGAAGAATTGTTTGCGCCAATCTGATTGCACCATTGTTCCCAACATAACACGAAGAGCATCCTAACAGTGCTCTGCTTTTTCTGCTATCTGACAGAAAAGCAACATGTGAAAACTGACACGCAGGCAACCTAAATGGCATCATATAATAATTTATGTTCACTATATTTGAGGTCATACTATTATTATTTGTACGAAATTTGGTCCCTCAAGAGTTCTTTTACGTCCAGTAAATCTACTGACACGAGGATGATGTATTTGAGCACCTTCAGATACCACCGGAATGAGCCAGGATCGAACCTGCCAAGTTAGGGTCAGAAGGCCAGAGCCTGAACCGTCTGATATAATTCTTCTGGCTTGGGGACTGGATATTTGTGTTTGTCCCAACATTTTCCTCTTCCTATTAATTCAACACACTACACTACCAACCACCACTGAAACACGCATTAGTGAATACATCCCTCCATATAAACGGTGTCATAACAAGGTAAAGGCCGAATTTTAACTATGTGAACTTTATCTGCGTGTGAAGATAGGTGGGTAAGATCACGGCCGACTTGATGCGTCGCTTTAGGTAGCTTAAGGAGCGCAGCGAGGCATCCAGTCGGCCGTGGTAAGATTCTAGCGTTTCCCCTTAGTATCTAACGGTTAAGTCGATCTGCGTTTACTTTTATTTTGATGTAGGGCTTTCTCGTTTTTGACTTTAATTCAAATGTAGGTTTTCTCGGCAGTATTTTAACTTTAAAATTTATTTCCATTAGTCATCCAGTAGTACGATTTAGCCACTGTGTGGTCGGACCTTATACCCTGTTAGGTGCTTTTTTTGGACTCTAATCTTGGAGTGCTTGTGTGTTTTCAGCTCCATTTTTCAAGTTTCGTTCTCAGCCATTCTCTTTACCGTTAACCATTTCTCCTGTTTATTGCCGTGTAGTTTGGGCTTTGGCCTCTGCAAACTTTCTGCATCTTGCGATCCTTTCTATGAATGTGCTTCCCTCATTATACTAACATTGTGAATGTAATAGTTGCTGAAGTTCTTGAGAGCTCGAAGTGATCTCTACTCTAAGTGTTAGTGGTTTAACGCTAAGTATAACTGCAAACTCCTGGCCCCATATAGGGCGTGTATAGTAAACTATGATTCTGGTTTCGAGACCCGATCTATGTAACTCTGTTTCAGAAGCCACGGCTTCTTTCTCTGAATTATATTGACTATTTTCTCTCAGTAATGTAAAGTCTAGTATACTTTAACATTTGTAAATTTATTAGACCTACTGGTCCGAATTACCTGACTGATTTGTTCGAGATGGGAGACCTCATCCAAGTATTGTAAACTTTTCGGAGCTTCTAACCTCCATTTTATTATGTATTCTTCTTGTTTAACGTTTGTTGTTTTGGTCAAAAAACTCAATTCATAAGAAAAGAAAGAATTAATACTATTTTTGTAGATTTGGTTAGCAATATTTTTTACTCACATATGGTTCATATTATCACTTAAATCCATATCACTGCCAAGTTTAAACTATGTAAACTATACTGTACATATATGCACATAATTTAAGTGATTTGATAGAATCTGAGGATGTTCCTGTAGAAAGAAACATGTCATTCTTTGTAACTTATATATTATGTGATATTTACAGGTATGCTTATAGTTTTAATTAGGTTTTAATTTTGGTTTTGCTTTGTGCAGACATTCACTCCTCCCGTTTCTTTCCACTCTCTGCTCCGTAGATATCACGATAATAAAAATAATATGTTTACACTACACTAAGAATTTTTACGATTTTCAGAGATGTAATAAACACTTTCTATTCTGTCAGACACACAACAATTTCAAATGCAAATTAAAACACTATAAGCATACCTACATAAATCCCATATTCTATACAAAGAATGGCATGTTTCGTTCTACAAGAACATTCTCAGATTCCATCAAATTATTTAAACTATGTGCATATATGTACAATACAGTTTACGTGGTATGAAATTGTCAATGATATGGATTTAGGTGATAATATGAACCGCATGTGAGTAAAAATGATTGCATGGGAAACCACCAACATGGTATAATGAAATATTTTGTACTTATATACAATGTCGAAGAAACGTCTGTTGTCACCTCTCACTATAACAATGTGTCACTATTCCTATTGATTGTGATGTCTAAATAGTTTTTTTCTTGTCAATGTCTGGTTCCATCTTGAACCTGATGGACTTGTGCAAAGAATTTAGTGTGTTTAATAACTGGCGTGCATTAGTGATGTCGTTTTCATATATGCAAATTACATCATCTACTCATCTGCTCCAGTTTAACATTCCATTGGAGTTCTTGCCGTTAAAGAAGGTGTTTTCGAAGTTGTTTAAGAAGATGTTTGCTATTATACCACACAATAGTGAGCCCATGGCTAACCCTTCGTTTCTTACAATAGATTTTGTCATTGAATGCAAAGCAATTTTGTTTAAACGTTGTTCTAATAATGATGATAATAATGTTATTTTGAGTTACATCCCACTAACTACTTTTATGGTTTTTGGAGACGTCGAGGTGCCGGAATGTTGTCCCGCAGGAATTCTTTTACGTGCCAGTAAATTTACCTACACGAGCACTTTGAGCACTTTCAAATACCACCGGACTGAGCCAGGATCGAACGTGCCAAGCTGGGGTCAGAAGGCCAGCGCCTCAACCGTCTGAGCCACTCAACCCGGCACGTTGTTCTAAGAAGGCTAATAATTTGTAATTTTCAAAGATGCACGAAGTTACGTATTAAGCAAACATCTCAACCAGATTCTAAAAGAGAGAATCACATCTAAAGAAGATAGATCAATCAATAACAGCCAAGAACTAACTAAATACCAAATAAACTGAAAATAACAGAGAGCATACAAATTATATCCTTTGACATCACCAACATGTACACCAATATACCAATAGAAGTATCCATTAGAATTAAAGAAAACCTCCTCAAAGAAAACATGTCTCTACAAGGAACCAGGGAAATTATTAGCCTTCTTAAAACAACGTTAAACCAAAATTGCTTTGCATTCAATGACAAAATCTATTGTCCAAACGAAGGGTTAGCCATGGGCTCACTATTGTGTGGTATAATAGCAAACATCTTCTTAAACAACTTCGGAAACACCTTCTTTAACGGCAAGAACTCCAATGGAATCTTAAACTGGAGCAGATGAATAGATGATGTAATTTGCATGCATGGTAACGACATCACTAATGCACGCCAGTTATTAAACACACTAAAGTCTTTGCACAAGTCCATCAGGTTGAAAATGGAACCAGAAATTGACAAGAAAATAAACTATTTAGACATCACAATCAAAGTATACAGGAAGCCTAATCAGACGTCAAACATTATTGCCAACGAGTCAAACCACCCGCACACGCACGTTCACTGATCTGTTAAAGTGAGAGGTGACAACAGACGTTTCTTCGGCAGTGCACGTAAGTACAAAAGATTTCATTATACAGTGTTGGTCGTTTCCCATGCAATCATTTTTTACTCTCATATTGTTCATATTATCACCTAAATCCATATCACTGACAGGTTTATACTAAGTAAATTGTGCTGTACATAGCTGCCTCTGCGAATCAGTGGTAGAGTGTCGGCCTACGGATCCCAAGATAGCGTGTTCAAACCCGGCAGAGATAGTCGGATATTTGAAGGACGGAAAAAAGTCCATTCGACACTCCATGTCGTACGATGTCGGCATGTAAAAGATCTCTGATGACACATTTGATGTTTACCCGACAAAATTCATTAAAATCTCAGCCACAGATACCCAAGAGGGATCCGGTTTACTCTGTCTGCCATCTAGTGGACCTAGAGTAAAACGGAACGTCGAAATTGACGAGAAGACAGCCAGATGGCGTCAAATTGAAATGTCTGCACACGGTAGCTGAGGCCATACGATTATTATTATTACTATTATTATTATTATTATTATATTTATTATTATTATTATCATTATTATTATGTACTGTACATATGCCCACATAATTTAAGCGATTTGATTGAAACTGAGGATGTTCTTGTAGAACGAAACATTCATTCTTTGTACATAATATGTTATTTTTACAGGTATGCTTATAGTGTTTTAATTTGCATTTGTGTGTCTGACAGAGTGAAAATTGTTTATTACATTTAATAAGTCGACATTAATATGTCTTTTTTCTTAACAAATTATTCTGCCAGTCAGGCAAATTACGAAGCCAAAAATATCAAATCACTTAAAATAAAAATCATGAATATTGAAAAATGAATCATATTCAATAGAAAATGTTTAAAATTGAATCTCGTTCCTAACTGCATACCCCTAAAAGCTAAACACACAACAAATTCAGATAAAATATCAACATCCCGGTCACAGTTATTATGGATCAGAAATGAAATTAAATTTGCGTACATAAGAAAACAAGCAATCAACAAACAAATTCTAGACATCCATCTGAACCTTAACAACTTCTGCCACCACACTCAGTAGACATCATACTTAACTACTGTAAATTAAAACAGAAGCAATCAGGAAACAGAATGCCATCGAAAAAAAAATACGTAACCTAATCAATAAACAGAAAAAGCCTAAAAACACCAACCACGACATACTCGCTAATTTTCATCCTAGATTAGTTAACAGATCTGACACTACATTTTACAATGACCGAAATAAACCTGCTAGAGAAGGGACTCAAATCAAATTTCCAGGAACGCCATAACGTCATAAGTGATGTTGAAATTGCGTGCGAAAAAATCCCCATCCCTTAAAGAGAAATATTTGAGAACGTAGCCACCAACGAAGCCCTAAAGATAATCGGACTAGAAAATTCCGCCGAACAACTGAATTGCGCCACTCAATACACGGCATTAAAAATAACTTACAACAAAATAAAGAACGACAACCTAATCGTCACAAAAGCGGGGAAAGAGGACACGATAGTTGTAATGAAGAAGGACGAGTACAATCAACAAGAACGGCATTCAGGAAGTACAACATGACTCTACAAATAAATTTCAAAATGCTATTAAACAAGCTATGGAGAAAACAAGAAAACATTATCATCAAGAAACCCAAACTCACCACACATAGAGCCCTTCGCAAAATACGCAAAAGCATTAGACCTATAGTAACCACCTGTGGCTGGGAACGTAGACGAAGAATACGCCCATGGTATCCCCTGCCTGTCGTAAGAGGCGACTAAAAGGGGCGACCAAGGGATGAGTGAATTTAAACCATGAAACTGCTTGTGATTAGCACCATCCCGCGGGGACAGCCGTGGGCCGATTTACTTGCAAGTAGTACCACTATAGTAGGTACACAATAGGTTTGTGATTAGTATCAGCAGAGAGCGGTTCACTGCGGGTTTCCATTACATGTGATTAGTACCACTATATGCGGAACATCACGGGCTTTCGTTGTATGTGATTTGTACCATTATGTGAGGAACACCAATGGTCTGGGCGTTGCCTGTGATTAGTACCACTATATGCGGAACATCACGGGCTTTCGTTGTATGTGATTTGTACCATTATGTGAGGAACACCAATGGTCTGGGCGTTGCCTGTGATTAGTACCACTATATGCGGAACATCACGGGCTTTCGTTGTATGTGATTTGTACCATTATGTGAGGAACACCAATGGTCTGGGCGTTGCCTGTGATTAGTACCACTATATGTGCGACACTGTTGGCCTGCGTTGCTTGTGATTTGTTCCCACTATGTGAGGATCACCACGGGATAGTGCGAGTCCCTGTAATTAGTACACCTATGTGAGGTAGACCATGAGTTTGCGTTGCCTACGAGCAGCGTCATTATGTGAGAAACACCATAGGCATGCGTCACCTGTACGACGTCCAATACTTGTTAGTAGTACCGTAATGTTTGGAACACCGTGAGTTTACGCTACCTTTGCTTTGTACCGCAACTTGAGAGATACCATGGTCTACTTTACTAGCGATAAGTGCCATTATGAGGGCCCATTGATCTGGATATTGGACCCCTTTACACAACAAGCATCATCGATTCAGGATTGTGCTTTGGAAGCAGTCCCTTGGTCAGTAATATTGTTTCTGGAAAGGTGAGGCATTGCGGGTTAGATCCATTGATTGTTTTAAATTCATATTCACCCATTCATTCTTCATCATCACGTTTTAAATTCTGCTCAGTGGATGAATTTTGTACTTTTAAATTGCCATTGCATTTTGCCATACTTCGTACCATTACGGGCCGATGACCTAGATGTTAGTCCCCTTTAAACAACAAGAATCATCGTCACACCTATAGTAAATTTTAAAGATGCACCAAGTTACAAATTAAGCAAACATCTCAACCAGGTTCTAAAAGAGAAGATCACATCTAAAGAAGATAGATCAATCAAAAAACAGCCTAGAACGAAGTATAGAACTAAATAAACTGAAAATAACAGAGACCACACGAGTTATTTCTTTCGACTTCACCAATATGTACACCAATATACCAATAGAAGTATCTATTAGAATTAAAGAAAACCCACTCAATGAAAACACGTCCCTACAAGAAACCAGGGAAATTATTAACCTTCTTAAAACAGCGTTAAACCAAAATTGCTTTGCATTCAATGATAAAATCTATTGTCCAAACGAAGGGTTAGCCATGGGCTCACTATTGTGTGGTATAATAGCAAACATCTTCTTAAACAACTTCGAAAACACCTTCTTTAACGGCAAGAACTCCAATGGAATCTTAAACTGGAGTAGATGAATAGATGATGTAATTTGCATGCATGATAACGACATCACTAATGCACGCCAGTTATTAAACACACTAAATTCTTTGCACAAGTCCATCAGGTTCAAGTTGGAACCAGAAATTGACAAGAAAATGAACTATTTAGACATCACAATCAGTAGGAATAGTGACACCTTGTCTTACAAAGTATACAGGAAGCCTAATCAGACGTCGAACGTTATTGCCAACGAGTCAAACCACCCGCACACGCACGTTCACTGATCTGTTATAGTGAGAGGTGACAACAGACGTTTCTTCGGCAGTGCACATAAGTACAAAATATTTCATTATACCTTATTGGTGGTTTCCCATGCAATCATTTTTACTCACATATGGTTCATATTAGCACCTAAATCCATATCATTGACAGGTTGATACTACATAAACTCTACTGTACAAATATAGGCATAATTTAAGTGATTTGATAGAATCTGAGAATGTTCTTGTAGAACGAAACATGTAATTCTTTGTATAGAGTATGCTTATAGTGTTTTAATTTGAATTTGAAATTGTTGTGTGTCTGACAGAATGGAAAAGTTTTTATTACATTTAATAAGTCGACACTGGAAAATATGGCTTCTTCCTTAACGATTTTCAGAGACGTCAAAATGCTGAAATTTCGTCCCGCAGGAGTTTATTTATGTGCCAGTACATCCACTGATGCTAGTCTAACATATTTCAGGACTTCAAATTCCACTGGACTGAGCAGGAATCCGATTTGGGCTCAGAAGGGCAGCGCTTCCACCGTCTGAGCCATTTAGTTCGGTTGTGTTACATGGATTTCAACGCGTAACCTTTATTCTTTGGTAATATCCATGCCTTTGTCCTAAGAAAGTCTAATTCCATCTGAAGAAACAGTCTTTCTTCTTCTAGTATCGTAGTTGTTAATACGTTTCCAATTTTTCTACAATGAAATTAAAAGTACTTTTTTCTACGATATTGCGTAAAGTGATACTCTTGAAGACTATCGTATTAAGTAAGCAAGTGAGTGTAATGTTACGGCACATTTTAACTTACTTACTTAAGAGTACGTTTCCTTTGACTTTACTGGAATCAACTCAGAAATAGCATATTCCACTGGAACCGAAATTTCCTCCGCAAGGACGTTTATATTTTTTTAAATGATTTTTCATTGAATTTCTGATATTACCTTATGGATTAACAGACCACGCTTGTTCATTTACTCATCTCACTTAGCATATGGCGCACATGATGGCCATGATCGTTAAGGTGACAAATCTGTATGGTTTGAAACCATGGTTAGCCGGTTCGACTCCCGTGGTCGAAACAAATTTCCCCATCAATAAGTTGGCCGGCAGGGTAGGAAAATTTGTGGTACCGGAATACAATTTCCAATCACTGTATTACGCACCACAAAGCCAGGACTCAAATCCAGTGTTCGTACGGAGTGAAGACATATGACGCTGTTGATGGTGATTCGTCCGTCGGATGGAGATGTTAAGCCTTGGATAGAATAGTTAATGTTATTCTACAGGAGTGAGCTATGTGTCGACACCGGTTTTCAACCTCTTCCCTACATTATTACCAAGATCATCATCATGTAATACTCGGACGCAAATGTCACTCGCGGGCGTCAAATTGGAAAACCTGCACCAGGCGAGCCGAACATGTACTCGGACCCTCTCGACACTAAAACTCATACACTGCATACTCTAAATACTCTAAATAAATAGCTTAGGATAGTGTGACTCCTTGGCTGAATGGTCAGCGCTGAGGCTCTCGGTTCAGAGGGTCCTTGGTTCGATTCCCGGCCGGGTCGGGGATTTTAATTTCGTATAATTAAATCTTCTGACTCGGGGCCTGCGTGTTTGTGTTTCTTCTAACACTTCCCTCTCCCTATTCAGACAACACACTACACTACCAACAACCACGCAATAGTGATTACTTCCCTCCACATAGGGTTACCGTCAGGAAGGGCATCCGGCCGTTAAACATGATCAAATCTATATGTACAACACAGATAGCACCCGCGACCTCACAGGTGTGTAAAATGCTATAAAATAAAAAGAAGAAGCTTAGAATAATTGTGTTAAAATTACAAGAGTGCAAATATGTTCACGTCAAACAAGTTGCGAACGTAATGTCATGTATTGCTACAACAAAAATATACCAATTCTGAGAAAAGAAAGAAAGTAAGATTGTGTAACATTAGAATTCTTTGAATTTCTTCTTATACAGCAAGTATGTAATCTTTGGTATTATGCAATACCATTGCATTCTTTTAAGAACATGGAGAAGGCTATGATTTGTAGTAGGGCTTGAATTGTGTAGGGCAGGGGATGACGAACGTATGACACGCGTGTCACTAGGTGACACGCGGACACGACTTCTGCGGTACGTTAGACAACATACCATACACCGATATTTTAATGTTTTTAACATGTAACAAATAGGGCGAAAATCTGGCAACATAGCATATTTGAATATTACACTTTAATAAAGAAGTATGTCCAAACTAATTCTATTCCCTTTTTTTTTGTTTTTTTTTTTTTTGTTTTACAAATTGTATTAGGTAAAGCATAAATATATCTTATTCTTCCAATTTACGTGTTTTTAAAATGCAATTTTAAGTGATGTTTGCAAAATAAAATCATGAAACATTCAGTCGAATGTATTAATATGTTATGCAATCCAATACCTAATTGAAGTCAAATTAATGGTTTTATTATGATTTTAAAAGAAAATAACCGAAGGCACACTAGGCAGAAAAAAAGCAATCGACCTTAATTGAGACGCTAGTCGGTAAAGATTTGCAATCCCTGGTCTAGGGGAACAGGAATGTTTACGACGAATATTATGGATGTATTTACCGTGACTGTTAGTATTCCAAAATATCACATCGCAAGGCATAACCTCTTGACATTTTCTGTATATCAAAGACACTAAGCAGAAAGCTAAAGTGCGTCGGCGTAATTATCCCCTCCTTTCTTATCCCGTTCCCTTTTCAAACGTACTCCTGGTGGATGGCTGCCTATAATGTTTCTTTATAATTGTGCCTTTATTTCTAATTCAGGTTATTTGTCTAGTTGGGAGTTCTTTTCGAACCCAAGGTTGCAAGCATCGAAGTGTAGGTCTTGAGTGTATGTTGAGCGAAAGTTTGATGACTGGCGTGTGAAAGGGTTAAGTGTTTGAGATTTGGTGTGCACGGTTGTGTATAAGTGCCTGATTCGTAGTCCGGTATACACCCTCGCACTGATCGCCAGTATGGCATTATTACTTTAGCTTTGTTCTTGCTTGGGCCAGTATGCCACTTACTCTCTATATTTTCTGTATACTTCATGTAAGAGAGGTGAGAATATGTCCGACAGAACATCAAGTGTGTTTATTAGTATATTCAGAATTAACGTTGTTATTAGTAATCAGTCGAAGTACGCTGCAGCTAGATAATTTTCTTTTGGGAAATTCATGGAATTTTAACTTATTTGTCTTCACACCTATGTCTGCTCATTGCAAAGTTTGTAAAGCTTGTACATTTTGTAATGCTATGTTGCTGAGTTGTGTAAAAATGAATTACAGATGATGAACTGGTTGTTGAACACTTTCGATCCACTTTTGATTTCCTTCTGGCGGCTTCCTTTCCCAAGAACCTTATGCTAGCACCTTCTTATGCATTACATCGAATTCCTCATTTTTTATTCACTGCACAGGTTTCTTTAAAATAACATGAATGGGGTCCCATACGCAATAAAATAAACATTATTGAAATACATTCCGCTATGTTATAGCAATAAAATAATCACATTATAACGAATTATCCTATTTTCATTTTAAAACTAGCTACAGTACCCGGTATGAATGGGGGAATCAGATAACTTCCCAGCTACTTTTTTCTATTTTGCTTTAGCCTACGTCGCACCGACACAGATAGGTCTTATGGCGACGATGGGACAGGGAAGGGCTAGGAGTGGGAAGGAAACGGCCGTGGCCTTAATTAAGGTACAGCCCCAGCATTTGCCTGGTGTGAAAATGTGAAACCACGGAAAACCATTTTCAGGGCTGCCGACAGTGGGGTTCGAACCTACTATCTCCCGAATACTGGATACTGGCCGCACTTAAGCAACTGCAGCTATCGAGCTCGGTCCAGCTACTTTCCGCCAATATTCAGGCATGCTTTCTTACCATCACACCAATGGTCAATTTAATGTTATTGTTGATAAGTTTTATGAGTTTTAGATATTGTAGACATTCACATTTTTCTTCCGACTCTATAATATTCACAATTCATCTTCACAAGTTTCCTTATAAATATTGACAATGACTACACGGTTTTACACATTAAGACAATCATAACCAAAAAAAAAAAAAAAAAATCGCCAGATAACACGGTTGAGCAATGCTCGGCGTTGATATCGGCTAAATAACGCAAGTCTAAATTCGCGAATTCTATTATCATAGTTCGTATGGTAAAACTGTATAAGACATCAATGTTCTGAAATTCTATTCTCTATAAATGTTGTTATGTAGTACTTTTCGAGAGGACCAATAACGTAAGTATTTAAAATTTAAATTATAGGCGCCTTCCCCTACACTACCATTTCATCCAGCGTTAATAAAATTATTTATAGCCTAGACTGTAGTGCCTTATTCCCTGGCTTTTTATAACGAGTTTCATCAAATTCTGTTCACCTATTTTCTCGAAGTTGATATGGACGTACCTGTATCAACAAAAATCGAAATTCATGAATATCTCTTCTATAACAGCCGGTCGGTAAAAATGTATAAGATATAAATGATCAAAAATTTAATTCTATATAACTTTAGTTATATATTTTTTTTTTCGGTAAGCATCCGGGAGATAGTAGGTTCGAATCCCACTATAGACAGCCCTGAAAATGGTTTTCCGTGGTTTCCCATTTTCACGCCAGGCAAATGCTGGGGCTGTACCTTAATTAAGGCCACGGCAGCTTCCTTCCAACTCCTAGGCCTTTCCTATCCCATCGTCGCCATAAGACCTATCTGTGTCGGTGCGACGTAAAGCCCCTAGCAAAAAAAATCGGTAAGACCACTAATAACACAGATATTTGAGAATATTTAGGCCTTCTCCTAAACTACCATTTCACTCAGTGGGAAGCCTAGATTGTAGTGCCTCATTCCCCGACTTAAGATCATCATCATCATCTGTTTACCCTCCAGGTTCGGTTTTTCCCTCGGACTTAGCGAGGGATCCCACCTCTACCACCTCCTCGAGCTTCAGACACTTGGTCGGGAGATACAACTGGGGAGTATGACCAGTACCTCGCCCAGGCGGCCTCACCTGCTATGCTGAACAGGGGCCTTGTGGAGGGATGGGAAGATTGGAAGGGATAGGCAAGGAAGAGGGAAGGAAGCGGCTGTGGCCTTAAGTTAGGTACCATCCCGGCATTCGCCTGGAGGGGAAGTGGGAAACCACGGGAAACCACTTCCAGGATGGCTGAGGTGGGAATCGAACCCACCTCTACTCAGTTGACCTCCCGAGGCTGAGTGGACCCCGTTCCAGCCCTGGTACCACTTTTCAAATTTCGTGGCAGAGCCGGGAATCGAACCCGCGCCTCCGGGGGTGGCAGCTAATCACGCTAACCACTACACCACAGAGGCGGACCCCCGACTTAAGATACCGATTATAATTAAATTCTGCTCAGCCATTTTATTGTGATGCGCGTACATAGATACATAAAGACAGACAGACAGACAGACAGACAGACAAGATGGAAAATTAAAAAAATGCATTTTCTTGTTACTCTGGACACGACCGATGCAGAAATACCATTATTTTTAAATTCTGAGCAATGTATAGACAGATGTCGCTATGCGGTATAGGTATTACTTAGACACTCAGTGGATAAAATAAAAATGGCGTACGTCCTCGTACCTTCTTTCGCTGCCCTATCAGCAGACTCTTTACCATGGATTCCACTGTGTGAAGGGATACACATTATGGTAAAATGTTTTCCTACATTCTTGGTTTTCTGAGACATAATCTGAATTTCCTTTGCGAGAACGTGGGTCGACAAAGAATTTCTAACTCACTTAATGCACTTTTGCATTATCTTATTTTTGTATTTGATCAGGAAATAATCACCAGCTTCCTGATATAGGCCCTACGTATATTGTGAAGGCAGTGATGTAATGCAGTAGGCCGTGTGGTAAAGTTATTTTATGGCACATGTATGGCAAAACAACGTCATTTAAAAATTCCAGAAAATGCCACTTTTCAACTGAAAAGTTGTTTAGAAAATCTCTCTTTTGTTGTGGAAGTAGATCAATAAATCTTATTCTCTCATTAGGAAACAAACCATGGATATTTATCAGAATACATTAACCACTCTATTATGGTCGAGCATCAAAATCATATAGACATGGATATTGTAAGAATACACCGTAAACGGTTCCATGTGAATATGAGGAAACTCAATGATATTTTTAAACCGTACTTTAATGAACTGCATAAAAGTGAAACTGACTATTAGCATGCAGAAACCTGTGCGCGGTGGCCTCTAATTACAATGACGTGTAGCATTCAGCTGTTATTTGCATGGCAACACGGGTGTGTGTGAAAACAAATGCGAAGCTGCACTTCGTCAGCAATCGATTTGCCAGGCTGAAACATAAAACAACATGCATACACCCACTCGTGCAATTTATTTATGCCAACCAACACCCTGCCTGCAGCGCGGGCGGCGGACATTTCCGGGCTGCGAATAGCCGGAGTGGACCAAGTACGGAATTTGCAATGATTCTGTCCACATAACTGAGCGGAATATTGAAACTGGTTGAGTTCTTCTAGGAAACGTGCCGCAAAACCCGCGCGGGGTAAATCACTGTCAATAAAATCAGTGATAAACTCCAGATTTCAATAATAACAACTGGAATCATTCAAATCAAATCATATGAGAGCACTACTGAGATTATATAGGCGAGTGAGCAGTCCTTATACCATACTGGAGGTGAAGAGAACCTACCAGTCGAGGATGATTTTGCGCAATATTCGAGACTGCTCAATTTTCCTTACGTCACGAATTATATGGAATAATTTTTCACTTCCACATTCCACGTAATAAAAATTAGTGTCAATTTGTCTATGGGAAAATCAAATAACAAAAAAAAAATGAAACCACTTTTCTCCTTGCGAAAATCAAAAGGGTAGAGAGATTTTTCTTTGCAAAAAAATAAGGCTTTCCAGGAATGTCAAACGTACAAAAGATTCTTACTGTGACGTTTTTTGGATAATAATTCGAAATTTAATTTGATATTGGTAGAAGTGGAAAACAAATTTCAATTAACTTTGTATGTGAGCAAAGAAATGAGTGAATGCAGATCTGTCAATCAATCAATCAATCAATGACCCGCATTTAGTGCCATCGTCCAGGTGGCAGATATCCTATCAGTTGTTCACCTAGCCTCTTTTTAAATGTTTTCAAAGAACTTGAAAATTTATCGAACATTTCCCTAATAAAATGTCTCCCGGTCATGGCTATCCATCAACGGCTGTTAATTTCAGGTGGCAGTCAGCCATAAGACATAGCCTGCACGGTTGCTAGGTAAAATTGTCTGCCCATCCATCCACACCTTACAATTTACATCACAACCTGTACGGTTGCTATGGTTACACTTCCGTGAAACATTTTCTCGCGTTATGTTACACAAATTTTCTGGTGAACCACAGCCATAAGACATATTTATGTCAATGTATCTAATATGTCTCTTGGTCATCGCCATGCATCTACGGTTGCTAAATTCAAATGACAACCAAATATAAGACATAGCCTGCATGGTTGTTAGGTAACACTGTCTGGACATCCATCAATACTTAACATCACAGACTACACGGTTGTTGGGGTTAAACTTCTGTCATACATTTTGTTACATACTCTATTTCGTTATACAACCAGCTCTAAGACATACTATTTATGTCAAAAATCGATTTTTAAAATTTACCTTCATTTTATATCACTTAAGATTATTATTAATTATCACAGTACAGGCACTATTTTACACATGGTATATTAAGGCTATAGATAACAGAAGTAGAAACCTCCGTGGCTCATGCGGCAGCGCACCGGCCTCTCACCGCTGGGTTCCGTGGTTCAAATCTCGGTCACTCCATGTGAGATTTGTGCTGGACAAAGCGGAGGCGGGACAGGTTTTTCTCCGGGTACTGCAGTTTTCCCTGTCATCTTTCATTCCAGCAACACTCTCCGTTAACATTTCATTTAATCTGTCATTCATTAATCATTGCCCCAGAGGAGTGCGACAGGCTTCGGCAGCCGGCACATTTCCTATCCTCGCCGCTAGATGGAGGCTTCATTCATTCCATTCCTGACCCGGTCGAATGACCGGAAAAAGGCTGTGGAATTTCATTTTCATAACACCACTAGATTAATACATAAAATAACAACTAAGACTTAAAACTGGCATGACTTGTAAATAAACGTATTACAAGGTGCTTGATATTGTATATCACACATATTTAAGTGCATTTCTAATTCGCATCTAGTTATTTCAAAAATGGGACAGTCAAATAAACTATAATAAACAGTTTGTTGGATTTCACAGTTACAAGTGTAGGGATTCTAGATATTGATTCTAAATCTCTCAAAATATGAACCAAATTTTCCATGTCCTGACATAAAATGTGTTAAAATATGGTTATGTGTTAATATACTTTTCAGTCTATCCTGAATCATCGGAAAGAACAAATTCCTTGTAAGCTGACCTCTTGAGCTAGTAATCCATAGATTATTCCATCAGTTAATAATATCAGTGAATAAGTCGAGATTCACTATTCGTTTGTTTCTTCTTAATCATATGGAAGTTTTCGTTAAGTCTGCTTTCCTATTTACGTCAGTAACATACAAAAAGGCGGCAACAAAACAGGAATACTTCTCTAGAGACAATGCAATAACAGTAGGCCCTATACATATTGTACTACCGAGCTCGATAGCTGCAGTCGCTTAATTGCGGCCAGTATCCAGTATTCGGGAGATAGTAGATTCGAATCCCACTGTCGGCAGCCCTGAAAATGGTTTCCCATTTTCACACCAGGCAAATGCTGGGGCTGTACATTAATTGAAATTTTCTTTCAATTACAACGCGTTCGTGAAAATCACATATTCATTGACAAGAAGTTACATTCAAACGCACTCAGATGCCACTTAATCCACTACCATGGAAATAACTAACCTATAGGTTCACTGAGGTAGGTTAGAAGTTATATTTCAGAATAGATTGAAAAATGCAGTTATTATTAACAAAGATATTTACATGAGGACTAAGATTTTTATTATTGTCCTTTTAGGCTTGGACCTATCCGGAAAATCTAAATATAAGCCAAAGCTTGAAAACGTAAATGAATTATTGATGTAACAGCACCATGCGAGCAAACAAATGAGCATGATAAAAGAGATTCATTCTAATCACAGAAATAGTATAATCATTAGAACTCATTGTCAGACCTGTCATGCCATGATGTAAATCTCCTGTCATATTCACACTAGAGGG
Source organism: Anabrus simplex (assembly GCF_040414725.1). Lineage (NCBI taxonomy): Eukaryota > Metazoa > Arthropoda > Insecta > Orthoptera > Tettigoniidae > Anabrus > Anabrus simplex. The sequence goes on from NC_090265.1 coordinate 848,271,527, forward strand.
GAAATTAATTGAACATGCATTCATTTTATGATAATATTAGCCGACAATAATATAATTTAATCCATTTTACTTAGTATTGAGTGGGTTCTGATACTGACAAATAAACTTTGTGTATAGAGATTTTAAAATCATACTGACAGTTTTTCTTTCCAAACAACAAGGCATTGCAAGAATGTAAAGCATGCAAAAGTTCCTTGGTGTAACGTTTCTGGCGAAGTAATCAGAAATTTAATCATGCATTGGTGGAACAAATTCCACTGAACCTAAAGCACCCTTTAATCACTCCTGAGTAAATTATTTTTAAATTTTGAAATGAAGTCTATTTTTCATTTCTCTTGGTGTTTGAAAGGGGAAAATTAACGGAAGTATTTCATGTTAGTAGTTTGTTCAATAACATAATATTACATGCTGCATAAATGCTAAATGTTACGTGTTTCAGATACTTTAAAAGGGAAAAATATTTTTCTAAATTCTCATCTGGTTAGTTATATTAATGTACAGAAAGGAGGGGAAAATGTTTATGAACCGACCAATTAACTTGTAATTGTATTTTTCTGAAGGCTCTATATCCTTTCAAACTGAAATATAAAAAATAATTCATCTTGGTCTACAGATATCGCAAATAAGTACGATCAATGTCATCCTATACAGTAATATCTGCCAGGAAGGTCAGATACAAAGTGAACCGGGTATGTAAGCGTTCGAGGGTTGGTCATACTGACAAATAATTTGAAAAAATAATTTTATATCTCGCGTCGTTGTCATTTTATCAGGTGTTGAAGTTAGCCAACCACATCACTTCGCGGGCGAATTCAAATGGACTATGCGAGACGGCGTTGCTCATGTGGCTTATGACTGACTTGAGAGCACCAATCAATGAAATTAATATCGCCACGGAAGGGATTTGAACACAAACCTCCGAGCTGACAGGATCGCGTCATAACAAGTACAACACAGCGACAATGGCTGAAACATACGGGGGGGGGGGAGGGGTTGATGCTGATTTCTCGACATGGCTCTGAAGAACAAAGAAATATGAGCGGAGAGACGGGTCATTAACAATGATTATAAAGGAATTCCTGATATTCATCGCAAGATTAATTCAACTCGTCCAACAATGGGACGTTACCTCTACCAATTATTAAAAATCCTCACCAACAATCGCAACAGCTACCGAATTCTACAACCGGTCTGCGTTCCATATAAGATGCTCCAACAAAAATGTTTAACTGAATAACTTTAAATCCTGTCGTTTATGAAAATTAAATGGCGTAGACTATGGCTTTCAGTGCCGGAAGTGTCCGAGGACACTTTCGGCTCGACAGATGCAGGTCTTCTGATTTGACACTCGTAGGCGACCTGCGTCGTGATGAGAATGAAATGAAGGTGAAGAAGATACAGACACTCAAACCCGTGCCAGCAGAATTAACCAATTATGGTTAAAATTACGTACCCTGCAGGAAAACGAGCTTGGACCCCTGTGATCAAAGGCCAGCACGCTAATAAATAATAATAATAATAATAATAATAATAATAATAATAATAATAATAATGAGCTACTTTTTCTCATGGGGTGTTAATAAACAAGATATTGATACTAACTCCATATTTTAAATGGAACGGCACGGATACATGCAGCTTGCCTAAAAGTTCAACTGCGTACAAGTTCAAATATGTAAGTATTTTCAAAATCGCACAGTTACTTTAAGAGATATCAATAAAAACCGCATTTGGGCTTTTGCGTGCCGCATCAGATAGCGTGCAATCGACCAAGGACGTATTAGCACGCGAGCTGTTTCCTAGCATTGATTCCAGCCACAGAACGGATACCAGGCATGTATTGTAAACTATCGTACACATAATGTGATGTACCGTCACATACCCTACTACTACTACTACTAAAATGTTTTCATTCCTCCCCTGAAGGGGGAGGCGGGCCTCTTAGACGGTGACGCCGTCTCTCAGGCCGGAAGATTTGTTGCGGTGAAGGAGATGCTCGGAGAAGGTGAGGGGGTTGGCGGACGTGGTCTATACTAGGAACTGTCCCGGCATTCGCCTTGGTGCAGGAGAATGGAAAACCACGGAAAACCCTTCTCAGGACAGCCGACAGTTGGGGCCAGCCATTAGGTCCAGCCATGTTCCCTCTCCGGGGTGCAGAGGCGTAGAGCCACGGTAGAGCCGTGGCCACCCCTCCTCTGTTCGGTTGGTCGGTCAGAGTGCAGAGTTGTTGGACCACGGACCAGTCGTGGCCATTTATGGGTCGAGACCCACTCTGCATCTACCGACGTCACATGCCGTGGGTGTGCAACGTTATTGTATGACTGGCAAACACACAACGGAGAAGGGAGATTAAAGTTATTCTTTTTGTTTTGTTTTGAAATTCATGTGTAACAGGTTGCTCTCAGTTTGGCGTTTTTCTCCACGGATGGAAAAGGGAAGGATTTGGAAAGGACGTTGGCCGTGGCCTATATTAAAGATACCAAGGTATTTATTTTATTCCTTATAAAAACATCAACCCTCCCTGTCCTGTCTTGAGTTCGCCTGTCATACACACTTTGCGAACCCACCACATGCGTAGGATATGCTTACATGCCTGGTATCCATTCTGTGGCTGAAATCACGCCCAGGAAACTGCTTGTGCGTTAATATATGCTCGCCCAACTGCTCGCCGTCCGATGCGGCATGCAAAACCGCGCATGCTGTTCTTACTGATATCTCAAAAAGTAACTGTCTGATTTTGAAAATACTTACATATTTGAACTTGTATGCAGTCGAACTTTTAGGCCAGCTGTATGAATGTGTGCCGTTCTATTAAAAAATTTGGAGTTAGTATCAATATTTCGGTTATTAATCACCCCATGAGAATAAGCTGCACATTATTTTACAAGCTCATGGGTATCATTTACAAATATTAAAACGGAATACCGATATATTTAATGGTTAGGCGTTATTTCCGTGTTACATCTTGGATGATTCTGTATACAGCATGGTTGCCTAGTTGTACTTCCTCTTAAAACAATAATCACCATCACCACCTGAATGACGTGATACATGATGGTAGGAAGGGAAAGGGTGAATCCCGGTGACGGCACATAGCCTACTCTTGTCGAGTAGCACCAAGCTCAAGGTTTAACGTCCCCATCCGACGGACGAATCACCATGAACAGCGTCATAAGCCTTCGTCCCATATACGTATTGCGGAGAGGTTTGGAATTAACCCTCAACTGGTGACGTGGTGTCTGACAGACTCCTTGTAGGAGATACATGTACACCCCTAAGCACACAATCGGAAGTGAGACTTTTGGTTTCCAGTACCTTCATATCTCTCTGTCAACAAACGTTTCATCATTAGAGATTCTCCCTCAGTATTATCGTTCTCTCCTTAGAGTGTAGACAAGTTTCCAAGTGGCTTCGTAGACACCACGTCACCAGTTATGTAACATTTTAATGTGTGGATTCCTAAGTTGTACGAAGTGAACTCATAGCTTTTTAATTCTTGTTCGTAATTCAACAATGGCAGACCGTGCTGGTCCATCTCGACCTATAAGGCCTGAAGGTCCTGGGTTCGAATGTCAGGTATCACAGTGGTTAGATACAGAATTTAGTGATGATGAAAATGGTGTGGACAGTGGCTTTGCTATTGAAAGTGATCATTGTGCTGACTCGGAAGAAGAAGGCACAGGTAGTGAAGATGAAGATTAAGAATGCACAGAACAGCATTATTACTATGGTAACAAGAACCCGTTGTAAATGGTCCGCTAAAGAACCTATGAGAAATGTACGCACCCCAAGTCACAACATAATTCGGTTTTTTGCGTTACGTACTCAAGCAAGAATTGGCAATCAAATAGAACCTAAAACTGCCTGGGATTTTATATTTTCCAGGGAGATGGTGCAACTTATAGTTCAAGACTAATGTCAAAATGCGGAATATGAGACAGAAATACAAACGCATGGATCGTTCCGAAATTGACGACACTGATGACATGGAATTTGAAGCTCTTTTAGTTATACTTCTCTACACTGCTTCTTTCAAATCCAACAATGAAGATATTTCTGCAATGTAAACCAGTTATCAAAAGTAATATTTCTGTTCGTTTAGGAAGTTTCACAAGATATGTATGGCATGTCTATTGATCACTTCTTAATTTGAACACTTAGGCCACTTTTGCTCCAAAGGGTTCAGAAAAAGATAGACCCTATATGTATTTTCTTGAGATTAGTGAAAACATGCAAACAAATATAATATGTGATTCGGGTGTGTATTGGACGAAAAACAAATCAAATAAGACAAATTACAAATATTTGTAATATTTTTGAGTATTTTGAAAGTGAAAAAATTTGTGCATTGCAGGTTTTTGTAGTTTCAGTGAATGTGTGATAAACTTAAGTTTTCTGAAATGATTATGTTTCGGTCTGTGTAGGAAAGTAGTTTTTGAGCCATTCGGATGCATACGAGGGACGATGATGCAATCTAAGTTGAAACCTAGATTTCTTCTTCATAAAGTGGCATACACTTGGATTCAGAATTTAAAAAAAAAATTGGTGCAATGGAGTTGGTAATAAAATATGTTAAACCATTCGTCAAGATATGCCTTTTCAATATAAAATGAATAAACCTCGCCTTAATGAAATGTGATTCCATTAAAAATGCTCAAATTATAGACGTCTCTCAGACACCATGTCACCAGTTATGTTCCTTCCGGAATACGTCACCAGTTGAGGGTTAAATTCAGGCTATTGGCACGCAATCTAGTGATTATAAATTGTATACCACCATCTCCTCTACCCTGCCGGCCAAAATTCTGATGGTGAACATTTTTTTCTTCACTGTGAATATCATTAAGCAAGTTAGCCTGCCCTTATATCAGAAACTCCCAAACTCGATTGTGAATTGCGGTTGGAAACGTTGCCTGCCATTTTCATCAAAATTTCCCATCACGCATCTTACATCGCAAACAACGTATGGGAATGCTCCCAGTGTTGTTTCTCGGATAACGCTAAGATAATTGCAATTTAATATAATTTTATTCACTGCGTGTACAGCAATTTACGCAGAAATCCGTATACAATGTGGAATACCGTAGCGAAGCACGGGTACGTTTGCTGGTTTAGTACACAAATAGTTTAGTCGAATCATATAAACCACTTCCTTTAAAAAGTAGACCTTTTCCGAAGGCTTCTGAATATAGTAATCGATCGACAGGTCGACTGAACTGCGGTGCTAAGGAATGCTCTTCGATAATGCTCAGTTCTTTGTTCTATATCTCACTTTGTCTGAACTGCGACATTTAGATGTCAGCCATGTTATCGGACCATTTCCGACCTGAATCTGAATTATTTATTATTTAGAAAATGAGCTATGAAATGAATAGAGAGTTGCTATAGTTGCCCTAGTGTACAAGGGTAAATATAAAGCAGATAATTACAGGCCAGTCAGCTTGATATGTGTCGCATATAAACCCTGAGAAAGTATTCTTTCTGATAATGTAAGTCACGTTTACGAAACTTCTAACTGGTTTGACAAAATGCAGTTCAGGTGGTGGTGGTGATTGTTGTTTTAAGAGGAAGTACAACTACGTAAGCATCGTCTATCTACAATAATTACAGAGAAAAAGTAGAAGGTATCGGCCGAAAGAAACAAGGGTCACGAAGGGCGTGAAAATAAAAGACTCTCTAGACATCACAACCTAAGATCATCGGGGTCAGAAAAGAACAAGTGTTGACCAAGGGAGGTCAGATAGGATAGACGAAAGTGAGGAGCCCGGCACAAGTAAGCGGAAACAACTCAGCAAAGGGCCGTCTGGTCATCAGCCCACGTTCCCAAGTTGAGAACCCCTGGCGCTCCTTTTAGTTGCCTCTTACGACAGGCAGGGGTTATCGTGAGTGTTATTTTACCGCCACCATCCACAAGGGAACGTTCTGGCTGGCTAAGGACCTGTTGGGCTTTTGCAACACAGGTTTGTTTTGCTTTTTACGCTGTCTGAATGTCAATTTAGACAGTCCATTTTACACTATCAGTATTTTATTTTATTTTAAGAAATGCTATTTATTTGGGGCGTCGACCTAGAAAGATCTTTTGCTCCTACTTGCACCATATGTTATGACCCTGCGTGTATTTGGAAATTGCGGAAGTGTAAAGTGTTGAATGTGAGGAAAGGAACGTTAAGGACGACACAAACACCCAGTCCCCAGGCCAGGGATATTAATTATTTACAATTAAAAACCACTGACCGGGCCCCGGAATCGAACCCGGGGCCGCCGGGTGACAGGCGGACGCGTTGCCCCCTACACCGCGGGGCCGGACTACACTACCAATTAGTTGACAGAGAAACCGAAAATGTCTTGGGCAATTGATAACTGAGTTTAATTTTCTTGCCCTGCTCCATGGCTAAATGGTTAGCTGCTGGCCTTTGGTCACAGGGGTTCCGGGTTCGATTCCCGGCAGGGTCGGGAATTTTAACCATCATTGGTAATTTCGCTGGCACTGGGGCTGGGTGTATTTGTTGTCTTCTTCATCATTTCATCCTCATCACGACGCGCCTGCGGGAGTCAAATAGAAAGACCTGCAACTGGCGAGCACTTCGGACACTCCCAGGACTAAAAGACATACGCCATTTCATTTCATTAATTTTCTTGAGTTAACCACAAATCTTTTACACGGGCAGGGAGTAGCAAATGGCCTTTTCTCTGCCCTTCAATCATCCGCCTACCTCTGGCGGGTATGAATCCACTATCTTGGAACCCGGAAGCCAACATACTGCTACTGATTTACAGTGGAAAGTATATTATGAGATTATGCACGTACTTTTGAAACAGAGCATACATCATTATCAGGACGGGATCTAATAATATTGTGTGAAACTATCCGGTCGGCTTTTAAATTTGCGTGGCTTGTACCCAGCCTCTGGTCACTTGGAGCCACAAACAAGGCCCCCCGGTAGTATATAGGGCCATTCGGCACACGTGTCCATACAGCAGGCCTTGGCGTGCTGTACCACAGCAGCGGCATTTAGATACACGTGATGCGACCACCGACAATGATACACGGCCAACAGCAAGCCAGTAAGCTAGCCACTCTCTGCCGGCGGCTCAATTGACCTTTGATCGACAGATTAACATTGCTGGGAGTTACTTATCAGAGAGCAGTAGCGGAACCTCAATGAAGTGACGTGGAGTCATTTCAGGTGAGAGTATCGGAAGGCTAGTGGCGTAGCGGTAGTGATTACTGTTTTAGGAGGAAGTACAACTAGGCACTTATCCTCTAGTAACAATGCTCAGAGAAAATATAGAAGAAGTCCGATCTTTCGAGAATGAGGTCATTGATAAAATAAGAGTCAAGGCCCCAAAAGGGGTGAAATTGAAAGACTCCTCATGCCTAACAGGCCTTAGTGAAAGGAACAACGCTATTCATCAATAATCTATATGCAATTAGCTCTGTGAGATCTACAATTAAATCATTTTAAACTCTGTGTAACATTCGACTCCTAGGTCTCTTTCTCCTTTACCTCCTAAAAAAAAACTGTCCTCTATTCGCTTCAATGATCCCACCATCCAAACTAGATCACACATACACAGCTTCATCCAACAACTTTACTATTCACTGCGAATGACTTGTCCCATTTCTCAGTGTTTGTAACAATAAACATTCATAGATATGATATAGTCTTTAGAGCTTATGCCGTGTCAAGAAAATAAGGTGTATGCTCTGCGTCATCAGAAAGAAATCTCGACTGTCCTCGAGAAAGGCTTCTAAAACAATGAGCTTTGAATTTAGACGTTACCCAATAGAAGTGGAAATGGCACGTTCATTTATCACCAGATGGCTCCTCGGATGCGGTACAGTGCTAGTGTTCGAAGCGGAAGCTAGCGGAACAATCAGAATTAGTCTGAGAGGGTCACATAACATAACGAAACAGTCGAGATTTTCTTCTGATGACGCAGAGCATAGTTCTCTGCGAAACGTAAAGAATTTCACCTTATTTTCTTGACATGGCATAAGCCCAAAAGCCTATATCATGTCTATAAGTACGGGCCGTGAAAGCATCAATGGCAACAACATGGTCTATTGGTGGAAAAATATCTAATTCCCTCCATGGGAACTTAGAAATTCCATTCGGAATTGCTAGGCGGGCATTAATTCCATTGTGGAGTTTCATCTCCCGTATGCAGTTATCAGACTGTGCCTCTTATAATGGGCTTCTGACAAGTTCACCTGTATACACCCCAAGGTTCTTAAACACTACTAAAGGTTGGGCCCAACGCGAGCCGAGCTGCTATTGGTTAACGAAATGACGTCACAGTAGGAGCAAAGCAGTCGAGCCCAAAGCGCGCAAATCAGTAGGAATCTCATATCAGCAAACATTACAGGTTCTCAGAACTAATTGCAGACCAGACATAAAGATCACTGCTCTTATAAGATTGAAAAAGAGTACAGCATAGTAACTTTTCATTATTTCCATTACAAATAAGGCGTAAATGTAACGTGACGGCACACTGACCAACGCTTGAAATTTATTAACATTTCCAAGTTCCTCTATTTAGTTTGAGGAAGGTTACGCGCTTTCAAATCTGTAAACATAAATATTTAGAGATATGAAATCTTTGTCATATTAAATCTTTACAGCAGAAATTCCGTGATGGTACTACCGTATGTTAACATACGATATACTGACTCACTTCCGCAGGTATCGAGTTTAAAGCTTAACACATATTATAACAGCAGCAGAAGTAAGTTCATATTCGAAATCATGCATAGATAGTCATGGAAAACTTACAACCTGTTTTCCAGTCTTTGACCGGGTCAGGGATGTAATGAATGAACCGTATATAGGCTATTATTACAATGGGGTCGCCACTCCCAAAGTGATTTATTAATGACTGATAAATGCTATGAAATGATAATGGAGAGTGTTGCTGGAATGAAAGATGACAGGGAAAACCGGAGTACCCGGAGAAAAACCTGTCCCGCTTCCCGCTTTGACCAGCACAAATCTCACATGGAGTGACCGGGATTTGAACCACGGTATCCAGTGGTGAGAAGCCGACTTGCTGCCGTGTGAGCCACGGAGGCTCCGCATAGATAGTCTACTTTAAAAAAATTAAACAATAAGAAAGAACAGGAAAAAGACTTCATTAGAACACAGTCCTACCTGTGAGATTAGATGTCATGAAGTGGTTGCTTTTGAAGATGAAATCCACTGTCGTGCCTTTCGCCGATGAGCTGCTATGGATTTTTCAGTTCTTGTCCGAATGTTCATTTGTCGTATGCGTATAAATATTCTCATTCTAACATACATTTTTAATATTTCTGGTGCTACAGCGGGAAATTTACTGCTAATTATTTGACACACTTTGCGTATAATTTTAGGTATGCGTCACAGTTCAGCACGTCCGTGAGTGTCCCTGAAAATTAACTCAAATTCCTTTATTTGGTTTACCATTCTAACGATGGAACGAGTAGACCTCCCAAAGGGGCTGTACCAGAAGAAATGGAAAGCATTTCCCCAGTGGGACTTCGCATTGACCTGTCATATTTTCTTTCACGGTCGGCGATGTAGCCGGCGAGGTACCGAAATTCCTCAGGTGTTGCTGTAGATTGCGGTGAATTTTTTGCTATTTGCTTTACGTCACACCGACACAGATAGGTCTTATGGCGACGATGGGACAGGAAAGGCCTAGGAATGGGAAGGAAGCGTCCGTGGCCTTAATTAAGGTACAGTCCCAGCATTTGCCTGGTGTGAAAATGGGAAACCACAGAAAACCATCTTCAGGGCTGTCGACAGTGGGGTTCGAGCCCACTCTCTATTGAATACTGAATACTGGCCGCACTTAAGCGACTGCAGCTATCGAGCTCGGTCGGTGAATCATTAACGGCACAGTTTTCTATCGCAATGATACTGTACAATGAACACATACATTTCACTCCAGCTACTATTACACTGTACACGCAACTAACGAAAAGAAAATAAGTGCACCTCACTGCACGAAACACAGCAACTTAACAGAGATCTCACAGAAACGAACTACGACACACACACTACGCAAAATACAGTAGGCCACTATATAAACCAACAGCAATATACGGAAAAAAATTACGTATAGTTATTACGTGGAAATCCTTTCTTTATAAGACAGACATATACAAACAACGAAATGAGATACACGTGCGGTTGTATGCTACATTCACGGTGCTCCTGTGATGACGTCACGAGCAGGACGAGGGAAAACTAACATCTACTGCGCAACCAATCTGGGCCACCCGTGAGGTATACACCCCAACGTCAGTGGGTAGGGTCTGACACATCCCACTCTGATGAGTCTAGTGTTAGACCTAAGACGAAACGCTGGTTAATAGAGCAAATGCCTGAAAACCCATACATCTAATTTTTTATCCGATTTTTTATATGCTCTATTGGTGGACAATTCCCTCCATGGGAACTTAGAATTTCCATTCGGAATTGCTAGGCGGGCATTAATTCCATTGTGGAGTTTTATCTACCGTATGCAGTTATCAGACTGTGCCTCTCATAATGGGCTTCTGATAAGTTCATCTGTATACACCCCAACGTCAGTGGGTATGGGCCTGACACATCCCACTCTGATGAGTCTAGTGTCAGACCTAAGACAAAACGCTGGTTAAAAGAGCAAACGCCTGAAAACCCATACATCTAATTTTTGATCTGATTTTTATATGCTCTATTAGTGGAAAATATCTAATTCCCTCCATGGGAACTTAGAATTTCCATTCGGAATTGCTAGGCGTGCATTAATTCCATTGTGAAGTTTTATCTCCCGTATGCAGTTATCAGACTGTGCCTCTTATAATGGGCTTCTGATAAGTTCACCTGTATACACCCCAACGTCAGTGGGTAGGCTCTGACACATCCCACTCTGATGAATCTAGTGTCAGACCTAAGACGAAACGCTGGTTAAAAGAGCAAACGCCTGAAAACCCATACATCTAATTTTTGATCTGAACAATAAACATTCATGCTACGTTCAAGCCTGTTACCACGAGTTTATTCCTGAGTACATCCAGTAGCTTTGTCGCGTACAGCAATTTCAGTCTGAAAACAATCTCGTTAGGATAAGTTATTCTAAATAGACTACTCATTTCTTGCTTTCATCGATATTTATTTATTTATTTATTTATTTATTAACAAAGCACAAGATACAGCTACACTGAGCAAATTTCACTTGCACTGCCAACAGACTATTTAACCAACGTAAACTTTCATAATAAAATATAACAAACATAACAAAATATAACAAGATCAGGTACACAGCCTACTAATAACAACTGTCCAAATCGAAAACCATAAGAATGTCCATATTCATAGCCAAGTCGTCGTGGGTCAAGATGGCGGTATAATCCCTTCACATCAACTTATCTTTAAGAGGCTATTTACACACCTCTCGAATACACTTTTATTTGATGATGTATCAAGTTCTTGTCTCCTGTTAATATTGTTAATATTGTTAAAGAGTGTCGGGAGGCGGATTAGGAAAGATCGTTGAAGTATTGAGTGCTGAGTGTGGGGAATGTGGAGAAGGTCTTTGGTTCTGGTGGAGCGGGAAGGAACGCGGAGAGAGAAGAGTGAGACAAGATGTTCCGAGCGGTAATGCCCATTTAAGATCCCGTGGAGGAAACTCAGGTCAGCTACCTGTCGCCTGATGTGCAGCGGTGACATATTAATTGCCATTAATACCTGCTGCGTAGACAGATTTCTGAGCTTGGGGTTTCTGTTCCTTACAATTGCAGCAAAGAAGGACACTGCTCTGTCTAACTGCTTAGTATTGGAGGGGGAGGCTGTTGTCCAAATAGGAGAGCAGTAGTTTAAGAGAGGTTGAATGATCGTGAGGAAGAAGTGACGAAGAGCAATGGGGTCAGAAATTTCTGTGAAGCGATAGAGAATGCCTAGTAATTTCATGGCCTTGGTTGTATATGTTTCTATGTGGGTCTTAAATTGTAATTTTGTATCAAATATTACACCTAGGTCACGCTGTTGCGTAACTACGGTGATGGGCTTGTCGAGTAGGTAATATGATGTCGGTAGAGGAGATTTACGTAATGTTATGGTCATGTGGCTGCATTTTTGTGGATTGGGGATAAGTTTCCAAGTACGGCACCAGTTCGAGAGGGCATTAAGTGAGGACTGTAGCAGAGCTGCATCTCCTGGATTCCTGATCTCCCTAAATATCTTGCAGTCGTCAGCAAAGAGTAGGGTATTGGCTGTTTCGTTGAGTTGTGCCAGGCTGGGAGAATAGACATCCCAAATGCTTATAATTATAATGTTCAGCTCCACGGCTAATGATTAGCGTGATGGCCTTTGATTACAGGGGTTCCGGGTTTGATTCCCGGCAGGGTCGGTAATTTTAACCGTAATTGGTTAATTCCCCTGCCACGGGGGCTTCATCATCATTTTTTATCCTCATCACGACATGCAGCTTGCCTACGCGCGTGAAATCTGAAGATCCGCATTTGGTAAACCGTACTTATCCTCGGATACTCCCGGTACTAACCCTAGACCGGGCGCGCCAATTTCTGTCACACTACCGGGCGCGCGCTTGACTTTGTTTACCAGTTACGTTTGCAGTCGTTTACAGGCTTCCAATTGCATAAACATTTCATTTAACGGCGTTTTATCTTTTGTTTCAACATTATTCTCCAAATAAAATTTAAAACTTGTATTAGTGATTAATACGAATGTACTTAAAATGGATAATCATGAACACGTGAACTAATTCTGATAGGGACATGAATAGTGCACCTATTCAAAATAAGTTAAGCAACAGATACATAATTAAATTAAAATAATGGTCATATTTTAATTTTTGCACAATTATACAATGAAATGATCCGATATAATAACAAAAAATTACTGGATGGAAAAAATAAACTTTGCGGCCATGTCCAAGAAATCTTCCACACCTTATCCCCCGAGCAATGCCATAATTTCACTGCGGTTCGCAAATTTAGCATCGCGCTCACGGCTGTAATTTGCTTCCTCCCGCTTCCTGGAAATGTACAAATTAGTCCAGTAAAATAGTTCATCGACTATCTCAGTGTTTAACAACTGCATGAAACAGTCGATTTCTGTCGATACCTTCCTCGCCTCCCCTTCCGTCCTGGCAGGATGTTTACAATATCCCTTGCTTCTACCCTCGAAGTAAGCTTTGAAAAGTCCGTCATGGACCACATTGTTCCTCCATCTCTCCCGAAAATAAATTCCTTTTCATTATCGTCTTCATAGATCTCACTGTCCGAATCGGCCTCCTGCTCCGTATTACTGTTATGATCCTGATCCGATACGTTTATAATTCCCTCCTCCCCATCCGAAAAATCCGAGGCAGAGTCCTCTATTTCATTTTCGGACAACTGGATCAAAATGTCAGGTATGTCTTCATTAATGACAAAACGAGACCTAAAATAGAAATCTACTACATGTAATTAAGGCTGGCTTTGCCTAATTACCCGAAAAGTACAGAGGAAAGGAAATTTTAGAGAAATAAATTTTACTTACATGACCAGGCGCGCTGTTGACTTTGTCAACCAGCTTCGGGTTCCAAGAGTTCGCTCGAAATAATTACACACGCATCGCTTCCACTGTTGTCGAAACTCGACTGAACTGAAGTTCAAGAGTGAGAGCAAAGGTATTAGTTGCGAGGTGGTGAAAGACTGACAGTTCTAGGAATTACGGCATAAAATAGCGCGCTGGTTGACAAAAAAAAAAAAAAAAAAAAAACCCAGCGCGCCCGGTCTAGGGCTAAAAGCCATACGCCATTTCATTTCATAATTTGAATATAATCCATCTATTCCAGTTTTGTATTTCTTACCAGCTATGCAACAGGTTACTCTTAGTTTTCTTCCAGACCGACATTGCATGAGTTTCGAAAACGCTGATTTTCATAAGTTATGATATTCACACCATTTCTTTTCAAATTTCAGGTTATTGCATTATTTATTTTCAACAGATTCTGTCAGTAAGATCAAGTCATCATCAATAACCCTGCCATTGTATACCTTTACGAAAACCGAGCGAGTGGGCCGCTCGGTGAGGAGCGGGCAGCTGTGACCTTGCATTCGGGAGATAGTGGGTTCGAATCCCATTGTTGGCAGCCCTGAAGATGGTTTTCCGTGCCTTCTCATCTTCATACAAGGCAAATGCTGGGGCTGTACCTTTATTTAGCTATTTCCTATCCCACCGTCGCCATAAGACCTATCTGTCAGGCGACGTAAAGCTAATTGTAAAAAAGACCTTTAAGGAAATGGTCCATGTAAATGTAATAATAATAATAATATTAATAATATTATTATTAATAATAATAATAATAATAATGTTTCAAGTCTTTCGAGCTGACTCCCTAAGGCGACCTGCACGCCTGTGAGAATGGGGCCATACCTAAGATGAATTCTAATGATGAAGACGGCAAAAAAACAGCGCTCAGGTCAGAGGAATCGAATCCGGGCTCCTTGGACGAAAAGCAAGCGTAAATGATGAACAACAATGAAGTTGGTGAATTACTGCCTTGCCTCTTCCCGCTAACTACAGTAGCTCGAAACAGTACCTCATTTTGTCATCAACTCTGTCCGGATTTATTATCGAAATAAATTAAATGCCGTCGATTTCTTGTAAATTCGTCAGTGTGACTAACATCTTCTTCGCAAGATGAACAAAGCATAATTATTTACGTATTATCACAAGATGTTTTCATGGAAGAACTGAATCCATATCTATAATAATAAAAGGAAGTGTTTGTCTATCTGTGTGTCTGTCTGTGCCCAGCAAAATCTACAGCACGCAGAGATCTGAAATTTTGACCATAGGTAGATGGAAGGGGGTCCAAATGCACCTCGAAGCCGTAATTTTCATTTTCGCTTTCGTTGGTGAGTGATGAATGAAAAACCATCGGGAAACGTATATTGGGATATGACAATCCAATGTGATATCACTGTCGCTAGGCAACGTACATAAGGTAGGTAGAGAACACAATTCAAGGAGCCATTTTACGTCCATGGCGTAGGAAGCCGTTTTTGGTCTTCTGTGGTGTGACGGCATATGTCCCTGTCGGATGGGGACGTAAAGTCTTGAGCTATTCGAGAGGAGTGGGCTATGTGCCGGCGCCGGGTTTCATCCTCTTCATTCTTACTATTATATATCATGTCATTCATTTCATCTCATTAACTCATCTGATTAGGTTGACATCATGAAAGATATCCAGTCGTAAAAACTCGCTACGAAGATTCATCTCACTTCATACCCTAACCGCGTAGAGAAAGGTGACAAGGGTTGGACATGTCTACATTTAGAGGAAATATGTAGGACACAAGATAGACGATAAGAATAAACATGGAATAATACATATATCAGTCAAGATGCCATTTTAAGTCCGTGGAATAGGAAGCCATTTTCCTTCGGTCCATGATGTCTGTCTGTCTGTCTGTCTGTCTGTCTGTCTGTCTGTCTGTCTGTCTGTCTGTCTGTCTGTCTGTCTGTCTGTCTGTCTGTCTGTCTGTCTGTCTGTCTGTCTGTCTGTCTGTCTGTCTGTCTGTCTGTCTGTCTGTCTGTCTGTCTGTGCATGTGTCTGATGCCCAGCCAAATCTACGGCAAACAAAGATCTGAGATATTTGTCATAGGTGGGCACAGGTTTTCACCTAAGACGCATGGCTGTGTCTAAAAGCAATTCTTGCACCAAGACATGAAGCTGTCAACGCCATCAATAAGCAACACTCACAAGAATTATCCGGTTACCATGTTTTCTTTCAACTAACTCAATTTCATGATTTATTATTTCATTTGGAGAAAACATAGGCTATAGTAAAGAAGATTAGATTATAATAAACACGCACAGATCTGAAATTTTTAACATTCGTGGCCACAGCATTTCACCAATTACGCATGGCTATGTCAAAGAGCAATTCTTGCTCCAAGAAGTGAAGCTGTCAACGTTATCAACAAGCAACTTTTACAAGAATTACCCGATATTCTACAAAGTTACAAGTCGACTACACGGCAGAGCTTTTTAAAGACTAGGTGTCACCTGGAGCACCCTCAAACATCTTAGAGCGGACGATTGTGGCACCGATTATCGTTCTTAAGAATAAGAATCCTGCCCGCTGCAATGAACACGACTCTGAAACTGATGACTAATATTATTGAAGCCATTCTCATGAATGGGCATGCTGTGAGCGAAGTAATATGCATTCCTCGGATTCGAAAAATGTCTTCGGATATACAGTTTAAGTTTAGACGTCTACAGTTCCCCGTTTGTTTCAGATTCGCTATGAAGATCAACAAGGCACAAGAACAATATCTTAAAGTTGAAGGACTCTATTTTTGAAAAGGCTGCTTCTCCCATTGTCAACTGTACGTGGTTTGTTCAAGAGTGGGAAAGGCAAACGCACTATATATCTTAGCTCCATTTGGAAGGACACTAATATATTTCAACCGGAAGCTCTATAAGGGGAAAAAAGTTTTTTTATTATATAAAACAGTAGAATTAATAAACTCGGGCAAAGCCGCGGGTGCATGCTAGTACATATATATATATAAAGAGTTTTGTCTGTACATTGCTCAAAATTTAAAAAGAATGGTATTTCTGTATCGGTTGTATCCACAGTACAAGGAAATACACTCTTTACTTTTCCGTAACGTCTGTCTGTCTGCACGCGCACCACGAGAAAACGGCTGAAGATAATTTAATGAAAGTCGGTATGTACAATTGGGGAATGAGCCACTACAATCTAGGCTATAAATATTTTTTCACGCTGAGTGAAATGGTAGTTCAGGGAAGGCCTAAAATTTATTTCTCAAATATTTATGTTATTAGTGGCATAAAATTTAATTCTCATATATTTTGGTCGTTTGTGGTGCTTTCGATAAATACCGCATAACTAAAGTTATATAGAATTAAATTTCTGATCATTTATGTCTCATACATTTTTACCGTGCCGGCTATTTTAACACAGATATTCATGAATTTGTATTTTTCTTGCTAAGTCCATATCAACGTCGAGCTACGAGAAAATGGGTAAACAGAATTTGATGAAAATCGGTATATAGAGTCGGGGAATAAGAAACTACAATCTAAGATATAAACAATTATATTCATTCTGGATGAAGTGGTTTACGGGAAGGTGACTAAAATGTAATTCTTAAATACCTATGTTATTGGTCCTATCGAAAACTACTACGTAACAGAACTCGCAGAGAATACAATTTCCGATCATTTATGATTCATACAGTTTTACCGGTCCTACCGTACCGATAAGAGTGGTATTTGAGAGTGGGAAGAAACTCTGAAGGCTTATAATATCGACAGCTCGTAAAACTGATCAACAATAACATTACGTTGATCATTGTTTTTTGTTGTGATGTTCTTTGTCTCGTATGCTGCCATTCATCTCCGATAGATGGGATCACTGATGTGTACCGAGTATAACAGACTACCTGAATATTGGCGGGAAATAGTAGAGGAAATAGATAACTTTCTTCTCTAGCATCTATACCATTCCTCTTTTTTTTTGCTAGTTGTTTTACGTCGCACCGACACAGATAGGTCTTACGGCGACGATGGGACAGGAAAGGGGTTGGAGAGGGAAGGAAGCGGCCGTGGCCTTAATTAAGGTACAGCCCCAGCATTTGCCTGGTGTGAAAATGGGAAACCACCGAAAACCATTTTCAGGGCTGCCGATAGTTGGGTTCGAACCTACTATCTCCCGAATACTGGATACTGGCCGCACTTAAGCGACTGTAGCTATCGAGCTCGGTACCATTCCTCTGGTTAATATATTTTCTAATACTGCTGATACGTAATACACTGGTTCATCATGGTATTCCAGCTATTCGATCCCTACTCTGACGCGCTGACTGATTGATCAGTGTGACAGTTAGCGGGATAATGGAAGAGGCTCACTTATGACCTGGTCTAGAATAACAATTTCGGTCTATTCCAAATTACAGCACCACAATTCAATAACTAACTCATAATTCAATCCTGAAATGAGCCGTTCCTAAAAATAAAAATAAAGCGTTCTCCTCGTCACTGTTATTAAATTTATATTCATTTTATTCTAAAGTAGCAGCCAAAGGGAGGTGTGTTTTCTGACTTAGAGGAAAAAATTGCCTCCAAGTCAGGTAGATTTTCCCCTACCAGTGTAATGAATTGAGATTTTCCAATTCATGAGGTACTCCTAGGATACACGGAGTAAAAGAGCATAGTTTTTGCGCTGGGATTCTCCACTCTTCGCTCCCATCTCCCCCCCCAAAAACAGTGTTTACGGATCACGGCTGTCTGCGGCCTGGTCATTCCAGCTCTGGAACTTTGGACCGTTAGATCGGCAGCGTACTACTGTTCGTTAAAAGTGAGAAAATTTGTGGTTTTTCATTTGATCGAGTATTTCATATGATTGCATTGCTTTTAATCGCGACATTCCTACTGACGTCATTGTGAGAGGGCTTACCATTACAGTGAACATTCCCTAACCCAGTCTTCACCTGAGAAAATACGTTTGGTGACTTCCCTGTTGCGTTTCTGGGGTAACTTAACAGGTATGAAATTTAATACAATCTTACAACGTGCACACCACCCTACCTAGAATTCTGTATACAATGTAGAATTCCGTAGCGAAGCACGAGTACATCAGCTAATGATGTATAAATCATCAGTATAAGCATGCAACCGTGTTGCAAAAAGGGGTGAAGTATGTATTTATATGCACTTATTTTCATGCTATAAAACACTTACATTAAATGCAAACGTAACGTTCCTTTACTAGATACACGCGATTCACCCACACAAATAAATAAAATCATTATTATGAATAAGCAAATGAATGGAAAGCAAACCAATGATGATGATGCTTGATGTTTAAAGGAGCCTAACATCTAGGACATCGGCCCACAAAACAATCACCCTACTTACACCTTCGGCTGTTCCACTAGTACACGCATGCACAGAAATGGTGTCCCGATATAAACAAAGCATGGCCTCCCCCACCTCCTAGCTTAACGCACTTCTGCAGATAGAAAGCCCGCTACAAGACTGTTGTGAATGAAATAGGCACAGTGGCGGATATGTAGCAATACACACACTGCGCCTTCAGCACTACCCGTTCACTCCATCCCCTTCCTCTCTGTACAGGAGTGGCCTTCAAAACTACCCCTTCACTCCCTCCCCTCCTTTTCAGTACTGGAGTAGAGCAGTGTTGATTGTTTACGTCGGGACACCATTTCTGTGCATGGGTGTACAAACCATCCGTGCATAGTTTGTGAGACGTGTTAATCTACCAGTGTTCACTGTCCAAACGAAATGCACACGTCTCCTAGACAAGACACAGTGTCTTAATTAACTCACATGATAAATCAATAAGTAAGGTTTTAAGAAAACCGTGTAAAAAATCGTTAACGTGAAGAAACACAAATACACATTCCTCTTTCATCTTTCACTGCACACCCTACTTTTCCTGTCCATAATTTGCTTTGCAGTAGGTACTCTACAACAGTCTTCTCCAAGTTTACTAGTTTAAATCTGTGACGTAAGTTAAAACTAGCTTCAATGTGGAGAATGCTCTCTCTACATGTACGGTTGTGGCAGGACAGTACTTGAATTTGGGAGCGAGTGTAGGTAGATCTGGTAGATCCACATTATCAGTATCAGCCAAATATTTGTTTATAGTTACCATGATGTCGTAGCCCGGATTTCGTTTAAGGACATCATGATATTTTGTTCGCAGACTGAGTCAGAGGTTTTCTGCGATACCTTCCAGTTCACGCTTCACATTCTCCATAATGTCTAGCGAATTACCAAGATTCAATCTACGTGTTTCTAGCTTCATGATTGATTCTGGTATGATTTGGAAGTGTGTCTTAATAAGTGCCAGTTCCCTTTGAACTGTTTCATTACCGAAAGAGTTCACGGCATTAGTTACTTTACATTTTGATGAAGACTGCTTGAAAAACCTGTAAAAATATGCACATTAAAAGTCGTAAACATGCACAATAAATCTGAAATTTGAAATGTATGCACTAATCTCAAATGTAGACTATGCAAATACGCACTATTAAATATAATAATTCAGCCAATTTCACCTCCAAGCGCACTTTCTTGTCCTTTTGGAGGTCTATATTTACATACAAATCCGATGTCTACTCGCCACTGCAAATAACGTTACGAAACAGATCTGGCCAGTCGCCATGCCGCCAAAGCATGATTTCTGCATATTCCTTGCGCCTAACGCAGGCAGTTCTCCTCGGAACTGTTGAACCTGATGAGGTTTCCAAGTCCGAAAATGCATCTCCATCTTCAACACTGTCCGCACTGTGTGTCAGGAGAGTCCACTCTCACGAAAAGCCTGGCTCGTTGATTTACCAGGACTGCGCGTGAATAAGCCGTCACTTCCCCCAAAATTCTCGAGGGCTCTAACTGTTGACGGTCGTACTTTTTTTCGCACCTGCAACCGACCCTGTTGTGTAGCATGTGGGGCCATGAACATCTCACCATCTTCGCTGTACAAACGTGACAGATTTCACTTCAGATCGTTAAACTATCTTGCACGATCATGCAAAGAGAGTTTCTTTTCCGCCAATTTCTCCCTCACTTATTGATGGAGATCTTGTGCTACCAGAAAGATACTGAAAAATTAGAAAACAATATTTCAATTCACTTATGAATTAACAACCCTACAGGCACTTTAAATCAGTTATTTCCTACCCATCCTTCATATACAGTTGCAAATGTTCGACTTTCTGGAAATTCGAACCCGAATGTCCACACGATTCTTACATTTCTTTTACCAACGAGGCATAACGCTATGTAATGAATTCTCAGTTATATTTAAGTAATTTTTATGATTTTCCGCATTTATATGTTAAATATTTAAGGTACCAACATTTCTCCACTAGAATTTAACTGAATTACGCCCTTATAATGAATATATTATCTCCCCAACTGAGGAATTTGTACACATCGTTTTCGTTTGTTCTTAATTATTTGTAGCCAAAACCCTATTAGTGAACTGGTGTACAATTTACGCGACATGCTGGTCTACTATTAGCCATACACTCCTCAAACTGACTGCACTATTGTCCAGAACAGAATAAAGTAATGATCATTCTGAACATTCGTTCATTTCAGTGAATCATTCATTCACGCTGATAGCAACTTGTATCAGTGTTTTGTATTATTTTCTGCTAGCCGTATGGTAATCCAGAATCATTTCCACTTGGATGAGACAGGTGGTGGTGGTGGTAGTGATTATTGTTTTAAGAGGAACTACAACTAGACAACCATCCTCTATATAACACTAATCAGACAGAAAAACGGAAGGGATCCGACATTTCGAAAAATGAAGGTATCAGCCAAAGAATGACAAGGACCACAAAGGGCGTCAAAATGAAAGACTCCCTAAGCTCCGGGGTCGGAAAGGAACAAGAGTTGACCAAGGGAGGCCGGATAGGATAGATGGAAGCGAGTAGCCTCACAAGTAAATGGAAGCAATGTCAGGACTCAGCTCAGGGCCCCGTGGTCGATAAACCACTATCCCAAGTTGAGAGCCTCTGGAGCCCCTTTTAGTCGCCTCTTACGACAAGCAGGGTTACCGTGGATGTTATTCTACTGTGGTGGTGGTGGTGGTGGTGGTGGTGGTGATTATTGTTTTAAGAGGATGGACAATGAGGCAACCATTATCTATGTAACACTAAACAGAGGGCAAAAAATAGAAGGGATCCGATACTTCGAAAATTGAAGACATCATCCAAAGGAAGACAGGGCCGCGAAGGGCGTGAAAATGAAAGTCTCCCTAGGCCTCGTGAACCTAACACCGTCGAGGTCTGAAAAGAACAAGAGTTGACCAAGGGAGGTCGGACACGATAGATGAAAGTGAGGTAAGGTAAAGGTCCGAACCTGCACAGAGGTGTGGCTGAGCCGTAGTTTACGTGCGGTAGGGTGGCCAGTTCCTTTCTGCTCCTCTATTCCCTTACCACCCCACCAACAGCGCGTGGCAACCCATCCAAATCTTGACCACGCCAAATGTTGCTCAACTTCGCAGATCTCACGGGATCCGGTGTTTCAACACGGCTACGGCCGTTGGCTGAAAGTGAGGAGCCTGGCTCAAGTAAGTGGAAGCAATGCCAGGACTCAGCTAAGCAACGCGTGGTCGCAAACCGACGCTCCTCAGTTCAGAACCCTTGGGGCTCCTTTTAGTCGCCTCTTACGGCAGACGGAGGATACTGTGGGTGTTATTCTACCGCCCCCACCGAGAGGAGGCTTGGATGAGACAAAATCCATTTGCATGGGCAATAGGCACAACCCTTTCCTTCCCCTTGTTTCATACTGGAACATTTTTATTATTATGAATTTTTCTTTTCCTTTTTTATGTTTTTAAAATACAATTTGCTTTGCGCTGCACCGACACATATGGGTCTTATGGCCACGATGGGAAGGAAGGGCTGGGAGAAGTGGCTGTTGTCTTAATTATTGTACAGCTCCAGCATTTGCCTCGCGTGAAAATGGGAAACCACAGAAAACTCTCTTCAGGGCTCAGGATTCGAACCCACTATCCACCGAATAAAAGCTCACAGCTGCGCGACCCTAACCGCTGAGCCAACTCGCTCGGTATATTTCGACTCTTGATCGGCAATTTAATTTCAAGTTAATTTATGGCTTACTGTTTACTGTCTTTAAATTTTAAAAGATGTATAAAAGACATTCAGTAAGTACTTACTAATCTTGGAGGTGACGTTACTTTGTAATTTGTTGCTACTGTTCTCTAAATTGTTTAATAAATTAAAAAATGGAGTTCCAATTGAAGTTCAATTCTTGATTTGTACGTTTCCTCATTTATCCTACATTATTTAAGTAATGTCCCCTGAACTGAGGTTCCACTTGCAGTGGCCTTTTCTGGAGTAGAATGATAATGTGCATCTCTTTGACCTTCTGTGGAACCTCTTTGTATTGTTGAAAAGTATCTTGCATCGTGATGTTCCGCAGTTTTTGCTCCCGCATCACAGTGGTAATTAAATCTTCTAGTTTGGTTAGTGGTGACATTTATTCATCTACGTATCCATTAAAAATATCTGGTGACACCGACGTGATGAATGAAAATCCTACCGCCGGCATTCTCGATCCTCTTATACTGCCTGCTCTATACAACTAGTTTAATACAGGAAGGCGCGAATACCAACATTTCTTCAAGTCGCCGTAAGAGTGCAGTCTTAGACTCTTTGACCTTTATAGAGCTCCTTCCGTGTAACCTCTTTGTATTGTATTATTGATATGTATCTTGCATCAAATGTTCCGCAGTCTGATTCTGCAGCTAAGGCAGCTAGTACTCAAAATACAGCACCACTTCTTGTAGCCCTTCCTCCCCTTGACTTCCTTCCTGAACATTACGATGTAGCATATAGTTCGTGGCAAGAGAATTGGCAATATTCCACTAATACAAAAGGAATTTTTCATCAAATTCTGCCGCAAATTCCTCATAAAACTTGTTTTTTTTTATGAATCATACACTCGTCGGCATATTACAAATATCATACGTCTTCGTTTCAACCACGCACTTACACCGCAATATAAGTACCGTTTCCACCTTTCTAACCTCTCACCCAAATGGTGACAGTAATCACATTTTATTTCAGTGTCCACAATTTGATTCTCCCCGTCGTCAATTTATGCAACGCCTTCTAAATTTATCCATTCCCCTTCCTACTAGTATTTCCTGTTTGTTGTCAACCCTCACTCCCACTTTAATTGATACATTCAATTTTTTTTTTGGTAGTTGTTTTACGTCGCACCGACACAGATAGGTCTTATGGCGACGATGGGACAGGGAAGGGCTAGGAGTGGGAAGGAAGCGGCCGTGGCCTTAATTAAGGTACAGCCCCAGCATTTGCCTGGTGTGAAAATGGGAAACCACGGAAAACCATTTTCAGGGCTGCCGACAGTGGGGTTCGAACCTACTATCTCCCGAATACTGGACACTGGCCGCACTTAAGCGACTGCAGCTATCGAGCTCGGTTTCAGTAAGTTTATTGATGAGTCCAAATTGCAGTTGTAAAAGATGAGCTATTCCCTCCTTCATATAACTTAGTCAAAATATGCTTCTTGTTTCCACTGTAAAATTTATTCCAAACTCTACGGGTAAATACAAGCAAATCATAACAAAGCGTGTGAAATTTTTACAATAATTGATCTCATAACATATATTATATATCTCACTTTCTAAATAAAAGCCATATAATAAAATTCCGTACCCAAGACACTTGTGTTTACACCACAGATATAGTGACCCACAGCATCAAGAAGAAGAAGAAGTTCCGCAGTATTTGCTCCAGCATCACAGTGCTAAGTAATTAAATCGTGTAATTTGGTTAGTGGCGACTTTTATTCATCTACGTATCCATTAACAATATCTGGTGACCCTGATGTGATGAACGGCCCCAACCGTCGGCTGTCCTGAGAACGGTTTTCCGTCCTTATCCATTCTCCTGCACTAAGGCAAATGCCGGGACAGTTCCTAGTTTAGGCCACGGCCGCCGACCCCCTCACCTTCTTCGAGCATCTCCTTCACCGCAACAAATCTCCCGGCATGAGAGACGGCGTCACCGCCTAAGAGGCTCGCCTCCCACTTTTAGGGGAGGAATAAAACATAGTAGCAGTAGTAGTAGTGTTTGTTTGCCGTTCAAGACTCGGTTCAGTGTTCATTAATTCACGGTTTGCCCAGTCTCAAACGTAAAATGCGTTGCTGTGTAGATTGATGCGCCGACGTAGGCTGGCCCTGTTTACTGTACTGTGGAATCGTTCGAGCCGGATGATGTTAGATCTCTAGCCTGTCTTTCGAGACCACGCAGTGGAATCTTTCCCAGAACCGGCAAAATGACTTTCCGTCCATCCTATTATATACGGGAACACAAAATTTTCTGGAGAGTAATAACCCTTCATAACACAACATTATTACGTTATATTTAAGTCGCAGTATGCCCTACGACAGTCAGACAACACAATTCTCCTTCTCTTATCCCTTTACTGCATACTGTTGCCCTCAGGCAACATATAACTTTTCACCTGTATAAATGGATACAGATTGTGGACAGATGTAGTTTTACGGCTCACCTTCTACTGTACAGTCAATTAAAGACATATACCAGCGATGCCTTGTTTTTTTTTTTTTTTTACATAACATAAGACAAAACAGCCCTGCAACCAATGGTACTCCTTCCACCCCGTCAACATCCACGCGTACCAACCACTGATTAATTCTTCTGGCTCGGGGACTGGGTTTTGAGTTTTCAGACAACGCACTACACTACCAGCCACCACAGAAACACGCAATAATGATTACATCCTTCATATACCGGTAGGGTTTGCGTCAGGAAGGGCATCGACCGTAAAACAGGGTCAAATCCACATGTTCGACACAGTTCGCACCCACGACTCCACAGATGTGGGAAAAGCGCTACAAGAAGAAGAAGAAGAAGAAGAAAGAAAGAAGAAGAAGAAGATGTGTCCGCCTCCGTAGCATCCGTATTGCCGCCGTCGCGTGCCCGGGTTCAATTTGGGGTACTGCGGAATGGCAGAAAGGTTGATATATGGCTGGAATGGCTCATAGACCTCACCTTCATGGGGGTGTGCCTAAAAAGCGCTCCACCCACTCGGGATGAACATAACTAATATCAAGGAGTCTTTCAGATCCCCAATATTTATTCTCTCTTTTATTCTTAATCCTTTTACCGTCCAGGGTTGGTTTTTCCCTCGGACTGAGCTAGGGATCCCACCTCTACCGCCTCAAAGGCAGTGTCCTGGAGCATAAAAGTTTGGGTCGGGAGATACGACTGGGGAGGAGGACAAATACCTCGCCTTGGCGGCCTCACCTGCTATTCTGAACAGGGGCCCTGTGGGTGGATGGTAAGTTCGGAAGGGACAGACAAAGAAGAGGGAAGGAAGTGGCCGTGGCCTTAAGTTAGATACCATCCCGGCTTTTGCCTGGAGGAGAAGTGGGAAACCACGGAAAACCACTTTGAGAATGGCTGAGGTGGGAATCGAACCCCCTCTACTCAGTTGACCTCCCGAGGATGAGTGATCACCGTTCCTGCCCTCGTAAAAGTATTCAAATTTCGTGGCAGAGCCGGAAATCGAACCCGGGCCTCCGGGGGTGTGGCACCTAATCAAACTAGCCACTACACCACAGAGGCGGATAAGATATTCAATATTAGTCTAAATTACATAAAGCTTCCTTAGTTGTTCGTTTATTTAAATTCATTAAAATACTAGCTGATGTACCCGTGCTTCGCTACGGGATTCTCAGAGAGACTGACTTAGTGGTTTTCCCAACTGAATTCAATACAGGTAATTACAAAAACGTCAGTAGGAATGTAGCGATTGAAAGCAATGTTATAAAATACTCGATCAAATGAAAAACCACACACTTCCTCATTTTCAACGAACAGTACTACGGTGCCGATCTAACAGTCTAAAGTTCCAGAGCTGGAATGACCAGGTCGCAGACTGCCGTGAACACTCCTCTGCCATTATTCCGTTAAATATGCACACTGCTCATTCCAATCAGTGCCTCAGAGTAGAGTCTGAATAGCTCGAATGCTATGATGAACCAGTGTGTTACGTACCGGTAGTATCAGAAAATTTATGAACCAGAGGAATGGCATGCTAAAGAAGAAAGTTATCTAACTCCCCATCTACTTCCCGTCAATATTCAGGCAGGCTGTTACACTCGGTACGACCGGGCGAGTTGGCCGTGTGGTTAGAGCCACGCAGCTGTGAGCTTGCATCCGGGAGAGAGTGGATTCGAACCCCACTGCCAGCAGCCCTGAAGTTGGTATTCGGTGGTTTCCCATTTTCACACAAGGTAAGTACTGGGGCTGTACATTAATTAAGGCAAAGGGCCCTTCCTACACACCCCTAGACCTTTCCTATCCCATCGTCGCCATAAGACCTACCTGTGTCGGTGCGACGTAAAGCAAATTTAAAAAAATACTCGGTACGCATCAGTAATCCTATCTATCGGAGATGAGTGGAAACAGAAGACACAGACAATGGTCAATATAATGTTATTGTTGATTAATTTTATGAGCTTTCTATACTGTAGGCCTTCACATTAGTTTTCTTTCGGCTTTGTAATATTAGGGCGTCTTATAACATTATTTATATCGTAGACTGTACTTCCTTATCCTCAGACTTTACACATCGATTTTCATTAAATTCTGTTTACCCATTTTCTCGTGACTCGGCGCTGATATGCACTTAGTAACAAAAATCCAAATTCATGAATATCTCTGTGATTATAGCCGCTGCGGTAACAATGTATAAGACATAATTGATCGGAAATGTAATAACTTACTACTACGTTACTACGACTAACTTACTACATACCACTAAAGTTATGTTAGTTATGTAGTATTTATCGATACGACTACTAATAACAAATATTTGAGAATTACATTTTAAGCCTTCTCCTAAACTACCATTTCACTCAGCGTGAATAAAATTATTGACGGCCTAGATTATAACGACTTATTTCCCGACTTTGCATACCAATGTTAATTAAGATACGACCACTAGACCAATAACATAAATATTTGAGAATTAAATTTTAGGCCTTCCCTAAACTACCATTTTTCTCCCCGTGAATACAATTATTTATAGCTTAGATTGTAGGGACTTTTTCCCCGTCTTTGTATACCGATTTCCATTAAGATTCGACCACTAATAACAAATATTTGAGAGTTAAATTTCATGCATTTCCCTAAACTACCATTTTACTCTACGTGAATACAGTTATTGATAGCCTAGATTATATCGACTTATTACCGCGACTTCGCATACCTATTTTCATTAAGACATTACCATTAATAACATAAATATTTGAGAATTAAATTTCAGGCCTTCCCCTAAACTAACATTTCACTCAGCGTGAATAAAATAATTTATAGCCTAGATTGTAGTGGTTCGTCACCCGACTTTACATACCAATTTTCATTAAATTCGCTTCAGCCGTTTTCTCGTGATGCGTGTACAGACAGACAGACAGACAGACAGACAGACAGACAGACAGACAGACAGAAATTACGGAAAAGTAAAAAGTGCATTTCCTTGTTACTGTGGGCATGACCGATACAGAAATACCATTCTTTTCAAATTCTGAGCAATGTACAGACAAAATCCTTATTTTATATATATAGATTTTCAATCACGTCACAGCAAAATACGAGAGAACAGATACGAACTAAGAAGAAAATACAAATCACTCAAATGTAGCTCTGAGAAAATGGACCTTCCAATTGATATTTTAAAAAATTAGAAAAACATTTTATGGTAATTTCCCTACGCGAGTCTTTTATAAAGAACCTAGAACCCTCAACGAATTATATGACTGGAAAAACTCAAGACATAAATTTACATTTTGATCTCCAAACTCGATGTTGTTTAGAGCACACAGTTTTCCTTATCACAGGGTACGTTGCTGTATTTTCATTGCAAATATAAATTCAATACGACTCCGGAAGAAGGGGGGAATAGTCTGTAAAATCGTCTGCTTACCTTGTGTCGCCGGATGCACTGCTTGCGTCTACTGCTGAAATCGTAAACTGGCTAAGCTCACGAACTCATAATTCCCTGTTCGACGTTTGTTTACTTCGCTACCCTACTCTGCTCATCGCACATTAACAAATGTCGACGGCCTACCTGCTGTCGCCGGAACTGTGACGTCACCCTGTCATATGTCTCACTCTAAATACTTATCTCGGTCACCTCACGGTCATTCTCGATTTTTTCATACCCTGCCTTGGCCTGTATACATATGGGGCTAATTGGACAGAAAAGTTACATCGGATGTGGCACTGGCTCCCTATGTGTGGAGTTTCCCTCGGATGGAGCTAAGAGTCTCCTTGGCAAATCTTTTCCGCCATCTATGCTCCAACTTCTCGTCACCGATCAAGGCAGGAGGAAGGAATGAGGTAATATAACACTAACTGCTCCTTCAAGTTGAAACGCCCTTCTTGAAGGAATAAACTTACCTTTTTAACCCGCGATTCTAAATTTAAAAATGCAGGCTGAACTTGGATTTGTTTAAAATTCCTTAATTTTTGTATGTGTGTGTGTGTGTTAGTGATTACTGGCTGCTTGTGTCCAACTTTCCCTTACCAGCTTGTTTACTACGGGAACAGATAAGCACTACTGTGTATATGAGACTTGACTTTGTTATCTTCTTCTTCTCCTTCCTTATCTGTTTACCCTCCAGGGTCAGTTTTTCCCTCTGACTCAGCAAGGGATCCCACCTCTACCGCCTCAAGGGCAGTGTCCTGAAGCTTCAGATTCTGAGTCGGAGATACAACTAGGGAGGATGACCAGTACCTCACCCAGGCGGCCTCACCTGCTATGCTGAATAGGGGTCTTGCGGGGGGATGGGAAAATTGGAAAGGATAGACAAGGGAGAAGGAAGGAAGCGGCCGTGGCCTTAAGTTAGGTACCATCCTGGCATTTGCCTGGAGGAGAAGTGGGAAACCACGAAAATCCACTTCCAGGATGGCTGAGGTAGGAATAGAACCCACCTCTAGTCAGTAGACCTCCCGAGGCTGAGTGGACCCCGTTCCAGCCCTCGTACCACTTTTCAAATTTCGTGGCAGAGCTGGGAATCGAACCCGGGCCTCTGGGGGTGACAGCTAATCACACTAACCACTACACCACAGAGGCGGACTGCAATTATGTATGGATTTTTATATTTTATAGTCCATTGCTTTATCCCTTGGGCTTATAAATCTTCTCTCTTGTAGTCCTTAAAGGGATTCTGGTAATAATAATAATAATAATAATAATAATAATAATAATAATAATAATAATAATAATAATAATAATTGTACCGGTTGGTACACCTATACGCCGCACATTTGAATTTTCCGCCTTAAATTACTCCTCTACAGCTGAAACTCTGAACTTTAACAACTGAATTAATTCAACAGTTCCTCAGAAGATGCCACTGTGTGTATTTCGATTTGTTTTTTGTTTTTGATAAAGAAGTGTGGACCTTCTCTGACAGATGTCTCTACTAAAAAACTATGGTCATGCACCCTGGTGCGAAGAGAAGGAACTTTTTGAAGAAATTTTGTATTCGAAAGTTTGTCTTTACTAAATTTTGTTTTTTCATTTTTTGGGTTGGCAATATTAATCCTTCTTTGCGCCAGTTTTGAACTCAGCCAATCCCGAATTTCTTTAATTAATTTTTGACCAATAGTGTCTTTCTTCTTCGATATTGATGTATAACTTTTAGCTACCCAATAAAGTGGAGTGGGTGTGTCTTAATTATTCATGAAAGGTCTCGAAGCTTCCACGAGGGTTTAAAAACTGCTGAGTTTCACGGCTCTTCGCCACTTCAACATCTTGCTTAGTGTATAGAAGCATAGCAGGGGGCGGGAAGGCCTCTTTCTTCAGGCAGCCGTTCTTCAAAAAGGTAATGGCCGTTTAACATCTTTATTTCTTGCTAGCTAAGCAGTTTAACCCTCGGGGCAGGTCCGAAACTTTTAATATGTAAACAATCCATTGAAACATGTAATATCTTTCCGGTCTTTGTAAAATTTCCATATAACTTTAACTGTAAATCGGAGATAGAGAGTGCCTTACCCTCTCGAGCTCCCCTTCATCTTGAATTTGAGGTGACTACGTTTTTGTAACCGTTCTTGTATTCCTTCTTAATGTGTTAAATTTACTCTGTATACGTGTCACCTCCATAGTTTGGAATAGCCCCTGCTTATCGGCCCAGCGCCACTTAGGTTTTAACAAGCTTCATGTAGGAGTACAAGTTCACGCCTCCATTCATCTTGGTATTTTGGGGCCATTTAATTAATTTGTTCTTTTTCCCACGAAGGCCCATTAGATTGGGTACGCGGTACCCCTGTTCCATTATAAGTTGTGCCTTGATGGCAGTTTAGAGTAAATATCTGTTTTTGCCTTTAATAAGCTTGGACAATTGAGAGCGGGTCAGCTCTTTCTGGTATTTTGAAAGGTACCTCTAGGAGGCTTGACATTTCGAGGTGGGAGCAAGTGCTCCATGTTATGAGGGGTTTTCTGCCCTTTGGTAATATGTTGGTTGTGAGCTGAGAGCTCAGGAATTGTAAAAATTAGGGCTTGTGGCCCAGATTGTTAAAGTCTATCTAAATCTCGGCTTCTTGGTCTTGTACCTCATTTGACTTGTTGCACTCGTTAAGTTTTCAAATTCTATGTATAAATTTGTTAAATTTTGTTGTCTGTTGAAAATATAACCTTTATTTAAATTTTAAATTCATCTTTCGGACTTGTAGTTGGACCCATTCCAGCCCGCACCTTCTTTCACCTCTGCTGATCCACCAAAACCCGGTAATAATAATAATAATAATAATAATAATAATAATAATAGACTACGGTATTTATTCTGGAAAAGTTAGGGATGTACTCCCTTCCTTATACTTAACCAGTCTTAGCCTACAACACTGTTAATAATACATACTGATGACAATAATATGAAAACCATATTAACAATAATAATAGTAAAGATATTAATACTAGTAATCACACGTAAAGAAACAAATCATAGCATCTGTATAATACACATCGTACGTAGAGTACATTAAAGTGGTGAAATGGTGCAGCTCTTTTTAAGCTCACCTCCATTGAAGGTGAGCTGCATGTACCATTTTAACCACGTACCAGCCCTCCTACCATTTTTAAATTTCTGGCAGTACCGGGAATGGAACCCGGGCCCCCAAGGACGGCAGGTAATAACATTAATCGTTACGCTACGGAGGCGGACTACGTAAATACTGAGTACGATAAATACTAAAGAGAAAAATGAAAACCTACAGCCTGTTTTCCAGTCTTTGATCGGGTCAGGGATGTAATGAATGAACCATATAGGCTATTATTACAATGGGGTCGCCACCCCCAAGGTGATATTAATGACTGATAAACGCTACGAAATGATAATGGAGAGTGTTGCTGGAATGAAAGATGACAGGAAAAATCGGAGTACCCGGAGAAAAACCTGTCCTGCCTCCGCTTTGTCCAGCACAAATCTCACATGAAGTGACCGGGATTTGAACCACGGTATCCAGCGGTGGGCAGACGACGCGCTGCCGTATGAGCCACGGAGGCTCTGTACGACTTAAGACAAAGTTTCGAAAATATATTCATTTCTACAACATAAGTTCTACTGAGATATCGTCTTCAATTGAGAGGTGAAGAGAAGGATTTTTAAGAAGATCTATGAAGGGAAGAGGGGAAATAATGATGTAAATGAGGAAGGAGGAGGTGTTTTCAGGTCAAAACTTGATGATTCATGCATGTTTACTTAGTATTTTTGACACAGGCATTTTTAAAACCTGGACATGCTTCTGACGTTCACTGATACGAGATTCCATTGTCGGGCTGCGGTAAGGGTGAATGATTTCGTGTATATTGTTGTTCTGTGTACAGGAAGGGATAAACACATGGTGCAGCAGGATAGGGTATTTTTATGGTCTGTGGAGAGGAATTCTATGCGATCACGGAGATAGGCTGGCTGATACGTTTTTAGGACTACTATGCAAAAGAGCAAAGAGTATGAAGTGTGCGTTGTTCTTGCAGGCGAAGCCATCCGAGCCGTGTGTACGACGGTGTGACGTGGTCAGCGTAACGAAGTTCACAGATAAATCGCACACAAGCATTCCGAGCACACTGTAATTTCCTTCCCCATTCTACTATATCGCAATAATCAAAATGAGGTAATGCGAGTGATTCAACAGGAATTTTCTTTAGTTTAAAAGAGAAGTGAATTTAAATTTACTGGGACAGTGTAGCGTTCCGTAAATTTTCCTACACACAGATTTTATCTGGAATAGCAATGTGTGTTAAGGCGCGGAGGGTATGGATCCAAGCTATCGCTGCTTCAAGACACGTTGCTTCAAACAGCATCATCGGCCATCCTTAAATGGTTTTCTGTGGTATCGCATTTCACTTCCAGACAAATTCCAGAACGGTAATTTTATAAATCCACCTTCCTATCGTTCCTTCTTCGAAAATCATCCATCTCATCCATTTCGATGATGATGATGATGATGATGATGATGATGATGATGTTTGTTGTTTAAAGGAGTCTGACATCTAGGTCATCGGTCTCTAATGGTACATGAAAAATGAAAACCTACAACTTGTTTCCCAGTCATTGACTGGGTCAGAGATGGATGAATAAAGCCCCCATCTAGCGGCGAGGATAGGAATTGTGCCTGCTGCCGAGGCCTGTCCCACTCCTCTGGAGCAATGATTAATGAGTGACAGATGAAATGAAATGATATTGGAGAGTGTTGCTGTAATAAAAGTTGACAGGCGAAACCGGAGTACCCGGAAAAAACCCTGTCCCGTCTCCGCTTTGTCCAGCACAATTCTCACATGGAATGGCCGGGATTTGAACCACGGAACCCAGCGGTGAGAGGCCGGTAGGCTGCCGCCTGAGCCACAGAGGCTTCCTAATGGTATGTGATGAAGCTCAATGATATGATTATCAAAATTCCAAAATTCATCCATTGACTCTAATTCAAAAAAAAAAAAAAAAAAAAAAAAAAAAAAATATTATGAAAAAACCATCAGCGGATCCGACCTGTAATACTCCACCTTAACATAAAATAACTTAAGACAATGGTATAAACGTAACAAGGGACTACTTCCAAAGCAAAATATATCATATATCGATAATGCTTGTTGTCCAAAGAGGTCCAAAATCCAGGTCACCGGCCCCTCGTAATGGTACTAATCACTGGAAAAGTAAACCCATAATGTTCCTCATACAGTGGTAACGTAGGCCCGTGCATTGTGTTGCTCCCCTAATGATACAGACCCATGGTGTTCCTCACGTAATGGTAGAAATCACAGGTAATGCCGTGGTTCCGAAACCATCATCCCTTTTAGTCCCCTCTTACGGCATGCAGAGGCTACCATGGGTGTACTCTTCGTCTGCGTTTCCTTTTTGTTTTTCTTTGACCCCTCTGTTGAAGTTCTCATCAGGAAGGCAATTCGCCCGCAAATGCTTCCGCATTGATTTACCTCATCTCATCGTACTCAGAGTGAACGGAATGAGGATGAAGGTAATATATAATATATGCAAGTCGTAAGGTGTTAATAATCACGTCCGATATGGCAAATAACTTAACATTTATTTTTATTTATAATCTAAAATTATAGGAAAACATGGGAAAAATGACAGACGACAAATATGGCGGCCACAGGTTATGTTCATCTGACTCAAAGTCCTTTCTATTTACGATGTCACTGTAGAGTGGAATGTATACAAAGCTCATTATTTACAGATCATTTGTTTAAGTTGCACTTTAATCAATGAAAACATTAATTAATAATCAAAATTATACAAGGTCCTAAGCACCCCATACAGAGGCGGATTTGTCTCCGAGAAGCATGTCTTAAATATGCGGCTGATCACATAAACTACCAGATGTTCTGTTTACGATAATAATAATAATAATAATAATAATAATAATAATAATAATAATAATAATAATAATAATAATAATAATAATAAAATATTTATCGAAAGACTTTTAGTGCCGGGAATGTCCGAGGACTTGTTCGGATCGCCTAGTGCAACCCAAGGGTGACCTTCACGTCTGGATGTGGAATGATGGTATAATAGTAGGCCTCATGCTATAGCGAGAGGGTGAAATCCAGTGTCGGCACACAAACTACTCCTGTCGAATAAAACAAAGGGGCCTGATCAAGGCTTAAGGTCGCCACCCGAGGGACGAATCACCATCAATAGCGCCATATGCCATTTCTCCTTATAAACACTGCGGAGAGATGTGTAATTGAATCCAGGCTTTTAGCACACAAGCTAGCGATAAAAAATTGAATAGAACCACCTCTCCTACCCTGCCGGTGATTTGTTTTCACTAACGAGTCTCGAATCGGCTATCCACGGTACCAGACTTATAAACTTGATACTTTAACCATCATGGCCACCAGACGGACAAAATAATAATAATAATAATAATAATAATAATAATAATAATAATAATAATAATAATAATAATAATAGGGGTCTAATAATAATTTCTAACCTAGCGGGGATCCTCCGTGGCTTAGGCGACAGCGCGCCGGCTTCTCACCACTGGGTTCCGTGGTTGAAATCTCGGTCACTCCATGCGAGATTTGTGCTGCACAAAGCGGAGGCGGGGCAGGTTTTCCTCCGGGTACTCCAGTTTTTCCTGTCATCTTTCATTCCAGAAATACTCTCCAATATAATTTCATTTCATCTGTCAGTCATTAATCATTGTCCCAGCAGAGTGCGACAGGCTTCGGCAGCCGGTACAATTCTTATCCTTGCCACTAGGTGGGGGCTTCATTCATCCCATTCATTCCTGACCCGGTCAAATGACTGGAAACAGGCTGTAGACATTCATTCTCAAACCTAGCGAGTTGGTCGTGCCGTTAGGGTCCTCGAGCTGTGAGCTTGCACACCAGGCAAATGCTGGGGCTGTACCTTAATTAAGGCCACGGCTGTTTCCTTCCCACTCCTAGCCCTTTCCTATCACGTTGTCACCGTAAGACCTATCTGTGTTGGTGCGACGTAAAGCCAAAATCCTAAACAATAATAATAAGATATCACTTGGCCTTGCTGTTCGGCGTGAATTACAAAGAGTTGCAAAAAAGGATTGAAATGGAGCAAAAAATGGTTTCTCAAGATCTTGCTACGTGACTTACGATTCGATCTCAGTGATTAAAATAACATTTTAAAAATGTATAAGGAAACATAAGCCAGCTCCGTAATAGGGGTAACGTGCCTTCTTCGTACCTGGAGACCCCTTTCGATTCGTGGCTAGGTCAGGGATTTTTACTGGAACTGAGGCCTGCTTCGAGGTCCACCCAGCCTTCGTTATTGCAATTGAAGAACTATCTGACGGTGAAGTATCGGCCCTAAAAAGCCAAGAATAACGTCCTGACCACACGAGATCCACGTAATCCGCAGGTCTTCGGGCTGAGCAAGCGGTTGCTTGGAAAGCCATGGCTCATCGGGGCTGTTATGCCATGGGGCTTGGTTAGTTTGGTTTACTTTCTTATAAATAAACATATGCGATCTCCTTCGGATGTAAAACCAAACATCACAATGAAAATCAGTCACAAGAGAATCGATCCAATTCCATGAACTGTTATCTGCTTCATTAAATTCCCCACTACGAGGATCTTAAGTCATCACCCTATCTGCAATCTTTGATTTCCTAAGAACATAAACAGTGCAGTGAATTGTGTATGGAATTCATGAAAATAATTCCAAATAATTCCAACGGAGAAAGTCGATTCTTCCTTCAGTTTGATATGGATTGCTATAAATAGCAAATCAATGGAATCGCTAGGGAACTGTTAGGAAGCAAAAGAGTGGTGCTTAAATGCTGCCAAAAAAAAAAAAAAAAAAAAAAAAAAAAAAAAAAAAAAAAAACACGAATTGATAGGAGTTCTTGCAGTTTTATATGTTGCCGGTACGTTTTCATTTTCAGCTGTCATTTTGAGAGATCTCTAGCGCCAAACTATTTTGAAGACTTGTCTGCAAACTTCTTATCACTAGACTAAACGCCATTTCATGCAAAGAGAAAGAAGCTTCAGCATTTAAAACAATTTAACCTGGAATATTATGACGTTATATATTGATAAATGAACTTTCAGTCGATCAGATATGATTGTCGGTGATATATTCTAGACTAATTCCTTTTGAAGAAATGTAAGCTCTAACTACAAGTTCGAAGTGGAAATTATTGTCATTGTAGCAGTACACTGAAATTGACGTCAAGCAACGAAACTATAAATTAGGTTTGATGCTGCCATCTACTGAAGATTACTTCAGTGAATATACACAAGGGCATAGATCATGTACTGAAGTCCAGAAGGCGGTGATTGAAATTAACCTACTGCCTCAACATGAATATTGATGTAAATATCTCAACATTTGTGTAATGTAATGTTTACCTCTTGTGTATAGCAACATGCATTGGGCTAGTAAATAATATAAAAAGTAATTCGTTTATCCGGAGGATGAATTCTTATACTTCAAAGCGGTGTTTGTTTATACAATCTCTGCGAACATATTAACAGACTCTGTTTCATGCTGCGAATATAAGTGGTCTGTGATATAAAAAAGGAACTCATATCTGTGAATACTATGGCTAGAAGTATGTTGGTGATAACGTCTGCATGAAAAGTGACTATAATTTATAATGTTATCGTTTCATTCCGTAAAGTATCTACCCCATTTTTACATTCGACATACTGCTCTGAACACATTTTGTAACACAGTCTCTTAAATCAGGTTAAAGGTTTATAGTTCATTTTCCTAACCATGAACAGCCTGTTGTCTTAGTCTTTAACCGAAACATTCCTTAAGTTTGATATAAACTTCAGTTGTTATGAGCTTTATGTATTGTGGTACTGCTTCAGTTTGACTTCCAAAAGTTTTATGTTCAAGACACGTACCTGTAGTAGAGAAAGGAAGAGTATATTTTGTTGTTAGTTTTCATGGAAGGGTCTGGAGATTCATTTCTGAACACACAAGCAGTTCTCCCAGCCCATGTTCTCGAAAGAATTCGTCAGGCAAACGAACGATTAGATTCTCTTGCTAAACTCGACCATGAAACTATAGATGATACATTATTTGGACCATTGCTCAAAACCCCTCCATCGTCAGATGACAAAACAGCTCGTGAAATAAAGAACGCTCTGGGAAATCACGAGGAGTTCCTCTATCTTTTCAGAAACGGTGTACATCTGCTAGGTATCCAGCGGTCACCGTTGTTCTCAAATGAATGTGGTCTCATATCACAAGCTTCTACTACCGGAACAAGACCCATAAAACTGAATAGAAACCAGAAAGGCTCACAGAACAAAGCTTACGCCACTAAATGTGTTAGTAATCCATCGCAAACTGACGATAAACATGCAGAAAGCGAAAAGCATTCTACAGTTGAAGCTGGAAGTAGTGATGCAGGAACTGAAGCTTCGGCTCTTCATAGTGAAGTGCCTTCTAAGAAACCGTGGCTCGAAGATGGATGGAAATGGTCTAAAACAATAACAAATCCAATAAACTTAACTCAGGAAAGTAGCGTTCAGGCAAAAGATGAAACCGAAATTTCAAGAGAACATGATACCAATACCAAGAGTAACAAACTGGGAGTGCCAAGTTCAGTCAGTGCAATCGATACAGCAACTTCTTCTGCAAACAAACTTTCTGGTTCTAAGGATCCGATTCTGAATCTTAAAGTACCTCTTGCAGATACAAGTGAAGAACTGGGAAAGGAAGTTCACGCTAATGTAACAGTTACAGAAACAAAGAACATTAATTCTAATGAAAGCGATCAATGTACATTCAGAAGAATTATCCCCGTACATCGATTACATCAGTCCCATCAGTTTGTTAGGTTCGGTCCTCCTAGTCGCTACAGAATTTGGAGCGCTCCTCTCACCGTCCCTAATCGTCAGGCTTCTTTCCATTCATGGAGGAAAAGACCATGGGTGAGCGAAACTACCACATTTGATAATAAAGAGTCCCAAGCTCCCAAAAGGCCATCAGTAGAATCTGGTTCGTCCTCAGGAAACGAAATGAATCCTTCAAATGTGAATTTGAACAATTCTACCGGTGAAATTATAACCGAAAAAATATCTAATACTGCTGCAAGTTCTATCAATAAATCCAGTCCTCTTCCCATAAAGCCTCAATCTAATCCTATTCTGAATGTAGATGTTCCTAGCCTAGTTGGTGAATACTGCACGACTCAACAAGGGAACAATCAATGTGGTAAGACGTCTGATACGACATGGACTGGAAACTCTGTTGAAGGGATTCTTAATAATACAGTGGTTGGAAAGAGGGATCAAGTTTTGACATCTGTATCTGAGAGTAACAATAAAAGTCCAGAGCGTATCCAGTCGTCACGTCAAGGCATGTCTGGTGACGCAACAAACTATCCTGTTCCCAGGAATTATCATGCAAACGTCCGGGATAACTGGAGGGATGTTTTACCAATCCAACTTCAGATTCATCCAAAAATATCAGGAGAACATAATATTATGAGCTCAGTTGGTAACTTTGTCCCACAGCAATCTACAAAAGTAGACAGTTCAGATTTAATAAAGGACTCTAT
Organism: Anabrus simplex; assembly: GCF_040414725.1. NCBI lineage: Eukaryota > Metazoa > Arthropoda > Insecta > Orthoptera > Tettigoniidae > Anabrus > Anabrus simplex. Next base: position 848,310,682 of record NC_090265.1, read on the forward strand.
GACTACTATCCTTAAACCTCAGACCATGGATATTACTCACGATTCAAATATACTGAAGTCAGTGTCTAAGGATAATTCTAATGAATCCTCAAGTAATTTAAGTGGACCCCAGATACTACCAAATCAAGATGGAGGTGTTGGTAGAGATATATGGAATTTACGGCCGAAGTACGAATTTCAGCCAAATACGGTACATTTTCATTTGCACCAAAATCTGATGCAAAATTATATTCCACCACGGAATCCTGCAATTGTCAATACGGCGCAGCCAGGGCCTTGTCCAAAGACTGCCAACCAACCTTGGCCTATAAGACCAACATCAGAAAATAATAAAGGATGGGAAAGTTCTACACCCATTCTTCTACAACCCAACCCTTGTCCAGTAGTGAAGTATAGACCAGGGAATTCAATACCTGTTCCGGTTCGGACTAGACATCCAAATGCAGCAAATGTAAATGCATGGATACATGAAGGTAAGATTTGGAGGAATTGTGCACCTAACCAGTTTCCTCCTCACCCACGGAGAATTCTAAGATTTAGAGCACCGAAGCAAGTAGATGGAATCAGTAAACCTCAATCAATAATAGGTCAAGATGCAACTGTGCCCAGTACTCCTTGGCAGGGTAATTACAGGCCTGTATTATGGAGAAACTATAATACTATTCCTTACAAGTTCCAACTGAATCCGGGTCTACAATTTAACGACCAGAAGCCTACCGTTAGTGAGAATCCTTCTCTTCCGTGCCAGAGTCAAGATAAAGGTAGAATTTGGGAAAGAAGAGAAACAACAGATGCTTCTGTGTCAGAGACAAACGTTGCTCCTAACTGACGTTTGTTGTATAATTTATTGTATTTCCAAACATTCATCATTGTAATAAAAGTCAAACGGTTTATACTGATTTATAATGTACCGGTAGTATGATGTATAGTCACTCAAAAAGAAAGAAAAAAGAATGAATACATGGTATTAATTATAAATTTCCAATTTCTTTGAAATCATTCAGGAAAATGCTAGGAAAACAGCAGATAGGGAGTCTGTTACCTGGACGACTGCCCTAAATGCATATCATTGATTGATTCATTGATTATCGTTTCTCGCATTTAATTTTTATTAGACTCAATTGTAATTATTATCAAATTATAATTCCCCTCCCAAGCAGATGTAAACGCTGTAGATACCCATAGAATATTATACTTCAAGGTTAAATAATTATTTATAAGGAAGGTTTACCAGCTAGTAACTTACGCAATACCGCGCACTCATTCTTTGTTTAAAATTTAGTTTAGAGTTACTTTAACTCTAAGGACTTATCGCGACTTCTAATTTTAGATTTTACATTGCATTAATGTAACAGTCATAGGTATTCTAAATTGAACAATTAAATTTTTGAACATGGACGGGTTTCTTTGAAAAAATGAATTTATTGCACTGTAAATATGAAAGGGCCTGCTTAATCTTCTTAAGTATACCATGGTACTGGTGCCATTGGTTGTACAGTGAACAGTCTGTGGTAATGTGCCTCACAGTCACCACAGTATTGCATGTTGTGCAGGTAGCTGTGACTCACAATATGTTGCAGTGACAGCTCCTTATGCTAGATATTAGGACTTGACTTTGCTTGTGAAGTTTCCTTTTTTTTTTTTTTTTTGCTATTTGCTTCACGTCGCGCCGCCACAAATAGGTCTTATGGCGACGATGGGACAGGAAAGACCTAGGGATAGGAAGGAAGCGGCCGTGGCCTTAATTAAGGTACAGCACCAGCATGTCCCTGGTGTGAAAATTGGAAACCACGGAAAACCACCTTCAGAGCTGCCAACAGTGGGATTCGAACCCACTATCTCCCGGATACGAGCTCACAGCTGCGCGCCTTTATCCGCTCGGCCAACTCGACTGGTAACTTATGAAGGTTGTGAAGATACTGTTGTGCTGTAGATTCCGTTGTTATTTCGTAGCGTTTGAAGTGTGAAGCAATTTATCTTCCACTGTTGATATAATTTCTTTTCGACATAGGTAATAAGTTGAGTGTGTGTGTGTGTGTGTTTGGGGCAGGAGGGGGATATCTAGCTTCTTTAGCTGCTGATCAATAGGTGCATAGGTGTGAGCTTGTTTGCCTCCATTCAGATTTTGTTAAACAAAACTTGTAGTTCTTGTACAAGAATGATAGACTCTCTATTGCGTTTAGTGCACTTTTTGAATCAGAAAAAAGTCACGAAAGAGATGTTGCAGGTTCTGCAGGTGTGGCATGGCCTGCCTTATAGCGTAGAGCTCATTGGAGAAGACTTTATAGTAGTCAGGCAATCGGTGTAACATGGTATGTTCACGATATACAATCCCACAATCATTTCTTTCCTCACATGTTGATCGGTTAGTGCCTTGCATATCTGTTAGAAATTTCAAGAAATAAGAGATCTGCGAATTTGGTCTTCGACGCTGTAGTTTAGTTCGAAGTTAATTGTTTGAAGGGTAATTGTCCATGTGGGACATTTGCCCTTAAGTAGTCGTGTGACAGAAAGGTACATAAACACTCACGGAGGGTCTTTTTGATCCACAGTTCAAAATGAAAAATTATACGCGAATCCATGGTGTAGTATAAGGAAAATTATTAAATCTTATACAGAATATGAAATACTGATCCTTCGCTGAATGACCAGCGTAGTGGCCTTTGGTTCAAAGGGTCTTGAGTTCTATTCTTGGCCGGGCCGAGGATGTTAACTTCCTACGGTTGATTCCTCTCCGTTGGGGACTGGATGTTTGTGGCCCATTTTAATACACACATTACACACCACACTATCGTCTATCGACTATTGCAGAGCGTTTCAAATATATATATATATATATACTGTATTATAATGGCGTGTGGCCTGCTGCAGGTAATCCGAGTTGACACCCATAGGCTACCTGCCCTATTGTGAGAGTGGGGCAATAAATGCTATGGAATGTTGAAAGTGGCACAAAGAACCAGTCCCGAACTGGAGGAAATTATCAATGAATGTAAAAATCCCCGACCCAGCTAGGAATCGAACCCAGGAACCCTTGGACTAAAGGTCAGCATGCTAACTAGTTAAACCATGGAAATGAAATGGCGTATGGCTTTTAGTGCCGGGAATGTACGAGGACATGTTCGGCTCGCCAGATGCAGGTCTTTTGATTTGACGCGCGAAGGCGACCTGCGCGTCGTGATGAGGAAGAAATGATGATGACGACAACCATACACACCCAGCCTCCATGCCAGCGAAATTAACGAATGATGGTTAAAATTCCTGACCCTGCTGGGAATCGAACCGGGGACACCTGTGAGCAAAGGTCAGCACGCTAACCATTTAGCCATAGAGCCGCACAATAAGGCAATACACGTAATATAAGAAATTTGTTTATCTGTTCACTAACTTTCTAGTCATTTCTACGCATATCTTCTAGCAGAAAACACACATACATGGGGTCAAATCTCATAACAACAGCAGATGCGAGAAAAATTATTGTCAACAATGACCCCTACTGCACTATGAGAAATAACAGAAAATGAAATTACGTAGCACTGGCAATATTTTATATGACCTTATTATATCTAATAATATTTATAAAAGAAAATTCCCCCGGGTCTCTGTGACTCGGCGCGAATAATTAAGTGTTAAGCGAATGGGCTGAGAGGTGTATCGGAGAGATATTTAGATTTAATTCGTCAAGGAACTCTATTCTGATATTGAAAGATGGTGGTTGTGATCCTGATCTTATGTGTATACCTTGATGTCTGTTAGAAAAACATAAAACTTAATGCCTGATTCACTCATAGCTGCTACCTTGAGCGCTTATGTCAAACTTAGTTGCCTACGTCTAATTGTGAGTGGTGGTTAATTTGCTTTTCTTTGAATATTGGCTACTGGACTGGTGCGGAAGGCTCCTAGATCAATTCGAAGGGCTGTGGACTGGATGAAATCAATGATTTTGAGTGAAGACATTCATACAATACTGCCATAGTCTAATTTAGCCCTGATAATGGCTCTGTACGTGTTCATTTTCACTTGGTAGTCTACTCCCACTCGGTTCTTTGATGCCAGGATCTTCATTATGTTTAGCCTTTTAAGTAATCACCTTTAAAGTTTTTTCGAGTGAGGTATCTAACTTAATGTCGTATCGAATAAAACTATTAAGATTTTGATAATTGATACTGTTTCAGTTTTATGACTGTCCGTGTAGAGCTCAGCGTGTTTATTTTTGAAGAACATTATGCATTTGGCTTTAGTTTTGGAAAACCTGAACCCTGTAACTTTAGCCCGTTTAGGATATTCCCAATTGATTCATGAATTGTTGAGAAGTCAATCTATTTCTTCCTGCACTTAATACAGTCAAATCATCGACAAAAAAATAAAATAAAGGCAAGCCTTTACTGATACGTGAATATTGGAGACAATACCAATTAGTGCGACGAGGAATAATGTGACACTGATGACTGATACTTGGGGAACTTCATTACTCCTGTGAAAGAATACCATTTGTCCTAACTTGAATCTGGCTAGCTTTAAGGAAATTATAAGTGAAGTGGAGCATGTTTCCTGAAATATTAGTATGTTTCATCAATGTTTCAATTACATAGTTTTTCCACACCATGGCATATGCCTTTTCAACGTCTAAACTAACAGCTATGAGGAGTAGGTTATTTACGAAAGCTTCTCGAATTTCTGATTCTAAATACGAGTGTATCAGAATATCTGTTGTTGAACGTACTTTAACCCTAGCATTACCAAGGTAAAATCTGTCACTTGGATATCTAAGGGTAGTGGGGGGGGGGGGGGGCAAAATTTACCCGCTATTATTTTCATCTCTAATGAAGCTTTTAATATACAATTCCTGTAATATTACAGTATTGAGATAAGTTAACAATGACTGCACTCACAAACAACAACAAAAACAACAACAAAGAGAATAATGAAATTTGCATGGTGTATAGCAACAGTTAAGTCATAAATCATAGGAACATTATGAATGTTCTTTCATTCACTTTCACTTTCACTTTCATTTTCACAGTTGGTACAGATAATAGTTTTCGTAGAATGAGTCTTGCAGACGTATTTGGAACATCTGCAACAATCAATTGTCACTTTGGTCATCTTGTCCTTGTCCTTCTTAGTGTGAATGGATTTCAAATACTGATGACATCTTCCTCTCGTGTATGATGGAGCAGAAGCAGTTGTTGAAGTAGCACTGGGTAATGACCTTCCAAGGACACTTTCCATAGCTGAAATGCTAGGTTTCTTCAAACCAAGCATGTTCGTTACCCTGTCTTCTGCAAGTGGTCTTAAAAGCTGTTGCCCCAACTCTAACATATACAGCCTCCTGAGATTCAGTTTCTTCTTATTCCAGTCAGGGTTATTTTTTATGAATATGGTGCAGGCATTTATACACGCAATATCTATTAGGGTGAAGAACATATCCGACCATATATCCGACCATTTGACATTATTAAGATACTTCTTCAGATAGGAAATCAGTTACATGCACGTCTACGGAGGGGGGGGGGGTAAAAATTGCCCCCTCAACAAAAGTATATTATAGGAACTTAAAAAAAAAACACACATTGGAATAATGACTATGTGACATCTTAGTAGACATCTTATGTGACAACTATTTAAAATATAGCTTTTCTGGGTTACAAATTGCGTATTTTATTCATAAAATGAGATAACGCGGGCAATTTTTGTCCCCGGTTGGTAGTTCTAGGGTTAAGGAAATAAATTTGTGCATCACTAAAAGACTGTATATGTTAACAATTTTCTCCATTAACTTACACATTGTATTTGTCAAGGCGATGGGACGATAGTGGGACTCTGCCCGCGCTATTAGGTAATGTCCGCATGTCAACATGTCCTTTCCTGGTTTGGGTATAGACACTACAATAGCACAAGTTTGTTTCAGAAAACTCTGTAGCTGTACGTTTTTATTCGGTAGGTGGTGGGTTCAAATGTCACTGTCGGTAGCCCTGAAATGATAGGTTTCTTCAAACCAAGCATGTTCTTTACCCTGTCTTCTGCAAGTGGTCTTAAAAGCTGTTGCCCCAACTCAAACATATACAGCCTCCTGAGATTCAGTTTCTTCTTATTCCAGTCAGGGTTATTTTTTATGACTATGGTGCAGGCATTTATACACGCAATATATATTAGGGTCAGTCAATAACATCCGATTTCCCAAGGAGAAGCAGCAATTCACAAATTCATCGACTGATATTGGTAAGCACATATTAGTGAGCATATCTCTAACTAGCTGATGTACCCGTGTTTCGCTACGGAATTCTACATTGTATACGGACTTGTAGTGTATACGTTGTCAGCAAGATTGTATTAAATTGCATAGCTCTTAACGTTACACTAGAAACGCGACACGGTAGTCGCCAAACATCTTTTCCCATATGAAGACTGAGTTAGGGAATTTTCTCTGCAATGGTAGATCCGCTTGCATACCATCAGTCACAATCAGGTTGGGGAGTTTTCATTGTAATGGTAGACACTCACTCTCCACCTGCCTTTTTGGATCCTCAGAAAGACTGTCTTAGTGATTTTCCGAACTGAAATGAACATACATTACAACGACGTCAGTAGGAATGGCGCGATTAAAAGCAATGCTTTCATAAGAAATACTCGATCAAATGAAACACCACATATTTTCTCACTTTTAACGAACAGGACTACACTGCCGATCTAACAGTCCAAAGTTCCAGAGCTCGAATGACCAAGCCGCAGACAGCCGTGATTCGTGAACACTCTTCATCATTTTTTGGCGGGGAGAGGGTCGAATAGTGGAGATTCCCAGGGTAAAATTATGCCCTTTTACTAATCTGCTTCCTAGGCGTACCCGATGAGTCGGAAAATATCAATTCGCTACACTGGCGGCGGAAAAATCTATCTGACTTGGAGGTAAATTTTTCCTCCAAGCCAGAGAGAAACCCCCGCTTCACTGACAATTTGGAATAAAATGAATGTAGAATTTAATAAAAATGAAGAGGAAGAAGCTTTTCTTAAAAACGGCTCTTTTTTGGGTTGAATTTTGAGTTATTTAGTGAATTGTGGTGCTATAATTTGAAATAGGCCTAAATTGTTATTCTAGACCAGGCCATACTACTACTACTACTAATAAGTCAGCCTCTGCCTTAAGTATGCACACAGCTCAATCAAAACAGCACGTCAGAATAGGGATCGAATAACTGGAATACTATGAAGAACCAGTGTGTTACGTACCAGCTGTATCAGAAAATGTATGAACCAGAGGAATGGCATGCTAAAGAAGAAAGTTTTCCAACTCCCCGGCTATTTCCCGCCAATATTCAGTCAGACTATTATACTCGGTACGCAGCAGTAATTCCATCTATCAGAGTTGAGAGGCAGCATAAGAGACTAATAATATCACAACAAACAATGGTCAATGTAATGTTATTGTTGATCAATGTTATGCGCATTCGATAGTGTAGACCTTCACACTTAGTTTTCTTCCGACTCTGAAATACCACTCTTATCATAGTTGGTATGGTATAACTGAATAAAACATGAATGATCGGAAATTGTATTCTCTGTAACTTTTGTTATGTACTGTAGTACTTTTCGATAGGACCAAACATATAGGTATTTAAAAATTAAATTTTAGGCGCCTTCCCCTAAACTACAATTTCATCCGGGCTGAATAAAATTGTTTATATCTTAGACTGTAGTTTCTTATTCCCCGACTCTATATACAGATTTTTATTACATTCTGTTAACCCATTTTCTCGTGGCTCGGCGTCGATATGGACTTAGCAACAAAAATACAAATTCATGAATATCTGTGTTATCATAGCCAGTACGGTATAACTGAATAAGACATAAATGGTCGGAAATTGAATTCTATATAACTTTGATTATTTATTAGTTATCGATACGATCACTAATAACGTAGATATTTAAGAATATAATGTTAGGCCTTCCCCTAAGCTACCATTTCACCCAGCGTGAATAAAATTATTTATAGCTTAGATTGTAGAGACTTATTTCCCGAGTTCGGATACCAATTTGCATTAAGATAAGAGCACTAATAGTATAAATATTTGAAAATGAATTTATAGGGCTTCCCGTAAACTATTATTTCTATCAGCGTGAATAAAATCATTTATAGCCTAGATTGTAGCGGCTTATTCCTCGACTTTGCATACCGATTTTTATTACATTCTCTTTAGCCGTTTTCTAGTGATGCGTGTACATACATACATACATACATACATACATACATACATACATACATACATACATACATACATACATACATACATACAGACAGACAGACAGACAGACAGACAGAAATTACGGAAAAGTAAAAAGTGCATTTCCTTGTTACTGTGGACATGACCGATACAGAAATACCATTCTTTTCAAATTCTGAGCAATGTACAGACAAAACTCTTATTTTATATTTTATGTAGATGTGATGATAATGAAAATAACGTAACAACCCAACATTCTATTAGAGTAGACCGTGGGTGGGTGATTGATCCAGTTAGTGGAATAGTTAGTATTTGTCAGTAGTAATCAAGATTAATCGTTGATTATTTTTGCGTTGCGCAGTTCTGTTTGTATTCAATTGGTCACGTAGGCTAGGTTTGCCGATACTTTGTTTCGTTTCTAGGTAGGAGGGAGATAGAAAAAATATTCCTTTTTCGATTTAAATAAGTTATGCATAGTTTTTTTTTTTTTGGGGGGTAGGATACTTGTAAAGAAGTTCTGCTCTACTTACTTTCTTAGACTTTCTATATTACATTCGAGCAGCAATAATCACCAATAATTATAAGACAATAGAAGTAACCGGGTAATTATAACTATACAGATGCAGTTTAAACTAAATACTTGGACATTACATAACAGCGCGGGCAAGTCTCACTACCTGGCTGTGACACATAAATTCCAGAATTCTGACGAGACAACCAGGGGGCTTACGTCAGCCAGAAAGGCTAGGATATATAAGGCCAAGGTCAGGAACCACTCTCGTTTTGTGATTGCTGCCTGAGGACTGACTACCTCGGATCGAGTAGGGGTATTTCAGTCGCCTCGACAAAGAATACTGCAATGTATTCGAAATGTCGGTAAAACTGTTCGGGGTGTACAGAAAACAACAACACGGTTCAACCCGGGAAAAGAATGAAATAAATACGCGGGCAGATTATTAATAGACTAAGACCTAGGCCTACCTTCCCACTGGTTGGAGAAGAATTTTGGAAACTTTGCGTCCTGGCCATGACGAGGAATTGCTGACTTTGAAGTCCCTGAATAGATTGCGATCTGCAGTGGGCAGATCAAAGGTTAATTTAGCCAGATGGGGCTACTCTCGTAAGAATGATATTCAGTGTGAATATGGAGAAGTCCGGACTGTACAACATGTGTTGCAATACCAACTGTGTCCATTTTCCTGTACTCAAGAATACCTTAATTACTCTACAGTAAATGCACTGAAAGTAGCCAATTTATGGTCACAAATAATATAATATTTGAACTCTACTTTACATGTATATGTTTCTGAGACGAGAATAAATGAATACACTAAATTATTATTATTATTATTATTATTATTATTATTATTATTATTATTATTATTATTATTATTATTATTATTATTATTATTATTATTATTTACTATGCCATAACAGAAATACCCACATGTTCTAAAATTTTCCTCATCTGTATAATTTTTCCCCACTCTGGTGGTGCCACAAGTGTGACCTGTATGGCACAGTGTGCTTGGCCTTGTTATACGGCCGAATGCCTTTTCTTCATGCCACTCTATACAGGAAGGGTGCTATGTATTCATTTCTGTGTTTTAATGCGGTGATTGGTAGTGCGGTATATTACTTGTAGGCTAAGTTCAGACTTAATAAATTATTTCCATTTTTTGCACTTTTCTAGAAGCACGTCCATTTTCCATCGTCCATGGGAAATCTTACTCAATCTGGCAATACTGCTACAACTGGTCAGATCAAAGAAACGTACGCATTAACTTCTTAGACAATGATCTTTATGTACCGCTAGATGGATGACTCCGGCAAATAGACTGAAGTCAGCTACCTGCCATTCTGTACGGCAAGAAAGCGTCCGAGCGTAAGCTATCGTAATAAATTTTGCCTTATTTATGTCTGTTATGTGCCTTGATTTACTTTAAAAAGATGGTTATATCATGTAGTACATATAACTGCACAAATAGACAGAGTAAAGAACAAGATATATCCTTTCATAGGTAAGTAATTTAACTTATTATTACATGTTATTCAAGACGGTCACATTTTAATCGCTGACTAAATAATAACTGTATAGAAGCCGTTTAGTTATTATTACACTGTATATTCATTGAAGAATTGCTCTTCTTTTACTTACAGGTTCCCGTTGAATAATAAAGATTTATTGAAACGGTGGGTTATCGCTATCAAGCGGAAAGGATTTGTGCCCATCAAGTACACTGTAATTTGTAGTGCGCATTTCGTACGCGAGGATTATGCACCAAGGCCTTAAAGTGCGAAATGCTCACAATTTTTTTAAAATGCTATTTGTTCGGGGCGTCGACCCATGTGGATCTTTTGCCCCTACTGGCATCATATTGCATGAATCTGCGTGTAATTTGAATGGCGGTAGTGTGGAATGTTGTGTGTGAGGAAAGAAAGATTAAGGACGTTACAAACACCCAGTTCCCAGGCCAGAGATATTAATAATTACAATTAAAATAACCCTGACCCGGCCGGGAATCAAACCCAGGGCCGCCGGGTGACAGGCGAACGTGTTTTTCTCTACACTAATTGGAAATGCAGCTCCAAGTGTATTCGACTTTCCAGGACACCTGAAAACTCATCACAAAAGAAGAAACTTGTCACAGCACAGAGGTAGGTCTACAGCTGTTGACCATAACCCCAATTCAGAACCTCAACCTGGTCCTTCTTGTATTGCTGATCACAATTATGGTGCTATAAAAATAGAATAAACTAACTTCCAGCTCTCTCCAAACAAGAAGGCGCTTAAGAAGCAGATCAAGAGTCTTCAACAAAAGGTACGGCGCAAATCATCAAAAATAAAGTACTGTAAAGATTTAATTAGTAAACTTAAAGATGACAATCTCATTAGTGAACATTCTTCAGCTGGTTTTCACAGTAACTTTTCTGGCGTAGGCCTTGAACGTTTTAATAATCAGCTAATTAATGGGTCAAGATTTTCTAACGGTAGAAGATATTCAGAAGAGTTCAAGAAATCTGCACTTAACGTTAACTTTTATTCCCCAAGAGCATATAAGTATTTGAGACAGATTTTCACTCTGCCTGCACCAAGTTTATTGGGAAATTAGATGGGTTCTATACGGTGGAGTCCTGGCTTCTTTTCTGATATCCTCACTGGTATTAATATAGATCAAAGCTTTGCATAAGTGGTATTATTAGTAGACAGCATGTATATAAAGGAAAGAACTGTGTATAATCCCTCTTTGGGTAAATATGAAGGATTCACAGACAATGGAAATATTGACATTGAAGAGCCGGACAGTTTGGCTACCCCAGCATTAGTTTTCATGTTGGTTGGTTTGAGGAAGTTTTGGAAGTATCCAGTTAGTTATTTCCTTGTGAATAAATTGACAGGAACAAATATAGCAAGTTTAATCAGGGTTTGCCTAACTTTAACAGCAGAACATGGTATATCTGTCTTGTCACTTACTTGTGATTGTTGTAATGTTAATGTTGAAGCTCTGAAGCAACTAGGGTGTCGATTTGAGAATACTTCGGTGGACACAAAACATTTATTCAGTCATCCTGTGTTAGAATACAATGCATATATATTTTTGATGCATGCCATGTTCTCAAGCTAGCACGTAATGCCCTTGGTGACTTAAAAGTGATGCACGACTCAGATGGCAATGTTATAAAATGGGATCATATTGTAGGTGTTTTTGAGATCCAAGATTCAGAGCAAATGAAGTTAGATAACAAACTGGGTGTCAAGCACATTCACCTTCATAAACACAGGATGAATGTTAAAATAGCTGCACAAACCTTCAGTTCATCAGTTTCTTATGCTCTGACACTGTTAAAGAATTTAGGTATGAGAAATGTTTTAGATTCTGATAGTACCATTCTGTTTATACAGATTTTTGATAGGCTTTTTGACTTAATTAATTCCAAAAATCCCTATGCTACTGGCTTAAAAACGCCCATTTCTAGAGATAATTTTATTACGATGATGAAGGTAATTGATGACTCAATTAAGTATCTCCTAGGTTTGAGGATCCCCGACAGTCAGCTACTGATAACTCACAGAACAAAAATGTTTGTACTTGGATTTGTTGTTTCTGCACTGAGTCTGAAATCGTTAGCAGTAGATTTACTGACTAGAGGAAATTATAGATTTAGCTACTTGCTAACTTACATATTCTCACAAAATCAACTTGAACTATTGTTTTCATGTATCAGAGGCAAGACTGGTTTCAATAACAACCCTGATGTTGTTCATCTGAAGGCAAGTTTGAAAAGAATTTTAGTTAGGAATCCCATTTTGCCCACAAAGTATTCCGACTGATTGACTTTCGGTACAAAATCAGTTAATGCTTTCATTCAGTTGAAATGGAGGAGATCTTCAAAATTTTCAGAAACTCAATTCACATTTTTTGCTAGTGGCTTTACGTCACATCGACAGGGGTTAGGAAAGGAAAGGCCTAGGAGTTGGAAGGAAGCGGCCGTAGCCTTAATTAAGGCACAGCCCCAGCATTTGCCTGGTGTGAAAATGGGAAAACACGGAAAATCATCTTCAGGGTTGCCGACAGTGGGATTCGAACCCACTATCTCCCCGATGCAAGTTCACAGCCGCGCGCTCCTAACCGCACGGCTAACTGGCCCGGTCAATTCACTTAACAATCTCTGGAGGAATTTGAAATGCCCTGTAACTTAGACCCTGTAACCCTGACAGTTTACAAAGAAGCAATTTTGTCTTATGTTGGTGGTTATATAAAAAGGCAGTTGTACGCTAAACTGGATTGTAAAACCTGTTTAAATGCATTATTCTGGACTACTGTAACTCCTGAGTTGCACGACCATTGTTATTGCTCAGTTTCTGCAATTTATTCTTTCTTGGATTCCAACAATAGCGGTGAGTTAATTAAACCATTTGAAGATGTAGTAAAAGTGCTTACTATTTGTGAAAAAAATCAGGTTGTTTGTTTCTGGTACTTAGGGATATACCGTAAGTAATAAGAAATTTGACGTTTTGTTGCTAAGTAGGTCTACTGCCATTAATTACATTTTTTTTCCTGAAAGTTCAGCAATATTTCACACATTGGCAGATCACCATGTGACTGATGCAGCATGTGAAGATAGTCACAGGGTTCAACTCGTTAAACTGATAAGTCATTTGTATTACCAAGTAAAACTTAAAACATACGACCAGTCTTACTATACAGAAGTGATTCAAAGAAAGACATGTGGTTTCAGGCAACATAGTAATAAGATTGTATTGTTTAAAGAACTGTGATCTTATGTAAATGCTGTCCTATAATCTGTAAGACTATCAACTATTGTTATTATTCATTTAAAAATCCTATTCTGTATGTTATACAAATGCTTCCCTTCATTCAACATGCTAATATTGTATAAACAGTGTAGGCCCAAATATGTAAGATAGAAAATATTTAATACCGGTACTATAAACTGTTGTTATTATTCATTTCATAATACTGTCCCGTATCTTATGTGAATGCTGCCTTCATTCAACATGGTAATATTATATAAACAGTGTAAATATGTCATCATCATCATCATCTGTTTACCCTCCAGGGTCGGCTTTTCCCTCGGACACAGCGAGGGATCCCACCTCTACCGCCTCAAGGGCAGTGTCCTGGAGCTTCAGACTCTTGGTCGGGGATACAACTGGGGAGAATGACCAATACCTCGCCCAGGCGGCCTCACCTGCTATGCTGAACAGGGGCCTTGTGGAGGGATGCGAAGATTGGAAGGGATAGGCAAGGAAGAGGGAAGGAGGCGGCCGTGGCCTTGTGTTAGGTACCATCCCGGCATTCGCCTGGAGGAGAAGTGGGGAACCACGGAAAACCACTTCCAGGATGGCTGAGGTGGGAATCGAACTCACCTCTACTCAGTTGACCTCCCGAGGCTGAGTGGACCCCGTTCCAGCCCTCATACCACTTTTCAAATTTCGTGGCAGAGCCGGGAATCGAACCCGGGCCTCCGGGGGTGGCAGCTAATCACGCTAACCACTACACCACAGAGGCAGACTCAAAGTAAATATGTAAGAGAGGATTTTAATATAATATAATCTTCAATACTATATTGCTGTTGTTGTTATTCGTTTAATAATCGTATCCGGTATCCTGATTTCATGTCATTGTCATTTATTGTTTGGCTAACAGGCCTTATAAAAGTCTGAACATTATTTACAGGATTACGTTGCTTATCAGTGTCAATTTCCGTTCATAATTATCGTGGATAATTCCGTTCATGTAATGTGGGAATGAGTGTTTTGCCGTACGGAATGGCACCATTCCTGGCTTCACTCGTGCGCGTTGAAACTGTGCGGAGTCATGCATCTAGCAGCATATAGGCCTATAATAGGCCTACATGATTTTTCTTAGACAATGGACAATAATTACTAATTCATGAAACAGAGACAATTAACATGAAATAATATTTCTGGCTCGTAACAATGCCTCCCTGGCTCATTGTAATGGCGTAAGTAGTTACTCTAAATGTCATTTGTAAAGTGTTGAATGGATAGAACAAACACAAAAATTCGCATTCGTACATTTTCTCCCCTACACGGATGAGGTGGAAGTTCCTTGTGGGGATCATTGGAAGTACTAAGTGTTAATATAAAGAAAGATTTTCATTGGGGTAATCATATAAATGGGATTGTAAATAAAGGGTACAGATCTCTGCATATGGTTATGAGGGAAATTAAGAGTTGTAGTAAGGATGTAAAGGAAAGGGTAGGGATGCCATATCACCAACCTAAGAAAAGAAGACCACCAACGTGAAAAAATGAGGACACAATCTCCTTATGGAATCACTACACCTTAATCACTTTCATCGGCTTCACTTTTTTTTTTGCTAGCCTATTGGCTTTACGTCGCACCGACACAGATAAGTCTTATGGCGACGATGGGACAAGAAAGGGCTAGGACTTGGAAGGAAGCGGCCGTGGCCTTAATTAAGGTACAGCCCCAGCATTTGCCTGGTGTGAAAATGGGAAACCACGGAAAACCATTTTCAGGGCTGCCGACAGTGGGGCTCGAACCCACTATCTCCCGAATACTGGATACTGGCCGCACTTAAGCGACTGCAGCTATCGAGCTCGGTGGCTTCACTTTCATCACAGACCATTGGCCTATCATCTTTGTCATTAATATTGGTATTTTTCCTGTCCCATTCGTACGTTTCTGAAGATGAAATCTCATGTAAAAGTATTTTGTTCTCCAACAAATAGTGGTGAAACTGTATGCAACTGAAATGTTTCAAGGTATACTTCAACACACTGCACCTTGCATGTCTCACTATTGTGATCCTGTTTCTGTCCTTGGTGCACTGTGATTTAAGCAATGAAAATATTCGGTCTGTCTTTGCATTATGACTTGGAATACAAAATATTTCTTAATTACGGCAAAATAATACTTAATAATACTTACAGAACTCAATTTATGCACAGTCACAACCTCTAAACAACACTGAGCTAGAAAGAAAATTAAAGCAAACAATATTTGTAAACAAAACGTGCTGTCTCTTTAAATGTGGCGGCGAAGTTGGTAACTAAACACAGCGTGAAGTATAAACCAGTTTTTTTAACCCAAAAAAGAGGAAATTTGTCAAGTTATTCGAAAATCCGGTCGGACGCATTTCGTGCTGTTAAAAGAGGACATGTTCGGGAAAAATAGGACATATGGCATCCCTAGGAAAGGGAATATAAGTCTCTGAGAATTATTCCCGTGTATGGGACCCTTACCAGGATTACCTGATTCGAGACCTGGAAAAAAGCCAAAGGAAAGCAGCTCTATTTATTTTGGATGATTGCCTACAAAAGAGTAGCGTTACAAAAATATTTCAAAGTTTGGACTGGGTAAACTTGGGAGAAAGGAGGCGAGCTGCTCGACTAAGTGGTATGTTCCGAGCTGTCAGTGGAGAGATGGCGTGGAATGACATTAATAGATGAATAAATTTGAGTGGTGGTTTTAAAAGTAGGAAATATCACAATATGAAGATAAAGATGAAATTCAAAAAGACAAATTAGGGCATGACATGTCATGTCGTATGGCTTTTAGTACTGAATGGTCAGCGTACTGGCCTTCGGTTCAGAGGGTTCGGGGTTCGATTCCCGGCCGGGTCGGGGATTTTAACGTTCATTGGTTAATTCCAATGGCCTGGGATCTGAGTGTTTGTTCTGTCGTCAACAACCCTGCAACTCACACACCACACCACACCACACATAACACTATCCTCCACCACAATAATACGCAGTTACCTACACATGGCAGATGCCACCCACCCTCATCGGAGGGTCTGCCTTAAAAGGGCTGCACTCGGCGAGAAATAGCCACACGAAATTATTATTATTATTATTACCTTCACCGTATCAAATCGTTCTGGCCCGAGAGACGCCGTCCCCTTCAAGGTACTTAGTGGTAGTGTTCAGAGATTTACGTAGTGACTGAACAATGCATCGGTGCACGTTGTACTCCTCGTAGTAGATGTCTACTACTAAAATGTTTTCATTCCTCACCTGAAGGGGGAGGTGGGTCTTTTAGGCGACGACGCTGTCTCTCAGCCCTGGAGATTTGTCACGGTGAAGAAGATGTACGCAGAAGGTGAGAGGGTTGGCGGTCGTGGCCTATACTAGGAACTGTCCCAGCATTCGCCTTAGTGCAGGAGAATGAAAAATCACATAAAAACCATTCTCAGGACAGCCGACGGTTGGGGCCAGCCGTGAGATTAAATTCTTTCCATCCCCTGAATGCAGAGGCGTAGAGCCACGAAGAGCCGCGGCCACCAATCCTCTGCTCGGTTGGCCGGTCGGAGTACAGAGCTGTCGGACCACGGACCAGCTGTGGCCACTTGTGTACCGAAACCCGCTCTGCATCCACCGACGTAGTAGATGTGGCTGGGTCGTTGTTTAATTCGAGGGCGAACGTATCACGCATGAAGGAGAGAAACTGTTTACAACGTGTTGACTTCAGATCGATGTTCAAATCACCACCAAGTGCAATACGTTTTAAAATAGTAGTCGTTCTTAAGAAATCTGCGTTCTTATAGCAAAATATAGATGACACTACTGACTTTGTATGCATAAAAGGACGGACACTGGTTACCATGGTTACATTGTTGTCGGGAAAATGATGACGCTAATTCCAGATAGATCATCAGACCGAAATCATGTATACAGCGTGTTTCAAAAAGGACTTTGACAACTCATAGTTATTTATTTCTTTCACTTACAGGCATGATTTTGGTGTCGTCTTGTTTCTTGACTGACAATAGATCAAGTTCTGACCCGCAAGGGTCGCTAGTACAGAATCGCGAGACTGCAAGCGCTAGCGGCAGTTGCAGCAAAAATCTGCCTTTGCCGGTTCCGAGCGCGCTCGCAGTGTGTACTTAGCAGATTCCTAAGCGACTAACACATTCATTAATATTCTCACATATGTCATTTTCATCCTTAGTAATAATTATCATTGCATGCAGCCATGTTTGATTTCTACCTGTTAAGCCAGAGATTATACATTTCCTCCATTCACGGAAGAATAATATACCATGCTAGATACTCTTTGATTCTCTAACTCTTC
Source organism: Anabrus simplex (assembly GCF_040414725.1). Taxonomy (NCBI): domain Eukaryota; kingdom Metazoa; phylum Arthropoda; class Insecta; order Orthoptera; family Tettigoniidae; genus Anabrus; species Anabrus simplex. The sequence continues at coordinate 848,328,491 of NC_090265.1, forward strand.
ACAGCTTCCAAATATTTTTAACAGATTGCAGAGCGTTTCTAATAACTTACATCCTTCTAAGAGAAAAAAGTCTACGTACAAACAGACCCCATCATGACATACGCCTTAGACATTACCTGGGAACGCCTATCAAAGGAAAACGTAGCTGCAGTAGAAAGAGAGGCCATGTATCTTAAAATAGTTCTCTGCCTAGCAAAAAAACGCTCCTTCGAGACTAACCTATGAGCTCAAAAGACAACCGTCTTATAATGAAGAACTGCGATTAAAAATATCATTGCCGTCTACGACACAATACGCAGCTTTACATCAAGAACTGCAGGATAAATAAAGCGAATATATGGATAGATTTTTACCAAACAGACGGCATGATGACGCCAGAATGGTTGAATTCTGACTACGAACTGCAACATACCATAACGCGCTTCTTATTAAATGGTCAAGAATCCATCGAATAGGGCAGGCAAAATAATATGACTACGACAGGCATATCAAGACGAGTTATCTGACCTATTTATAACGAACGCGGAGCCTGTACTGTGATTTTATTTATTCTGCAGAATATTTGGTTATATATAAATGTAAATGCATCTATTAAACGTGTGACTTTCTTGTCTGTTATCCAGCCTAGCCTATGAACAATGCCATTTATGGCTCAGGTTGCTATGCCTTGTCTAAGGAGTCCTTTTGTTTCTCAAAATTTTATTCTCTTCTTCTTTCTTTTCCAGAGACCTTAATCCTCAGAACTCACTCGGCGGGCCATGCCCGATACGACTTTCTTTTTAAAACTACTTTCTCGGGTTACATACGCGTGATCCCCTGTGGGTTGGGGCGGTAGAATAACACCAACGGTATCCCCTGCCTGTCGTAAGAGGTGACTAAAAGGGGCCTCAAGGGCTCTCAACTTGGGAGGGTGGGTTAGTGACCACAGGTCCCTTAGCTGAGTGCTGGCATTGCTTCCACTTATTTGCGCCAGGCTCCTCACTTCCTATGCACCATTTATAATACTTTACTCATATTCCCATATTGTACACGAAATGTACGTTACCTGATTTGGTCCTACAACAATTATCACAGTATTGACAGTAAAACTACACTATTCGTCCCTGCCATAAAAATCTAAAAGTAGTCTTGGTGTTATGGTACAGAAGTAGACGAAGAAACAACATATACATTTTTACTGTTATTAAACGTTTTCATTCCGTACCCTGATGGAGTAAGGCGGGCCTCCCAGAGGGTTACGCACTTTCTCAGGCCAAGGAAATTTGAAGCCGTGATTTAAGGTGCGGAATTGGAGAGAGGGTGGCAACCGTGGCCTATAAAAAGATATATCCCAAAATTTGCCTTAGTGTAGGAGAATGGAAAACCACGGAAAACCATTCTCATGTTAGCCGACGGTGGGAACCAGACACTTCGCCTCCCGATTCCAGAGCTGCAAGGCTAGCAAACCTAGCTGCTGTTGAGCTGAAAGCTATTCAGCTCAGTCAATATAAATTATATAAATAAACTACAAAAATACAAAGGCCGATGACCAAGACGTTAGACCCTTTTAAACAACAAGAACCATCATCATACTACTACTACTACTAGTACTACAAAATAACCAAGCGGATCGAAACTAACATTTAGACGGAATACGATTAACATCATTAAAGTTGTAATTAACCACACGGCACTTACCTCTCTTGAAAGGGAATTGGCCTGCCCAGCTACCGCTGCTCAGCCCGAATGCCTGCAGATTACGAGGGGTCGTGTGGTCAGCACGACACATCCTCTCGGCCGTTATTCTGGGCTTTCGAGACCGGGGCCGCCATCTCACCGTCAGATAGCTCCTCAGTTCTAATCGCGTAGGCTGAGTGGACCTCGAACCAGCCCTCAGGTCGAGAGAAAAATCCCTGACCTGGCCGGGAATCGAACCCGGAGTCTCCGGGTGAGAGGCAGACACGCTACCCCTACACCATGGGGCCGGCTAAAGTTGTAATTAATAAGGGAAAAACGATAACAGGATGCATCTATAAGGGTTCTGTAAGTCGTACAGCTATAGCACGCCAAAAGATACCATGAAAACCATTAATAAACTGCAAACAAATCACACATGTAATGTGGATCTTATGCCAAGTTACGGCTCTAATTCACTGACCAGCGCCTCTTTTCTCTAGGAGGCGCTGCACTGACAACAGCCCATAACCCTGACATCTACCGGTAAGACTACAAACCTAAAGCGTCCCGCTCACCGCCGTCTCGATCCTCCTATACTGCCTGCTCTATGCGAGGTTTTTTGCGACTAGGCTGCGATAAAATTTCTCCGCTAGATGGCAGGCATAGACGCACAATGTTCCAAGCTTATTCTAATGACGACAGCCTACATAACACTATGCAGTATGGTCATATATTCACTGAAGCTCGCAAATTACATCAGTAATATTAAGTATCGGCAATATTATCTGTATAAAGTCACAGTTGGCCTCTTCATGAGAAATGTAAAGATTTTCCTGGACGAAGGCTTAGAGTGGTACCGTACTCTTTGTGTCCTTGCCAACGCAATATCATTTAATAGAAGTCTTACGAACTTAGGATAATATCACTAACAGTTTGCTGATGTTCTTTGACCTCACACTGTAACAAAACACATTCTGAAAGGGAGGACGTCGCAAGTCCTCGCATTACGCTCGTACGTTTGAAGGACTTTGACAATAGGGCACAGCAGCTTAAACGAACCCTCTGCAGATACTTCACCAGAGGAACAAAACAAGGTTATGGTTATCGAACTCCTCGTCTGTTCTGATGCATAATCAGTTCCATTTAGCGGTGTCGAAGCTCTAGGCAGTGAGATGTTGCTGACGCAAATGTCACGCTCCATCCTCTCCTCAAAAACACGAACCAAGTACCGGTATCCACAAATTAGAATTTTATTTCCTGGTTCTATTTTGATTGGGATATTATCGTCTGGATATTTGAGGTTGTCCAAAATGTCTAAACATGAAGATGTTTGCTTTGTGATTGTCCGTCACAATTCTTATCACAAGGAATCCACTGTCCTCCACGGCTTTAATCACTTTCTGAAAAAAAAAAAAACCCAGCCTGTTTCCAGCCATTCGACCGGGTCAGGGATTGAATGAATGAAGCCCCATCTAGCGGCGAGGATAAGAATTGTGCTGGCTGCCGAAGCCTGTCGCGCTCCTCTGGGGCAATGATTAATGAATGACAGATGAAATGAAATGATATTCAAGAGTGTTGCTGGAATGACATATGACAGGGAAAACCGGAGTACCCGGTGAAAAACCTCTCCCGCCTCCGCTTTGTCCAGCACAAATCTCACATGGAGTGACCGGGATTCGAACCACGGAACCCAGCGACGAGAGTCCGGCGCGCTGCCGCCTGCGCCACGGAGGCTCCATCACCTTCTGAAATAAGGTGTAAAGGCACAGATGCGAGCGTAATCTTAGGATATCCAATTTACTTCCTTTATTAGATCCTTGTCCAGATAAAGCCGACAGCCTCTTTTCTTTTAATTCCCTTCTAGACGGTATTTCATGGAGTGGTATCTTTTCTGACTGCGAACCACCTTGCCGAGATTGGAAAAATGGTTCTACAAGAAACTGTACCTTGCACAAACGGAAAGAAACAAGTACACCTTAAAATCACTTTTGAAATATCTGCAAGGAGAACATGATTAATTCATTTCACAGTTCTATACAAAATATCTTTTGTACGAACGGAAGTGACCAGACACGTTTACTCATTTTACGAAAACACTCAACTTTTCACACACATCCATCCACCGATAACATAGTGCTACACCCACACTGACAGCAAATATTGTGCGTCGACTAGTGCACTCGTACGCCAACTTGAAGAAATATTTCGGTAGTCGCGCCTTCCTGTGTTAAACTAGTGGCATAGAACAGGCAGTATAAGAGGATCGAGACGGCGGTGGTCCCGCTATTCTGGCGGAAAATCACTCGTTCTTCCAGGCCTTGTGCATTATGTAGGCAACGACCCAACAGACGTCGCTTATCAATATGGCGTCGTTCGAGGGGCGTGAGAAGTATACAGCGAGACTTTTAAATGAAAGCGATGTTGATTTGAGCGATAGTGGGAACAATTTTTAAATAAGAGGTGTTGAAGTTATTTCGGAATTATATTGTGTTCGTGAATTCAGTTATGAAGGCCCCGATAACGAGTAAATTATACGAAATGACAGTGCTGGTATCTCTACCGACGGCTGGAAGGATTACCATGACTCGGACTTCGAATTCAAATTAATCCCATCCACAGATACGTCTAGTTTTAAACCATATCACGGGACCAAACCTAAGAGTGAACTTGATTCTTTTCAGTTATTCATAACTGACAGGTTATTGATGACAATTGTGCGCAAAACAAATTGGTATGCCAATATAAACACGTTACGTGACCGAATCGTATCCATGAAATTTCATTGTACGTAATTTTTCTCCTAAATGGAGGATAATAGTTGTTGTCACACAAATCAACACTAAAATTAACGGTAAATTAATAAACACCTTTATTAATACAGAAATACAGATACGTAACTCATCATCATCATCATCTGTTTACCCTCCAGGTTCGGTTTTTCCCTCGGACTTAGCGAGGGATCCCACCTCTACCGCCTCAAGGGCAGTGTCCTGGAGCTTCAGACTCTTGGTCGGGGGATACAACTGGGGAGGATGACCAGTGCCTCGCCCAGGCGGCCTCACCTGCTATGCTGAACAGGGGCCTAGTGGAGGGATGGGAAGATTGGAAGGGATAGGCAAGGAAGAGGGAAGGAAGCGGCCGTGGCCTTAAGTTAGGAACCATCCCGGCATTCGCCTGGAGGAGAAGTGGGAAACCACGGAAAACCACTTCCAGGATGGCTGAGGTGGGAATCGAACCCACCTCTACTCAGTTGACCTCCCGAGGCTGAGTGGACCCCGTTCCAGCCCTCGTACCACTTTTCAAATTTCGTGGCAGAGCCGGGAATCGAACCCGGGCCTCCGGGGGTGGCAGCTAATCACGCTAACCACTACACCACAGAGGCGGACAGATACGTAACTACGGCGACTATTTCGCTGTAGACACGACTCTCTTCTGTGGCATTCCGCTTCATCGTACCGTCTTTTGTTTCCTTCCTGAGATCCAGGGCTAGCACCGACGAATGGATGTGCTATGTGTGAATTCTCAATATCTTTGTCCATCATGACTAACGTGCGCTAGCGTGGGCAGTTCAAACGGGAAAATGGAGGTGAACTGTATATCGAAAATTAAAAAAAAAAAGTTTTTGTTGAAAGAAAACATAGCATGATTCCTGGACCAATAAATATATTAATTAATGAGTTATTGGCACAAGTCAACCCGCCCCACCAAGTAACGTAAAGCAAAGCAAAGCAAAGAATTTCAAAGAAGTGAGCAAAGACTTCACACACAAAAGTGTTCCATGAACAAAAAACATACTGAAGTGCTGTGACACAGTAGAATTCATAGTCGTATGTTTGCCAAGTACGTATGTATATATTCCTCTAGTAATAATGGTATTTATTAATTTATTGCTAATTTTACTCTTAATTTGCGTAAAAGAATATACTATCTTCCGTTTAGGATAAAAACATAATGAAATTTCATGGATACGATTCGTTCACGTACCCAAGGTAAACATTCAGAAGGTTACGCCCCTAAATGGTCGTTTACACTTCATTTATTGTCATCCACAGAGGAGAAGTAACGACTGCAGTTTTCACTGACCGAGAAGTGAAGGGACGACGACGTGAGACTGTTTTTCTGTGATGCATGTACAAGAAAGCCTGAATTACATCCCACCGAGTGGTTTGAGAAGTTCTACACAAAGCACAATTACCGATGAAAATGTGACTGTCTGAGAAAATTTTAGGGTTAACAATGCTGAATATTGCACCTGAGTATTGTATTATACTTGTATTATATATATTTTGTATTTGTTTTTTTATAAATATGCTGCCCATATGTTTGTGCAGTCACTTGACCCTCTGTAAGTATATTTTAAAATGGAACTGGAGAGCTTCTTGAGTTCTTCTCTATCCATTTTTCAGCTTTCGTGTCCGTCTCCATGGCCAAAGTGTTAGCATGCTGACCTTTGGTCCAAGGAGTCCCGAGGTGGATCCTCTTTAAACAAAAATCACCACCACCATCATTCCAGGTTGGTTCGGGGATTTTAATCGCGTCTGATTAATTCTTCTGGCCAGGGATCGGGCATTGGTGTCCCAACAATTTCCTCTTCATATTCATACCAACCACCACAGCAACACTCAATAGTGATTACATACAGTATATGGCTCTGTTATTCGTACAGGCTTAAATTTCTTATCAAGTCTCGTATATTCACATTGGCGACTAAAAAACTGAAATAAAACGTACATTACGGGTAAAAACATGTTTTGTCAATGATAATTCGTTAGTCAAAACCACAGTTATTTACATACAGGCAGGAAGATTTGATATGAATGTGCCGCCATCGACAAACGGCTGTACCAGTTGTATCCGTACACATGGATGATGCACACCGTTTGTTTGCGATGCACGGAAAAGTCTCAGTGATCTTATACGAATGGTCAAGTGCGTTAGTCTCCTTCCTATTGTATCTAAGGTGAACAGGGATAGGAGTGCAGAGTTAAGTACGGAGCTTAAGAAAGCTACTGTATATTTAACCTGGCACTGAAAAGATTTTCATTACGAAAGATTGGATAGCTGGTCAATAGAACACATTCTACGGTGTAATATGTGATTGATAAATTTAAACACACAGCCACTATAAAGAAGACGCCAAATAAACCTACGAGAAAGTATTTAACTGAAAGGGAAGAAGAGTTTGTTGTTCGGCTGATAACGTCAGATTCCAAATTAAGTGCACGAGTATTGAGGCAACTCGCGCCGGAACGAACTGAAAAGATCAGCAACTCCACCATCCGTCGGATCCTGTATCGGCAAGGGTGCTGTGGAGCAATCTCTTGGAAAAGGCCAAACGTAAGTAGAAAAAAACAGACGGCTTAGACTGACATTCGCTAAGGAGCATATAAATAAGGAGAACGAATTCTGGAATGATTTTATCTGGTCTGATGAGACAAAAATAAACCTTTTCGGATCAAATGGCCTCAGATGGCATCCACAGAACATGGAGAAAAATTGGTACGGACAATGATGTGGCAAATGCACTCCCAACAGTAAAATACGGTGGTGGTTCTGTAATGCTTTGGGTATGTATGTCAGCGAGAGGTGTGGGTAACATACATTTCATTGACGAAATAATGAACAAGGAGAGTCATAATGCAATCCTGAGGGCAAACGTGAAGCAGAGTGCCGACAAAATGTGGATGCCACTTGTTCCAGCATGATGATGATGATCCAAAACACACTGCTGACATAAATCTGGAACATTACTAAGCAGCTTAGAACACTTCCCCTGTCTCCGGATTTAAATCCCATGGAACATTTTTGGGCTACGTTGAAGAGGGATATCCGTAGGCAACGTGTGCGTACGAAGACGGAACTTATAATTGTTATTCTTCAGGATTGGCAGAAAATCAGCCCGGAAATTTGCAAGAAATGAGTGTATTTTATGCGGCGACGATGTCAGGCAGTTATAAAGTTTAGGGGCCATTCCATTAGTTACTAACATGTTCCAGGTACCCGTTACTTTTTGTTTACTTCAACTGTTCAGTTTGCTTGCCCGAATAGGAAAAATACAAGATTATAGGCGCGATTTTCTTGATTAGAAGCTGTATGTTTTGTTAACACCACGAATGCTACGCAGGCGAAATGGGTGGGTGGGGGGGGAAGAGGTGATACTCCCACGTGGCGCGTCCCAGGTGGCGGATAGGGGGGTCCTAACCGGGTTGCCGGCGGACTTGAGGGAAATAAAATACCTCTCGCGGACCAAACACACACCCCCTGTGGGTGGGGGAGGCAGACAAAAAATTCACCCACGGTATCCGCTGCCTGCCGTAAGAGGCGACTAAAAGAGGCGACCAAGGGATGATCCAATTAGAACCATGAAACTACTTGTAATTAGTACCATCACGCAGGGAACACCATGTGTTGCATTTACTTGCGCGTAGTACCACTATGTTAGGTACGCAATAGGTTTGTGATTAGTAGCGACAGTGTGTGAATCAGGATGGGGGTCCTACAGTACCTGTGATTCGTACTCCTATATGAACGACACCATGGTTCTGCCTTACCTATGTTCAGTTCCCATAATGTGAGGATTTCCAAGGGATAGTACGGGTCCCTGTGGTTAGTCCACTTATGTGAGGAACGCCATAGGTTTGTGTTGCCTGCAAATAGCGCCCCAATGTGCGAAACATCATAGGTCTGTGTTACATGTGCGCATTACACTACCTGTGAATAATACCATACTGTGTTGAATACCGCGAGTCTCCGCTACTTTTGATTAGTACCGCAACATTACACACAGAGCATGGTTCTATATCCTAGCGATAAATACCATTATGAGTGGCTGACGACCTGGATTTTGGACCCGTTTCGACTATACACATAATCGATTCAGCATCGTCCTATAGAAGCAGTCGCTTGGTCGGTAATACGATTGTTTTGTGCCAGCTTCTGTGCATGTGAGGACGCACTGTGGGTCGGATCCACAGATCGTTTTAAATTCATATCCGTCAATCCATTCATTCTTCGTCCTCATGCTTTGAATTCTGGTCAGTGGAGGATTTTGGAATGTTAAGGTTATTTCATTTCGTCTCATTTCGTACCATTAGGGGCCGATGACCTCGATGGTAGGCCCCTTTAAACAACAAACATCAATCAATCAATGTTTTGTTAACATGGTTGTAAACAAATATAGTAGATTTATGTTTCTTGAAGATTTTGTTGAATATATATTCAGTGAATAAAATCCTTTTCAGCTTATTATTTTGTGGTAGTGCGCCGAGGTAGTAAAGCAAACAGCCCGTGCGAATAGAATAGGTACATACTGTACCTCCAAATAGGGTTTTGTCAGGAAAGGCATTCGACCGTAAAAACGAAAACCCTTAGCCTGTTTCCAGTCATTCGACCGGGTCATGGATGGAATGAATGAAGCCCCCATCTAGCGGCGAGGATAGTAAATGTGCCGACTGCCGAAGTCTGTCGCACTCCTCTGGGGCAATGATAAATGACTGACAGATGAAATGAAATATTAATGGAGAGTGTTGCTGCAATGAAAGATGACAGGGAAATCCAGAGTACCCGGAAAAAACTTGTCCTGCCTCCGCTTTGCCCAGCACAAATCTTACATGGAGTGACCGGGATTTGAACCACGGTATCCAGCGGTGAGAAGCCGGCGTAAAACATGGCAAAATTCACATACGCGATGCAGTTCGCACCCAAGACCCCACAGGTGTGGGAAAAGCGGTAGAAGGAGAAGATTATCTCCTTTCCTGGGTTTTATTACTTCTAATCTCCTGGTCAGTGTCATATCTCAGTGTGAGGGACTGGCAACTCGTGGAGATCGTCATGTTCCACTTCCCAGGTTTATTTTACGGACCAAGAATCACTGAGGTGAGCAACGTAAAAGGTATGTTCCTTGAAATTGCAACATTGTCTCCAGCAGTGTTTCTCTACTATTGACAAAAAGACGTACGTTAAACTTTCAAATGCAATAGTGCTACTTAACGGCCGATCTTTCACGGAACATAACTTGAGTGAACTCTGCCCTTGATTTAACGGCCTGTAAACTTTAACAGCCTGTCCGTAATTAGAATAGTTAATGAATGCTGGCGCATGTAACTGCTGTCAGTGTGAAACTGAGGCATTTCCAAGACCATTGGATCTTCAGTGAATGCATTGACAGCGTCATTGCTAATTCAGAGAGAGAGAGAGAGAGAGAGAGAGAGAGAGAGAGAGATATGTTTGAAATGCGACAGTACTATGTGATAGGCCTAATGATAAGGCCCTTGGCTTATGTCTACCATTATGTGGCACTTCCTACCCAATACTCCCTTGACGATTTCTTGACACTGTATTTCCTACTTCCTATTTTCTTTTAAATTTGACATTGTTGTGCTATCAAGATAATTATTATTATTTTTTAAGAATTTGCTTTACGTCGCACCGAGACAGAGAGGTTTTATGGTGACAATGGGATTGGAAAGGGCTAGGAGTGAGAAGGAAGCGACGGTGGCCGTAATTAAGGTACCGTACAACCCTTGCATTTGCCTGGTGTGAAAATGGGAAACCACGGAAAACCATCTTCAGGGTTGCCGATAATGGAGTTACTGAGCAAGGGGCCGTGCGGTTAGGGTCATGCAGTTGTGAACTTGCATTCAGGAGATAGTGGGTTGAAACCCCACTCTCGGCAGCCCTGAAGATGGTTTTCCGTGGTTTCTCATTTTCACACCAAGCAAATTCCCGGGCTGTACCTTCATTAAGGCCACGGCCACTTCCTTCCCGCTCCTACCCCTTTCCTAGCCCATCGTCGCCATAAGACCTGTCCGCATCGGAGCGATGTAAAACAAAATTGTGAAAAGTAGACAATGGAGTTCGAATCCACAATCTCCCAGATGCAAGCTCACAGCTGCGCTCCCCTAACCGCACGGCCAACCCGCCCGGTAAGATATATGTTGCTATTCCCGTTTAAACATTGAATCACGTTTTTTACTTCCTTGAGGCATGCTATTGTCCCTTAACTCTTAAATAAATAGATAAATAAATAAATAAATAAACACAAGCAGTATTTTTTTGTTTATCCCACATATTTTTGGAGTCACTAGAATTAACCTGGCTTACTACGAGTTCAATCAGTGCCTCCGTGGCTCAGACGGCAGCGCGCCGGCCTGTCATCGCTGGGTTCCGTGGTTCTAATCCTGGTCACTTCACGTGAGCTTTGTGCTAGACAAAGTGGAGGCGGGGGGTTTTCTTCTCCGGATACTCCGGTTTCCTTGTCATATTTCATTCAGCAACACACTCCAATACTATTTCATTTCATCTCTCAGTCATTAATTATTGCCCCAGAGGAGTGTGACAGGCTTCGGCAGCCGACACATTTCCTATCCTTGCCGCTAGACGGGAGCTCCATTCGTTCCATTCCTGACCTGCATTTAGGCTTGTCGGACAGGTGGCAGGTTCCCTATCAGTTGTTTACATAATCTTGTCTTAAATGATTTAAAAAAACTTGGAAATATGTCGTTCAATTCCCTTGATAAATATGCCGTTGCTGGCGAGATTTAGTGTTTACAGTGCACGGTGTCATCATGTATGGGCTAGAATAATGTAACTTTCATCACGGCCGACTTGATGCGTCGCTCTAGCTAGCTCCTTACCGGACTTGACAATCGGGTCCTCGCACTGTAATCGGAGTAGTTACACAGCTCGACACCTAGGCGCTGGCGGCCGACCTATTTGCGGTAGAACTGCATACTTCTTTATTGAAAATATATTAACTTTGATTGCCGATTTATCGTAATTTAGATTTATGGAGAATGTTACACTGGTTAATACTGTTAAAATGATTAATCCTACAGGTTACTTTCGTTGATATTTGCCAAAATGATATTGTGAAATGAAACTGCGGGGAGATGACTTAGTACAGCTGACGTTCGGATATTGACTCTGATCTGTATCTTAATTTAGGGAATAAAATAGTATGTTACATTGACTAATATTTTTAAAATGATTAATCCTAAAGGCTACATTCATTGATATGTGCCAAAATAATGTCGTGAAATGAAACTGCGGAGGATGGAGTAGTCCAACTGACGTTCTTTAACTGTGAGGAATAACAGTAATCGTTTTCATTATCATGGCATTTAGATACATAGCAGAACTTACCACAATACTTTTGTCTTCTGATATTAATATTGAGATTAAGAGTCATTGTTCAATTAGAGTTTTAAAATTTTTCAAGCGCTGCTCTCAGGAACGGGGCTGGACAAAACATAAAAGTCTTACTTTTTCCATATTCGTTGTAGGCCTATGCATAACATAAATATTTTGACTCAAACATGTTTAAATTTAAATTTCAATATATATAGTTTCAGATTACATTTCATTCATACCTTTCACTAGAATATTAAATACCGGGCAAGTTGGCCGTGCTAAATTCAGACAATAATTTTTACTTGAAATGCAGTAGGGTGGAACAAGTTGGCAGAGCGGCGTGCAGCTGTGAGTTGTGAGCTTGCATCCGGAAGATAGTGGGTTCGAACCCCACTGTCGGCAGCCCTGGAGATGGTTTTCCGTGGTTTCCCATTTTCACATCAGGTTGTACCTTAATTAAGATCACGGCCGGTTCCTTCCCACTGCTAGCCCTTTCCTATTGCACCGGTGTCATAAGACCTATCTGTGTCTGTGCGACGTAAAACAAATAGCGAAAAAAGAAGAAGAATAAGAATAATAATAATAAGAAGAAGAAGCAGGAAAATTTTAAATAAAAATTCAGTGAGAGGAAAGTATTTTGAGTAAATAAATTGTAAAACTGTTCTCTGCTCGTTGATGATTATGCTTGTTGTCTAAAGAGGCCTAACATCTAGGTCATCGGCCCCATTGCTCAGGTAACAACACTTCATACGTTGGCCTTACCGTGATAGCAGTAGTGATTCTTACTTGCCAAGTTCAGATTATCTTGGATAAAAATGTGTTGTGTTGCAAAAACGATACAGCCTAAAGTATTATTCTATTAAAGAAAATTCATGGGGTCCACTCAGCCTTGGGAGGTCAACTGTGTAGAGGGTGGTATCGATTCCCACCTCAGACATCCTCGAAGTGGTTTTCCATAGTTTTCCCATTTCTTTTCCAAGCAAATGCCGGGATTGTAACTAACTTAAGGCCACGGCTGCTTCCTTCCCTCTTCCTTGTCTATGCCTTCCAATCTTCCCATCCCCAACACAAGGCCCCTGTTCAGCATAGAACTTGCGGCCGCTTGTGCGAGGTACTGGTCATCCTTCCCAGTTGTATACCCCGACCCGCAGTCTCACGCTCCAGGACACTACCCTTGAGGTGGTAGAGGTGGGATCCCTCACTGAGTCCGAGAGAAAAGCCAACCCTGGAGGGGTAAACAGAGTAAGAAAGAAAGAAAGTACGAAGGTAAATACCCGAAACAGCAACGGAAAACCAAGATGAGAGTGCTATCTGCTTTTAGCCACTCCGTAGTTTTGTCCTGGTCTACAGAGAATTCGTGAAATGATAGTGTCCCTTTGCTTCTTTTTTTTTTTTCCTGTTCGGAATACAAGAAAGGCACACTGCAATATATATTCGAATATTTCCTAACACAGTTAAAGAAAAGCAAATCACCACACCATTAAAAAAAAACGATTTAGCGCATAAATCCTTGTTTTGGACGAAGTTACAGCGAGAAATCACTTTGTTCTTGTTTCCATAAAATTTCTGCTCGAAGTACGAAAAGGTGCACAAGAATGTCACAAATTCCAAGATTTGTAAACACAATTTAAAAAATATAATCGCCACACTACACAATAAAAAATAAACTCACTAGCGCCTAACTATCAGATCTCAATATCAAGATAACAAGCACCTCATTGCGAACACACTGCCAACATTTACGACAGCAAAACCATATAAATAAAACTGGAAATGCGGCAATTTGCGGTATATGGCTTCCTGTCAGTAGGTAGTAGGCCAGCGCTCCAGCGGCATTACGGTGAAACTTTCCAATTACAGCTTTATTCTGGGCTTCACAAGCGATTGTCAAGGCCGGTATAAGGAGCGCAGCGAGGGATCCAGTCGGCCGTGCTTTCATTAACCTGTCTCTCGTCAGTCTCATTCTTGGTTTTGACAGCATGAAAGTGACTGAGGTATGAGCGATGCTAGTAATACCACGTCTTATGCAGTCGGTCCCTGTTATGGATGGTGTGAAAATGTCACTCATAGGGTTGGTTGGTGCATGCACATCAGTGGGCTTGGCAGACTGAAATATTATAGCAACTTCTAGCTTTGTGAGGAAAGCAACGGGAAACTACCTCACTCCTCATTTCCTTAGTTTGCCTCTTCAGTGATGTGCAGGCTATCTATGACAGCTGTTAGTGGAATTGTTGTGGATCAAACCAGCCTTCAGGTTGCCAACATATATGCAAATAAACTTGCCCCAAATTGTCCTCTTGAATTCCAATTATTTTCATATTATGATCTTTCCTACCTCAATTTTATTCGTATGTTAGTGTCATTCCACGCCATCTCTCCACTGACAGCTCAGAGTATATCGCTTATTCGACCAGCTCGTATCCTTACTCCCAAGTCTCCCCAGACGTAACATTTTTGTTACACTATTCTTTTGTTAAAAATCACACATAACAAATCAAGCTGCTTTCCTTTCGATCTTTTCAATTTCTCGTATCAAATAATCATGGTGAAAGTCCAATTACACTGGAACCATACTCTAATTATGCTCTTATTAGAGGCTTACAAGTCCCCTCCTTTATAACCCCTAAATACCCTCATAACCACATGAATAGATCTATTATTATCATGAGGTCTAGGAAATAAAGATTATAATCTCTATTTACAATTTCGTTAGTGTGAGTGTCTGACTGGATGAAAGAAATACCGTTTCATCTTCAGATTATTGAGTTCTGGGTTCGATTCCCGGCTGTCATGGATTTTAACCATGTATATTTAATATGCCTGGGTGTGGCTGTTTGTTCAATCACCAATATTGCTGAAAAAGCACACACTACGTGCACTTTCCTATTGTGCACATATATTCCATTCTCACCCGCAGTTTTCTACCCCCGGTAATTGTCTCAAGGCTCATGGACGGGTCTGGCTTGCAAATTCTGAGTTATCGTGTAATAGTAAAAAAAGTCATTATTATTATTATTATTATTATTATTATTATTATTATTAATTCTGGCTGATTTATAAGAATTAGTACCCTTTTTGATGCCACACGATCTTTTACTTAAGAAATCCACCCGTAGACATTTGGATTCGAACAACGATTGTATAGGTGGAAAGTCAGCATCTTAGCTATTGCACCAAACACTCTCTCACATAAATCTAAATATCTAAACAGGCCCCCCCCCCCCCCGTGTAGGGGTAGCGTGTCTACCTCTTACCAGGAGGTCCCGGGTTCGATTCCCGGCCATGCCAGGGATTTTTACCTGCATCTGAGGGCTGGTCCGAGGTCCACTCAGCCTACGTGAATACAATTGAGGAGCTATCTAAATGGCGGTTCCGATCTAGAAAGCCAACAGTAACGGCCGTGAAGATTCGTCGTGCTGAACACACGATATCTCGTAATCTGCAGACCTTCGGGCTGAGCAGCGGTCACTTGGTAGGCCAAGGCCCTTCGGGGCTGTTGCGCCATTGGGTTTGGTTTGGTTTTAAAATATCTTAACAAACTGTAAAATTATTAACGCAAAACACTTAAAATTCCCGCGCCCTACGGATTTGAATGTCAGTCCTTTGCTCTTTGTTACCCTCTAGGCGGGGAAGAAGAATACACCCACGGTATCCCCCGCCTCCCGTATGAGACGACTAAAAGAGGCCCAAGGTGATCTCAACTTTGGAGCGTTGAGGGTGACCAACAGACCCTAGCTGAGTCTGGCATTGTTTCTACTAACTTGCGTCAGGCTCCTCACTTTAATCTTTCATATTCATATTCTTCCGACTCAGACGGTATTAGGTTTTCGAGACCGAGGGAGTCTTTCATTTTCACGCCCTTCGTGGGCCCTTCCCCTTCTTTTGCCAGTATTTTCATTTTTCGAAGAACTGGACCTCTTTCCTATTCCTCTCTGATCAATATTCACAAGTAGAAAAAGTCCTCTCAGTTTTAATTACTGTAAGTGCACTGTAAATAAAGGGTACAGATCTCCGCACATAGTTATGAAGGTATCAAGGAGTTGTAGTAAGGATGTAAAGGAGTAGGCATAGGGCCTACAAGTCTCTGGTAAGACCCCAAATACAGAATGGTTCCAGTGTATGGGACCCTCATCAGGATTACTTGATTCAAGAAGTGGAAAAAATCCAAAGAAAAGCAGCTCGATTTGTTCCGAGCGATTTCCGACAAAAAGTGGCGTTACAAAAATGTTGCAAAGTTTGGGCTGGGAAGACTTGGGAGAAAGGAGACGAGCTGCTCGTCTAAGTGGTATGGTCCGAGCTGTCAGTGAACAGATGGCGTGGAGTGACATCAGTAGACGAATGAGTTTGAGTGGTGTCTTTAAAAGTAGGAAAGATCACGATATGAAGATAAAGCTGGGATTCAAGAGGACAAATTTAGGCAAATATTCGTTTATAGGAAGGGGAGTTAGAGATTGGAATAACTTACCAAGGGAGATGTTCAATAAATTTCCAATTTCTTTGCAATTATTTAAGAAAACATGTAGGGAATCTGCCACCTGGGCTATTGCCCTAAATGCAGACCAGTAGTGATTGGTTGATTGATAGATTGATTGATTGATTAATTGATTGATTGAAATGAAATGGCTATGGCTTTTAGTGCCGGGAGATCCCAGGACGGGTCCGGCTCGCCAGGTGCAGGTCTTTTGATTTGACTCCCGTAGGCGACCTGCGCGTCGTGTTGAGGATGAAATGATGAGGAAGACAACACATACACCCAGCCCCCATGCCAGAGAAATTAACCAATGATAGTTAAAATTCCCGGCCCTGCCGGGAATCGAACCCGGAACCCCTGTGACCAAAAGCCAGCCCGGTAACCATTTAGCCATGGAGCCGGACATTGATTGATTGACTGACTGATTGATTGATTGATTGATTGATTGATTGATTTATTGATTGATTGATTGATTCATTCATTCATTCATTCATTGATCGATTGGTTGAATTGAAGATGGTTGTCCAGTTGTGCTTTCTCTTAAAAAAATAATTGCCATCACCATCAAGTATTCTCTCTACACGTTCACTAAGAATTTTAACTCACTAGAGACACATCGAGCGTCTTCTTTGTCAATAGAGACATCTACAGAACAGAGACTGACGCACTGAATCCTATGCAGCTATTTCATTATTATTATTATTATTATTATTATTATTATTATTATTATTAATGCTATTTGCTTTACGTCGCACTGTCACAGATAGATCTTATGGAGACGATGGGATAGGAAGGCATAGGAAGTGGAAAGAAGGGGCCGTGGAAACCATCTTCAGGGCTGCCGGCAGTGGGGTTCGAACCCACTATCTCCCGATTACTGGATACTGGTCTCACTTAAGCGACTGCAGCTATCGAGCTCGGTGCAGCTATTTCAAAGCACAATATCCTGTAATTAAGAGATATGGCGTTGATATGTAAGGATTAGTTCAGTAGTTTTCCACCCTGCTCGTAGGGGTGGCAGAATACATCCACGGTATCCTCTGCTCTTCATAAGAGGTGACTAAAAAGGGAACCAGGTTCTCTGAACTTGGGAGCGTGAGTAGACGATGACGGTCCCCTGGCTGAGTGTTACGTTGCTTCCATTACTTCGATCAGGCTCCTAACCACATAGTTCTTTTTCTACCGCTTTTCCCACACCTATGTGGTCACGGTTGCGGACTGCGTCGCACATGTGGATATGGCCTTGTTTTACAGCAAGATGCTTTTCCTGACACCAAGCCCATAGACTATGGAGGGATGCAATCACTATTGCGTGTCTGTCTGATGGTTTGTAGACCTAGTGTGTTGTCTGAATATGAAGAGGAAAGTGTTTGAACATATACAAACACTCACTCCACGAGCCAGAAGAATTAATCAGAAGCAATTGCAATCATCGAACTCCAGCCGGGAATCTAACCCGGAATCCTCTGAACCGAAGGCCTCAATGCTGACCACTCAGCCAAGACGTTGGACATTATTATTAATTCTGGCTGGATGTTTAAGAATTAGTGCCCTTCCTGATGTCACTTGAAGCTACTTTTCCTGTTTTCTCTTTTTTTTTAAATTTGCTTTATGTTGCACCGACACAAACCGTTATTACGGTAACAATGAGATAGGAAAGGACTAGGAGTGGGAAGGAAGTGGCCTTAATTTGTCTTGTGTGAAAACGGGAAACAACGGTAAACCATCTACAGGGCTGTCGACAGTGGGTTTCGAACTCACTATCTCCCGAATGCAAACTCACAAATCTGCGACCCTAAGCGCACTGCCAACTTGTTAGGCGAAGCTACGTACTTTCGAAGAGTCGATAGTCCTCTATTTCTTCCTGTGATTAGTGTTAAGAGGATATGGTTGCTCAATAATTGTACTGGGCCGATGACCTTAGATGTTAGGCCCTTTTAAACAACAAACATCATCATCATCATCATCATCATCATCATCATCATCATCATCATCATCATCATCAATAATTGTACTTCCTCTTTCAATAATTATCACTACCAAAGGTTTGAATACCAAGTTTTAAGAAATTCCGTTTTGTCCTCTTATCGCCAGGTCGTAACAAAAAATGCTCGTAATACTGTTTTGCATCCCACTAAATACGTTTACGGTTGTTGAAGAAAACGATTTCCAGAATTTTGTCCCACATGTTTTTATTTAGTCCACCTCTGTGGTGTAATGGTTAGTGTGATTAGCTGCCACCCCCGGAGGTCCGGGTTCGATTCCCGGCTCTGCCACGAAATTTGAAAAGTGGTACGAGGACTGGAACGGGGTCCACTCAGCTTCGGGAGGTCAACTGAGTAGAGGGGTTTCGATGCCTACGTCAGCCAGCCTCAAAGTGGCTTTCTCACTTCTTTCCCAGCCAAATACCGGTTTGATACCTAACTTGAAACAAAGGTCGCTTCCTCCCCACTTCCTTGCTTATCGCTTCCATTCTTCCCATCCCCCACAAGGCTCCGGTTCAGCACAGCAGATGAGGCCGCCTGGGCGAGGTACTGGTCCTTCCCCAGTTGTTTTCCCGACAAATTGTCCCACGCTGCGGGACACTGTACTTGAGGCGGTGGAGGTGGGATACTTCGCTGAGTCTGGGAGAGGAACCAACCTAGAACGGTGAACGGATTCAATAGTGTATTTATTTATTTATTTATTTATTTATTTATTTATTTATTTATTTATTTATTTATTTATTTATTTATTTATTTATTTATTTATTTATTTTGTGTCTCTTTGAAAGTACACAGGCAGTAGGCCCAGTACAGTACCTTCTTAACACACCTACACTAATACATACTTAACACACCTATACCACTACATTATTATATAACTAAATACAAATTAAAAATAATGAAAATAAAGAGAAGGAATAAATATGAAAAGAAGGAGAAAATACACATACAGAGAAAATAAAGATCTAAAATACATCAAGGATATTTCCATACTATGAAAATACAGGAATTAAAACCAAATATATACCTAAAGTAATAAGTGACTACAATAATAAATACCTTAAGAATCGCCGTCTGAATTTATAAATTAGAAACACAGGCCTTTAAATGTTGTCATTGATGCTTTCACGGCCCGTACTTATAGACATGATGCTGTGTAGGCTTTTGGGCTTATGCCGTGTCAAGGAAATAAGGTGAAATTCTTTACGTTTCGCAGAGAACTGTGCTCTGTATCATCAGAAGAAAATCTCGAGTATCCACGAGAAAGGCTTCTTAAACAATGACTTTTTGAAATTTAGACGTTATAATAGAAGTGAAAATGGTACGTTTATTCGTCACCAGATGGCTTCCGCTTCGAACTCTAGCGCTGTACCACGTCCGGGGAGCCATCTGGTGGCGAATGAACGTACCATTTCCACTTCTATTATAAAGCCTAAATTTCAAAATGTCATTGTTAGGAAGCCTTTCTCGTGGACAGTCGAGATTTCTTCTGATGATGCAGAACAGAGTTCTCTGCGAAACGTAAAGAATTTCGCCTTATTTTCTTGACACGGCATAAGCCGAAAAGCCTATACAGCATCAGGTCTTTAAATGTTTATTAATGGCAGTGTATGATTCTGAAAATAAATTTATTCCTGCAGAAAATGTGTTGTAAAAACGAAACATTTAAATAAATGGTGAATTCATGTGATGAGATGTTCTGGATCTTTGAACGTGAACAGTGTGCGATTTTGAAAATGAACATATTCGGGAAGAAAATGTCTTGAAAAGGTAGCATTATAATAAACGGTGATGGTGAAATGAAATGGCGTATGGCTTTTAGTGCGGGGGGTGTCCGAGGACATGTTCGACTCGCCAGATGCAGAACTTTTTTGATTTGACGCCCAGAGGCGACCTGCAAGTCGTGATGCGGATGAAATGATGATGAAGACAACGCATACACCCAGCCCCCATACCAGAGAAATTAACCAATGATGGTTAAAATTCCCGACCCTGCTGGGAATCGAACCCGAGACCCCTGTGACCAAAGGCCAGCACGCTAACCATTTAGCCATGGAGCCGCACAACGGTGATGGTGAATTCAAGTGATAAGATGTTCTGGATCTTTGAACGTGAAATACCGTGTTCTTGTGATCTCTTAACTTGTGGAACATGAAAGGAGATAAAATTCAACAGTCCTATGGAATCAAATCTATTGTTTACAATTTTGTTTAACGTTTTTAACGCAATAATAATTCTACTTTTACTCAATGACGTGAGATTAAAATTATTTCTTAAATCCCGTGTTGATGTATCAAAAGGACAAAATATCTTATTTGTTTAATAATACAGACACAGTGAAAAAGTATTTTGAACAACTTAATAGCATGAACTTGTTCGTTTGAATGTTGGTCCCAAATTACTCCTAACGAGGCCAGTGAATAACTCAATATTATCAATGATTGAGTAAATAATTTAGAGCTCCTTATTATAAACCCGAGCATAATATATTATGGTTAGCATCGTTTTTTATTTTAGCAATTTGGGCGCTGAAAGTTAATTTTTCATCGAATATTATGAAGCCTGTTAACCCCGCCCCTCGCAAAATAAAAAATTACACACTGGTTAAGTCCTGTTTAATATTTGCCATTACTGTACGTGGAGTACAGTACACTTCTGTGTAGCCATCGGTAGCGATCTGTCACAGCGCTGTGTTAACGGCAGGTAAGTGTGTAGAAGCGATCAATTACTTGACGAGTGCAGACTAGTGGCTGGGAAATGATGTCACCTGCTCGCCCGCATGGGAGAGAGGGCTGGGTCTCTAAGTCAACGTACTCCTCAACCCGCTGTAATTAACGCAGGTGACAATGGACCACCATAATGAATGAAAAGGTTGGCTCATCATTGGCCCTGGCGTCAGCGTAAAGTAAATTATTCCTTCAATATTTACTGCGACCAACGATTTATTACACATCGCCATTATTTTTAAAAATATCTACCTCAAATTGTAGTATTAAGGTATTAGAAACATTTAGCTGCCTCTATGGATCAGTGGTAGAGTGTCTGCTTCCGGATCCCAAAGTAACCGGTTCAAATCCGACAGAGGTAATCGGATTTTTGAAGGGCGGAGAAAAGACCATTCGACACTCTATATCGTGCGATCAGCATATAAAAGATCTCTGGTGACACATATTTTGAAGTTTAACCCCCCCCCCCCCAAAATAATTAAAAGCTCAACCATAGACGTAGAAGAGATGTTCGATTTTCGCTGCCATCTAGTAGGCCCCGAGTAAAACAAAACGTCGAAATTGACGAGCAAGCAGCCAGATCGCGTCAAATTAAAATGTTTACACATGGTCATACGATTATTATGATTATTATAATTGGAAGTAGTCACGTGCGGATTCATAGGTGATTTCCATTCTAATGAATGCATTACTTTTTTTTTTTAAATGTTACATATTCGGGGCGTCGACCTATGAAGATCCTTGCCCCTACCTTGCACCATATGTTGTGAACCTGCGTGTATTTCGAAATGGTGGAAGTGTAAAGTGTTGAATGTGAGGAAAGTAACATTAAGGACGACACAAGCATCCAGTCCCCCAGGCCAGGGATATTAATACTTTACAATTAACAACCCCTGACCCTGTCTTGATTCGAAACCGGGGCCGCAGGGTGACAGGCGGACGCATTGTCCCCTACACCGCGGGGCCGGACTTCGATTACGTTGCTTGTACTTGTATTCCTGTGTAATTGCATAGCAATTATGATGTGAGGATACATGAACGGACTTTTTGAAATAATATTTGGAAATATTTTTAATCCTAGAACACAAAACCTACATTAATAATACATTAACACAAAACCAGTCCGCCTCTGTGGTGTTGTGGTTAGTGTGATTAGCTGCCACCCCCGGAGGCCCGGGTTCGATTCTCGGCTCTGCCACGAAATTTGGAAAGTGGTACGAGGGCTGGAACGGGGTCCACTCAGCCTCGAGAGATCAACTGATTAGAGGCGGGTTCGATTCCCACCTCAGCCATCCTGGAAGTGGTTTTCCGTGGTTTCCCCCTTCTCCTCCAGGTAAATGCCGGGTGGTACCTAACTTAAGGCCACGGCCGCTTCCTTCCCTCTTCCTTGTCTATCCCTTCCAAACTTCCCATCCCCCCGCAAGGCCCCTGTTCAGCATAGCAGGTGAGGCCTCCTGGGCGAGGAACTGATCATCCTTCCCAGTTGTATCCTCCGACCCAATGTCTCACGCTCCAGGACACTGCCCTTGAGGCGGTAGAGGTGAGATCCCTCGCTGAGTCCGAGGGAAAAACCAACCCTGGAGGGTAAGCAGATTAAGAAAGAAAGAAAGAAAGAAAGAAAGAAAGAAAGAAAGAAAGAAAGAAGAACACAAAATCTCGTAATATTTACGACTGCACCGGTCATTTATCATTTTACAGCATACACATTACTCTATTAACGATATCAAACAGCAGATTTTTCTTCATGTCCGCCTCTGTGGTGTAGTGTTTAGTGTGATTAGCTGCCACCCCCGGAGGCCCGGGTTCGATTCCCGGCTCTGCCATGAAAATTTGAAAAGGTGGTATGAGGGCTGGAATGGGGTCCACTCAGCCTCGGGAGATCAACTGATTAAAGGCGGGTTCGATTTCCACCTCAGCCATCCTGGAAGTGGTTTCCCGTGGTTTCCCACTTCTCCTCCAGGCAAATGCCGGGATGGTACCTAACTTAAGGGCACGGCCGCTTCCTTCCCTCTTCCTTGTTTACCCCTTCCAAACTTCCCATCCCCCCGCAAGGCCCCTGTTTAGCATAGCAGGTGAGGCCGCCTGGGCGAGGTACTGGTCATCATCTCCAGTTGTATCCCCCGACCTAGAGTCTGAAGCTCCAGGACACTGCCCTTGATTCGGTATAGGTGGGATCGCTCGATGAGTTAGAGGGAAAAACCAACCCTGGAGGGTAAACAGATTAAGAAGAATATTTTTCTTCATTCGGGAGTAATCTATTTACTGACTGTCATATTATTTGCATTTGGCTACCTTCTGACGCTAACTGCAACATGACGTCATTCGCCTCTTCGTAGTAGTGTGTTAGAACTCGTCATGCCACTAGGTCCTCATGCTTATGAAGATCCTCGGAAACATGACACATAACTTTTTCATTCATCGGGACCAGTTTGCACACTGATTTGCACGGTGTTCTTTGCAATACTCCCGCAAACACTGACTGCAATATGACGTCGTTATTCGCCTCTTTTTACGAGGACATACGTGACAGATTGTCCTCTTCGTACAGTTAGATCCAGCTTGCATTTGTAACCCCTAAAGCTCCCCGTATCATTATCCGGAGGTCAGACCTGCAAGTTCGAGATTTCAAGTCTTTTCTCCATCAACGGTCTGATAAGTACTGTACTCATCTTAACTGGCTTCTGAATCTTCGAAGGATTTGTTATTGTTTTGTTCATTTGACTGCTCTACACACTCGCAGTATCAGTTGGTACGATATTGTCTATTTCTTCCTCGTCAGCACTTAAAGCATTACCATCATATTTCTCCTTAGTAGATGGAGGCATTAGTGCAATTTTTGCACCAAACTCTGGACCTTTCCACTTAGGATATTCATCTAAAACAATTAAAATGGGGAAAAGACCAATATTTTCGCTTGTTGAGGTTATGTCCGTGTTTTTTTTTTTTTTTTTTTTTTTTTGTTTTACACAAGTTACAAACGTAAGCTTAATATCAGTCTATACTGAAAACTTACCTTCCCGTAATTGCACCCCGTAAATACAAAACCTCGTAAAATTTACGACTCGATATTGAATTTTTTCCTCATGAACGAGCAGATCGCGACATGGAACTCATCACGGCAACTTTTATGACGATATAGGAAGGTACTACAATGGACAGCAATATAACGCGCGAAGACAGTACATTGTTGCCAAATCGCGTCGCCAAAATTACGAGGGTTTGTGTGCTAGGGTTAAAGGCGTCAAGGCCATGGCACGGTAGCTGAAAAGAGACGGTAGGTGTCACGCGCAGCCGGCCAGGAGCGTGTGACGTCAGCGGACCGTGGACCGTCTGCCAGGCTCTGTAACTTACTGCAAATCAGCGTGCCGAGCACCCCACTTATGTTCCTTATCACAATTACGTTTATGTTGTAATAAAAAAAATCACATGAAAACCACTAAGATACTGCATAGAACTATTATTTTTATTATTTTGTTTGTGTGCTTCCGTAAATATTGCAGATATACTGTACTTTGAAATCCAGAATATCCTTTTGCTGATATGTTTAAAGATCATTTTTAAATGTTCCGGTATACCGTAAATGTTAGTATTTACAGTTCCCAATCCTATACACGTATAGATTAAATAAATCAGAGCTTAACAATCAAGAAATAATATTAACGGAAACAGGCTGTGGATTTTCAAAGTCTAAATAAAATACACAACATTAAATACTGCATGTTGTTACTTTTCCTGAAAATAGTAAGTACTGTACTAATATTATTGATTTTTTATTGCTAACAAAATATATAATATTAATACTAATACTAATAATAATAATAATAATAATAATAATAATAATAATAATAATAATAATAATAATAATAATAATTGACAAATGTATATTAGGGCTGGGATGGTTTGTACAGCCTGCCACCGCACAGCACGGCATTTTAACAGCACAAACACGACATATACACTGGAATTCACTTCATTCTCGAACGATATGCACAAGTTCACGACTTTCAAAACATTCGCAAGCCTCGAAAGTAATTAAATAAATAAAGAAACAATGTGCAGACCGCAGACGGAACAGCAATGCACCGAAATTCACTGCTTAGAATGAACTCACCGACACTAAAGAGTATATAGATTGATATTAACGCGTCAAACAATGCGTAGTGTAATGGGAGCGACGGTCCAGTGACGTCACGACCACGGCAGTCTACTGCGCATCCGTCTCGTGACACCTACCGTCTCTCTTTTAGCTACCGTGGTATATGGCCACCATCAGAATTTGGCTAAGAGAGTAGGAAAGGCGGTCGTATACAATTTCCAATCACTAAGTGGCGGGCTAAATTCTTGGTGCAATTCTTCCCTTCGCTCTTTGCTTTACGTCGCCCCGACACAGGTAGGTCTCAGTTCTTAACCTCTCCTCAGTGTTCATATGGAGTGAGGGCATGTGACGATCTGATGGTGATTCGTTCGTCGAAGCAGACCCCTTGGTGCTATTCTACAGGTGTAGGCTATGTGCCGGCACTCGATTTCACCGTCTTTCTACTACAACATCATATAACACGTCATTCATTAAATCTTATCTTTATTAACTCCTCTGATGAGGTTGACGATAGGAAGGGCTTCCAACCTTAAAATAACTTGCTACGAAGATTCATCTCACTTCATATCCGACTTCGTAGAGAAACGGGACAAGAATTGGACACGACAACATTTTTACATTTTGCGTGAAGGCCTATGCGATTGACTGTAACTATGGCGATACCCTAACAGGAAGTGATCTCCGGTTTTGATGTATTACTTTTTCGTTTTTCATGTATATATGTAGTCTATATATTGAGGCGCTGGCCTTCTGACCCCAGCTTGACAGGTTCAATCCTGGCTCAGTCCGGTGGTATTTAAAGGTGCTCAAATACATCAGCCTCGTGTCGGGAGATTTACTGGCACTAAAAGAACTCCTGCGGGACAAAATTCCGGCACCTCGGCGTCTCCGAGACCCGAAAATGTAGTTAGTGGGACATAAATCCAATAACGTTATTATTATTATTATTATTATTATTATTATTATATTTTTTATATTCTGTAATTCTTTTATATTTTCCCATGAGACTGCGTTGGAACAATAATTATTTCGCTGCTTGCAAGACATTTTATTCTATATATCTTGTGAAAATTCCAACTTCTGTTTTACGCTGCTATTGAGAGAATAATTTACGTTTAGCTGATGCGTTCTAAGCCCGTAATTGTAGACATGATAACATAACTTTTGGGCTTTTGCCGTGTCAAGAAAACAAGGTGAAATTCTTTACGTTTCGCAGAGAACTTTGCTCCGCATCTTCAGAAGAAAATCTCGAGTGTTCACGAGGAAAATTTCTCCAATAATGAAGGTCTGAAATGTCGCTTACGCGATCGGGAAATGAAGATGGTTTCATCTGTAAAGGAGCGAAGCGGAGAATCCAGTCGGCCGTTTTTGATTCTACGTAGTTCCTTAATGCGTTCGCTCGTAGGCTCCCTATAGTGCACCAATCGGAAGCCTTAGTAAATGCTGTAACTGCATGTCTCGTAGTGCTGTCGACTCGATCGGCTTCTGAATGAACTTCTTCCCTACGTGGAAAATATCCAAATTAATTCACAAGAGATACATACGACGCCTTAGTTCTAACTACCTTTTTTCTACTGTGGCCTGCGTAAGTATCTTATCAAGTTCCATTACGTCCTAACAAGGAACTTTTCCAGCGATTATACTGAGCTCTTCTTCAGCCATTTAAAGCATAAAAGGGGTGATAACGAGGTGATGAAGGCTATGTAAGGTTTTGTATATATATGCTATTGAGTAAACACTTCAAACTGATAGCTGCATCGAAACATGGAAGCATTGACCGAAGATGTGAAGTCTCGACTTCAAGATCGTGCGCCGAATTATTAAGGAAAGAAACTGCATTACAAGACGTTCCAGCACTATTTTTCAAAACAGGACAAATCCATCCACATTATTCATAGATATACAATTTCAATGAAATATCCAATGTAATTCAGAGAGTACCTTGACTTAATGTAATTTTAATGTAATTATAACGGTTTATTATTATATTTCAGAACGCAGTGAATTGCCATGCGGTTAATGTCGAGCAGCTTAGAGCTTGCTTTCGGAAGACAAATCCACAAGAGAAATAATACGTGACACTTGTGATAAAGGGCTTTCACGTCTTCTTTTAGAAAAAATCGAGTTACATTTAATTAACATTCCCACAAATAGTTTATGGAAGTGAGGAATATTGATAAAACTCAGTAAGAATGAAGGCTGTAAATCTTCAGTAAAACCTTATTTGCAAAAACAAGAAAATGAAGCAATTTCTATATAGGTCTATGAAAGTTCTGCAGCCCAAATTTGACATCTACCGGTATTTATTTATTTACCTACTTTCAAAAAACTTGGCCTACTGAAGTTGCATGTTCAGTTTGAGAAGGCAGTGTAGAAATGGAGATTTGTACGTAATTATCAGCGTCAGGAATGAGGGGATTTAAGATAAAAATAATTTGAATGAACTGTGCTCATTCAAATGTTGAGAAATTGGGGAGCTTAACTGCTTAACTGTCGAACTATTAACTTGCCGCCCTACATCAGCTGCTTATCTGCCGGCCTTATAGTATTGCGTATGCGACGGAATGAAATTTTAAAAATGCTTTACAGATGGTGTATACACGGCTGACTGGATTCCTCCCTGCGCTCCTTAAGGAGGTAGACAGAGCGACGCATAAAGTCGGCCGCAGAGCAGCGAGGAATCCAGTCGGCCGTGGTCAATATTTAGTGGTAGTCTAATTCGTCACCAGATGGCTAAATGTGCGCTAGCATTCTACAGTGACTCTATATATACAGTGTGGCCAAGGCCAGTCCAGCCGCCATGTTTTAGCCAAGTACTCAATCAGCTGATAGATGAAGGAGAGTGATATTATTATTATTATTATTATTATTATTATTATTATTATTATCATTATTTCAATAAAGAATATACTAGGTCAGTGTTTTCAGATGTTATTTATTTTGCTTATGCTGTATGTGTATAGGCCTATCAGTATTTGTTATATTCAGAGTCTGACTACCTGACATAAGATTTCGAAATTTAGAGTTATACGTGGTTTAGGCCTACAAGTCATAATTATTGAAG
This sequence comes from Anabrus simplex, assembly GCF_040414725.1. NCBI lineage: Eukaryota > Metazoa > Arthropoda > Insecta > Orthoptera > Tettigoniidae > Anabrus > Anabrus simplex. Next base: position 848,356,620 of record NC_090265.1, read on the forward strand.
AGGTTAGAAATTCTGTGTTGGTAGCTAGGCCTATCATAACATTTATGTTATAATATATGTGGCATAAAGTAGTATAGTCATTGTCTTGAATAATGTATGTGATGACTCTGAAGTTAGCCAACATTTAATTTTTTCTATTTGCTTTACGTCGCACCGACACAGATAGGTCTTATGGCGACGATGGGACAGGGAAGGCCTAGGAATGGGAAAGAAGCGGCCGCTGCCTTAATTAAGGCACAGTCCCAGCATTTTCCTGGTGTGAAAATGGGAAACCACGGGAAACCATCTTTAGGGTTGCCGACAGTGGGGTTCGAACCCACTATGTCTCGGATGCAAGCTCACATCTGCGAACCCCTAACTGCACGGCCAACTCGCCCGGTCATTTATATTTAAAAAATTATAACATTACCATATATCAGGTTGCATGGTTTTACAGATCAGAATATACAACGCAGTATCATAAAACTATACATAGAAATATACTTTTTATATATGACTTATCGGTAAGTATGTAATCTGAACACGCGCAGAAGATAGAAAATAATATGACTAGTTAACTGATGGGTAGACAAAATTGTATTACCTAGCTCCATATTTATGTTAACGTAATATAAGTTAAAATAATATACTGTACATTTTACTCGTGGTACTAATAGAAATAATAGCGAAAACCTGCTACTCTTTGGTAACGAAAACAAGCAACTGCCATGGTTCCCGGGTTGTGTATAGTGCTCCTTTAATGATGGCTACGGTTTGATCCCCGCAACGAGGAATTAAATATTAGTATCACTACCCAACAGGCCTATCGTTTGAGAAAATACTACTTGTTGCTCGGTGAAAACAAGCAGTTTTCCTGGTCCCGGTGTACTTGTATTCAGGACCATCTGCTGTTCGATTTCCGTGATGTGCGACTAATTCTGTGCCCCGGTTCTGTTAGTATTGGTAGATATCTGCTGTATTTTAAACATTCTATTTGCTACTATCGGTTTTGTTAATGCATTGTTATCACGGTTATCAATAGCTTCTACCGCTCTTCCCACATCTGTGGGGTTGTGGGTGGGAACTGCGTCACACACGTGGATTTGGTCCTGTTTAACGGCCGGATGCTATTCCTGACGCAAATCGTATATGGAGGGATGTAATCACTATTGCGTGTTTTTGTGGTGATTTGTAGTGTGTTATGTTCTCTGAGTATGGAGAGGAGAGTGTTGGGACAAACGCAAAAACCCAGTCCCCAAGCCCGAGCTATTAAAATACCCCACCCGGCCGGTAATCGAACCTGGGACACTCTGAACCGAAGGGCACTACGCTGACCATTCAAGCACGGAGTTAGACTATTATTGTTATCATTATAACGTATGAGAAAACTCAACTTGATGCTAGGCGGCACTTATAACCACGCCCTTTAATAGATGAATAGCCATAATAAAAGTTTGAATTCGAGAATATATCAATCATAATACTTCATGCGGTGAAATTGAATGAGACTTACAGTGAATGATCGGGAGTGGCCTTTCCTGTAAGTTTTGTTAAGTACAGTTTTCAGTTAACAGATATTTTCAGGGATACTTGAAAATTTTTGAAAAATTATATAATCGTAAAAATCTCTGTTATTTTCCTTACAAGGTAAAATCGCACAAAACGTAAAATGTCGAAAATTATATTCTAAACAACTTTCTTTATGTACAGGTTTTCGATACGGCGAATATTAACAGACATTTACTGTCTTGGCCTCTATAAAATTACTAACACATTTTGTTATTATTGTTACCATTATAATGCATGAAAGAACTCTTCTCGTTGTTGGGAGCGTCTTATAATGTCCTGAAAACAAGCGATTGCCTAATTTCATTTTAAAAACCTTTCCTGATCTGTTCCTGCAACCATAAGCATAACAGCCTGGCGTAATTTTCTTCAAAACTCAGACCTCAGAAATACGTAAATTCACACACATTTCTTAATTAATAATACTAAATAATCTTCCATGTTTAATAAGAACATATTTTCCGTGTATTAAGGTTAAAACATGTAGCCTGTATTTCGCTGAAATTGCATAAAGAGTGATCTTACCCTGTGCTGTATACATACGTTTAAATCAGCTGACGGGACATTTGGCTAAAACATGGTGGAGCCAATCAGAATGAAGCACTCGTTGGCCACATAGCATTCAAAGTGGGAGGCCACAACATTAAAAATCTTAAAAATATAGACTGCTATCTGATGGCCAGTTTTGAATCTACTTGAACCACTGGCAGCCATGGCACTCGAAAGCAAAACATGCTTATTTCCTCTGAATCTGCCATAGAAAGGATCTGGAGAAGTTGTTGTGTAACGGAGTATGGTCATTGAGAAAGCGTGCAAGGTTAAAATAAATAAATACATAAATACATGAATGAATAAATAAATAAATAAATAAATAAATAAATAAATAAATAAATAAATAAATAAATATTGGCTGTGAATTCAGTAGAATGAAGACAGGCGAGGGTTGACGAAGAGAGGTCCGACAGAAATATTCAAACGGTGAAACTGGTGGTGGTGATTATTGTTTTAAGACGAAGTACAACAGGGCAACCATCCTCTATATACCACTAATCAGAGAGAAACAATAGAAGGGATCCGACACTTCGAAAATTGAAGGTATCGGCCAAAGGAAGACAAGGGCCATGAAGGGTGTGAAAATGAAGGACTCCCTAAGCCTGGAGTGCTCTAATACCGCCGGGTTAGGACAAGAACTAGAGTTGACCAAGGGAGGTCGGATAGAGTAGATGAAAGTGAGGAGCCTGCCACATGTGGGAGCAATGCCAGTACTCAGCTGAGGGCACCATGGTCGCCAATCCTCGCTCCATAGTTCAGAGCCCCTGGGGCTTCTTTTAGTCGCCTCTTGCGACAGGCAGGGGATACCGCGGGTGTTATTCTACCGTCCCCATCGACAAGGAGAGCGATGAAGCTGGTAGAAAACCGTACGTGGAAGGAATGCTACACTCAGCCAGGGATCTGGTGGTGTCAAGTTTAGAATCCGTGGTTACCCCTTTTAGTGGCCCATCACGACAGGCAGAGGATGCCGAATAGATATTGTACGCCGCAACCAACGAGCGTATGTGAAGATTGTTGCATAGCAGTTCTCAGAAGCAGCGAAAAGCATAATACCAAGAAGCAAAACTCAAAACTTATACCAGAATGATACTGAAGGTCATTAAAAAGCAGTGGTATCTTTCTCTACGCGTGTGAATTCCTCAATGAACTGCTGCATGTATAACATGTCTTTCTGTAAAGAATGACTTTAGTGTTTGTGTATGATGCTGAAATACCCATCCTTCTATATAAGTAATTCTTATAAGTAAGCAAATGCCTACTATATTCACTCCGCTTATTTCATTATAACATTAATGCAACAATAAGAGTGTTTCAAAATGACGTGTTTATTTGTTAATAAAATTTTAATTTACAATGACACATAATCTCATCAACTCATTCAACTGATAACAGGGCTAACTATTACGGCCAAGAAGTGACAGCCGCCATGACAGTTACAGGCAAACGTTAGTTCGCTGTGCTTCAACCAGGGGCGCTGTAACGAGTATGTTTAGCAGTCTATAGTCTCCGTGGCTCAGGTGGCAGTGCGTCGGCCTCTCACCGCTGGGTTCCGTGGTTCAAATCCCGTGTGAGATTTGTGCTGGACAAAGCGGAGGCGGGACAGGATTTTCTCTGGGTACTCCGGTTTTTGCCTGTCATATTTCATTCCGGCAACACTCTCCAATATCATTTCATTTCATCTGTCATTCATTAATCATTACCCCAGAGGAGTGCGACAGGCTTCAGCAGCCGGCACAATTCCTATCCTCGCCGCTAGATGGGGGCTTCTTTAATTCCATTCCTGACCCGGTCGACTGACTGGAAACAGACTGTGGATTTTCATTCTCATAACTATGTTTACAAAAGAACATGTCCTGACTGACTGACTGACTGACTGACTGACTGACTGACTGACTGACTGACTGACTGACTGTAGTGATGGGACATTCGAATCATTTTACTGAATCGATTCATTTGATTCCGTTCACGTTACTGAATCGATACAGTGATCCGATTCACGGCTCATTGGTCACCGCTCCTACTGCATCTGTGTAGTATGTGCTGAGACAGCACCAACAGCATTCAGTGCTCGCAGCTGCCATCTGGTCTTCATACTATGAACTCCTTTCTTAGAAAAAATGCTAGTTACTTTAATACATCGAAGGTTTCCGGCGACGCAGGGTGGGAAAGGTTAGGATTAGGAAGGTAGCAGCCATGGCCTGAATTAAGGTACAGTCCCAGCATTTCCTGGTGTAAAAATGGGGAAACTACGGAAAACCATCTTAACGGCTGCCGACGGTGGGATTCGAACCCACCATCCCCCGAATGCAAGCGCATAGCCACGCGATATTAACCGCACGACAACTCGCTCAGTCATTTTTGAAAATATGTATTTTTCTATCAGCTGAGGATTTTTTTAAATCGTCATATTTTGTGTAGGCTACCCGAGATGTTCAGTAGCCCGCTGGTTTTCTGATTCAACATACTGTTATTGCGTCTGTCCACGTATGATTGAAGTCTTGTGCAACGATGTGACATATGAACTGAGAAAATACTGAGCCGTTCTTCCCAGTATAAAACAGGTACTTTTGAGTGGTCATGAGCATGGCTCATAGTCATAGGGCAGGCTAGAGTCGAGTTTAATTGTCAAATGTCAATTAAGTTATAATACTAAGATTCATTAAACTAATAAATAGTATAACCTAATAGCCTACCTACTTACTAGCTACTTCAGAATTATGTTGTGACTACCTTTTTAACACTGCAAATAAATCCATCTATTATTTAAACCTCCCTGTAAGAAGAGGACAGTGAATGCAAATGGGTGTTATTTTTAAATGAGCTGAGCTCGAGAGTCCATTATAGCATACGATTGTTTCAGTGTAGCGTGGCTCACTGCATGTCTGGCTGCAGTGAGCCGATAAGGAGCCGTGCGTATCTTGTGTCTCACTGAGCCGGCTCGTTCACGATTCTTTCCGTGTGCCATGGCTCACTGTATGTCTCGATGCAGCGGAAGCTCGGCTCTCCGCGTGTCCAGTGAGCCGATAAGGAGCCGTGTGTATCATGTGTCTCACTGAGCCGCGTTCGTTCACGATTCTTTCGATGTGCCATGATTCAATGTCTCGCTGCAGCGGAAGCTCGGCTCCCCGTCAACGTCCAGTGAGTGCACCACTCAGCACTGTCCGCTGGAAGTAAGCTGAATCGTGTGCCATGAGCTCGCCGTTCCTGTGAATCGATTCACTCGGACACTTGAATGAATCTATACACTGCTTCGAGTCATGAATTCAGTAGCCAACACTAACTGACTGACTGACTGACTGACTGACTGACTGACTGACACATTCATCATCGTCGAACCAAAACTACTGGACATAAAAAAATGAAATTCTGAGGATACATTTTATATTACAATGTAGGTGCTCGCTAAGGGAGGAATTTTGGATATCCCATCGCTAAGGAGGTGAATTTTTAAAATGAGTGTATCTGTATCTCAAAACTTTAAAAGTTTACAGATGTAAACATTTGTATTTAGAATCTCCTTTGAAAATAAAGAAACACGTATATTTTTGTTTTCTGAAAATCCTACTAGGAGGGGTGAAAAAGGTTAAAAAGGGGTTGAATGCCTTTAGTAAGGATACTTATATCTCAGAAACTGAAGATATTACAGACCTGAAAATTGGTATTAAAATCTCCTTTAAAAACAAAGAAAAACGTATTTTGGGGGGAAAATCATGTTGGGGCGGGGGTGAAAAGGAGTTGAATTCCTTTTATGTGGACATATCTCAAAAAATTGAAGATATTACAGTCGAGATAATTGGTATTTAGAAGATCCTTTACTAATAAACAAACAAGTATTTCCCCCCCCCCCCGAAATTTCACTTAAGGGGGGAGTGTGAAAGGAAGTGAAAAAAGTGAATTCTTTTTATGGGGATACTTATATCTCAGAGCTGAAGGTAACAGACATGGAACATTGGTATTTGGAATCTCCTTTAAACATAAAGAAACACGCCTTCTTAATTATTTTTTGGGGGTTGGGGGAGGTGGGGAGGGAAATCAACTTAACTGCGGCTGGGTGGAAAAGGAGTTGAGACCAATTGATTTTACTGTTCATAATGTAATTGATTCTGATCATAAACCGATCATTTCTAATCTCTCCTGGGTTCGTTTTCAAGAGCAATCTCTTCCTTTGGAGAACTTAAAGTTAGATTACAGTAGATTCTTCTGGCATATAAATAAAAATTTAAACACATTATTTTGAAGTAAACGATACGAATGATATTGACCATGTAATTGTTCATCTCTATAATAAGGTCCATAATGCACGGAAGTATATCATTCGTATGGCCAGAAATCCCGCGCTCTTGCCTACGCGCGACAATGGTGCTGGTCACAACGGCAGCAGATGTAATTTACCGCCAAGTAGCGGTTTTGCATCGTGCTGCGGGATCCAGAATAATAATAATAATAATAATAATAATAATAATAATAATAATAATAATAATAATAATAATAATAATAATAATAATAATAATCTAAATTGAACTAATATCACCCACCCTAATAATAATTATTATTATTGATTTCGGAAATCCACTTAAAGAGGGGTGAAAGAATTGAAAAATTAATTGAATTAATTGTACGAGATACTTACATCCAATAAAAATTGAAGTTGTTACAGATGTGAAAGTTGGTATTTGGATCTCCCTTAAAAACAAAGAACAATTTGCAGTCAGATCGCGAATTTTGGGGGATTATATATAAAATGTTAAGCATTCAATTATAAATTTCAGTATAATACCGTAGCGAATAATAATAATGTTCTAGACCGTCGTCAAAATGTGCGGACCGCGCTGGAAACAAGTCCTGGCCGGGTATTGACTGCGAATGCAGTCCGGCCGCGGGTTCAGTACCGCCAAGGCACCCAAGACGACACCACGCCGGGTCTCCTCAAGGATTTGATCCATATTAAAATGCTTATAGGAAGAGATGGCAAATATTTAGGGACCCAACTGACCGGGCAGAATACCTGGAGCTAGCCCGGGAAGTACGAAATCGATTGCTGGAAATAAAGATTGAAAAGTGGTAGGAACTTTGCCATCAGACCGCGAATTTTGGCGGATTATATATAAAATGTTAAGCATTCAATTATAAATTTCAGTATAATACCGTAGCGAAGCATGGGTATCTTGCTAGTCTTGGTGGGAGCTGATGACACCATCTAAGCTCCAACATGGCCGACTTGCTACGTCGCTCTAGCTAGCTCCTTAATGGCCTTGAAAATTAGGTCCATGCACTGTAATCGGAATAGTTTCATAGCTCGATACGTGGCGCTGAAAGCCTAATTTTTTGCGGTAGAAATGCGTACTCCTCTGTGGAAGAGATATTGACTTTGATTTGCCGATTTATCGTAATTTAGAGGTATGGAGAATGTTGCATAGGTTAATAATGTTAAAATGATTAATCCTGAAGGTTACTTTTGTTGATATTTGCCAAAATAATGTCGTGAAATGAAACTGCAGGGAGATGGAGTAGTCCACCTGACGTTCTGATATTGACTTTGATTGCAAATTTATCTTAATTCAGAGAAATGAAGGAGTGTGTTACATTAATTAATACTGTTAAAATGATTAATCCCAAAGTCTACTTTCGTTGATATTTGTCAAAATAAAGTCGTGGAATGAAACTGCGGAGATATGGAGTAGTACAATTGACGTGCCATAACAGTGAGGAATAACAGTAATCATTGTTATTTTCCATATTATTTAGATACATAGCAGAATTTAACACAATACTTTTTTCTTCTGATGTTAATCTTGAGATTAAGAGTCGTTTTTCAATTAGAGGTTTAAAATTCTGTAAGTGCTGCTGTCAGGAAGGGTGTGTCGTCAAAACATAATAGTTTTTATTTTTTACTAATATATTCGGTGTATGGATAACAGAAATATTTTGACTAAGACATGTTTAAATTTTAATTGAAAAGTATATAGTTTCAGATAACATTTCGTTCATACCTTGCAATAGAATTTTAAATAAAAATTCAGTGAGAGAAAAGTAGTTTGAGTAAATACATTGAAAACTGTTCATTGCACATGTAATACTTGGCTTCATGCGATGGCCTTACTGTAATGAGAGTAATGGTTCCTACATGTCAGTGTTTAAATGTTAAAGTTATCCGGCTCCATGGCTAAATCGTTAGCGTGCTGGCCGTTAGCCGCAGGGGGCCCGGGTTCGATTCCCGGCAGGGTTGGGAATTTTAACCATAATTGGTGAGTTCCCCTGGCACGGGGAGTCTTCATCATCATTTCATCCTCATCACGACGCGCAGGTCACCTACGGGAGTCAAATCAAAAGACCTACACTGGCGAGCCGAAGTCCTCGGACACATCCCGACACTAAAAGCCATACGCCATTTCATTCAATGTTAAAGTTCAGATTATCTTGGATAAAAATGTGTTGTGTTGCTGCCATGTGGCGAATATGACTCCGACTAAAGGATTATTCAATGAAAGGAAATTTACGGGTAATAAATACCCGAAAATAGAAACGGAAAACTAAGACGAAAGTGCTAATTCAACGGTGGTTGTAGGGAGCTATAACACAAACTTAGGTGTTACAGTCATCCTTGTGCTTGTAATGTCATTTCTACTTCAGGCATATCTTCATTTTATGCTAGTTGTTCTACAGTGAAACTGACATTTGAAAAAATTGCCTGTAACTTCGTTATTCGGTATTGAACAGATTGCATTAAGATTTTGAAAATGATAAGCAGCTTCAAATCTTTTGCGTTTCTTGGGTGTGGGTGGTGCGGTTCTAGTAATTTTTCTTCTAGGACTCTTGGTACTAGTCACCTTATAATTAGAATAGTTAGGGAACTCTGATGATAGCGAACCTTTCTTTAGCACTCTTCTACTTTTGCCTACAAATGAATAATTATGTTCTTTGAAATGAAGGCTACAGCCAACAGAAGAAGCAGAAATAGTGTTAGGGACAAAGTTAACGCGAGAAATTGCTTCGAGCCACTTCTTAGTTTTGTCCTGGTCCACAGGGAATTCGTGAAATGATAGTGTCCCTTTGCTCTTTTTCCTGTTCGAAGTACGAAACAGCACACTAACACAGTTAAAGAAAAACAAATCACTACACTACAAATTAAAAAACAAATTAGCGTATAAAATAACATTCTTGTTTAGGACGAAGTTAAGGCGAGAAATCGCTTTAAGCCACTCATTATATTTTTTCTTGTTGGTAGAAATTTTATGTCCGAAGGACAAAAAGGCGCACAATATTATCATATAGCCCAAGATTTGTAAACATAATTTAAAAAATCAAATCACCACACTGCACAATAAAAAAAATACTTATTGCATAACAAATCAATAACAGCCAACAAACACATCATTGAGAACACATTACGACATTAAAACAGTATAAATAAAACTGGAAATGTGGTGATTTGCGGTATACAACTCCCTGTCAGTGACTTAGGTGGCCAGCGCTCCAGCGACATTATGGTGAAACTTTCCAATTACAACTTTATACTGGGCTTTACAAGCGGTTGTCGAGGCCGGTGCAAGGAGCACAGCGAGGGATCCAGTCGGCCGTGGCTCCAATTAAGATGTTTCTGTTACACCGTATGAGCGTTGTGGTTGCCATCCCACTCCTGACTTTAAATGTTACCTCCCTGCCATGGCAACCTAGGACTAAATATCTAGGTATCACCTTGATCAAGAAGTTGCTGTGGTGTGATCACATTGCGCAGGCTGTCGCGGAAGCAAAAGTCCGTATATGCTCCTTGTACCCTTTATTGAGAGCCAGACATTTGTATATTCGGCTCAAAAGAGGTTATATTTAGCCTGCATTAGGCCTGTCCTTATGTACGGATGCGAAGCTTGGAGATACATCCCTAAAAAATCTATGTGAGAGCACTACAAGTGGTTCAGAACAGGGCCATATCATTAATGAAAAATTCCCCACGATATACGAATCTACGTAAACTACATAGCCTACGTCCGTACGAATACCGACGATTCGAAGTTACATAGACAAGACAGCTATAGGTGTTTTTAGGATATATCCCTGCCGCTCCTCACGACCGCGGCATACAATTAGAAGAATTTCTAAATTGCCTACCAGGCGTAAAATTTGAGGACCGTGGTTATTATATGAAAGATAAAACTGGTGAGTGATAAAGTGGGTTTTTTCATTCTCATCATATATTCTGTACAAGAACAGTTACGAATGTATCCCCGACAGCGAATATCTTTAAGGTAAGAAGAAACTTATGTAAATTTCGTTTACCTTAAAATTTCTCTAGATTTGACACGTACATATAAAGGGACCAGATTTAGGTCCTGGGACATTCAGTTCCATGGGGGAGATACAAAAAAGGATGTGCGTTGCGAAGGAACAGCAAGGTCATACCGCGAAGGTTTTTCACGTCCTGTTTGGCCAAGACACAAGTAGGCACTCGCAGCGTGATACTACTACTACTACTACTACTACTACTACTAAATGTTTTCATTCCAGCCCTGAAGGGGAGGTGGCCCTCCTAGACGATGACGCCGTCTCTCAGGCCAGGAAATTTGTATCGAAGGAGATGTGTGGCAAAAGTGAGAGGGTTGGCGGCCGTGGCCTACAGTAGGAACTGTCCCGGCATTTGTCATAGTGCAGTAGATCAGAAAACCACGGAGAACCATTCTCAGGACAGCTGACGGTGGGGACCAGCCTATCTTCGTTTCCTGAATACAGATGCTTAGAGCCACGGTAGAGCCGTAGCCACGCCTTCTCTGCTCGGTTGGCCGGTCGGAGTGCAGAGCTGTTGGACCACGGCTTGTGGACGGGGACCCACTCTGTATCCGCCGATCGCTTGATACGAGACGACTACAGCTTAATGTTCGTTTAGTGACCTTGCTGTTACCTCGCAACGCATATACGGTGTTACAGAAACACATTAATTGGAGCTGGTGCCGTTAGTTCCCACTTGGAATGCTAGCGTGCAGTGAGTCATCGAGTGACGAATGAAACTATCATTTACTATAGAATATCGCCCTCTATTATGACAGCGTTAATACCCCTTCCCAATATAGCGGTATGAGCGGGATATGGGCCAAGTTCCCATTTTTACCACCGAGCGCTGCAACGCTGGCATTCAAACACTACATTCATTACAGCACGCGTAATAGTACAGTTTCCATACGAGCGTCAGAGTTTCATACAACTGTTTATGCTCGACTATAATTATAACTCTATTTTTTTAAATATTCATACATTTCTGTCGCTTGATATTTCAGTTTACTGAATAAAGCGCAGAGCGCATGCGCTGGGTTATTGATTTTCCGTGAGTGGATCAGAGACCTTCACAATGTCATATTTTTTCAACGCTTTGATAGAAGCTTATCATAACCTAACCTAGCTTTATTTCATATACAAACTGTTTATTGTACAGTTGGTGAAGTGAATTTTCGGGAATGTGCCGTGTGGTCGTGGAATATTGGGAGTAGAAGGTGCATTGATACAACACCTCCTAGGTAATAAGACCTAACAACAGCTTGGTGACGTCACACTAAGGAGGCGATGGTAATGCAGAGAAACGCGGAACACGATTAAACACAGACATGATTGTAATATATTTTGCCAATGGAATAATTTTTCTACCAACAAATAGCGTATAAATTTTAAAGGATATTGAATTATACTGTCGTTATTGCCGTATTTTAGTGACTCTGCCATTAAAGATAAACAGCAAACAGTTGTAAAACATGACAGCATTTTGCAATGTTAACTTACAGTACGCGAACCTTTTCTTGAGCCCTGATCTCCATAGTGCTGAATGGGAACTCTAGTACTTAGGCCGGAAATTTCTGTCCTAATATTGGACTACCATTCAGACTGGAACCTTCTCTTTTAAAAGTATTGATATGTGGCAACATTAAATTGCTACTATGTATCATAAATTTGTAAAAATCGCACGGCGCAACATCCCTGAAGGGCTTGGCCTTGGCCCTGCTCAGCCCGAAAGCCTGCAGATTACGAGGTGGTGGTGGTGATTATTGTGTTAAGAGGAAGTACAACTGGGCAACCATCCTCTATATAACTCTAATTAGAGAGAAATAATGGAAGGGGTCCGACACTTCGAAAAATGAAGGTATCGGCCAAGGAAAGACAAGGGCCACGAAGGGCGTGAAAATTAAAGACTCCCTAGCCCTCGCAAACCTAATAGCGTCGGAGTCGGAAAAGAACAAGAGTTGACCAAGTGAGGTCAGATAGGATAGATGAAAGTAATGAGACTGGCACAAGTAAGTGGAAACAATGCCAGGACTTAGCTGAGGACTCCGTGGTCGCCAACCCACGCTCCAAAGCTCAGAGCCCCTGGCGCTCCTTTTAGTCGCCTCTTACGTCAGGCGGGGGATACCGTGGGTGTTATTCTACCGCCCCCACCCACAGGGGGTGCAGATTACGAGGTGTCTTGTGTACCGTTATTCTTGGCTTTCTAGACCAGGGCCGCTATCTGACCGTCAAATAGCTCGCAAAAGTAATCACGTAGGCTGAGTGGACCTCGAACCAGCCCTCAGATCTAGATAAAAATCCCTGACTAGGCCGGGAATCGAACCCGAGGCCTCCGGATAAAAGGCAGGAATTATATCCCTTCACCTCGAGGTCGGCCATAAATTTGTAAACATAAGGAGATATCAGACAGAAAGTTGAATAAATAACAAGGAAATCATACACATACTTCTTTATGAACTAAGAAATGTTTTAACTGTGACTATTAAATTAACTGTGGGGACATCATCCTCGGTGTTCAATCCACCAACTAGGACTAGAATTAACTTATTTCTTGAATCTTTCTACACATCGTTACACTCATTCCTTGTAATGCAGCTATGTTTTGTAACTAAAGAATATACCTCATTTGTATTAGTAAGTTTGTCCACATATACCGGTACATTAGAAATATTTTATGCTTTAATAAAACCCGTTTAGAATGAAGGCCATGTCCTATTAGATGATTACATATGCTATGCAGTATGGTTGCCTTGATGTATCGACGAACAGAAAAATGACTTACGTTCCCTTCATCACAGTACAACAACCATCAGGTAATAACATGCTTATTGTACTTTTCAGCTGTGTAAGATTGTGGATTGAATTCTGTGTATGAGATATGTACTATCTTCAATGGCTCTGTTTATGGCTACTCTTTCTATTCTACTTTTTTGCCTGGTTCTTCTCTTCAATGCCAGAATGTGACGATAAATATGATGGGCAGTAGGGAAAGATATAAGGCAGTGCAGTCTCTTACAGTCATTGTCTTCGAAGAGGAGTAGTTAAAAGTTTTTCCCGAGGATCAGTACCAGTTACTTTCCATAAAATATCACCGACTTTGAAATGTCTGTGGCATACCTGTAAAATAATGTATCACCGTGAGCGAAATTCGTGCATTTACAGAGTGAATCGGCTTACACCAGCAGCTCTTGTAGGTGGTATGTTTTAATGCGTTCAAATATTTAGGTCTTTCATTGATTTCTGTTGATGATGTGGCTGTGATATATAAGAATACAGGAATAGCACACTCGGAATTAACTTCACTCAGAACAGTGAATATCCGATTTCACGACAACTGAGGTGAAGAGAATCCTACAACATAGGCACTAAATAGTCACACATAGACGCACCATGATTTTTATGCACACTAGCAGTTACCCGTGGCTTCGCTCGCGTGTATTTCGTAATTGGATAAAGATGATCGTTCCTTGGTATTATACTAAGACATTATCTGAAGTATAAAGTCTCACCTAGAAATTGAGTTTCATTTACCCCAGAAACTCTTTGTAAATCACGTGTGTGGTATTGCCTTATAGGACTAAGATGGCCATGTGACAGAAAACTGTACGTGTGAGAAACAGCCTTCATTCCAAGTCGGAAAAAACATGTTTATTTTTAGAGGAGATTACAAACATCAATTTTCACGTCTGTAACATCTTTAGCGTTTTTTAAATATAGGTATCCTCATACAAATAATTCAACTAATTCTCTCACTCTCTTAAGTGGATTTTTCGGAAACAAAAGAAGACGTGTTTCTTTATTTTTAAAGGAGTCTCGAAACACAAATTTTCATGTCTGTAACATCTTCAGTTTTTGAGATATCAGTATCCTAATGAAAATAATTCAACTCGTTTTCAGTCATTTTTGACACCCCCTCCTTAAGTGTTTTCTTCTGAAAACAAAAAATACAGGTTTCCTGATTTTTTAAGATTAAAAATACCAATGTTCTCGTCTGTAACATGGTAAGTTTTGAAATATACTGTAGATATTCTCATTTTAAACATTCACCGTTTTTTCAGTTCCTCTTCAGTGGATTTTCAGAAAACAAATTATCTATGTTTCTTTATACAAATACCAACTTGCACATATGTAACATGTAACGTTTGTAATATATACTGTAGATGTAGTCTTTTTAAAAATTTACCCCATTTATCACTGCTGTTCACTCCCATTAATTGGATTTTCAAAAAAAAGTTTTTTTAATTTTTAAAGGAGATTCTAAGTACCAATTTTCATCTTCACTTTTTGAGATATAACGATGGCCTAGATTGAATACCTCGTATCTCACAAAGTTCTTCCTATCCATTATTTCCCTTAAGACTGGTCACGCCTCTCAGCCACATTTGGATTCGCAGCCCATCAGAACAATGTTCGTTGGGTGTATATTCCTATGCTGATGCGTAAAGGAAAATGAACCTTATAAAAGTTATACTCTAGGATTTAGTAAATACGTCACGCAGGCATACTTTCCTATAGTACGGTACGGTAAGGTTCATTTTCCTTCACACGTCGGCATAGGAATAAAGAACACAACGAACATTGTTTGGATGGACGGTAAATTCAAATGTGGCTGGGAGGCGTAACCAGTCTTAAGGGAAATAATGGATAGGAAGAACTTTGTGAGATACGAGGTTTTCATTCTAGGCCATCGATAAGTAATATACCCCAGCCCCTTTCACCCCATTAGCGACGTAATATCCATAAATTCTCCCTTAGTGAGCACCTACACTCTGATATAAATCTATCCCCAAAATTGCATTTCTTTATGTCCAGTAGTTTTGGCTCGGTGATGATGAATCAGTCAGTCAGGACACGTTATTTTATATATATATATATATAGGTGGTTGTGCTTTCAATTCAAAAAATGAATAACTTTTAAAACCCATAGCAGGAAATAAGATGGGTATTGCAGCCTGTTGTTTTCATCTCCTTTAAAATGATCATCACCTCCGTCTGGTGAAAAGAATCAAGAAGCTGTCACAATGGGTTTCCAGGAGTGGTTTTCGAACAACAAAATCATCTATATACAGCAGATATGCCCACTTCAAAGAGGGGTAGAATAGAGCAGAAAGGGAGAACTGAGGGATTTTATATAGTGCCCCAGACCAAAATGAAGTAGTTATTGAACAGGGTATTTGAACATTAGCTGCCGTAGGCACAGAATTAACTTACCATGGGACTTGTGCAGATCCTCAAGGATACACGTGACATGATCTGGTAAATGTGTTGGATTATGCTGACCTTAGGGCGTGTTTGGAAGATTCACTTCGACATTTCCGATCACAGAATTACCTGACTTGTCACTGGTGTTCACTCCCATAAATTGGATTTTCAAAAAATGTGTTTTTTTATTTTTAAAGGAGATTCTAAGTACCAATTTTCATTTATGTAACATCTTCATTTTTTGAGATATAAGTAATAGACACCCCCCCCCCTTTCACCTCCTTAGCGACGTAATATCCATATATTCTCCCTTAGTGAGCACCTACACTCTGATATAAATCTATCCCCACCTACACGTTACTTCTTTCAGGAATAGCCATGATTCCAGCTTTCAAAAAGTGGTCGAGGCTGAAGATGAATGCTCTAGCATCCAGCATATCATTGCTGCCTGACATTTGCCGCAGAGCACTAAAACATCTACGTTGAGTTAATATTGAATACTCGGATCAGAACGTAACGAAACCTGCTCCGAAGAAGGTACTTGACACACACCACTGTTGATGCTGTCCTTATATGTCTCCTTGCTTAGGAAGTGCTTTCCAGTCTTCTCACTGGCGGTCATAAGTTCGTTAAGGTACTGGGGAAAATCATTTTCCAGTCATTGCAATCTCCCGCCATCCAAGTCGGAGAAATGCATCTTATCCGGCTGCAATGTTGCTACATTTGTGCTACTGGCATCATGTATGTCGAACCATTTCCTCATCGATAACGTGCATTTGATAGTGGCACCTGCATATACAAATCGTGTGCATCTTTATGATATAAATAGTCTTCTAAATATTCTATGGCTGTTATTACTTCAGTCGCGAAAATATCTTCATTTTTTCAAAGTTAGACGGCCCAATGTGTTTGCGTGTAAGGAAAGGAACTTGGTTCAGGGTTTCTTTTGATTACATCTGATGCCGTTTCTTGATAAAATCACCACTTATATAGAGGGAACCATCAACCATAGATTTTTCGAGTAAAGAATTTATTAGGTTTTTCAGAATGTGCCATTGGTCGAAAGCAAGGGAAAAAGGCCCTTCACTGTCAGCAGGATTACAGATCTTGCGTTTAATGTCTTTTGAAGAAGACATTCTTTTCATCATCTTATGACTGTTACTCACAACGCGAAACACGAAAAAACCGCAAGCTTTGACTTCCTTTATTGTTGTGAGTGTTAAAGTATGTAACTCTGAACCTGAAAGCCTCCTAGAGAAGAAAAATGCTGCTGGTAGCCTGTATTTTTAGTCACAGTCACACCAGAAATTAAGAAAACGGAGGTTATTGACGGGGTAATTGGTTTTCTGCTTTCGTTTGCGTGACAATCATCTTGAGTAGTTTTTATTCGCTCAACATGGAATGAAGTGTCTTTCTGTTCAAAGGTGTCTAATTTCTTGGCATACGACATCTGCTGTTCGATGGACATTCCTTCTTCTTATTCTTATTCTTCATGTGTCATGTCCTCGCAGAACGTTGGCGATCAGTAGCATGATCTGTTTTTTTTTTTTTTTTTCATAGCTGTTTTGAAAGGAGTAAGCTTTGCCACCCCAAAACACTGGCTCAAGTTGCCGAGCCACGATGTCCTACTTCTCCCCGGAACACGTTTTCCATATACCGAGCTCGATAGCTGCAATCACTTAAGTGCGGCCAGTACCCAGTATTTGGGAGATAGTGGGTTCGAACCCCACTGTCGGCACCCCTGAAGACGGTTTCCCGTGGTTTCCCATTTTAAGCAATATTACGAAAGTTGATGTTAGCCAGTCGCGAGGAATGGTTGCACTGCGGTGAATACTACTGAATAGGTCAATTAATAATAAAGATTTTTCTTTTTTTTTAAGCAGTTTCAGTATCTCATCATACATCTCATCTGGGAGCCTGGAGTCTTCCCATTCTTCTCTGTTCTTATGGCATACTCTTCTTCTGCACGTGTGATATCCACGCCATCGTCTGCCCAAGCACCACGATCCTCATTTCTGCAGTCCAAGAAGAGATTTTGTACATATTCCATTCATTCCTTCAGTTTATCTTCTGTGCTTGCTAGGATGTCACCATTCTTATTAAGGAGGATCCCAGTACACTTCTTGTTGTATGAACCGGTACTTGCTTCACTTTCTTGTACATGTTAAAAAATCATGTTTTGAATTCAGTAATTCTATTGCGATGCATTCCTCAGAGAGTTGTCGTTCTTTTGCATTCTTTATTTTTTGTCATATTAACTTCTGCAAACTTTAGTACTTTACAGGGTCTTTGTTCTTAAAAGACCTTCCCTGGTCCATCAGCTTCAGAATTTCTTCTGTCATCCACGGCTTGTTTTTCCTTCTTCCAACATCCCTTAATTTTGCTTCACTTATGTCGTTAATTGCACATTTGATATGATTCCAAGTGCCTTCAACATCATTTACATTCACGCTGTTTTGAACTTCCTTGGTCTTGAAGTTTCTGAATTTCAATCCGACTAAAACCTCCTTTACATGGCATTTCTTCAGCCTGAAATTCATGGAAGCAAACAGTAGGTTATGGTCTGAGTTGATATCGGCACCAGGGTATGTTTTTCACACATTTGATATAATTTCTGAACCACTTGTTAATCGTGATGTAATCACTCTGGTTCCTAATACTGCTGTCAGCATTTGAGATCCACGACATGCAGGTAGCTGGAAAAATTCATTAACAAGCCCCTCCTTCTGGCACATCTGGACCAGTTGATCACCTCGGGGATTGCTTGATCCTAATCCGTAGTCACCGACTTCATCAGCTCGTCGGCCTTGGCCGACTTTAGCATTGAAACCGCCCACCACAATGATTATCTCAGATATTTTGGTGTATGACAGGGCTGCTTCGATTTTCGTATAAAAATCTTTGACATCAACGTCTGACGCATTACACGTTGGAGAATACACTTGGATGATATTCACTAAAATTGGTCGTGCATTAAGCTGTAATAAATATACACTATCTGATAATGGTACAAATGTTTTTACAGACTTATTGATGTCTCGATGTTCAATGAAACCACGCCATTAAGATGGCGAGGATCGTCATTACTGGAACAGTATACCTGGTAACCACTGACTACACTCTTTCCTGAATGAGGCCAGCGCATTTCGCTAATGCCAAGAACGTCGATCACGAGTTTCTCCATCTCTCTGATGGCGTTGTGAGTTTTTCCACGTTGAAACAAGCTATGAACATTCCACGTTGCTATCCTTCTCATGACTGGCCCGGAGATTCTTAACACCCCCTGTCCACTGAAGGGCTGCCGGGGACTGGGGACCTTGGCTTTGTGTTTTCCAATAATGCTAAAGATTTTCCTGGGGATTAAATACGAGGTGGTTTCCCGTTGCCTTCCGCGTGTAGTTTTGAGACAGCTTACATTTCATCGACTGCCAATGAACACAATCTCTCTGCTCAATTAGGCACTGAATTTCTGCTAAGAGGCGTTTCATTAAGGCCACGGCCGCTTCCTTCCAACTCCTAGGCTTTTCCTATCCCATCGTAGCTATAAGACCTATCTGTGTCGGTGCGACGTAAAGCCCCTAGCAAAAAAAAAAAAGAGGCGTTCCTTTACTAAGGGAGTTATTCCAGTCTCACAGTTTACTTATATTTCCTACGTAGCGTGAAAATCAGTATTTACTCGGTGTGGTGAACATATAGTTTTGACGATCTCGGATTGAAATTCGGCGAGAAATCCTTCCTTGAAATAACATTTAGTTATTTTTCACGTTGCTGTTCGTTCAAACAAAATTCATTAAACGAAATCCCATTTTCCGATCTGCTTTTGTTCTTAAATAAAGGCAGACAGCAGTAAATCATACTATGTATTTACGTAAACATTAAAATGGTTCATGACTAAAGAAACAATCCAAATAAGTTAAGCACAGGCTCAAATTACATTAGCACTCTTAGCATTGATCACTGAGCATGTCTCGTCAAGGGGACTAATGTCAGCTTCTTAGCGCTCCAAACGCTTGAATTGATAACTATGCCGTGTTGGCTCGCTTACATGTGTGACCGGGCGAATGAGAAGGCGTATTAGCGCAGTCATAGTAGACGGTGATCTATAGACCAACGGTAAAGCAGTCTTAATTTCAAAACTTGACTATTGGAGAAGTCTTACTCGTGAACAGTCGAGATTTTCATCTGAAGACGCGGAGCAAAGTTCTATGCAGACCATAAAGAATTTCATCTTGTTTTCTTGACATGGCGAAAGCCTAAAAGCTTATTATCATGTCTACGATATTAAACGTTATTTTCTGTAAATTTCTTGTGCATTCCCGTGTGAGTGCCTGAATATATCACTTTTCTTTATTTGTATGCATCGTAATTCAATTTGTCATCTTTTTTTTTTGTTGGTTCATGTAGTTTGTTGTGATTTCTGAACTTTCATAAAATTCCTTTCCTCGGATGTCAAATTCAGTTTTTCTTTTTCTTTGTGTTACGTCACTTTTATTCAATTTATTCTCTACAGGACTTAAAGATGTTCTTTGGCCCTCAGCTGACTGTATCATTGCTTCCACTTACTTGTGATAGCTTCTTCGCTTTCTCTTTTCTTTTCAACCTTCCTTGATAAACTCATGTTCTCTTCTGACCGCGAAGGTATTATGTTTGCTAAACCTAGAGAGTCTTATTTTTATACCTTGTTTGGCCTGGCCCTACCATTTTTTCGACAGCCAAGACAACCGTAGGCGTTCGAAATAGGCCTACTATACGAAACTACCGCAGTTTAATGCTCTTTTGCTGCAAGCGGGTCACTTAGCTGTTTACTTATGATTTCAAGTATTGACTTCGTTTAGATGAGTCTGTGTATTATTTATCCACAAAAAATAGCGTAACAGCTCCGAAGGGCCCTGACATACCAAGCCCTGTCGTAAGAAGTGACGAAAGGTTCCCAGGGGTTCTTAAATTGGGAGCGACCGAGCTCGGTACCTGCAGTCGCTTATGTGTGGCCAGTATCCAGTAATCGGGAGATAGTGGGTCCGAACCCTACTGTCGGCAGCCCTTAAGATGGTTTTCCGTCGTTGCCCATTTTCACACCAGGCAATTGCTGGGGCTGTCCCTTAATTAAGGCCACGCCCGCTTCCTTCCCATTCCTATCCCATCTTCGCCGTAAGACCTATCTGTCTCGGTGCGACGTAAATCAAATAGCAAAAAAATTTGGGAGCGTCGATCGGCGACCACGGGACACTTAGCTGAGTCCTCGCATAACTTCCACTTACTTGTACCAGGCTCCTCACTTTCATCTATCCTATCCGACCTCCCTTTTCAACTCTTGTTCTTTTCCGACCCCGACGGTAATAGGTTTGGTAATCCTAAAGTCTTTCATTTTCACGCCCTTCGTGGCCCTTTTCTTTCTTTGACTCCTATTGTTTTCCTCTGATTAATGTTAATGGAGGATGGTTGTCCTGCTGTACTTCCTCTTAAAAGAATAGTCACCAACATTACCACAACCATATAGCAAGCGACCGCTGTTCAGCCCGATTATGCGATTATACAGTTTATGAGGTGGCATGTGCACGAAGAATCCTCTCGACCGTTATTCTTGGCTTCCTACACCGGGGCCGCTATCTCACCGTCTGACAGCTCCTCAATTGTAATCTCATAGGCTGAGTGGATCTCTAATCAACCCTCAGATGCAGGTAAAAATCGCTGACCTGGCCGGGAATAGAACTCGGGGCCTCTCAGTAAGAAGCATGAAAGCTACACCTATGGTGTGGGGCTGACCTTAATTTATCTCTTACAGTTTTAGGTGTGTACATTAATTTACATAGACAGGTCTTATGGGGATGATGGGGCAGGAAAGGACTAGGAGTAGGAAGGGACTGTGGTACAAATTCAACATTCGCCTGGTGAGAAAATGGGAAACCACGGACAACCATCTTCAGTGCTGCCGTCAGTGTAGTTCGAACCCATTATCTCTTAAATTCAAACTGACAACTACATGACCGCGTGTCCCACTCGCTCTGTGTGTTTTTCTATACAAAGACGTAGAAGAGTCTAGGGAACTGAACGCTAGCATGTTGTAAATGTTGTAAATCGCTATTTCAATTCAAACATCGTCGCTGTTACAGCGACACTTGTATATTTCTATGCTCTTTCTATCCATTTTTCTCCTTACGACTGGTCACGTCTCCCAGCCACATATGGATATCTAGTCCATCAGCTCGTTGTGTTCATTTTCCTATGGTTATCCTAAAGGGAAATTGAACCTTACCGCACCGCGCAGTAGGAATGCATGTTTGCAGGACGTATTTACACACTACTACAGTATAATGTATTTAAGGTTTAATTTTCTCTACACGATCATAGGAAAATGAACCCAACGAAAATTGTTCTGATGGACTGCATGCCCATTTTTCTTTTTTAATGTGTTTACCGTCCAGGGTTGGTTTTTCACTCGGTCTCAGCGAGGGATCCCTCCTCTACCGCCTCAAGAGCAGTGTCCTAGAGCGTGAAACATTGGTTCGACGGATATAACTAGGTAAAAGGACCAGTACATTGCCCTGGCGGCCTCACCTGCTATGCTGAACAGGGGCCTTGTGGGGGATGGAAATGTTGGAAGGGATAGACAAAGAAGAGGGAATGTGGCCGTGACATTAATTAAGGTACAGCCCCAGCATTTGCCTGGTGTGAAAATGGGAAACACCGAGCTCGATAGCTGCAGTCGCTTAAGTGCGGCCAGTATCCAGTAATCGGGAGATAGTGGGTTCGAACCCCACTGTCGGCAGCCCTGAAGATGGTTTTCCGTGGTTTCCCATTTTCACACCAGGCAAATACCGGGGCTGTACCTTAATTAAGGCCACGGCCGCTTCCTTCCACTTCCTAGGCCTTTCCTATCCCATCGTCGCCATAAGACATATCTGTGTCGGTGCGACGTAAAGCAAGTAGCAAAAAAAAAAAAAAATGGGAAACTGTGGGAAACCATCTTCAAGGCTGTCGATAATGGGGTTCGAACCCACTATCTCCCGAATGCAAGCTGAAGGCTACGTGATCCAAACAGCGTGGCTACTTAATCTGTCATATGCAGATGGGAGTCGTGACCAGTCTTAAGGAGAATAATGGATAGGAAGAGCATTCGGAGATACGAGGTTTTGCTGTAACAGCGACGATACATGTTTATATATTCTTGTTTCGTTTATTAACTACTGCACCGCACGAAACACGTGTAAAGAAGTGGAGGAAGCCACCTGTTGCCAAGTGAGTTTGCTTCCCCTCAATGTTTGTTACTGCAGAAGGACTGTTATGGTCATGACTGTTGCTACTCCCTAAGGAATGTCAGCTCAGCTTTGTACGCACCATAACGTCGGCCGTGCAATCTCACGCCTAATTTACCTGCTGGTGCATGGCGCTATTACCCAGCACTGGCCAAGCACGTCACAGAGGTAGTCAAGATTTCTTGAATTTCCTCCCCAGGGAGCTATAGAGCTATACACCACTGAGAGGATAGAGGGAGTGAATGATATCCCCTCTTATAGTGACCCCCACATGGCTACTGACTCACACAAGAAAATAACTTTCGTAATGTGCCTATATAACATCTCATCACTCAAACGAACAACGTCTCCCTTCCAAAAGCAAATCCAGAAACTCACCGTACCTCTGATTATGGCGATGACCTGAATGGTACAGTCATGTGGTTGCTAACTTTCTGCAATCAGGGTAGCGAGTTCTGTCTCCACTGAGGTCGGCCCCAGGGTCTCTTACCTTGGGATCGTGGGTTGGTGACCTCGACGCCTTAGCTGAGTCCTGGCATTGCTTCCACTTACTTGTGCCATGCTCCTCACTTTCACCTATTCCATCCGACCTAATTTGGTCAAATCTTGTTCTTTTCCGACTTCGATGGTATTAGAGAATTCGAGGACTAGGGAGTCTTGCATTTTCACGTCCTTCGTGCCCCTTGTCTTTCTGTGGCCGATAGCTTCATTCTTCTAAGTGTCGGATCACTTCCATTTTTTTCCCCCTGAGTAGTGTTAATGGAAGATTAGAGGATGGTTGCCAAGTTGTACTTCCCCTGAAAATAGTAATCACCACCACCACCATCCGTTGACTGATAGTTCTGAGTTTAAATTATGGTTCTTAGATGTCACCTCTGACTGTTTTATTTTCTATACCTTAGAACTTAGCATTTATTTATGTTAAAATCGAAGATATTGAGCGAGCTCTAATGGGCAACATTATTTAGGTCTTCTTGTGATAATAATTTGCAATCACTTTCCTCTCAGATACCTCTAAATATTTTTACATCATCAGCGAATAATAAGATATTTGATTTTTTGACATATTTCTGTAGGCCATTGATTAGCAGGAAGAATAACATAGGTCCGAGGTTAGAACCTTGAGGTACACCGGAACGACTAACGAATAGAACACTCACGTGACCTTGCACCGACACAAATGGATGTCTGTCACAGAGTTATCCAGCAAATAATTTCAATAAATTATAGGAAAATCCAAAATTAGCTGGTTTATGTAAAAGCACGTCATGGATCACTTTGGCACATGTCTTGGAAAAATCTGTGTAGATAACATCGGCCAACGAACGAGCTAGCCGAGTGGGTAGGGGCGCGTAGCTGTGAACTTGCATTCGGGAGATTGTGGGTTCTAACCCCGCTGTTGGCAGCTCTGAAAGCTAATTGTAAAAATAATTAGCATCGACCTGGTTGTCATTAGCCTTCGGAACTTTATGAGAGAGTTCCATTAAGTGTGTAACTGTAGATCTTCGAGGCATGAAGCCGTGTTGGAAATTACTTATGGCATTTTGTACATGCTGAAATAGTCATGCAATATTGATTCAAAAAGTTTTGCAAGCGCAGAGTGTATTCTAACAGGCCGATAATTGTCGAGTATAGATCTCCAGATTTGTCGACAGGACTGTCTTTCGTAGCATTCCACAGACTAGAAAAAGTACTGGAGTGAATGTAAATATTAAATATAAATGATAATGGATATACTAATGTATTTGAACAATCTTTAATTATATACTGTGGTATTTACTCCGGACCTGCAGACCTCATAGGTTTAATTTTGTGAATAACTTTTATAACTTCAGCTATTTTAGTTATCTTGATGAGCAGTGTACTAAGTAGAGAGTCCTCCACTAGGGGTTACATGTATTTAATAGTTCTCATCTTCCTGGGAATACACTGAAGAAAAACAGTCCGCAAATCTGTCGGCTATGGATTTGTTATTCATAATATTTTGCCATTTTCTGATGGCAAACATTTTTTCAGCGAACAGGACTCGAACTGGATAACCACGGTGTCAAACCATATGCCAGGAGTGCGTTCTTTATTTTTGAAAACAGACCAACATTTGGGCATATCGGATGAAAATATGTTCTCTATACCTTGACTAAATTTCCGATATACCAGCTGAATATCATATTTTACAGACTTCTAATTTCTTTGAATTTTGAGTAATGGTATTAACAATTTGCCATTCCTTCCTTCATTATTTTATGATGACAAAACTGGTGTTTAATGTTCTTTATAATATTATGAGTGAATCAGCACGGACATTTCCCTTTCATATTTTTCAGGGTACACAGGCTTTTAATACATCATGGAATGTACAATAAAATGTTCCAGAGCATCATCGACGCCAGAAAAGTTCAAAAGGTTAGTCCAGCCAACTCTGCTCAACTTTCTGTAAAGTAACTCAAAATCAGCTTCGTGAGAATTGTAGAATATTTAAGGTAGGGTGATGCTTATCTTCTGTTGTACGGCGATAGCGATCTCTATCCACTGTTATTGCATAAATGGATGAGAGCACTACGTCAAGAAGTTTACTCATGTGTTAAATAAGTTTGTGAAGATTTTAAGGCTTATCAAGTTCATAAAGTTATTTAAATGAACTGACACCTGTGAACGATTGATCAAATCATAACTAGGAGTTATTTCAGGAATATTAAAATCTCCTATTATTTTGAATGGCTTGTTAATAAATGGAGTGGCTGTTTCTCTAATTGCGTAGAACTCTTCATTTTTAATTAATTCAGAGCTAGGTGGAAATTAAAACTACACATACGAACAAAGTAAAGAAATTATATGATGATGATGATGATGATGATGGTGATGCTTGTTGTTTAAAGGGGCCTAACATCCAGGTCATCGGCCTAAATTGATTTCTAATGCTGAAAACGGCACAGGACTCCTTTGACCAAAGGCCAGCATGCTAGCCATTTAGCTACGGAGGCGGGCGTAGATGATGATGATGATGATGATAATAATGATGTGGATGACGATGATGAATAAGAGGAAGAATTAGAATAAGGACAGTGTAATATAAATTAATTCATCTAGTTTAAAAGGAATTCTTAAGATTACATTGGATATTCAAAGCAAAGTCATCTCCGTACAGCCCATGAAGTCTCTACCTCTAACCTCAGTGAGATAGAATGGTCACCTTTACGCCCAACCACCCTTGCTCCCAGTAATAAACATGTAGACTGAGTGAACCTCAGAGCTATGTGCCTCACCTGAAGTGGAAATCATTAAACTTTTATACCTGACAGGGAACCGAAACCAGGTCTTCCCAGGTGAACCAGCTCGGAGAAGCAGCACCTGAAAAAAGAAAATACAATGCATAAAAACGTTTCTTTAGGACTTACAGGTACATAAATATTAAGTACAGTAGTACATAAGCCTGTCTTCGACAGTTGAAATCACTCTCTACAAATTAATCGAAAATTCTAAATGGACTATAAATATATCTTATAGATAGAAGTTGTCCGCCTCTGTGGTGTAGTGGTTAGTGTGATTAGCTGCCACCCCCGAAGGCCTGGGTTCGATTCCCCCCTCTGCCACGAAATTTGAACAAAGTGGTATGAGGGCTGGAACGGGGTCCACTCAGCCTCGGGAGAGCAACTGAGTAGAGATCGGTTCGATTCCCACCTCAGCAATCCTGGAAGTGGTTTTCCGTGGTTTCCCACTTCTCCTCCAGGCAAATGCCGGGATGCTACCTAACTTAAGGCCACGGCCGCTTCCTTCCGTCTTCCTTGTCTATCCCTTCCCATCTTCCAATCCTCCACCAAGGCCCCTGTTGAGCATAGCAGGTGAGGCCGACTGGGCGAGGCACTGGTCATTCTTTCCAGTTGCATTCCCCGACCCAATGTCTCGCACTCCAGGACACTGCCCTTGAGGCAGTAGAGGTGGGATCCCTCGCTGAGAGCGAGGGTAAGCGGATTAAGAAAGAAAGATAGACGTTACACTTTCCAGGTTTTATACGCCATTCGAATGGAATCAAAACAGGTATTGTAATATTTCCTTTACACGCCATATTGAGTGCAAATGTAGCTCGGGGTTGTACTTCGACGTGTATGGATCTGCGTATTCTTGAGAAAGCTGCATACAACTGTCCAAAACGAATCGCCATCAACAGCTTCATAGGTTTGGAATTTAGTCCAGGCTTTTGTCACGCATTCTGGTGATTAGAAATTCTAGAACACCACCTCCTCTACCCTGCTGGCCCAAATTCTAATAGCAAAAATATTTTCAGCGAACAGGACTTAAACAGGATAACCACGGCGTCAGACCATATAAACATCACCTGTTAACGACCATGGCTATCTGGTGGGCTTCCTAAACGCGTGCTTACCGAACGAGGTAAACCCCAGAATGGAAAATACCTATTCATTTCAATGAGAGATAGTATTTTTTATTAAGCAGTTCAAGTATATGGGTCTCTGTGGTGTAGTGGTTAGTGTTATTAGCTGCTACCCCCGGACACCCGGGTTCGATTCCGGGCTCTACCGCGAAATTTGAAAAGTGGTACGAAGGTTGGAACGGAGTCCACCTCAGCCACGGGAGGTCAACTGAGTAGAGGGACCTCGATTCCCTTCTCAGCCATCCTCGAAGTGGTTTTCCGTGGTTTCCTCACTTCTCATCCATGCAAATTCCGGGATGGTAACTAACTTACGGCCACGGCCGCTTCTTTCTCTCTTCTTTGTTTATCCCCTCCAATCCCCACATCTCCAACCAAGGCCGTAGGTGATGCCACCTGGGCGAGGTACTGGTCCTCGTCCCCAGTTGTATCCCCGACCCAATGTTTCACGCTCCAGGACACTGCCCTAGAGGTAGTAGAGGTGGGATCCCTCGCTGAGTCCGAGGAAAAAACCCAACCCTGGAGTGTAAACACTGGAGGGTAAACAGATAAACAGATTAAGAAAGACACAAAGACTTCGCTAATAAAAACGTATTTTTATTCAGAAAAGTACACAAGTCGTAGTCCTGAGAGGTTCATTGCATTTTACTTGTAAAGAAGACATAACAATTCATAACTGGTACCAATTCCAGCTGTTGGAACCTCCTCGTTTCCTGAATATCGCTGTGAATGACACCCAGAATTAAGGATTATATATATATAGATCCATTGATAAATGAAACTTTCAATCTGAACTTTTACACTACAGAATTAATTTCTTTATTCTTACGCCATAAGAAGCAGTTAAAGTGAGGCTGTAAAGGTGGCATGTAGCTGCTTAAGAAAGAGCGAACGCATTAGCATATCTTAGAGCTGCTGCTGTTCCTCGTGTATATAATATCTCCGTTGTTGTGTACGAGCCCCAGGGGAGAATGCTAGCATCTCAAGGCCCCCGTTCTGAGGTTAGCAACTGATTAAGTACGTAGGAGAAACAACACAGGCGAAACTGTTAATTTGATATTCAGACAAGAAGAACAAGAAGCGGCTCGGCCTGCATAAGCAACAGCCAGCCAGCTTCCTTAACTTCATCTTTCCTTCCTCCGTAATGAAAATAAGCTACTCACCATAAGATGTATTATTATTATTATTATTATTATTATTATTATTATTATTATTATTATTATTATTATTATTTTCCTGAGTCCGCATACTTCACATCTGGTACATTAGTACTATTGTATAGCAGAATAGGACACAGTGTGGAGTTGGGGGTAGAACTTAGCACAACAAAACATATTTGTATGAAGCCACCTTATTCCAATCATATTAAACATATCACTCAATTTTTCTCATGGACTATATAGTTATACTTTAACTCAAAATATAAATATGGCATGATTTATTCATTCATTTCCAAAAAAAAACTTCTTAAACAATAGTCACAATTACCACCATTACCTCAGTGGCGAAATATATTCATTGTGCTTTTGACTGTGGTTGACATCATCTGATGGTAAATTTGCCAGGCTGAGTGGCTCAGACGGTTGAGGGGCTGGGCTTCTGACCCCAGCTTGGCAGGTTCGATCCTGGTTCAGGCCGGTGATATTTGAAGGTGCTCAAATGTGACAGCCTCGTGTTGGAAGATTTACTGGTATGTGAAAGAACCCCTGCGGGACTAAATTCCGCCATCTCAGCATCTCCGAAAACATTAAAAGTAGTTAGTGGGACGTAAAACGAATAACATTATTACTAGAAAATTTAACAAATGGGCCTACTGTGCAGATTGGCTGTCATGAAATCCCTAGTATGTCTTGCCTTTCTCTTGCTTTTCACAACGGCGCCTTACAAAGGCAAGGCTGATAGGTGGGATTCGCAATGAATCTCACTGAAAAAACAGGCATAAGAAAATGGCGGGGGATGGGAAGATTGGAAGGGATAGGCAAGGAAGCAGGAAGGAAGCGGGAGTGGCCTTAATTAAGGTACCATCCCGGCATTTACCTGGAGGAGAAGTGGGAAACCACGGAAAGACACTTCTAGGATGGTTGAGGTGGGAATCGAAATCACCTCTACTCAGTTGACCTCCCGAGGCTGAGTGGACCCCGTTCCAGCCCTCGTACCACTTTTCAAATTTGGTGGCAGAGCCTGGAATCGAACCCGGGCCTTCGGAGGTGGCAGCTAATCACACTAAGCACTACACCAGAGAGGCGGAATGGTAGATACTACTGGGTAGAAATTGTTTGTTACTTTCCTCCTTCTTCCACTCACAATCAGTGTTTTTTTCCTTAAATAACTTGTCTACCAAAGCTAAGATTTTGATTTTCTGAGAAATGTGGGATTCACCAGTAAATCGATGAGTAAGTGGGAAGATACACTGCTCTTTACACACGTAGTTAAAATGGCGTCCACATCTGTGGTGTAGTGGTTAGTGTGATTAGCTGCCACCCCCGGAGGTCCGAGTTTGATTTCCGGCTCTGCGACGAAATTTGAAAAGTGGTACGAGGGCTGGAACGGGGTCCACTCAGCCTCGGGAGGTCAACTGAGTAGAGGTGGGTTCGATTCTCATCTCAGCCATCCTGGAAGTGGTTTTCCGTGGTTTCGCACTTCTCCTCCAGGCAAATGCCAGGATGGTACCTAACTTACGGCCACGGCCGCTTTCTTTCCTCTTCCTTATCTATCTCTTCCAATCATCCCATCCCACCGCAAGGCCCCTGTTCAGCATAGCAAGTGAGACCACCTGGACTAGGTACTGGTCATCCTCCCCAGTTATATCCCCGACCAAGACTCTGAAACTCCAGGACACTGCCCTTGAAGCGGTAGAGGTGGGATCCCTCGCTGAGTCCGAGGGAAATGCCGATCCAGGAGGGTAAACAGATAAAGAAGAAAAAGTTAAAATGGCTAGGTTAAGTAGAACATTGAACAGTTAACTGCATGGTTACGTTCGCTGGCGTATTTTTAGCTGATGGAACTGTTTTACTATCTAATAAGTATGAGAAAGCAGTTCATCATGAAAAGAAGGTCTTAACCCTTAACATATTCAGCTAAGGAGTCGGATAATGATAATAATTGTACCTGGAGGTACACCTCTACGCCGCACGTTTAAATCTTGCACCAATAAAACCTCCTCTACAGGAGAAACTCTGAAGTTAAAACTGGACTAACTTATAAATTTTCTCTGAAGATGGCGCCACTAATTTTTTTTGTTCTGGTGAAGTTCCCTGAACTGTGTACATTTCTACTTGTTTTGTTTCCCGTTTAGCAAAAAGTGTGAACATTCTCTCATAGATGTCTCTGCTAAAAACTATGATCATGCACCCTGGTGCGAAGTGAAGGAACTTTTGTGAAGAAATTTTGTACTCATAAGTTTTTTCTTTACTAAATTTCGTTCATTCGTTTGTGGGTTGGCAATGTTTATCTTTTCTTTCCGCCAGTTTTGAATTTAGCCAATCCCGAATTTCTGTAATTAATTTACCACCAATCATGTATTTCTTCTTCGACTTGGAGTGTACCTTCAAGATTGACCAATAAAGTAAGAGGGTGTGGCTTGATTATTTATGAAAGTTCTCGAACTTTCCCCGAGGGTTTATAAACTGCTGATTTTCACGTCTCGTGGCCACTTGATTAACATCTAACCTAGTGTATGGACGTGTAGCATGGGGCGGGAGGCGCCTCTTTTATCAGGCAGCAGGTCTTCAGTAAGGTAATGGCTATGTAACATCTTATTTCTCGCTAGCTCAGCAGTTTAACTCGCGGGAAAGGTACGAAACTTTAATATGTAACCCACCTTTCTGTAATTTAAATTTCTGCCGGCTTATGTAAATATCCTTAATTGTAAATCGGGGATAGAGAGTGCTTTACCCTCTCGAGCTCCCCTTCATTTTGGTTTGAGGTGACTACGTTTTGGTAACTGATTTTCTTCTCTTCCTTAATGTATTAAATAATTCTTATACGAGTCACCTCCATGGTTTGGAAACAGCCCCTGTTTCATCGGCCTAGTGCATTTTAGGTTTTAAGAAGCTACATAGAGGAGTGCAAGTATCCGCCTCCTTCCTTTTGTTTGGGCCATTTATTTAACGGTTATTTCTTTTACTCGAAGGCCATGTAGGTTGGGTACGAGATACCCCTGTTTCAATTTGTAAGCTGGGCCATGGAAGGCCAGAAAGTGCAAGACATTTTTGATGTTGCCTTGACTAGGCTTGATAAACTGAGAGCGGGTCTGCTCTTTTCTAGTATTGTAAAAGTGCCTCTAGGAGGCTTGAATTTGTAATTCACGGTGCTAGTGCTCCATGTATTGAGGGGTGTTCTGCCCTTGCATAATATGATGATCTTTGTAGAAATATAGTCGAAGCTCAGGAATTGTTAAGTGAGGACTGTAAGCACAAGTTCTGTTTATACCAACTATCTTGTCTTAACTGGATTTGACTTTTGCTACTAGTACCTGTGATTTTGTTACTTGTTGAAATTTGAAATTAACTTTGACTCTGTAGTTAGACCCATTCATCCCGGCACCTTGTTTCACCTCTGCTGATCCACCAAACCACGGTAACAATAATAATAATATGTAGTCCCGTTTCTTGATACGGGGTTGGGGATGAGGTGGGATGAATTTATATGGCAATTTTTACGGCCGGATGCCTTTCCTGACCCAAACTTCAGTTGAGGAGCTAATGAAAATGAAATGAATGGTAATTAAATTTGATACGGAGGTGGAGGGAATTGGCTTTGGACTATGAACAGGAATTGTCCCGGGATTCGCCTGCATGTGAAAACGTTAAACCTCAAAAAGACATTCTTAGAAAAGCCAACGTAGGGGCTGGAATCCACACTTGTACCGAATGCAGAGCTTTGCCTCAATAGGCGTAGCGCGTTAATACGTGCGACCACTCCACTCAATAATAATAATAATAATAATAATAATAATAATAATAATAATAATAATAATAATAATAATAATAATAATAATAATAATAATAATAATAATAATAATAATAATAATTAATATGGCTTCAGCTACTCCGTGGATGTACTCCGATGAGATGCCAGTTAGACTGTCCATGTGTCAACATTTAAATTTCATTTTACGCCACCAGATGACAGTATAATCATAACTCTATAGGGTGAGCTATGGCTGGGTATTAATTTTCTTGCGTAATTACCAAAGGAATCACCAGAGATCACTTACATGCCGACATCTTTCGATGTGCTGTGCCAAATAAACTATTTATAGCCCTTCATAAATTCTACTACCTCTACGGGTTTGAGTGTGTGGTCTTGGGATACGTAGAACGAGCCTATATCACTGATCCACGTAGGATTCCCTTTAACGAGATATGACTTAACAGTATAACGTCGTAGTCATACTCTTGAGATTTGTCGTACGTAGACCAGTCAAAGGTCCAGCCCGTATTATACAGAAGTTTCGGCGGTTAGTAGGCTATTGGTTTTTCGCCTGCCGATGTCTGGAGGAGTATCGAAGAGGGGTGAGTGTGGGAACGCCGGGCTTGTGGCCTGATGGAGATGTTGCGTTCTGTGTCGCAGCTGCACAGCAGTTAGTAAAGACTAAAACAAAATACCCTGAAGACAACGAATCTCGCAATCATTTGAAGTTTAGTTCTGTTTTCTTCAGTCTATGGAACCTTTCCATAAACTGTGTGTTACCTTAAGTGCTGCTTAAATGGTCATAATATTATTTTATTGATTTACTCCTTTTATTTTTATTTATTTATTTATTTATTCATCACATAAAATGAATAGAGGTGGATAACTTTCCAGGGAGAATACTAGACTCGGCTTTAAAGGGTAACATAAGGTTAGGGGATGGTAGTTAGACTCATTTATTTATAATTGCAAGGAAAATGAGGAATTTGAAGACACCACAGTTCTAATTTCAGTTAGACGGTTGTTATTGCTCTTAGCTAAACCACAGTGGCTTGCGTATTGAATGCTAGATGCCAAAGCAGTCTAAATATACAGGATGAATTGTCAATATTCAGGGATATGTCAGGAACGATCATTTGAAGGAAAAACTTCATATGGACATATGCCCTATTCCGAATGGTTTCCGGGATAGAAAACATTTAATGTACATTTGTTTTCGGGCTAGTGTCACGCATGTACTGTATTTGTCTTACGTACCCAACCTCTTTGACGTTTTGTTCTAGCCCAACTTACCTCTTTGCTCTGGATGTTTTTCTGCCATTGAACTAGCCCGTTGAACAGTGTTGTGAGCGAAGTAGTGCGAGGGACTGAGAGTGTATCAGAGAGAAACATCGGTTAACTGTGTTTGTACACGCGCTGGATAAAATGCCACACACCTACACTAATGAAGAATATGCAGATATGGTGCATGTGAACTGCTTCTGCGATGGTAGTGCTCCTGCTGGTGTAGAGGAGGCGCTTTCCGACACGTCAAATTTCTGATCGTAGAGTGTTTACCAGAGTTTTCAGCACATTGCGTGAAGCAGGTATTCTTCTTAGTTCCCTTCTTTCCTGTGAACGTACCTGTGCAGAAACCGCAACACATTGTTGAAATGGTGCAGCGTAGTTCTTTTACCAGTTCCCCCTATAGGTGGAGGCGTTAGAATAACACCCACGGTATCCCCTGCCTGTCGTAAGAGGCGACTAAAAGAGGCCTCATGGGCTCTGAACATTGGAGCATGGGTTGGCGACCACGGGGCCCTCAGCTGAGTTCTGGCATTGCTTCCACGTACTTGTGCCAGGCTCCTCACTTTCATCTATCTTATCCGACCACCCTTGGTCAACTCTTGTTCCTTTCAGACCCCGACGGTATTACGTATGGAGGTCTAGGGTGTCTTTCATTTTCATGCCCTTCGTGGCCCTTGTCTTCCTTTGGCCGATACCTTCATTTTTGAAGTGTCGGACCCCTTCCATTTTTTCTCTGTGATTAGTGTTATATAGAAGATGGTTGCCTAGTTGTACTTCCTCTTAAAACAATAACCACCACCACCACCACCACCACTCCTATTACCAGCACACGGCGACTTTCTGCACGTATCAGTGTCCCACGAGCACGTGTTTGGCGAACATTACATGCGGAAAACTTGTACTCATTTCAAAAGCTCAGAGAATTGGGATGGGTAAGGCACATACGTGCGCGCCACTAGTTCAAAAACAAATGTACATTAAATGTTTCTTTTTTTTTTTGCTATTTGCTTTACGTCGCACCGACACAGATATGTCATAGCGACGATGGGATAGGAAAAGCCTAGGAAGTGGAAGGAAGCGGCCGTGGCCTTACTTAAGGTACAGCCCCGTCATTTGCCTGATGTGAAAATGGGAAACCACGGAAAACCATCTTCAGGGCTGCCGACAGTGGAGTTCGAACCCACTATCTCCCGATTACTGGATACTGGCCGCACTTAAGCGACTGCAGCTATCGAGCTCGGTTACATTAAATGTGTTCTATATAGGAAATCATTACGAATAGGGCATATGTCCATATGAAGTTTTTGCTACAAATTATCATACCCGTCATATTCCTGAATATTGACCATTCCTCCTGGGGCGCTCTGTATATGTATCAGATCATTTTGTATTTAATTGTAAATATTACGTGGTTTAAGATGATAAAAGAACAACGTCCTTGAAGTAACAAAACCTCGTATGTCACAATGGTCTTCTTAATAACGGTCACGCCTCCCAGCCACATACGGATATGTAGTCCGTCAGAACAATTTTCGTCGTGTTCATTTCCCTACGCAGATGTGTAAAGGAAAATGAACCTTACTGTACCGTACTGTAAGAATGTATGTTTGCATGATAATATTTACGCACTCCTACAGTGTACTGTATTAAGGTTCATTTTCCTTTACACGCCCGCATAGGAAAATCAACACAACGAACGTTGTTCTGATGGACTGCGTATCTATATATGGCTGGAAGGCGCGACCAGTCTTAAGAAAAAATGGATAGGAAGAGCATTGCGACATACGAAGTATTGTTTTTTCACCGACGATAAAATAAGCACTACGTAGTATGGAACTAGTTGCAATGAGCAGTGTGTATTATCACTTCTTGGAATCACAGCTTGAAGATGTGTGTGGCGAGCACATATCCCGTGCTGTGTATGTATTGAATCCATCAGCAAGTGAAAACTGTCATTGGCATCCAGTATTAACACGAAATTATCAGCATGTGTATTGTATTCGTGATATTTAATTGTATAGCGTAATATATCACGGTTGACTTAGTGATCTAGTCCCGCGGCTCCTTCAGCATTTCTAGCCGGTCCCGTTAGAAAATACATCTTCTTGTCTGACGCCTATGGATTTGGACTTGTAACACCTTCCTCCTACAAGAAATATATTGTGCATTTTCTTCGTAACTTTAACGGTTTTCGAGAAAACTCAGCTTTTTTGTGCTTTTTGGCTGTGGTCCTCTTTACTAACGATCAGGCTACTCGTTTCGCACCTAAATAGGGGCAAATACAGTAGAGACAATACGCGACACTTACGGATTTAGCCTTGTTAAAATGGTAGACAATTCGACGGTGGCTCTCCTTAGTGACTTGACCTGAAAAGTCGCGCTAAATTAAAATATCAATGGAAATGCATATACGAAAATGGATAGATAAATTACGTCTAGAAAGAAAGTATTATTGAGATATTAACTTCGAAGTTGCTGAAGCAATTCTGGATAAATGAATGAATTATTTAAAAGGTTATTATTTAAAGACTGAAATTAGACATATAAACAAGATGTGAAATGGACTGCTGAGAAATGGCTTGATCTTTCCTTTAAGCATTACTTTTTTGCTTTAGCATTCCTGCCTGAACTTTTACGGTTAGATTTGTCTTCTTTTTTCATTAAAAAACATTGTATCATCACATTAAGACACTTGTCAATAAAAATATTGGCACATTCCTTACACATACGATGCAATAAATTAACATTTGAAAGCTGGACAATTTTTCTCTTAACATGAAGCCTACTAACAGAAAGAAAATCTATAAAATCCCGGCTTTAATAAGAGAAAGAAAAGTATGAAAATGTTGTCGATAGTGATGCTTTGAGGAATATTTACGTACAGTTAGAGTAAAAATGTAACATACCCATGGCTGTATAGTCGCTGGCCTGGAAATGATCTGACCAGATCTTATAATTCTTATATAAGCGTAACGTCCCTTCTTTCTTGTACACCTTATCCAAATCACTTCTGTGACATTTCAAAACCCGCAGATCACACCTACAACAACACATCGGTATTGAAGGTTAACTGCTGCACTATGCAATAAAATATGCGTATTATATTTTAAGCCAGTTAAAATAAGGATCGAGCACGTCAGAAGATTATGAAGTACTATAAAAATCTCTTTGTCACTGGAAGAATATACATGCAAACACAATATTACTTACATTTTCTTGTCACGAGAGAAGCGATTATTTTCTATCTGTTTTCTCATATTGTGTAGTTTTAGGGTTCATATTTAGCGCGTCTTTATCATTGTCACCGTACTATATTTATATTCGGTGTTTCTATTTTTGTAATATTCTGTATGTTTAGTATTTATACTTAGTATATCACTGGCCATGCCTCCCAGACACACACGGATGTACAGTCCATCAGAAAAACGTTCGTTGTGTTCATTTTCCTGTGGTTATCCGCGCTGTAGGAATGTATGTTTGCATTACGTATTTACGCACTCCTACAACGTAATATATTTAAAGTTAATTTTCATTTATACATTGACATAAGCAAATGAACACAACGGACGTTGTTTTAGGAGGCAAGACCAGTCTTAAGGACAATAATGGATAGGAAGAGCATTGGGAAATACGAGGTTTTGCTGTAACAGCTACGATTTGATCTGGCCCTGGCACAGTCAACCGCAATACCATTCACTGCGGCAGATATACTTCATTCGGAGAAAATTACTCTTTGTGTCCACCAAAGCAAACCACTCTGTGTCGGTTATATTCGAAGGATAATCATCCCCCACACAATCATTAAGTACAGAAAACCGGATAGAGAAATAGTGATGGACCGTATTAATATCAGCTTTACACACAGTACTGTTTGTATGACTCAGCACTTATATTGATTACATATTGAAATAGTGTTTTCGATAAATATATATTTCTCAATGCTTTTCTCTGTCTCCTTTGGTTGCCCTCTCTGGATTAGTTAAATGTTTAGCGATACCACGAGCTTTCTTCCGTTTTATTTATTTATAAGTGGCGAAGTTAAGGCTCTTGGCCCTCTCTTACACTTAACCACATTCTATGTTAAACGTTAAATTGTCTTTTCTTAACAAATTAATAAGATTATGATTATGAGAGCACTGATGATGAATGTAATGGGGGAGAACAACTTTTACAATCTGATGTGGAAAAAAGGGGGTATACGATAGCATATTAACAATATTTTGTGTATCTAGATGACAGTGGGTAATAATGATTCTAACAATATTTAAAAACAAACAAGCAAGTTATAACTTATGAATTTATGTAAATACTTAAGTACTACGTCATTCATTCTTTTATTGCTACAGAATGGCGAATAGGACGGTGCTTAGGGCCAGGTGGAAGTATATGCTTCTCGCTGAAAGAATGGAGGAATCTCTTCTCTCGCTAGAGAAGAAAATATTATCCTCCGGTAAGTTTTGAAATTCAGAGCGCCATTTTAATATCTCAGACTTAAAAACTGTTGAACTCACATTCGATATACCGAAAACGTTCCTCATTTTCGGGAGGATGAGTTATTATATCCCGAACTGGATAAACTGGACTTATTTCTGTGCCATTCCGGTTTTCTTGTGGTTATTATAATCCGATGTCGATCTTTACACCGTGTTTACATTCATAACATTTTCCACAGCATGAACATGGTTCATTGTAGTTAATGTTATAGGTGAACTCATGCGCTGGAACATTAATTCTATCTTGGTTGCTATCTGTCATTCGTTATAGAGCGCTCGTAAATATTTCCATTTATTGCCTTACTACAGATGGCTATTAAATATACCTCCATTTTGCGCTATAGCAACAGTTATGAACAAACACAAGGTACTAAGAATAACTGGAAAATTTTTATTGTCACCTGTTTTAAACTTTGGAGTAGAAACAATCTCTATATATATAAAGCAGAATGTCTGTCTGTCTGTCTGTCTGTCTGTCTGTCTGTCTGTCTGTCTGTCTGTCTGTCTGTCTGTCTGTCTGTCTGTCTGTCTGTCAGTCTGCCTGTCTATCTGTCTGTCTGTTCCTTATACAAATCCATACCGTTTCACCAGTCTGAACCAAATTTTGTATACGTACCTTTTAGGACACTACGAATAACCCCATCTACAATGAATTTTGACACCCCTATCCATTCCCTAGATTTAGGCCCTTTGGCACATTAAAGGCTATTAGAGGCAAATTATTCAATTTGTCGTACAAGGACAAGACAAAGCTCATTTTAAGCCTCACGACGCGAAGAACAAAACTCGGCCCGGCCCTGCGGGCCCCGAAAACCATGTTTTAAGGGCCTAAAACCAACCGTTTTGGAGATATTGGCATCACACTACCCCGCTCTAGGAATTGGATAAAGAAATGACCAGCCGTAACCATGGCAACGCCAGCTCAAGGGTTCTGTAGTAGAACACGGGCCTGGTGTTCGAAGTAGGCACGTGCGTGAATGTGGGCTCGGCCAAGGAGAGATTCTGCTACACATATGACTGTGTCGAAAAACACGCACTGCGGGGGTAAGCCACCCCTAAGGTTTGTGGTCAGGAGGGGGTGGCATATATAAATATAATCGAAATAGTGTCGAAATCATCGGTTTCGGGGTCGCTGAGATGAACAGTAACACTCCGGATGTCGTTTTAGTCCAAGTTCATCACCCATCAGCATGGTGATTTAGAAGGGAGAATAAAGAAAATGTCCTAATTCACCGAGATTAATGTTGTTTACACAGTTTTTGGTGTCGTTCGGCTAATTGGTGACAGTCTCTGTGACAGTTGGAATCGTGTACATCATAGGCCTATCTATAATGCGACGCGTAAATACATTACGTTATGACTTATTTTTATTATTATTTGAAAGGATCAACTACTCCCTAGACTATCTGGGATGCCACAAGGAAATACGTTAAGGCAAAACAAAATAATTTCAAGCTAAAACGTAAAATTATACACATAACAATATTTCTAAATTCACAAATTTACAATGAGTTCATAAAAAATCAACGTCACATTAAGGAAACTAAAACCAAAAACCAAAAAGAACACTTGGAACAAGTAATAGAAATCCTAAGTAAAAGGTGTGAAAGAGTAAATTACCAAAATTGTAGATGTACGTGTGTACAATATCTTCCATAATAGCTCTCAACCATACTTCGTGCAAATATAAATTATTATCTCGAAAACGTACTGGAGAAGTAAACACCTTCTTGCAAATCTAAAGGAGGGAATGATGTACAAGAATGATTTAAAGCGACCAATATTAGCGTCGAATCCATAGTTTCCGCGGCCAATGAGTTGTACTGGGACAACTGGATGCCATTTAAGTACCAGTTCAGCTGCGTAGGCATGACGAAAAATGGTGATGAAGAAAATGTCCAAACTTACCGAGATTAGTTTGGTTAACGAGAAAGAAACTAATCTATAAGACTTGAAATGAAACACAAGAATAACTTCTAAAGTACAAAATAGTTCTTAATCAGTCAAAGGCATAATAACGAAATCTACAAACATTCTCTTCACACATAATTAACAGGTAATAAAATACTTAAAGGAAACAATAACACTCCTGGGCAGCGCCGGGTAACATAGCTAGTTAAACATTAAATCGCAGTCAAACGATAACTAAACTCAATATTTCCCTTCCAGAGTAGAGATATAAGCATTTTTTTATTTATGTGCAGTACTAATATATGTATTTGAATATTTTAAACTGATTTGTACGTGGAGAAGTGTGTGTTAAACGGAATGTATATTTTGTTAAGAATTAGAAAGAGACTCACTTGAGTGTCTAGCAGTCTTTTTATTAATACTAGTCTCCTATCATCAATCCTCAATCTAGGTCTATTTGCAACTGACATACCTTATTCTTGGAAATACCGATTTTCCTACCACTGTTGTTGCATTTATTTTCAAGATATTAGACAAGTAAATTATCATGTAGTTTTACGTAACTGTTAACATCGTGATCGTAGCCATGGAAATTCCAGTTTTACGTGGTATTCTAACCAGAGGAACGTGAGTTTTATTTCAAGAATCTCCCATGAATTATCCAAGATTCGAAGCCTAGCTGGACGGCTGTGTTTACATTCCTTGACCGCGGAGTGCCAGGATTTCCCCAATTGGAAACGTCGCTCCCTGGGTGGGAAGCCAGTTACTATTGCACTTGACTAACACCGCTTTCTGATATCCTATTGCTAACCAACAGAAAATTACGTATAATAGCAAATCAACCCGTCAGGAATGCTAATATACTCCAAAGAAATGTCATTTAAAAAATGATGTAGTTATATATCTGTGATCAGTGGTGAACAAAAATGGTC
Source organism: Anabrus simplex (assembly GCF_040414725.1). Lineage (NCBI taxonomy): Eukaryota > Metazoa > Arthropoda > Insecta > Orthoptera > Tettigoniidae > Anabrus > Anabrus simplex. The sequence continues at coordinate 848,397,358 of NC_090265.1, forward strand.
GTGTGATTATATAAAATTTCACAAGCAATGGCAGCCGTAATATTTATGAATGGGATTTCTTTTCTCGTTGACACATGCCTAGGTAAGATCAAAGAGGAAGATATTTATTCGTACGGTGTTGGAAGTTTATTGACATAGAGATCCGAAAGTTAGACATATAGACAAACAAGTAAAATTCGAGACTGATGAATTGCTTTGGTTTTCAGAAGAAATGGTTTTGTGTGGCTGTTTATGTCATGAGCCTCGCAGTCTAAAAGTAGCAAACCTGTCACTTATCCGAAACCTCGGGTTCGATTTCCGGCCACATCAGGAACTTTTTTCTGGATCTCGAGTGACGGATCGAGGTCCATTCAGCTTACGGAAAAATAATTTAGGAGCTATTCTTCGGTTGAGGTAATGGCCTCCGTCTAGGAAGCCAAGAACGACGGCCGTGAAGATTCATCGCACTAAACACGCTGCACCTCGTAATTTTCAGACCTTCGGCTGAGAAGCAGTCTCGTGGCATGCCAAGGCATATCAGTATTGTACCATCATGTGATTTTTTGCTTGTTTGTTTGTTTGCTGATATGATGATGTTATCCCGTTTTCTATGAAATATTACCCATAGGAGTGTGACTTTTCTATTCAAAAATTCCAAATGCGGTTGGCAGGAACTAAAGACACAGCCGCATTTGTTAGAAGCCAGCGATATCGCCACTTGTTATCACTCCCCTTGTGGATGGCTTGTGTTATAGTATGGGAGATACAAACCTGTCTCGACTCAGGAAAGGGCTTCTAAGAGTAGCGATGGATACTTCCGGCCTGTGCGGGTGGTAGAATTCACCTATGATATCCCCTACCTGTCGTAAGAAGCGCCTGAAAGAGGATCTCAAGGTCTCTCATCTTGAGGAGACCCCTATGCTCCGCACGGCTTTACCTGTAAATGGCCAGTTTTCAAAACACTTGAGCATCACCTTACCTATGTTGCCAATGCTCTACTGAACAGCTGATGCAATATGACCACGGCACATAGCCCTATTAAAGGAAATACTGTACTCAGAAACGCTAAATAATCACAAGTGAAAAATAATTCATAAAAACTTCAAAGACGCTGTATTCACTTACCAACAACATCCGACACTAAAACGAAAACACGTTATTAAGAATAAAAGAAAGAACAAATTACCGTATTTACGCGAATAATACCCGCACATTTAAAAAAAAAAATGGGGCACGAAATTAGGCGGGTTTTATTTGCGTCAATGTTGGCATCTTTTTTCAAAATCAGCCTTCCTAAATTTAGTGCGGGATTATTCGGTGGCAGGTATTATTCGCATAAATTCGGTGGCGGAGATTATTCGCGAAAATACCCGTATTTACGCGAATAATACCCGCACATTTTTAAAAAATTTGAGGCCCGAAATTGGGATGCGTTTTTTGCGTCAAAGTTGGCATTCCCTTTTTTCAAAATAAGCCTACCTAAATTTAGGGTGCGGGGATTATTCGGTGGCGGGGATTATTCGCGTAAATACGGTAATATCAGCTAATCGAAGACACAGCAAAAGGTTATGGCCTACAAAGGATCATTCCACTGATTTCGGAGTCACATTAATTCGCTCTTCCTTCCCTAACTACGCTGTGATATGATATACACGGACGAACTACAGAATCTGTCATATAAACTAAGACCGAACGCACGGTGTTTGTACTCTGCGCTACGGCAGCTGCCTCAGCCGAAATTATGTCGCACGCGACCGCCCGGCTTTAAGCGTGTATTCAGTCTTATATGAAATCTTACCTTATAAAAGGTGCTGGAAATGTCGTCCTTCCTGGGTATCTGGTAATTACATTCTGGCTGATGTGAGTGAGTTCTGCCACTGTAATATTTCTGATTTCATTCGTAATGTTTTCTTTCGTCAGACTCGTTGGCTGAATGGTCAGCGTTCAGAGGATCCCGGGTTCGATTCCCGGCCGGGTCGGGGACTTTAATAGCTTCTGATTAATACTTCTGGCTCGGGGACTGGCTGTTTGTGTCCGTCCCAACACTATTCTCGTCATATTCACACAACACACTACACTACCAATCACTACAGAAACACGCAATAGTGATTACATCCCTCCATATAGGGTTGGCGTCAGGAAGGGCATCCGGCAGTAAAACAGGGCCAAATCCACACCGTTCACACCCGCGACCCCACAGGTGTGGGAAAACCGGTAGGAAAAGAAGATTCGTAATGTTTTCTTTCATTTTTCCAATGTGTGAGGATTTGTTTGATACACTTTTTCTTTCAGTTTACCCCACAAGTCAAAATCGCACAGCGTTAGATGGAGAACGAGGGGGAAATAGACCAGCACTGATCACTCTGTCTGCAAACACTTCCGAGATTGTAAGAAGGGAACCTACTGCTGTATGAGCAGGGGCTGAATCTTGTTGAAAACGCCCACGCGATTTTTCTTCTTCCGTTAACTGATGAAGGAACTGATGAATGTCATCTTGGTATCTTTCTGCATTTACTGTCGTCTCGAGAAAAGTAGGCCCACTTATTCGTCTTGTACTAACAGCACACCACACACCAATCTTCCTATCATAATGAGAGGCTTCATAAACACCATTAGGACTTTCTGCACACCAATAGTGAGAGTTACGACTGTTCACTCGCCTAATAAGATGAAACCAGAACTTTTACATACGAAAATACGGTGTTGGAATGATAACTATCTCACTATGTTAACAGCTGACATTCAGACTGGCAACTGATGTTTGCCAGGTCGAGCACGTGCAGACTGCTTGTAAGGTCAAGAACTATGCGCGTGCCTCCCATACTGCAGCTTACGGATCGGAGAGGAAAAATGCCGCTTCTACAGTCTTAGTTTATATGACAGTCCCTGTATACACTAACCAACAGACGGGTGTAAATTAAACTATAGCTACACTGAACTATTATACCTTTAAAAACTATAGACTATTTTACTAATTAATAAAAAAACCCATGGCGCAACAGCCCCGATGGGCTATGGCCTACCAAACGACCGCTGCTCAGCCCGAAGGCCTGCAGATTATGAGGTGTCGTGTGGTCAGCACGACGAATCTTATGGGCCGTTATTCTTGGCTTCCTTACTTATTAATGCTAAACTGTAAACTACGCCATACTGTACTATAAGTTGCCTCTGTGGATCAGTGGTAGAGTGTCGGCTTTCGGATCCCAAGATAGTGGGCTCAAACCCGTCAGTGGTAGTCGGACTTTTTGAAGGGCGGGAAAAAGTCCATTCGACACTCCATGTCGTACGATGTCAGCATGTAAAAGATCTCTGATGACACATTTGCTGTTCACCCGACAAAATTAATTAAACTCAGCCATAGACACCCAAGAGAGATTCCGTTTACTCTGCCTAGAGTAAAACCGAAACGCCGAAATAGACGACCAGACAGCAGATGGCGCCAAATTAAAATGTCTGCAAACGGTATCTGAAGCCATACGAGGTTTATTATTATTATTATTATTATTATTATTACTTTACAATACGAATGAGATAAAGACTAGATATAACAATGTGAGAAACAGAAATTACTGAAGAAAATGCAAAAGATAGCGAACCGCACCGAACACCATACACGCCGAAAGAGGTAGCTTAACCACGAGGTGAATGTACACAATACAGTTGGTAACTGGGTTTCGAGATCGCCCTCAATCGTTATAAATCGATATGAATAGCAGCTCTGGATCGTCTTAATGTTTGCGTTTCGCTGTACAATTATCAGATAGAAGCAAAATCGGCCAAAACTTCAATTTAGAAGCTAAAATGGTCAGAGTATAGCTGAATCTAGTATTGTTTACACTTTATTGTGGCGGGTTCCTCATGTGTATCTATCCTCTCTGGGTTCAAATAGGAATCAGGGGCTCTCATACTAGAAACATTGCTTGTTGACCACGGCTCACCTAGCTGAGTTTTGCATCGGTTCAACTTACTTAAGTCAGTCTCCTCAATTTCATCCTTCCTCGGTTGCTCTTGTTATCTTCCAACCCCAGCAGTTTTAGGTATGTGAGGCGTAAGGAATCTTTCATTTTCATGCCTACCATGGTCTTTTTATTTCTTTTAGAGATACCTTCATTATTCGAAATGGGGAATCGATCCTTCTTTTCTCTCTGATTATCGCTAAAAGAGGACTTTTTCCCACCACCATCTCTCAGATACTGTGGAACTTGTGACAATTAGAATTGATTCTTGAGCATCAAACTGTTGTGCATTTGTTCGACAAATGGAAGAACGGTGGTAACTGGTTGCCATCTAGGGAAGATGTAAAGGGGTACCTAAGGCAATATGGAGGGGTATTATTGGTAAAGCTGTATAAAAAAAGACGAGGTCTCTGGGAAAGAGCCTGTTGGGTTATACAGTACAGCGGTGGAATTTAAGAACAGGCAACGGACAAGTGGAGGCGCCTGCAAAAACATAGCCTAATAATTTCGATATTGTTTGAAACTTAATGTTTGCCTCAACACAGTCTTCATTTCAGGGACAAAGAATATATATGGATGTTGTAACTTTTAATGTCATCTGCGTCTCATTAAGGCTTGCCCTATCCGCTGAACAGGGCGAGTGATGCTGGTTAGCTAAGACTGGCCATCACGCAAAGCGAGAGGCGGGCTTGCATATAGCGTGTTTCCGTCAGGCGCTCCCCTGGGGCCAGCAACCCGCTGCGCTACACTTAGGTTCCTTTATTACTTTCAAAATACATTTACATTTATTTACATAGGAGTGTGCGGTTCACTCTGACACACACATACACACCTCCGGACCAGAAACCAAGAGGGAGTGTGTTTCTCCATCTCTGTCTGAGCTTTAACCAGCGCATATTCAGAAAGAAACGGCGACTGAATTACATAATGTCCCTAATTTCTTAAAATGCTCTTGATGAAGTAAATATGTCATGATAAAAGAGAAATATTAATGTTGGATTCAATATGAATATTTTAGGTACTCTTAAGTTACCTTCCTTCTCATGTAAATTTTTACAAAACCTCTCAAGCAGAAGAGAAGGTAGTGCTGAGTCTTGAACCATGTTACTATGTACGGAGTAATTCAGTAAACACGGCTTAATTCATTGTAAAGTTAGAAGTATCCATTCCTCTCTCAAAATTATACAAATTACAGGAATAAGAACCTTTCGGGTTACTACGTGTGCAGTTATGCGCACACGGAGTGCCATTTGGCTTTCCAAGACACAGCCTAGTAGTGGCAGACTGTTTAATACTACTACCTCTAAAATGTTTTCATTCCTCACCTATGAAGGGGAGGCGGGCCTCTTAGATGGTAACGCCGTCTCTCAGGCTGGGGAGATTTATTAGGATGAAGGAGATGCTCGGAGAAGGTGAGGGGGTTGACAGCTGTGGCCTATACTGGGAAATGTCCCGGCATTCGCCTTACTACAGGAGAATGGATAACTACGGAAAACTATTCTCAGGACAGTCGACGGTGGGGACCAGCCATGACCTCCAGTCCTTTCCCATCTCCCGAATACAGAGGCGTAGAGCCACGGTAGACCAGCCGTGGCCACTTGTGGGCCAGATCCACTGTGCATCTACCGTCTACCGACCGACTGTTTACACAGTCCCGCCTAGTTACCAGATAAGGATTGGTAATATGCTAAAGGAGAAATGATTCTATTTATCAAAATATGTACTTCGCATGGAAGGATCTGTGGCCTGAAAGACAGTAAATAAAAGAAGTCGTAGTAAATATAACCCCAAAGTCAGTATTTAATTGAATCTGAATCGTTTGGCACTGGAATGGACCATATGCTTGCTATTAATAAAGTGCCATAGAGACGCATACGTAAGTTATCGAGATCTCCAGACATAATAATGAAGGAAATGAAAGGCATATGTGAAAATGTATGGAGGTGTTTCTCTGAGAACGTTCACCTCAAATTTCTTTTTAAAAAAGAAGAAAAAAGCGAAGTCATCTCCGTACCGGTCGAGAAGAACCTGGGGCGGGGGTTGGAAGGTAAAGGATTCCACTATCGGTAACTTCGCACTTGTTGGGGTAGAGCGGTTGTCTCTAAGCGCGGCTGCGTTTGCACGTTGTATTCATTTTTGGTTCAGGTTGAGTGAACCTCAGGGCCATATGTGCAGTGGAAATCTCTTTTCTTAATTGGGAATGAAACCCACGTCTTTAGCGCATCGGACAAGCAACCCCTTCAAATTTCTTCACATCCGTTAAATATATCAACATATTGTATTCTAATTCTTTCTTAATTTTTTAATCCGTTTACCGTGCAGGGTTGGTTTTTCCCTCGGAATCGGCGAGTGATCACACCTCTACCGCCTCAAGGGAAGTGCCCTAGAGCCTGAGATATTTGGTAGGATATACAACTGGGCAGGATGACCAGTACCCCACCCACGCGGCGTCACCTGCTATGCTGAACAGGGGCCTAGTGGAGGATGGGAAGAATGGAAGCGATAGTCAGGGAAGAGGAAAGAAAGTGGCCGTGGCATTTAGTTAGGTGCCATCCCGGCATTAGCATGGAGGAGAAGTGGGAAACCACGGGAAACCACTTCGAGAATGGCTGAGGCGGGAATCGAACCCCCTCCACATAGTTGACCTCTCGAGTGTGAGTGGACCCTGTTATAGTTTCATACCACCTTTCAAATTTCGTGGAAAGCCGGGAATCGAATCTGGGTCTCTGAGTGTGGCAGCTAATCACACTAAACAGAACACTACAGAGGCGTATTTTCTAATTCTTAAATTATATAAAAAGGATAGTAAAATAATATGCACCCTCCCCTTTTCATTAGAATTATTATCAAATATACTATTGATACTAATTATGTTTTCTAAAATGGAAATACACAGATCTCTTTGGTACTTCCTCAAGAAAGTAAAGCTAGTTAGTGGGCCTACCTGAAGCTGACTGACAGATCACAGATTCCAGCGGACTCCCGTAAAATTGAGCATGGTGAAGGTACAGGGAGGGAAGGGGAAGTTCGAAGTGACAGACTGGTCATAGAGAGAGAGAAAGAGAGAGAAATATAGAGAGGCTACTGTGTGAATTCTTATCGTCAATGCACAAAGTGAGTTATGTCACCGGTACAATGTAAGTTAAGTTTCGCTACAAAATTACTATGTACCCATTGAAAGATAAGAGAGAATATTTTTCCGATTTCGAACCGAACTTTTTAATCAAGATACTTGCCTCCCACTTCACCTCTTCCCTAATTTTTTCTCTCTGATCTAAACAAATGTTTTAATGTTTCCCCGTTTTACGTTGTAGGGAACGTTTCCATTTTGAAATCACTGTAAATGTAGAAGTTAAGGAGAGTGGAAAAGGATTTTTTAAAATGATTTTTTCCAAATGTTGTCTCATAAAATTATTTTGACTCTGCTGAATGAGATGGTGTGTGATTTATTATGATAGGATACCTCTAAACGTTTAAAAAATATTTTGGAATATTAATGCACAAGTGAGAAATTTTACAGCTTCGGGTATGCTTTTCTTTGAAGTTACCTATTTTTGCAACCGTTAGATCTAGAAGTCTGTGGTTTCACTAATATGTTCCCGAATTGTGTGTGAAGAAGTTGCCGGCATAACAAACGCCCAGATAATGCCGACTATGGAAAAGGCTGGTTTTAGGTGCTGACATGTGTAAATGTGTGAGTGAATATTGTGTCTTACTTTGAACTCAGTTTCTGAAAATTGTCTTTTTTCAAATGTCTCACCCATTATCTCATGAAGTATACAATCTAAGAAGATATTATTTTCGGCAAGTATTTTGTGCCTTAATGCATTTGCTTAAAAGAAAAAGGTATTGCCCTTGATTGATTTAGAACACTTGTTAATGACATATTTTTGTTTAATATGGAATATTAAAAATAATAAATGTACAGCTGTTCACTCAATCCACTTTATTCTAGTTCAGTACCTAGGGGAAGGTTGTAATTATCAGTGGTAAGGATTTCAAATCTTTAACCTTGATAGCTCCTACGATATTGGAATATCATTTCTGTCTCATTAATATGGTAAAGATAGGGCTTTCCTACTCCCCTTAAACAACTAGGGTTTGTTATCATTATAGTTAGATCTCATGCCACCCACTTCACCTCTTCCCTAATTTTGTGTCTCTGTTCTAGACGAATGGTTTAATGTTCCCCGTTTTACGTTGTAGGGAACGTTTCCAAGCTGAAATCACTGCAAATGTAGCATTTAAGGAGAGTGGAAAATAATTTTGTAAAATGAATTCTTCCAAATGTTGTCGCATAAAATTATTTTGACTCTGCTGAATGAAGTGGTGTTAGTTATTTCTCATGGCCCCCTCATACACTTAACCTCAACTTACTGCACATACTCACATCATTTATAAGCTAATACGACTGGATACCTCATCTAGAAATTATATAAATTAATGAAATAAAATAGTATTATAATAGTTATTTTGTTATTGATTAATATTTAATGGCCTCTGTTATGAAGTGTAAGAGGGGCTAGAGGAAGAACAAGACGACGATGGTTAGATTCAATTTCCAATGATTTGAAGATAAGAGATATAGAACTAAACAAGGCCATAGATCTAGTTACAAATAGAGAATTGTACATTAGTACATTTCTACTACTCACTCACTACTGATCTGCATTTAGGGCAGTCGCCCAGGTGGCAGATTCCCTATGTGTTGTTTTCCTAGCCTTTTATTAAATGATTGCAAAGAAATTGGAATTTACAGAGGCTTGCAGATTGAACGCTGAAAGGCATAACAGTCTACAGTATAATGAAGATGTATGTTGATATTATCTATCTATCTTGCCTAACAATAACTCTACATCATACTTGCTCTCATTCACATTCATACGACCTGTTCACATATGTATATATTTATTTCAAGCTGCTTTACGTCGCAACGACACAGATAGGTCTTATGGCGACGATGGCACAGAAAAGTGATAGGAGTGGGAAGGAAGCGGCCATCTCTTTAATTAAGGTACAGCCCCAGCATTTTCCTGGTGTTAAAATGGGAAACCACGGGAAACTATCTTCAGGACTGCCGACAGTGGGGTTCGAAACCACTGTCTTCCGAATACTGGATACTGGCCACACTTAGCGACTGCAGATATCGAACTCGGTGTTTACGTATTTAAGAGGATATCTCGGCAATACCGTTTAAATGAGGTTATTGAAGTGCTATTACGTATACTGACAGGGAAAGTGTTCCATAACCTTGCCCCAGACACCGGCAAGGAGAGGCTGTATACAGAAGAGTGATAGGGTATTCTCTAAAACTCCTTAGCGAAATCGAAATTAGAATATGCACTTTGTATGTGTATGGCACACCACACATCATACAGTTGAAAAGGTTCAATATCAATTCTTAGGTGTGTTTTTATAAGAATAACCACCAATTAGCATATATGTTCAGAATATTATAGGTACTCATAATTAGAGCTAGAAATTTTAGGAGCTGCACCTTAATAATGTTTTACTATTAAAATATTCAAATTGACTTGTCTTACAGGCAAAACTTTAGATAAACAATCTTTTTTTTTTTGCTAGGGGCTTTACGTCGCGCCGACACAGATAGGTCTTATGGCGACGATGGGATAGGAAAGGCCTAGGAGTTGGAAGGAAGCGGCCGTGGCCTTAATTAATGTACAGCCCCAGCATTTGCATGGTGTGAAAATGGGAAACCACGGGAAACCATTTTCAGGGCTGCCGATAGTGGGATTCGAACCTACTATCTTCCGGATGCAAGCTCACAGCCGCGCGCCTCTACGCGCACGGCCAACTCGCCCGGTGATAAACAATCTTAGCTGCGTTTTGGTTGCACCATTTCTTAATGCCAGCACTTTTTTCTGCACCTTTTCTCAATGCCATCACTTTTTTTACACCTTTACTCAATGTCAGCACGGTTGAGCTCTCTCCCAAATAATATTTTGGCTCCTTTGCCGCGTTACAATCCCATAAAAATTCCAACAAATGAAACCAAGCTGGTTTGATCTATCTTCTCCCATTGACCGTTTTATAAATGGACAAATCTCCTATTGTATGCAGGCTCTTGTTAAAATTTAGGATGGTATCACTTTACTTTTGCATCAGCGCAGACATGTTAGACGAAAACTTTCAGATTACCTTGAAACTACAAATCAGTTTGCGTTTTATCGCACTGCAGTTAGGCGAAAGCTTTTGGACAGAAAGGAAAGGGGGAAGGTAAAGTCAAACTGACCAATTAGCAAGCCCGCCAATCAGTACCACTGACTGTTGTAGTGGGGAACGAATTTGAACTGTTGTAATTTTTTTTAGGTCTATCTGTGTCGGCGCAACGTAAAGAAAATCGTAAAAGAGATAAATAAAATAAAAAAATTACTGTACTTGGGGACTGCTTTTCAATACATGCGCAAATGTGTGTCCTAATTGGCTTTGTACATTTTGTAGTGAATACCTACATTTTAAATTTGCGCCTTTTTGTACCTTTTAATACTAAATTATTGCACTTTTTTACACCTTTTGATATAAATTTTGCACCTAAGATTCCTAGCTTTACTCATAATATTTAAATCATAGAGAACAAACTCTTCTGTGCGTTATGAAGAAGGTTGTGAATGAGTCAAAGAACAAAGATAAAACACAAGACCAGCATAGGAAAGACCTTCTTAGCAGCTGAAATGACGGAAAAGCATAGCAGATGCAACAAAATGTCTCTGACAAGGGCAAAGGGTGTACTTATGACAACTGGCATACAACATCCTCAAGGCAGGCGAACAGCGAATGTGATTTCGGAAATTTTGAAGCAAGTTATTGTCTACGCGCGGTGGCATCTTACGAAAGAAAAAACTTAGATATCTCCACCTAATAAAACCACACGGTTTAACAGGTCTTGGCAGTGGGATCTACGGGTCCATTCTCAAACAGCACCGAGACGCTTCTCAGAACAGTTTTTTCATGGCCTTGAGAAAGTTATAACGTAGGCAGTGATCGAACCTAGCCTTTTAGCATGCGAGCTAGTGATTACGCTGCCGGCCAACATACTCATGGATAATTTTTTTTCGACCAACGGGACTGGACCATATAGATTTCACGCCTTAACGATCATGGCTACTAAACGGGTGATTTAAGAAGTACGGTATATAAATACTTAACTAGCTGGTGTATGCCGTCGTTGATATGTTTGTTTTCTACAATTGCAGTACTACTGTTTCCTGTCAGAAATGAATGACAGAAGTAGAGACGGAGTATACTTCAAGAAATAACAGTCACTCAGGGTAATGTCACTGTTGATCAGTAAGGTTTGGATGTTAAGGAAAATTCATATTTCTTTCCTGATGTCATTTTAGCTGAAATCTGAAACATAACTGTGAATGATGGATCCCTGATCCTGTTTAAAGCAATTTTATATTGCATATAAATGCATATTTCAGTCATTTTTAGTGCTTTGGTAATATTTTTCTCATTTTATGGATACAAGGTCATATTTGATTATATATATTGAGCATTTCTATTTAAATTGAGGCATATTTTTGACAAGGTAGTAGGTGTATTTTTATTTCTTTTCCCGAAACATATAGGTAGCAAGTTTAGAAGCTATGATTCTGAGAAAGAGATGTTGTACAAACGTTTACTGACAAATACTAAGAAGCATGGTAATACTTCGTCGGGCTATTATAATGGATGTATTAAGTTTACACGTACCTCCAGTAGCTATATCAGTTTTCATGATTAAATGTTTCTCTTGTGTTATCTCTAATCGCTATTTGGCACGTTTAATGCTAGTAATACTGTACCCTAAAATGCTTAGAACATATTTGACCTTTATTGGGACATTTTTAGTTAGTTTTATGGCATATTTGCTTGCATTTTTTTACTTCGTTATGTTATTATCTTCCGAACCTGATTGATTAATTTTAGAGGCTCCGGATCGCGCGCGCTATAACGCATAGAGCGTTATTTCCTAGTGACTCTTTGGAATTATACAGGGAATTGCCCAGTGAGTTAGATGTGCAGTTTGGGTCACGTAACTATCAGCTTTCATTCGGGAGATATTGCTTTCTAGGCCCGCTGTCGGCAGCCTGGAAGATGTTTTTCCGTGGTTTCCTATTTTCACACCTGGAAAATGCTGGGGTTGTACGTTAATTAAGGCATCTCTCGCTTACTTCCCATTCTTATCCCATCGACGCCATAAGACCTATGTGTGTCGGTGTGACGTAAAACAGATTGTAAAAAATGATAAAGGAAATTCATATGAAAGACTTTGTAAAAATAAAATGAATTGTAAGTGACAGGACTAACCAATTGCCCATTATTTTGCTGTTTAATCGAAAATGCATGAGCAAGTTCAGTCAGTACCGCAAATGATAATGGCCCTCGTTTAGAATTCGTTAACTACTGAAGTATTGCAATGGGCTTGTTTGTCCGACTCGTTGGCTGAATGGTCAGCGTACTGGCCTTCGGTTCAGAGGGTCCCGGGTTCGATTCCCGGCAGGGTCGAGGATTTTAACCTTCATTGGTTAATTCCAATGACCCGGGGGCTGGGTGTTTGTGCTGTCCCGACATCCCTACAACTCACACACCACACATAACACTATCCTCCACAACAATAACACGCAGTTACCTACACATGGCAGATGCCGCCCACCCTCATTGGAGGGTCTGCCTTACAAGGACTGCACTCGGCTAGAAATAGCCACACGAAATTAGAAAAACAATAGGCTTGTAGTAGACCTCAATATCTGAGCCATATCTGTACCGAAATTAAGCTTAGCTGTCCAGTAATTAAGGCGTGCTTGATCGAGAAATGGAGGAACACAATCTCATTTCAAACCTTTACAGGCATTTTAAAATAATGCCCCTAATATTGTATTTTCATTCGAATATCTTGAAACAAAACGTAGCAGAATGTTATTTCATATCTCTTATAATTAAATAATTAAAAAATTAGTGTAACCACGTCACCGTTTACTCCCCCCCTTTTTCCCTAACCTTCCACCGTCCAGTTCATTATTCTCTTGGGTAACCTATTCTCGTCTTTCGCCTCACCACCGAAGCTGGTTGATACGAACGCCTTCATCCATCAAGTTTACTCCTGTTTTAGCTTTTATCTCTTCACTCCGACTAATTATTATCCTGGCATTCAACACAGCTCTTCTTACTGGAAATCATTCTCGTTATTGGATATCGGTTACAATTATTTATTATTATTATTATTATTATTATTATTATTATTATTATTATTATTATTATTATTATTATTATTATTAGTATTATTAACATTATTATTATTATTATTATTGAAGCCTCCGTGGCGCAAGTGGAAGCGCGCCGGCCTCTCACCGCTGGGTTCCGTCCTTCGAATCCTAGTCACTCCATGTGAGATTTGTGCTGGATAAAGCGGACGCTGGACAGGTTTTTCTCCGAGTACTCTGGTTTTTGCTGCCATCTTTCTTTCCAGAAACACTCTCCAATATTTATTTTCACCTGTCAGTCATAAATCATTGCCCCAGAGGAGTGCGACAGGCTTCGGCAGCCGTCACAATTCCTATCCTCGCCGTTAGATGGGAGCTTCATTCAATCCATTCCTGACGCGCTCGAATGACTGGAAACAGGCTGTGTATTTTTATTTCATTATTAATCTGATGATAATTTTATCATTATAATTATTATTTTCTGAAAACTACGCTGGGGATATCGAAATATGCAAAATCTCGACTAGCATGTGGAATTGCCAAGGAGACATTCTTCATCGAGGACCTCTGGATGAAGGACTGCCATTAACAAACGCCTGGGACAAACTAATTCAGGACAGAGTGAGGAAAATAGACGACATTAGACAGACTTCTATACAACGGAGGTCAAGGTGAACAGGACATGGACAAACACTAACCAAGACCTGCGACATTTTGTTAACTCGATGGCGGTACGCGGATACGACCATAAGCTGCGTAATACTGAGTACTTTCATGACCCAGACGAATCTTGCGTATGTAAATAATGCAGTGTACAATGCAGCCGATACCATGTACTCACTTGTACAAATCGGATATATTCTATTGTGATCTTCTGTAAAAGTGAGTGATATCATTATATATCATAATTCTAGTTTGTTCTCAACTCTATGCACAATTTGTGCGCTGTATCTTCAAATTAAAAATATTGTTATTATTTAATCCGTTTCCCTCCAGGGTTGGTTTTCACCCGGACTTAGCACGGGATCCTACTTCTACCACCTCAAGGGCAGTGTCATGAAGGGTGGGGCATTTGGTCTGGGAAACAAATGGGGGCGAGAACCAGTACCTCGTCCAGGTGTTCACCTGCTGTGCTGAACAGGAGTCTTGTGGGGGATGGGAAGATCGGTTGATGGTGATGCTTGGTGTTTAAAGGGGCCTAACATCGAAGGTCATCGGGAAGATTGGAAAGGATGGGAAAGGAAGAGGGAAGGAAACGGCCGCCGAGGCCTAAATTTATATACCATCACGACATTTTCGTGAATAATAATAATAATAATAATAATAATAATAATAATAATAATAATAATAATAGTAAGAAGAAGAAGAAGACGAAGACGAAGTGGGAAACCACGGAAAAGCACTTAGAGGATGGCTGAGGCGCGAAACGAGCCCCTCTCTACTCAGTTGAACTCTCGAGGCTGAGTGGACCACGTTACAGTCTTGGTACCACCTTCCAAATTTCGTAGCAAAGCCATGAATCGAATCTGCGCCTCCTGGGGTGGTAGCTAATCACAATAAACCACAGAGGCGGACATCGGTTACTTTTAACTCATGGATAAGTTGGTGAGAAGACTAACCATTTACCCATCATTTTGGTCTTAAGCCGTCTTTCACTCCCGAACTTCAAAGCCCCTCTGATAACGAACAGTTGTAAAGATATTTTCTTCCGATAGTCTGAGAGCTGCTTTTATGGGTGTATGAAAAGGCAAAAGTAATCTTAAACTTTTCTATGTCACTTTTTTGTAAAGCTTTACCAAGTGCAGAACGTACAGAGGGCGAAATAAACTTGATGTGGCGAAGCGAGTTGACTACGTACCATCAATGACGAGTATATCGAAGTACGTACGCAGTATATCTCACAAACCAGATCGAATATGGGCGAAAATCGTATTTTGGAATAGAAATGAATGTTTATACCACTACTACTAATACTACACTGACTACTATTTCACAATTTAATTTCATCCCTCTGAGTTTACAGAACTGTAGGTGACTAGGGTTATCAATATGAATCGAATATTGCTTTCGCCTACTACAGGCTGTACCCTCTTTTATCACCATTTTTGGTGGAATTCATGCTCTTGCTGTATCAACACTCCAGGTCTGGAGAGACCTAGAGAGTGTTTCAGTGCTGAGAGTTTTCATTGATCTTACTCATATTTAGCTGGTGCTCCTTCGTATGTCTCGGTACGATAGGCAGATCATCCTTGCTTTCCTCACTACGAACAACAAAGACCACCACTTCATCATCCCACGCCGTCAAATCTCATGACTCATCCAGGCATCATAAACTGTCTGCATGAAGTAATTTATAGAGGATGATGAACGAACGAACATTTGGTACAGAGGAAATTTATGAAGGAGAAACTTACGGAGACTTTGTTAGTTTAACCTCGTTCTAACCTCACAACTTTTAAAGACAAGAATTTAATCTTCTCTTTAAGACAATACATTAATACATTTTATTTCCTGAATTAAAGAAGTTAAAGAACATTGCACTCAGAAGCTCTTCGTAAGGAACTTTGGTATTTCAAATTATGAAAGTAATAAAAACAAGAAAGCCAAAGAATATTACATTACAAGTCAGGAAAATAAAAAGTAAGTAATGAAGAATATTGCTTGCTAATTGTTATTTATAAATATGAGAAATAAGTTGTTGCTGGGGGATTAGAGAAATCAATGAAGTTTGAGCTTTTGGGTGTGTAGAATATGTAAAATAAAGAACTCTCCATCTCATTTCGTGTGCCATGACCAGAAATAGAACTGAAGACGATTCGCAACATGAACGACTGTTTCTAGTTGTAATCAGTTGTATTAGTAAAGGTTGGAACCTCATGTATTATTAACTGTCACTGGGCTGAGTGACTCAGACGGTTAAGGCGCTGGCCTTCTGACCCCTACTTGGCAGGTTCGATCCTGCCTCAGTCCGGTGGTATTTGAAGGTGCTCAGATACGTCAGCTTCATGTCGGTAGATTTACTGGCACTTGAAAGAAATCGTACGGGCAAAACTTCCGGCACCTCGGCGTCTCCAGAAACCGTCAAAAGTAGTTAGTGGGAGGTGAAACCAATAACATTATTATTACCATCTGTTGTAATAGACCTAACAATGTGTGTCTAAAATGTACGATGAACGATACCGTAACACACACAGAGTTACAAACAAAGTACCTTTAGTTGCCTTTAAAGTACTCTCCATTGGCCAGAATACACTGTTGGAAACGTGTATACAGCTGCTGGAAACTGACACCAAAGGCCACGCTTGGAATCGATCAGAACACTGATGTCGCACGTCTTTGGATGTCGTGAATGTCAGCACAGTGTGTGCCTTTCAGGATTCCTTCGGGCGGGGAAACAAAAAGAAGACTGCAGGCGCCAGGTATGTGAACTACAGTGGATGTTTGAGAACAGTTACGGGCCGCTTAGCCAAGAAGTTGTGCACACAGATCGCAGTGTGCGATGGGCATTTTCTTGGAGGATATTCCACTCTCCAGTCCTGTACAGTTCTGGCCGAACACGCCAGATGCGTAGTAGTAACCATTTCAAAACATTCTCGTAGAATGTGGCGTTGACAATTTGACCCTCCGGTACGAATTCCTAGTGGATCATGCCCTAGCTGTCGAAAAATTGCGATCAACAGTGCCTTGATCCTGCACGTGTGGAGGCGACTATTTTTGGGACGTGCGGAACCCTCTGAACATCATGTTGTTTGGTCTCCGAATCGAACTGGTAGCACCAGCTGTCATCGCCTGTGATAGTGTTTTTCAGAAAAGATGGATCTCAGCCACTATCGTCAATGAAATCTCCAGCATTGTCCATTCGTGTTGCCTTCTGCTAGTCGGTCAGTGTGCGCAGAACAAATACAAAACAAATCTTCTGCTTATCCAGATCATTGTGAATGATGGTGCTC
Source organism: Anabrus simplex (assembly GCF_040414725.1). NCBI lineage: Eukaryota > Metazoa > Arthropoda > Insecta > Orthoptera > Tettigoniidae > Anabrus > Anabrus simplex. Next base: position 848,414,449 of record NC_090265.1, read on the forward strand.
ACATTGCTCTTGCTTATCGGCAAAAAACATTCAATTTTACTATTGTATGTCATCTTTTCAATCACTCTAATAATAATAATGTTACTAATTTTACGTCATACTAACTACTTCTGACGGTTTTCGGAAACGCAGAGGTGCCGAAATTTTGTCCTATAGGAGTTCCTTTACGTGTCATTAAATCTACCGACACGAAGCTGACGTATTTGGGCACTTTCAAATATCACCGGACTGAGACAGGATAGGATCTGCCAAGCTGGGGTCACAAGGCCAGTGCCTTAACCGTCTGAGCGGCTTAGCCCGGCGATCACTCTAGTACTGGGGTCGATTACTCAGAGGGTCTAGAACATCTATTTTTCGATATACCTTGGCCCTACGCTCGAGCACCTACATTGTTGTCATACAATCAGAGACCGGTGACAATATGATTATGCTTCTTAAAGTATAATAATAATAATAATAATAATAATAATAATAATAATAATAATAATAATAATAATAATAATAATAATAATAATACAGGAACTAAGTGGACAGAGGAGAGGAAGCTGGCTCATAGTCAGCAAATGAAGGAGTATTGGAAATAGAAAAAAGCAACAACTTTACCGAAGAGTAGATACGAGCCCCGTGGGCCTCAGTAGGCCTAATAATAATACCGGCCTCGCGGTGTAGGGGTAGCATGCCTGCCTCTTACCCGGTGACCCCAGATTCGATTCCCGGCCGGGTCGGGGATTTTGACCTTCATTAGTTAATTCCAATGGCTTGGGGGATGGATGTGTGTGCGTATTCAGCATTAGAAATCATCAGATAATCAGGTGTGTGGGAAACAACATGGGAAGGAACGTGATTGTAACGGGAAATCTCAATTTACCAACTGTCAATTGGGAAGGTAATGCGAACGACAGGAAGGATGACCAACAAATGGAAAATAAGTTAGTATGGGAAGGACAGCTGATTCAGAAAGTGATGGAAACAACTATAGGGGAGAATATACTGGACGTGGTGTTGTTAAAACCAGACGATACATAGAGAAGCCGAAGTACCCTACCAAAAGTGCATATTTCATGAACATGATTCATGTCCTTAAATTTTAGTCTGAGGCATACGGGTGTTTACAGGGAACTAGAACATATCTAGAGGAGCATTGTTGAAATGTTCATTAAAATATTGTTCTTTGTTTCGAAGTCACTACGTTTTGAATGTACTAATAGAAACAAAATAGCTATTTTATAATACTTGAGGAGCTCTGGACAGTACAATATGGGGATTACATCAATAATCTTTGTTATGGATAAACACAGATATCTAAACAATATTTATAACTGTAATAGAGCAACTGAATATGTTTGCATTTTAAAAATCCCCCGTTAATAGCTCGCAATAGAACCACAGAAAGTGGTAAAGGAACAAACATTCCTTGACCTTGGCTGGACAAGAGGCCCTGAAGTTACAGAGATCGTTTTTATGTTAAGTTGTATTGTAGATATCTCCCTACCATATAACACACAAATGATCTCGGCAGCTTGAGGGGTCTCCTGTCCATCGAAGGTCAAGGAATGTTTTTTACCACTTTCTGTGGTTCTGCTGCGAGCTACTAAATGGTGAATATTTTTAAATGGAAATATATACTGTTTTTCTATTACACTTACAAATATTCTATAGATATCTGTGTTTATCCACAACAAAAATACTTCTGTAATCCCCATATTGTACTGTCCAGGTCTTCTGATGTATTAAAAAATAACTATCTTCTTTCCAATTATTATAAACAAGAACTTCAATAAATTCGAAATAAAGAACGATATTTTAATGAAGATTTCAACAAATGTTCCTCGAAATATGTTCTAGTTTCCCGTAAACAATCGTATGCCTGAGTCTAAAAGTTTAAGCAATCGTAGTCATGAAATATGCAGGTGTCCTTAATATTTTGGTATGACACGTAATACATGGTATTAGTGACCGCAAAGCTGCTTTCGTCGTAGTTAAAAATAAATGTGATAGAAAGTAAGGTAGGACTATTAGGCAGTACCATACGGCTGATAAAGATGGCATGAGGGAGTTTAAAAAAGTAACTATGATCCGTGGTAAATGATAAATAAAAATGTAAACAAAGTCTTGGATGAATTGAAAGCAATTGTTGAGGAATGTGAAAAACAGCATAGTACCTCAAAAGTGGTAAGTAATTGTAAATACCAACTTTATTTTAACAGAGAAATAACGAGGCTAAGAAGGAGGTTCAGACTGGAAAGATTTAGAGTTAGAAAAGGCTGTGGAAGTAAGGAGAAATTGAAGGAACTGAACAGGATATTGAATCTAGCAAAACAAGTCAGCTAAGGATAACATGATGGTAAGCATAATTGGCAGTCATAAAAATTTTAGTGAAAAATGGAAGGGTATATTTAGGTCCTTTAAGGCAGAAAGGTTCCAAGAAGGACATTCCAGGAACCATTAATAAACAAGCGGAGTATGTATGTGAGAATCTTCAAAATGCAGAAGTATTCAGTCACACCCTCGCACTGTATTCAGAAGCATTATTGTCATTATTATTCTTATTCTTCTTCTCCTTCTTATTCTTATTATCATTTCACTTGTATATTTGTTGCTATTTGCTTTACGTCGCACCGACACAGATAGGTCCTATGGCGACGATGGGACAGGAAAGGCCCAGGAATGGGAAGGAAGCGGCCGGGGGCTTAATTAAGGTACATCCCCAGCATTTTCCTGGTGTGAAAACGGGAAACCATGGAAAACCATCTTCAGGGTTGCCGACAGTGGGATTCGAACCCACTATCTCCCGGATACGAACTCACAGCTGCGCGCCCCTAACCGCACGGCCAACTCGTCCGCTTCTTCATATTTTAAGCTGGAAGGTGTCCATATGCGATATGAGTAATATGTTTTGTACAAACGGATGGGAAGACAGTGCTATTTTCAACTCGGAAACTTTGTATGAGTCATGTGGGTAGCCCAGAATCTGATGACGCGGCCTGGTTGTTATTGTCATGGGATGCGGAAAAGGTTCAGGGCGTGGTCTGGGTAAGAGAAGAGGATCTTCAACTGGTAATTGACTGGCAAGGATCAATCTTCACGTATCATGTAGGAGGAAGCTGAGGTCTATATAGTCATGTGATCAAACGGCGAAAAGAATTGGAATTCAAACTTTGGTGGAGGAGACTTGACTTATAACAGCGGAAGAGAGGTGATGTAACTTTCGTGGAACGTGGTCTTATATGTATGGAATGTGAAGTGTGGTACTAACCTACAAAGTGTGGAGTGCTTAGGCACCTGGTATTGTATCACTTGTGGCCGCTTGATATATGTTGGTGAAAGCTATAGGGATCTGTACCTCAGACTTTCCATAATTTATGTTCTGGAACTGCAAGCGTGTGTTGCTCGAGTGAATGTATCTTTAAACCAGGTGTTAGAGTCAGTGTACACAGTATTATAAGGTACAGTATCCGTGTGATATAACACGCGAATATAATGAGAATATGCAAGTTATGTTGATACACAGTGACAGTGAAGGGTGTTCATCTGTATATGTATATGTTTTGTAATTAGCCCTCATCGGTCTGATTACAAATGGTAGCTTGGTCCTCGCTTTTGGTTTCCCACTGTTTTTAATTGTAAATATCAAGTCTTCCAGTGGTATTTTGTGGGTGTATTTATGTATATTTTGGTGTGTTGATTAGGTGCTCATGCACGAATGTTATTCAGAATATAGTCAGTTATTTTAGAATCAGTGGAGTTATTGATGGACCTAGGTGCAGTTCCTATCTATTTTGTCGCTTTTCAGAAGATTAGGTAAAGCCTGAAGCAGATGTACCAGTACTCAGCTTTATGCGTACGCCCTGGGAGAGAAAGAATTATCGTACTCTATCATAATTCGAGGGGTCCATTCTGGTGAACTCCGGTGCTCATACTACGGACATGTCGATTCATTATTTTTATTAATATATTTGATTTTAATTCTGTTATGGATGTATTTAGTTATTTACTCACGTATTAAAAATAGACTGCAATTTACGCCCAAGCGTGAGGTGATTATTTTATTTTATTCATATTTGATTATCTTAATCATATTGCAATTATTGTGAATTATTATTATTATTATTATTATTATTATTATTATTATTATTATTATTATTATTATTATTACTATCGATATTTACATATATTACAAGTCAGAAGTATGTAAAGATTGTTGCTTCAAGGATAATGTCCAGGTAGAGGAGGTGACTAATGCTATAGAAGTAACTTATTAAAATTTAACTATGATAACAATGACATTTATAATAAGATAAAAAAGTTGAAAACTAGAAAAGCGGCTGGAATTGATAAGATTTCTGAAGAAATGCTAAAGACAATGGGTTGGGATATTGTACCATATCTGAAGTACTTATTTTATTATTTTTTGCCTGAAGGATCTATACCAAATGAATGGAGAGTTGTTATAGTAGCCCCTGTGTACAAAGAACGGGTGATAGACATAAAGCTGAAAATGAGAGGTCAGTCAGTTTGACATATATTACATTTGTAAGCTTTGGGAAATTATTCCTTCTGATTACATTAGACATGTTTGCGAAATTAATAAATGGTTCGATATAAGGCGATTCGGGTTTAGGAAAGGTTATTCCACTGAATCTCAACTTGTAGGATTCCAGCAAGATATAGTAGATATCTTGGCTTCAGGAGGTCAAATCGACTGTATCACGATTGACCTGTCTAAGGCATTTGATAGGTTGGATCATGGGAGACTACTGGTGAAAATGAGTGCAATTGGACTAGACAAAAGAATGACTGAATGGGTTGCAATATTTCTAGAAGATAGATCTTAGAAAATTAGAGTAGACGAAGCTTTATCTGACCCTGTAATAATTAAGAGTGGAATTCCTCAAGGCAGTATTATTGGACCTTTATATTTTCTAATATCTAAATGACATGCGTAGAGAAGTGGAATCAGAGATGAGGCGTTTCGCGGACGATGTTATTCTCTATAGAGTAATAAATGTTACAAGATTGCGATCAACTGCAAAATGACCTCGATAATGTTGTCAGATAGACGGCAGGTAATGGTATGGTGATAAACGGTGTTAAAAGTCAGGTGTGAGTTTTACAAATAGGAAAAGTTCTCTCAGTTTTAAATTACTGCGTTGATGGGGTGAAAGTTGCTTATGGGGATCACTGTACGTACCTAGGTATTAATATAAGGAAAGATCTTCACTGTGGTAATCACATAAATGGTATTGTAAATGAAGGGTACAGTTATCTACACATGGTTATGAGGGTGTTTAGGGGTCGTAGTAAGGATGTAAAGGAGAGGCCATACAATTCCCTGATAAGACTCCAAATAGAGTATGGTTTAAGTGTATGGCACCCTCACCAGAATTACTTGATTCAAGAACTGGAAAAAATCCAAAGAAAAGCAGCTGGATTTGTTCTGGGTGATTTCCGACAAAAGAGGAGCGTTACAAAAATGTTGCAAAGTTTGGGCTGGGAAGACTTGGGAGAAAGAAGACGAGCTGCTCGACTAAGTGGTATGTTCCGAGCTGTCAGTGGAGAAATGGCGTAATGTGGCATTAGTAGACGAATAAGTTTGAGTGGTGTCTTTAAAAGTAGGAAAGATCACAATATGAAGATAAAGTTGGAATTCAAGAGGACAAATTGGAGCAAATATTCGTTTATAGGGAAGGCGAGTTAGGGAGTGGAATAACTTATCAAGGGAGATGTTCAATAAATCTCCAATTTCTTTGAAATCATTCAAGAAAAGGCTAGAAAAATAACGGATAGGGAATCTGCCACCTGGGCGACTGCCCTAAATGCAGATAAGTAGTGACCGATTGATTTATGATCAAAGGTAGGGCCTCATCCTCACAGATGCTCAGGTCGCTTATGCGGCGTCAACTTGAAAGATCTGCACCAGTCCTCTTCGGAGGCCACACGCAATGATGATGATGATGATAATGATAATAATAATAATAGTAATAATATAATGCCCACCAGGCCTCTTTGGAGGCCACACGCAATAATAATAATAATAATAATAATAATAATAATAATAATAATAATAATAATGCCTCATATACCGTGGGCAGGCCTTTCCTGCCGCCATCGATGCTGCCTGCACGTCAATTTGGACACCCTCTTTCTTTTTTCCTTTTTTCTTACACGTTGCTTGACGTCGCATCGCCACAGATAGGTGTTACGGCGGCGATGGGATAGGAAAGGGCTAGGAACGGGAAGGAAGCGGCCGTGGTCTTAATTCGTCGCTGTTCGGGCAAGAGGTCATCTCACAATGCTCTTCCTATCCAATTTTTTCCTTAAGGCTGATCACTCCTCTCAGCCACATGTGGATATCAAGTCCAAACAAAGACAAAGTCACCTCGGTACAGGCCATGAAGGCCCTTGGAGGGGTTGGAGGTATAATCTTCCGCCATTGTTAACCGCGGCACGTGATGGGGTAGAGTAAATAGCTCTTCGCCCGGCCGCCTTTGCCCCCAGGAATTAACCTGGTACTTATTTTTGATGTAGGCTGAGTGAACCTCAGAGCCATATGCACCTCCGGGAGTGGAAATCTCGTTTCTTAAATTTTACGACTTTCTGACGGGGATTTGAACCCACGTCCTTCCGGGCGAAATGAGCACGTTTTTACCGCCTCGGCCAGGCAAAACAATTTTCGTTGTGTTCATTTTCCTATGCTTACGTGTAAATGAAAATGAACCTTACCGCACGGCACTCTAGGAATGTATGTTTGCATGACTTAATTACGCACTCTTACAGTACAATGTACGTAAAGCTGATCGCCTGAGTCACGGAGGCTACTTAGAAAGTTCTAATATTGTTCTTCATAAACCATGTCTCAGTGGTATGGATACCGCCTTGTATGAGTTTCGAATTTGTCATTCGTTCCTCTTCTCCTTCTACTGCTACTGCTACTACTACTAGTACTATTACTACTACCACTACTCTCACTCTACCACTGGATTCCGTGGTTCAAATTCCGGTTTTTCTCCAGCTGCTCTGGTTTTTCACTGTCATCTTTCAGTCCAGCAACCCTCTCCAATATCAGATCATTTCATTTCATCTGTCAGTCATTAACCATTGCACCAGAGAAGTGAGACAGGCTTCGGCAGCCGGCACAGTTCTATAATCGCCGCCAAGGGGCTTCATTCATACCATTCCTAATCCAGTTGAAACTGAAAACCGGCTACGGATTTCCATATTGAAATCTTCTACAGGACTGCCAAGCAACACGTAGATGGGTATGAAGTATCAAGCTTGGAATTTCGAAGAGAAGTTGGAAAACCGACAGCGAACAAGCATGAACATTGTGAGATCTTGACCAGATACTTGGAGAAACTGCTAAATTGGGAAGAGCCCCAGGAGAAACGGCCTAGGAAAAATACGAAACTTAGGAACATAGATTCAGTTCCACCAGGCGAAACAGAAATTCGTAAAATAATTGCTGAACTGAAGATTAACAAAAGCCACAGGTGAAGACTCGATCACAGAAGAGATGATGAAATGTGCTGGAGAAATCACAAGTACAACTTTATGGCAAGTAATGGAAAATATCTGGGAATCTGAAATGATCCCTGATGATTGGAAAAATGCTCTGATTCATATTTTACATGAGAAAGTTGATATAATGGATTCTAATGACTATCATGGCATTCCCATTGTCCCCGCAACGTATTAGGCACTATCGAAAACACTGCAGACTAGGCTAGTGGAACAAATACACCTTCAGCTTGGAGATTATCAAGTGTGCTTCAGCAAAGGAAGCAGATCTGGAACTTGAAGAGAGCACTGGAAAAGTACATCTCCAAACAGGTGTATCGGAAACCTTGACCATGAATAGACAGGGACAAATCAGTCAAAAACTAAGTTAGGGATCCCAGGATATGAACGAAAATCTCAGGCAACAAATGGATCCATGGGCAGATACGATTGAGATCTAATGAAAAGGTGTACAGAAAGAGAGAACCAATCACAGCATCGATTGCCCGACTCGTTGACTAAAAGGTCAGCGTACTGGCCTTCGGTTCAGAGGGTCCTAGGTTCGATTTCCGGCTGGGTGGGGGATTTTAACGTTCATTGGTTAATTGTCGCGGAGGCTGGGTGTTCGTGCTCTTCCCAACATCCCTGCAACTCTCACATCACACATGACACTATCCACCACCACAATAACACGCATTTTCCTACACATGGCAGATGCAGCCCACCCTCTTCGGAGGGTCTGCCTGACAAGGGCTGCACTCGGCTAGAAATTGCCACACGAAATTATTATCATACAGTATCGAATAAGAAAAAAAAACTGCTATTCTACGGACACAATTTTAGATACGTCAGATGACCGAATAACATAAAGAATATGGAATTTCATCAAACCAAGATCAACAAAGCCGATGTGGATCCAAGAATTTGAAAAGGATATGAGACAGGTGGGTATTCAAGAACGTAACATTAATGAGAAGTACCAAGGCTTTAAGATGGAATCAAAACCTAAAATATAGAGAGGACGTGCCCGAAGAGCGCAAGAAGGCGCTGGCTGATGGGCTCAGATTCATATATTTAAAAAAAAATAGTTTTATTTTGAAACGGTATACTTTACCAACTGTGCCGAATTTGAACGTACAACCGTTAGTATAGAAATAGAATGCATCGAACTAGCTACGCGATGAAGGATATTAATAACAATAACATAAAAAAGAAGTAATACCAGAATTGTTTTTGAAAACGAATTCCTTAATGTGCAATTTAATAGGTATACTGACTCGAATTCTTCGCATTTGTCCACACTTAAATGCTGGGGCTGTACCTTAATTAAGACTACGGCCTGTTCTTTCCTACTCCAAGCCCTTTCCTTTCTCATCGTCACCATAAGCTTTTCAAGGGCTGCACTCGGCTAGAAATTGCCACACGAAATTATTATTATTATACAGTATCGATTAAGAAGAAAAAACTGCTATTCTACGGACACAATTTTAGATACGTCAGATGACCGAATAACATAAAGAATATGGAATTTCATCAAACCAAGATCAACAAAGCCGATGTGTCGGTGCGACGTAAAGCTACTTGTAAAAATGACTTAAATACTCACCGACTATGCCGATAGTGGAACCCCTTAATTATAGAAGCCAACTACAATACTCAACGTATTATTATTATTATTATTATTATTATTATTATTATTATTATTATTATTATTATTATTATTATTATTATTATTATTATTATTTCCCTCTGTGGATCGGTGGTGGAGTGTTGGGATCTGAATCTCAAAATCGCAGGTTCAAACCCAGCCGAGATAGTTGGATATTTGAAAGGTGGTAAAACATTTTGTTGGACTCTCAAAGTCGTACGATGTCGGCATGTAGGAGATCTCTCTTGGCACATTTGGTATTCCCCTCAAAATTAATTAAAACTCAGCCATAAATCTGGTTTACTCAGCAATCCTGTAGATTAGTATGGAAAGTAAAAATTGCCGCGTAGGCAGCGTAGGTGTCATCAAATTTAAATACATGCGCTTTGTTGCTGAGGCCATATTATTATTATTATTATTATTATTATTATTATTATTATCATTATTATTATTATTATTATTATTATTAGGGATATTGTTGAAATGTCATGCTTTTCTCCTTCGCATCAGTACGTTGCTCAGCAGTATAGAAATTCATTCTGCGATATAGGGAAAGATAATAACGCGTTTTTATTTCGCATTTTTTGCTTATTTGGGATAATCTGTCATTATTTTACCTGCCAAGAAGGTTTTAGGTCATTATATAATATTTTTAAGAATTCTTAAATTATTTTAATTGTTTATTTACACATTAATCCCTTATTGTCAGACTGATAAAATCCACATGTGGCAATATAAAAATAAACACCTTTCTTACATATCGATGGCTTTCTTTTAAAACATCGTATGTCCAAATGCTCTGCCTACCCATTATATTCCTTAATACTGGTCACACCTCCCAGCCACATATTTATGTGCAGTCCGTCAGAATAATTTTCGTTATATTTATTTTCCTATGCTAATGTGTAAAGGAAATAGATCCTTACCATTCCGTATTGTAGGGATGTTCTTTGCATGGCGAAATACTCCTGCAGTATAATGTATTTAAGGTTCATTTTCCTATACACATTAGCATAGGAAAATTAACACAACGAAAATCATTCTTATGGACTGCATATAAATATGTGGTTGGGAGGCGTGACCAGTCTTAAGAAATATAATGAGTAGGTAAAGCACTGGGACATAAGAGGTTTTAAGAGAAAGCCATCGATATAGTTAAATTTGCCAAACGTCCTCCATGGCCAAGCAAACTGATTAGCTGTTGTTGGTGTGTAAGGAAGTATAAGACAAGTATTTATAACTGTTGTGTATCCGAGATATGCGCAGAAACACAATACAGAACTCTGATAATTAGGAGAGAGTACTCCCTAACGTGTCTCAAGCAACAACCTTCGCAACCACCCCTTCAGCCAATCATACATCCCTGCTTACCTCAAGGCCAAGAACAAATGAAAAAGAGGAGAGATTAGAAAGAACAGTTAACTTTTCGCTTCAGTACAGAATTATCCTCCGAAGTATTTTGTGCAAGAAAAATACCAAAAGTGAAACCACCACAAAGTGTATTTTTAAATTTGGGAAATACGTGCTTACTAGAAATGGAGGTGTTTTATTTTGTAAATTGTGTAGAATTAAAGGGAGTGCGGAAAGGAAGCAGCACATTGAACTAGAAAATCATCTGCTATTTGTAACGAGTGAGAACAAGAAGAGGGCATCCAGCAAACAGTTATGTCCATATTATATAGACATGCAAGTGGACAACAGCCACCCCCTCCAATACTAAGCAGTTAGACAGGGCAGTGTCCTTCTTTGCTGCAATTGTAAGGAACAGAAACCCCAAGCTCAGAAATCTGTCTACGCAGCAGGTATTAATGGCAATTAATATGTCACCGCTGCACATCAGGCGACAGGTAGCTGACCTGAGTTTCCTCCACGGGATCTTAAATGGGCATTACCGCTCGGAACAACTTGTCTCACTCTTCTCTCTCCGTGTTCCTTCCCGCTCCTCCAGAACCAAAGACCTTCTCCACATTCCCCACACTCAGCACTCAATACTTCAACGATCTTTCCTAATCCGCCTCCCAACACTCTTTAACAATATTAACAATATTAACAGGAGACAAGAACTTGATACATCATCAAATAAAAGTGTATTCGAGAGGTGTGTAAATAGCCTCTTAAAGATAAGTTGATATGAAGGGATTATACCGCCATCTTGACCCACGACGACTTGGCTATGAATATGGACATTCTTATGGTTTTCGATTTGAGCAGTTGTTATTAGTAGGCTGTGTACCTGATCTTATTATATTTTGTTATGCTTGTTATTATGAAAGTTTACGTTTGTTAAATATTCTGTTGACAGTGCAAGTGGAATTTGCTCAGTGTAGCTGTATCTTGTGCTTCGTGAATAAATAAATAAATAAATAAATAAATAAATAAATAAATAAATAAATAAATAAATAAATAAATAAGTAAATAAATAAAATAAATAATTTCTGTAAAAAGAAAAAGAAAAAGAGCTGTGCGGTGAATAGAACAAGGATATATTACTTTTAAAGCCACTGTTACATAGCCACCAGAATTCAGTTTGGTCAAATGTTTTAAAGTTATTTTGACTTATTTTATAGTATGTTTCCATACATTCTTCTTCTTCTTTTTAATCCGTTTACTCTCCAGGGTTGGTTTTCCCTCGGACTCTGTGAGGGATCCCACCTCTACCGTCTCAAGGTCAGTGTCCTGGAGCGTGAGACATAGGGTCTGGGATACAACTGGGATGGGGAACAGTACCTCGCCCGGGCAGCCTCACCTGCTATGCTGAACAGGGGCTTTGTTGAGGATGGGAAGATTGGAAGGGATAGATAAGGAAGAGGGAAGGAAGTGGCCGTGACCTTAAGTTACGTACCATCCCGGCATTCACATGTAGTAGGAGAAGTGGGAAACCACAGGAAACCACTTCGAGGATGGCTGAGGAGTTGATCGAACCTTCCTCTACTCAGCTGACCTCCCGAAGCTGAGCTGAGTGTACATCTTTCCAACCCTCGTACCACTTTTCAAATTTCGTGGCAGAGCCGGGAATTGAACCTGGGCCTCCGGGGGTGGCAGCTAATCACACTAACCAGTACACAACAAAGGCGGAGTCTGCATAGTTTTAAGGACATTTTATTGATCATTTTCAGTGATCTTTTAGGTCAACAACATCCGCCCCCTAATTATTATTATGATTATTATTATTATACCATATATAAGTTTTCTATCACGCTACAGAGCGGTTCGCTGTCTATTTATTCTTATAAACCACAATCGAAAACGCCAGCTGCACTTTAGTCGAATTAAGTCTACTTTGGAGATAAAGTGCGTAACGCAGGCTGTCAGTGAGAGACGCAGCACATATTTCAGTGTGTGTTGTTCGCCTGTCGCGGCTCAAGTGGAGTGGAGTCGAGCACTTCCTTACTTCACCTCCGAGCCGCCGCACCGCGCCCTACAAACTTCTTACAAGACATTTTTCTGCAGCCTTGTGCGCCATCTATCGGCAAGAAAACGGAGTTATTAACAGACGCTAAGGAAAAGAATTGCCGACGCCGAGCGCCTTCGCCTTGAGCGTAGCGAGACGTCGAGTTACTTTAAGAAAGTTGTAAGAAAGTGGCGAGAGGGTGGGGTAGTGATGGTAGATGACGCCATTGTGACACTCGAGACTGTGAGACTTTTCCCCACCAGGAGCGCGGCCTTTTGAGTACGTCCTGACCCCACATGAAAGAGAATGTTACTTGCTGCGACTTTACTTCACCATTATCGAGCGCTAGTATCATAGCAACTGTTTCCGTTTGAAACATGATGTCTAATAATGCACGGGGAGAATGTCTAACCCCATTATGTATCTTACCTCACATGGAAACGTTTCTAATTAAAATAAAATATTTATGCAAGAATTGCAACTACCCTCAATGCTGCGATCGGCTACTTGTGGTCCTTCTGTTCTCGCATATTGTGGATTCGATGATGGCTAAGATTGGTGGCATTTTGATGGTGTTTAAATGCCGCTAACGTGTACATCGCTACTGACATTCTAAGAGATTTCCTGTGGGATAAAATACGAATATATTTGGTGACCTTAAAATGTACAGCAATTAAATGAACGTTAATAATAATAATAATAATAATAATAATAATAATAATAATAATAATAATAATAATAATAATAATAAGACGACACAACAGCGATCTGTACCAGCATATGGAGAGGATAACGGACACGATTCGGAAAAGGAGGATTAATTTTTATGGCCATATAGCACGCATGAGCACACAGAGACAAACCAATAGGATCTTTTCCTACTTTCTTAACAAGAAAACCAAGGGACCCTGGTTTATCGAAGTTGAAAAAGACCTTCAAGAAATAGGAATCACACTCGAAGACATCCAGAAACGTGCTCCTCTCCAGAAAAAGCTCCAGGGATACAAGAGGTTCCAAGAAAGGCCAAAGTTGAAAACAGGCAAGAAGTGGACTGATGAAAGGAAGGAGGCTCACAGAACGAGAATGCGTGAGTACTGGGGAAGAATTAAAGCTCAAGGATGCAAACGGTTGAAATAATGTGGTCCACAGCAGGCCGAAACGAAGAAAGAATAATAATAATAATAATAATAATAATAATAATAATAATAATAATAATAATAATAATAATAATACCGAGCTCGATAGCTTCAGTCGCTTAAGTGCGGCCAGTATCCAGTAATCGGGAGATAGTGGGTTCGAACCCCACTGTCGGCAGCCCTGAAGATTGTTTTCCGAGGTTTCCCATTTTCACACCAGGCAAATGCTGGGACTGTACCTTAATTAAGGCAGCGGCCGCTTCTTTCCCATTCCTAGGCCTTCCCTGTCACATCGTCGCCATAAGACCTATCTGTGTCGTTGCGACGTAAAGCAAATAGCAAATAGCAAATAATAATAGTAATAATAATATGACTTGTTTTCACGACCGAGAGAGCTTTTCATGTTGTTAGGGGCGCGGAGCTGTGAGTTTGCATTCGGAAGATAGTGTGTTCAAACCCCACTGTCGGCAGCCCTGAAGATGATTTTCTGTGGTTTCCCTCTTTAATACCAGTCAAATGCCAAGACTGTACCTTAATTAAGGCCAAGGTTGCTTCCTTCCTACTCCTAACCCTTTCCGATCCCAACGTCGCCAGAAGGCCTATCTATATCCGTGCAACGCAAAGCAAATTGTAAAAAAATGAAGAAGAAAATGGCGGTATTCTGTACGGTCCGCGGGGTGTTGAGGCCTTCGTAGACTTAATAATAATAATGTTATTTGTTGTACGTCCCACTAACTACTTCTTAAGGTCTTCGGAGACGCCACATCGTAGACTTACTTATTAAATTGTTTTCTCTGTTATCAGCTAACCTCCAATTGAAGGTGCGAGTCAACACAGCACCATCTTGTAACAGAGTAACTTATGTGTGTGAAGTCACATATTTAGCACAAATTTTGCCTTATTTTGAAGCACTATTGCATGAAAAATACATTTCCGGTTTTCAATTTTTTTTTGTTTCAACAGGTAGCTTACTCTCTTAACTGTCAACGAGACATTAAAGATAATCGTAAGTTGAATACTCTTGGCAATGTACTCGTTCTACCTAGACACTAAAAATGTTTTAAAATGTTTCTTTCCATGTACCCGTTGTCGAGGAACGTAAATCTACTTGTTCAGTTTTCAGAGGCAGCAAGGTACCGGAAATGTGTTCTGTGGATTTCACTTCATCATAAGTAAATCAATTGAAGCCTCTGTGGCTTAGACGGCAGCGCTCCGTTCTCTCGCCGCTGGGTTCCATCGTAAAAATGTTTGTCACTGCATGTGAGATTTGTGCTGGACAAAGCGGAGGAGGAACAGGTTTTTATTTCCGGGTACTCCGATTTTCTCTGTCATCTTTCATTCCAACAACACTCCCCAATCTGTCAAATCATTGCCTCAGACGAGTGAGACAGCCTTCGGGAGCCGGCACAATTCCTATCCCCGCCGCTAGATGGGGCTTCATTCATTCAATTCCTAGCCCGATCGAATGACTTTAAACAGGCTGTGGATTTTTTACAGGCAAAGAAACTAACAGGAGACTGGCGTATTAGAGCACATTCAAAAACCATCGTAATGAATCGAGATCAAACCCCCACATCTTGGGCTCAGCCAGTCAATAATACTTTCGAATGATGAAAGTTAGCTGACCTCATGGCATGGTCGGCTGGGGAGGGGGGGGGGAGAGAAAGAGGGTTCGATATTGGTGTAGATCAATGTCATTCTGGAGTGTGTAAATGAGACAACTGTATTTCATTGGCTTTCGTCACGTTAAAAAAAATTCCATGGACCAAAATTCTGTCACCTTGGCGTCTTCTAAAATCTAATTAACGACGATAGTATTATTATTATTATTATTATTATTATTATTATTATTATTATTATTATTATTATTATTATTATTCCTGCTTGCTCGCTTGCTTAATCTGTTTACTCCCCAGGGTTGTTTTTTCTCTCGGACTCAGCGAGGGATCTCACCTCTACCGCCTCAACGGCAGTGTCTTGGAGCGTGAGACATTGAGTTGAAGGATACAACTGGAGAGGATAACCAGTACTCGCCAATGCGGCATCACCTGCTATGCTGAACAGGGGCCTTGTGTGGGGTGGGGGGAGATTGGATGGGACAAGCAAGGAAGAGGGAAGGAAGCGGCCGTGGCCTTAAGTTAGGTACCAGCCCGGCATTTGTCGGGAGGAGAAGTGGGAAACCACGGAAAACCACTTCCAGGATGGCTGAGACTGAAATCGAACCCATCTTTACTCATTTGACCTCCCAAGGCTGAGTGGACCCATTTCCATTTCCATTATTATTATTATTATTATTATTATTATTATTATTATTATTATTAATTTAAAATGTAGTATTGGGTAGGATTCAAGTAAATTATGAAATAACTGGAAACAATTACAAGGGCAACACTGTACTCTATTTAGAATTATTACCACATGTACGTGAATATTTCCTTCCAGTTGTTAGCCGAATCATTCTCTCTTTATAGACTGGTTGTCTTTTTGACATAAATATTATGTCTTATGGCTGGGGGTCATCTGAAAAGTTGCGTTAATGTATTTAGCGTGACGGAAGTGTAATCATAGCAACCGTGCAAGCTGAGATTTTACTTACTTATTATCATGTGGCTTTTAGTGCCGGGAGTGTCCGAGGACATGTTCGGCTTGCCTGGTGCAGGTTTTTCTATTAGCGCTCATGGGCGATCTGCGCCTCTGGATGTGAGATGATGATAATAACGAAACATTGAGAGGTTGAAACGCGGTGTCGGCACATAGCCTACTCCTGTGGAATAACACTGAGGGGGTCTGCTCAAGACTTAACGTCTCCATCCGACGGACGAAACACCATCGACAACGCCATATGCCCTCACTCCATACGAACACCTCGGAGAGGTCTGGAATTGAATTCAGGCTTTCGGCACGTAATCTAGTGATTAGAAACTGTATTGTGCAGCTGTTCGAGAGATAGTGGGTTCGAACCGCACTGTCGGCAGCCCTGAAAATTGCTTCCCGTGGTTTCCCATTTTCACAACAGGCAAATACTGAGGCTATGCCTTAGCTGTACCTGTAATTAAGGCCACGGCCGCTTCCTTCCACTCTTAGCCCTTTCCTATTGCATCGTCGCCATGAGAACTATCTATGTCGGTGCGACGTAAAACCAATTGTAAGAAAGAAATTGTATAACATCACCTCTCCTACCCTGTTGGCCGAGATTGTGATGGTGAACTGGTTAACCACTGTGTCAGACCATATAGACTTGACGCCTAAACGCTCATGACTACGAGGCAGGCTCAGGCTCTGATGTAAGATGTGGGTGGATGGCCAGACAATGTTACCTACCAACCGTACAGACTAAGTCTTACGGCTGGCGGTCAACTGAAATTAGCAGCTGTTGATGGATGGCCGCAACAGAGAGACATATTTTCTTTTTCTTTTTCTTCTTCTTCTTCTCCTTATTTATATGTGTACATTCCAGACTTGGTTTTTCCCTCGGACTCAGCGACGGATCCCACCTCTACCGTCTCAATGGCAGTGTCCTGGAGCTTTAGACTCTGGGTCGGGGCTATAAATGGGGAGGATGACCAGTACCTCGCCCAGGCAGCCTCACCTGCTATGCTGAACAGGAGCCTTGTGGGGGATGGGAAGATTGGAAGGGATAGAGAAGGAAGAGGGAAGGAAGCGGCCGTGTCCTTAAGTTAGGTACCATTCCGGCATTTGCCTGGAGGAGAAGTGGGAAACCACGGAAAACCACTTCCAGGATGGTTGAGGCGAGAATTGAACCCACCTCTACTCAGTTGACCTCCAGAGGCTCAGTGGACCCTGTTACAGCCCTCATACCACGTTCCAATTTCGTGGCAGAGCCGGGAATCGAACCCGGAGCTCTGGAGGGTGGCAGAAAATCACACTAACCATTCTATTCAATTTTATTTTCGCGAAGCGAAAAGTAGTCTCTTTCTTTATTAGGAATGTAGAAAAAGGATTAGCTTTACTGTAAAATGAAAAGGCGTATAGCTTTTAGTGCCGGGAGTGTCCGAGGACATGTTCGGCTAGCCAGGTGCATGTCTTTCGACTTGACACCCGTAGGCAACCTGCGTGTCTTGATGAGGACGAAATTATGATGAAGACAACACATACACCCAGCCCCCGTGCCAGCGAAATTAACCAATGATGGATAAAATTCCCCACCGTGCAGGGAATCAAACCCGGAACCCCTGTGACCAAATGCCAGCACGCTAACCGTTTAGCCATGGAGCCGGACATTACCTTTACTAATAACATCTTTAAGAGGGGTATTAAATATCTATCTTGATAATGATATTTAACATATTTACGTCCCAGTTTCTTTGGAACTGGCCATGGTAAAAAACGAACTTTGTATATGATATATCTAATACATTTACTGATCTATTGTTCGTCTCCGTAGTGTAACGGTTATTGTTGTTAGCTGCCATCCTCGGGGGCCCGGGTTTGATTCCCGGTAGTGCCAAAAATTTAAGAATGGAAGGATGGTTGGTATGTGGTTCAAATGGTACATGGACTCACCTCCATTGGGGGTGGGCCTGAAAAATGGCTGCACCACCTCTGGATGAGGACGCGAGTTTACTTACTTTACTGATCTACTTTCTTGATTCAATCTTTGTTAGAAATTAAGATATGGATTTTTAAGTCAAGTTCTAAAATTTATAAATGTACGTATATTTGAAAATTATATACACTGACTGACAGAGCAAATGCAACACCAAGAAGGAGTGGTCAGAACTTTATGCCAATTGCAGGGTAGACTGACGTCACTGAGGTATGCTCATGATGTGAAATGCGCCGCTGTGCTGCGCACGTAGCGAACGATAAATGGGACACGGCGTTGGCGAATGGCCCACTTCGTACCGTGATTTCTCAGCCGAGAGTCATTGTAGAACGTGTTGTCGTGTGCCACAGGACACGTGTATAGCTAAGAATGCCAGGCCGCCGTCAACGGAGGCATTTCCAGCAGACAGACGACTTTACGAGGGGTATGGTGATCGGGCTGAGAAGGGCAGGTTGGTCGCTTCGTCAAATCGCAGCCGATACCCATAGGGATGTGTCCACGGTGCAGCGCCTGTGGCGAAGATAGTTGGCGCAGGGACATGTGGCATGTGCGAGGGGTCCAGGCGCAGCCCGAGTGACGTCAGCACGCGAGGATCGGCGCATCCGCCGCCAAGCGGTGGCAGCCCCGCACGCCACGTCAACCGCCATTCTTCAGCATGTGTAAGACACCCTGGCTGTTCCAATATCGACCAGAACAATTTCCCGTCGATTGGTTGAAGGAGGCCTGCACTCCCGGCGTCCGCTCAGAAGACTACCATTGACTCCACAGCATAGACGTGCACGCCTGGCATGGTGCCGGGCTAGAGCGACTTGGATGAGGGAATGGCGGAACGTCGTGTTCTCCGATGAGTCACGCTTCTGTTCTGTCAGTGATAGTCACCGCAGACGAGTGTGGCGTCGGCGTGGAGAAAGGTCAAATCCGGCAGTAACTGTGGAGCGCCCTACCGCTAGACAACGCGGCATCATGGTTTGGGGCGCTAGTGCGTATGATTCCACGTCACCTCTAGTGCGTATTCAAGGCACGTTAAATGCCCACCGCTACGTGCAGCATGTGCTGCGGCCGGTGGCACTCCCGTACCTTCAGGAGCTGCCCAATGCTCTGTTTCAGCAGGATAATGCCCGCCCACACACTGCTCGCATCTCCCAACAGGCTCTACGAGGTGTACAGATGCTTCCGTGGCCAGCGTACTCTCCGGATCTCTCACCAATCGAATACGTGTGGGATCTCATTGGACGCCGTTTGCAAACTCTGCCCCAGCCTCGTACGGACGACCAACTGTGGCAAATGGTTGACAGAGAATGGAGAACCATCCCTCAGGACACCATCCGCACTCTTATTGACTCTGTACCTCGACGTGTTTCTGCGTGCATCGCCGTTCGCGGTGGTCCTACATCCTACTGAGTCGATGCCGTGCGCATTGTGTAACCTGCATATCGGTTTGAAATAAACATCAATTATTCGTCCGTGCCGTCTCTGTTTTTCCCCAACTTTCATCCCTTTCGAACCACTCCTTCTTGGTGTTGCATTTGCTCTGTCAGTCAGTGTATGATTAAACTATTTGTGGTATTTCTAGCATTGTAGATCCATATAGAATTAAAATGCTGTTAATGAGAGGTAGACATTTCCAGAGCTCTACCTTGAGTAGTTTGTGAGAAAATGGGGGGAAAAGTCGAAAAGAGGGTAGTTTCTCAGAAATTACACTTGAAAGTGCAATGACCCTTACAAGACATGGGTGCCATCATGCTTCGTACCATATAAACCCAAGATATGAAGTAATATCATAGAAAGAAATTTATCCAACTTATGCAGCAGGATGTTCACTACAAATGAACATAAATTACCGCCTTCTAGAACAAATAGTTCTGGAGATATCTTGTCCTAACTGAACAAGTGCTCACGAAATCTGGAGGAATGGCTTGTGCTGTAACATATCCTTTTTAAAATTTATGGATGCTAGCAGTCATCGAAACTCAATGACACGTACATTAAATTAAAGAGGAATATCCAAATAATAATTTTCCATAAACATCTAAATTGATATACCGGGCGAGTTGGCCGTGCGGTTAGGAGTGCGCAGCTGTGAGCTCGCATCCTAGAGATAGTGGATTCGAACCCCACTGTCGGCAGCCCTGAAAAATGGTTTTCTGTGGTTTCCCATTTTCACATCAGGCCTTAATTAAGGCCACGGCTGCTTCCTTCCCATTCCTAGGCCTTTCCTGTCCCATCGTCGCCATAAGACCTATCTGTGTCGGTGCGACGTTAAACAAATAGCAAAAAAGAAAAATCGATATTTTTAACCAATACTACCTTATGCTCCCCGTAATCTCGTCTAATGTTACGCAGGATGAACTGTTTGTTAGTCGATGTCTGACTTTCTCTTCTTACTGCATTCGCAGTTTAATAAACATGAGTGGTAGCCTAATATAGCCTAAAGATCGTAGCTCCATCCATTCCTCTCCTCCGTCTCTCTATTCGACGTTTCTTCATAAATTCTACCTCTTCCCGTGAACGTCAGTACATTAGGTTTGAGAGGCATAAAGAGTGTATAATAATCCAACTCCTTCCGTCACTCCGACGTGACATTGGGCATCGTAGTGTGATGTGCGGGGAAAGCAACGGGGAACTCTATCACACCAAATAGGTGCTCTTCTGTCATGCTCATATTACTTGTAAGGAATCTTTTTAGTAAATTTTACTTGTCATCGTTACTTTTTTCACAATATAATTTTTTCTCGTATTTTTTTTCTTTCTGTGTTTCTTAATCTGTTTATCCTACAGGGTTGGATTTTCCCTCAGACTCAGCGAGGGATCCCACCTCTACCGCCTCAAGAGTAGTATCCTGGAGCGCGAGACTTCGAGGAAAGGGATGAAACTGGGCAGGAAGACTAGTACCTCGCGCAGGTGGCCTCACCTGCTATGCTGAACAGGGGCCTTGGAATGGGGTGGGGGCGGAGATAGGAAGGGATAGACAAGGAAAAGGGAAGAAAGCGGCAGTGCCCTTAAGTAAGGTACCATCCCGGCATTTGCCTGGAAGGGAAGTGGGGAAACGACGGAAAACTACTTTGAGAATGGCTGAGGTGGGAATCGACCCCTCCCCATCTACTCAGTCGACCTCCCGAGGCTGAGTGGACCCCGTTCCAGCCCTCATACCACTTTTCGAATGTTGTGGCAGAGCCGGAAATCGAACCGGAGCCTCTGTGGGTGCTATACCACTATACCACAGAGGCGTCATCGTAATTTATCTATGTCTATACTAATATTATAAAGAGGAAAAATTTGTATATTGTTTGTAACGGATAGACTCAAAATGTACTGAACCGATTTAAAAATTACTTCACGTATAGAAAGCTACATTGCCAGTGAGTAACATGGGCTGTGTTTTATTTTCAAAACAATTCACGGGGTGCGGGGGGGGCGAGCGTTGATGGGGGGGGGGAGATATAAAAATATGAAAATAATTGGCTAATGTAGGCGAAATAGATTTTGTCGTACAAAGACAAGACATAGCTCATTTTAAGCCCCTTGACGCAAAGAACAAAACTCGGTAGGCCCTACTGGCCCTAAAACCATGTTTTAAGGCCCCAAAACCCACCGTTATGGAGATATTGGTACCACACTACCCCTGCTCTAGGAATCGGATGTAGAAATGAACTGCCGTAACCACGGCAACGTCAGCTCCAGTATTTTTACAGCAGCGTGATTATCTACAAAAACCTAGAGGTTACAGACATGAAAATTGGTGTTTGGAATCTCGTTTAAAAATAAAACAACACACATTTTTGTTTTTCAGAAAATCCACTTAAGTGGTTAGTGGGGGATTAAAAAAAGTGAGGAAGGAGCTGAATTCTTTATATGAGGATACATATATCTCAGAAACTGAAGACGTTACAAACGTTAAAACCGGTACTTGGAATCTCCTTTAAAAATAAATGAATACACTTTTTTTTGTGTGTGGAAAATCCACTTAAGAGGGTAAAATAATAATAAAAAAGACGGATGAAAGTTTAAAATGAGTATCTTCTTCTTCAACCGTTTTTCGCACACCTTTGGGGTCGTGGGTGCAAACTGTGGCACACATATGTGGATTTGACCATGTTTTATGGTTGGATGCCCTTCCTAACGCCAACTCCGTGTGTAGGAATGTACTTACTATTTCGTGTTCCTGTTGTGGTTGGTAAAGTGGTGTGTTGAATGAATATGAAGACGAAAGTGTTGGGACAAACACACACAACCTGTCCCCGAGCCAGATGAATTAATCACACGCGATTGAAATCCCAGTCCGGAATCGAAGCCGCAACCCTGTGAACCGAAGGCCTCAACGCTGACCACTCAGACAAGGAGTGGGGAAGTTTTTAAAATGAGTATACTATATCTACAGTATATCTTATAAACTTCTCATGTTACAGACGTGAAAATTCGTATTTGTAACCAATTTAAAAATAAACTGTTTGTTTTCGGAAAATCAACTTAAGCTGGAGATCGAAAATAAATGAAGAAGGAATTGAATTCTCTTTATGAGGATACTTATATCTCAAAAAGTAAGATGTTACAGACGTGAAAATCGGTATTTGGAATTTCCTTTAGAAATAAAGAAACCCTTTTTTTTCGACTTAAAAGAGGACTGTTTCTCACATGTAGAGTTCCATGTCGCATGTTCTACATTTAGGTCTGCCAGTAGCCTGGTCATCTTAGACCCAAAAGCCAATGCGACAAACGTGGTTTACAAAGAGGCTCTGGGGTAAATGAAATGCAGTTTTCCGGTGAGGTTTTTATACTTAAGGGATTTTCAGATAATGTCTGAGTGCAGTACTGAGGAACAGTTCATTTTTATCAACTTACCAAATCCTCGCGAGCGAAGCCGTGGGTAACATCTAGTTCTTGAAATAAAATTGCTATCGTTACATTCTAGTACTCGTTAGGCCTACATATGAGAAATCGATGTACACGTGTATCCGTGATGATGTTACAAATTTTCAGGGATGATGGAAGACGGCAAATGGAAAAATTTGAGATAAGGAACCATATTCTGAAAACGATAGTCAAAAGTTATGCAAAATTCTACTAACATAAGTCCGTTTACCTGCACAAGTTTCACAAGCTGCCCCATTTAAACAAATGTTCGAAATGGCGTCCGCGTGCTTCAATGCAAGTATGGCATCATCGCACAAAGTTCTGTCGTACCCGTTCGAATATCTGCCGTATCTTTTGAAAAACGTCACAGGCGAGACTTCTTGCCAAGAGATCCTCTTCAGTCTCGACAGGTGTCTTATACACAAGGCTTCTCACCTGGCCCCACAAGAAGAAATCAAGTGGGGTGAGATCAGGTGAACGAGCAGACGTCTGTTAAGAACGAACGGACGTATTTTGACTAGAACATTTTCGGACTCCAGTTTCTTATCTCAAATTGATCCATTTGCCGTCCTTCATCATCCCTACAACCTGCACATAGCATGGAAGAAGAAACAGCAAACACAAAAGTGATGATGAATGCAACTTCTCAGTTTTACTACAGCAGAACCAGTAGCTTCACCTGTTACATTTTCGATAAACAGGGTCACAAACTCTCTGCTTAAAGTAATTCCGGTACGTAAAGCACATTTGTTCTACTGACCTAGTAGGGCTACTATTAGACTTCAAAGCACAAATGTAGGATTTCACTGAAGTAGTTAAAGCAAAGTGGAAGGGAACAATAAGCACATCTCACTAAACCCACTTTTTTTTCATTCAATATCACTTTCGCATTCAAGCAGCCCAATATCAAAAGCCGCACTAATTACATTTGAAACGATGATATGAGTATATGAATGTCATAACGTGCATTTTGCGAAGCATATTGAAACGTAGGCGCTACAGACAATTGATTCTATATCACAGAGTACATTCAAATGATAAAATACCGATCATGAATCTTTACTTGTGGTTTTTCACAAAATCAACGATCCTTTTCATATAAAGCCGAAAGAAGTTCACATCGTCCTAATACACTTCTCTGCATGTAAACTACCAACTACGAAGGAAACATGCCATTGTAAATATGCCCCTCCACATAGGGATGGTGTCAGGAAGGACTTCTTCTTTCAAACGGCTAAGCCTTGTTTTCGCAGCCATACTTTCTTTTTCTCAGCAGTCCTGTTCATCTCAAAGTAGGAAGAATACCTCATCTCACTGGCCATACTTTTTAAAACCCTTTAAGGCTCACATTATTTTATGTTTAGGTTGAATACATGAACAGTGGCTAATTATTTAGACACTTCAATAAAGTTGAATATGCTTCACAGAAGCCATTGATATTGAGCCTTATTGAATTTGGTGGTGTCTGCAGACGTTCAGTGGCTTAATATTTGGCCACTTTCTGTTCTGTGTGTCATTTCCTGTGCACTGTGCTGCCATTTGGGACGAAATTGGCTAAATATTGAGACACTGAGTTCTTGCATACCAAGCAGTATCACATGTTGTGTATATTCTTAGTTTGTTGCTACCGGGCGAGTTGGCCGTGCGCGTAGAGGCGCGCGGCTGTGAGCTTGCATCCGGGAGATAGTAGGTTCGAATCCCACTATCGGCAGCCCTGAAAATGGTTTTCCGTGGTTTCCCATTTTCACACCAGGCAAATGCTGGGGCTGTACCTTAATTAAGGCCACGGCCGCTTCCTTCCAACTCCTAGGCCTTTCCTATCCCATCGTCGCCATAAGGCCTATCTGTGTCGGTGCGACGTAAAGCCCCTAGCAAAAAAAAAAAAAAGTTTGTTGCTATATATTGAGTGTTTCTGGAGTGATTGCTATATTATATTCTGATATTCATTATTTCACGTAAGTATAATGATTTTTAACTATTGTCAATAATCCATGTGAAGCTAACAGCTAACAGAGCACATATTGTCAATAGGAATGAACAGTGGCTAAATATTTAGCCACCAGGATCTGAAGTTCGTTTGAAAGGGTTTTATGAAAAAAACAATATCAAATCCAATTAGCAGTTACCCCTGCTACAAATAATGTTCTTCTAATAAAAATTAAAAGTTGATCACTCAAGGAAAATTAAGGTGGCTAAATATTTAGCCACTGACCTATAAAAGGTTAAAACAAGATGTTCTTAGTCGTCCCCCCTTTCCTAAGATTTTTCCTTGAAAAATGTTTTGGAAAATAGCATCATGCCTGAGTAACTGAATACCGTATTTACTAGTGTATAGGCCGCCACTACGCCTTTACCGACTACGTTACGGTTCCGTACGGCATACTGTACAGCTTTTAGCATATGTTATGTTTAATGCGGTCACAATATCAATTCAGTGTTTCGCCGGCGTGTCAGGTTCATATGATCTAGAAGGAACACGCATCATTCCAGTGTTTAATACGAGTATAATATTACGGCGTCCTGTAATGTTGAGGCGGTAAATACCAAGATATCCGGTTGTGTTGTCTGAGCATACCGGCAGGGCAGATGTTTTCAGGACGGCATTAATATTGCGTCTTGCATAAAACTACATTGGAAGGGGCGGGTGAATCACACGGTACTGGGTAAGAGATTCATCATGTACCTCTTCTTAGCTGAATTCTTCTTGAATTCCACATAGGGCTCTTGAATAATAATAATAATAATCGTATGGCCTCAGCTACCGTGTGCAGACATTTCAATTTGACGCCATCTGGCTGTCTGCTCGTCAATTTCGACGTTCCGTTTTACTCTAGGCCCCCACTAGATGGCAGACCGAATAAACCGAAACTCTCTTGGGCTCTTGAATGATGGGTGACAACGATCGTCCTGCACTCTTGTTTTGCGCAAGGTTTACCTCTAATAAAGGCATATCTTCATTCAGAGTTTCTTTGAAAAATATTTTGAAAGGGGAATCTTTCACCACTCTTAACCACTTTAATTTTATTGTAGCCAATTGGGTACTTGATCATGAGTACTTTTTTTTTCTATTCGTGATTGCTTTCTCCAAAGCCTTGTGAATAAGCATGCCCCTGTATTCATCTTAATCACTTTAACATGAAGATTATTCCGCTTTGATGACTTGATAATTTTCACCGAGTCTTCTGGGGGTGTAGATATGTGTCAGATGATGCATTAGGAAGATAATCTTCACCTTTAGACATGCTATTGACCAAATAAAACACATACACTCATTAACAGTCAATTATGGTCTGTAGATCAATGGACTTGCTTCACTATGGCAGTGCCAAATTCTTAGTGACCTCCACCTTACACAGGAAGTGCCGCCCTCTGTGAAGTGGCAAACGAGTTACGAGTATGGACTTAGTTTACTATGGCAGTTGTAAATCGAAGTCTTGTTAGTCTCTGATTGTATTAATCCCCAAACTGACCACTGATAGACTTTGTTCACTTTGGTTGTGAACCCCTATATATATATGTTTATTGAACGAAATCAATGACTTCCCGCAATTACGTGTTGCTACAACGGACAAAGTATAGGTTATCAGGATTCAGAAATGTTAAACCTTTAGAAATATAGCGGTAATATATGTTTTTTAAATTATGAGATATCAGTATGTCTACAAATCCACGTATGGCTGTGGTAGCAATGCTTTCAATGCTGTTCATAGGTACTTTGAACTTCTTCCAGAATTCCATGAACCAGGCAAGTATTGTGCCACGAGCACCAAGCATTAGACCGATGATCTCTACTTCATTCAGCTGGTATATATATATATATATTTTTTTGTAGAACGGTATGGTGGGTGCGTAAATGTTCTGCTTCTCAAGGTGGACTTCTGTGGGCTGGCCGACATGGTGCTCGAATCGGATGGTCGGATCGATAATGAAGCCTTTCCTTTCGTTAATCTTAAAGGCTGTTCATCTTGTACTGCCTGTCCACAGTGGACTTTTTCATGTATACGGAAGTTTGTACTGCGGAGTCTTCTGCAATCAATGATCTTATTTTGTGGTGACGTGAGTTTCTCAGTACTTCGCCGCAGGGGCAAGCACCCAGAACGTGAAATGTGTGTTTTTCTCTCTGGCGCATTTGCAACAGAGGTTTCCGTCCTGAGTTCTGCCCAGAATAATTCGTATTGCAGAAACATTTGATGTCATCTTGATCTCCTTCAGCCATTCGCTGCAAGAAGGTCCTTGGTGATGACTAACCCAATTGTTGGCTGGAATGTACGCTTTATACAGCTCTACACTGAGCCCTTTCTGAGGCAAAGAGCACCAAACTGCCATTTCACGACTCCTTAGCTCTTGGAGGATTTTCTTGTATTTGGAAGGTCGCTGTCTTTATTAGAGAATCTGTTAATATTTGCGATGTTGAGGGCTTGAAAATAATGCGTCTTTCGGATGACAGATCACGCATCTTTAAAACGTAGCAGTTGTTGGCTCGACAAAAGGCGTTGCATGCACTTAGTTGCTGCAAATGCACTGCCCAGGTTGCTTTAAAAACTTACAGGCCTTTGGATCTTAAATCAGAATACAGAGCACTATCGGAAACACCCGTGTGTAATTGCAAAATTTCCTTCAGGGAGCTGTTTAACATTTTGTCAGCGATTTTCAAAAAGCTAACCAATACTTGTCTTACGTTAGCAGTCTGAAAAGCACATACAAGCGTAAGGCTGACTGCTTTGTTCAAAACAATGAACAAGTGATCTGCCTTTAACAAAGGTGAGGCTGTAAGCGCATCTGACTTCTTGTGCAATATTTTTAAAGAAGTGGTCGTATCAGAGGTGAGTGTATCGTTAAAAGTGACGCCTATACATTATAAAATGTTCATATGCACCTGGGTCAATATTACGAAATACTGCAAATATTTTGTATTTTTTCAACTATTTTTATGTTGCAATAAATTAACTGACCATGTTTTACACAAAAATGTTCAAAAAAATAATATTTTTACCTGATCATTATTTTTTCTTAAAAGGGCGTATATACGGGATATTTAAGTGCCCCTATTACCGGTATGACTGATTGCATTTACAACTGCCAATTTTTGGAATGTGAGTTTAGTACAGATTATAATATTCAAAGCAACAGAAGGTACAGATATTCCATAGAGTGAACAGAAAACAATTTTAGTGACTCCTGTAAAATATTGCTTTTTGGACTTGGGCATTTAAACAATGGCTGTTCTTGTATACAATGAGCTTTGCTTTGCGTTTTCCTATTACTTTAAGTAGCTGTCTTTTCTCTTCTATTTCTTGCAGAACCATCTCATTGCTCTTCCTGTCAGTCCAGATAGTTCTGGTAATTCTCCTTCAAAACCACAGTTCCTCTGCCTCGAGACGAACTTTGCCCTATTTTGCTAACGTTCGGGCTTCACACCCGTATGCCAAGACAATTCATCTTCCCATCTTCAGTCCTATTCTATCCTGTTAGACTTTCGTTGCACTTCATAATATATTATTCCTTCATTTCATTTTAATTTTATTATTTCTTCTATCGCCCGCCTCTGTGGTGTAGTGGTTAGTGTGGTTAGCTGCCACCCCCGGAGACCCGGGTTCGATTCCCGGCTCTACCGCGAAATTTGAAAAGTGGTACGGGGGCTACAACGGGGTCCACTCAGCCTTGGGAGGTCAACTGAGTAGAGGAGGGTTCGATTCCCTCCTCAGCCATCCTTGAAGTGGTTTTCCGTGGTTTCCCGCTTCTCCTCGAGGCAAATGCCGGGATGGTACCTAGCTTACGGCCACGACCGCTTCCTTCCCTCTTCCTTGTCTATTCCTTCCAATCTTCCCACCCGCACAAGGCCCCTGTTCAGCATAGCAGGTGAGGCTGCCTGGGCGGGGTATTGGTCATCCTACCCAGTTGTATCTACCGACCTTATGTCTCAAGCTCCAGGACACTGACCTTGAGGCGGTAGAGGTGGGCTCCCTCACTGAGTTCGAGGGAAAAGCCAACTCTGGCGGGTAAACAGTTTAAGAAAGAAAGAAAGAAAGAAAGAAAGAAAGAAAGAAAGATTTCTTCTACCGCATTCGTCCCTGACTCGTCTGATGACCTTGCTATTTACTTCGAACGCACATGTGGTCGAGCAAGAAACATCTTAATTAGAGCTCGAAAGGCTAACACACATTGAGCCATCTCGTAACGAACAAAGTACTACGTACTACAGACCAACGGTAAAGCATTCTTTAATTCAAAACTTCCTTGTTGGCCTCGTGTCGGTAGATTTACAGGCACTTAAAAGAACTCCTGCGGGACTAAATTCCGGCACTTCGGCGTTTGCTAAAACCGCAAAGGTAGTTAGTGGGACCAAAGCCAATAACATTATTATTGAAACTTCATTATTAGAGAAATCTTCATTGTGAACAGTCGAGATTTTTTCTGAAGACACGGAGCAAAAGTTCTCTGCGAAATGTAAAGAATTTTACCTTGTTTTCTGACACAGCAAAAGCGCAAAAGCTTATGTCTACAATAAGCAGCCGTGAAATCAGCAATCTAAATCCATACACATGTTTAAAATAAATTTCTTCTTTGTTTGGAATTCGATGATCTTGTTCAAGGAAGGGCATCCTACCGCAAAACTGGGCTAAATCCATAACAAGTACTTACCCCATTAAAATAGGAAAAAAGACAGAAAGTAAAATAATAATGATGATGATGCTGGTTGTTTAAAGGGGACTAACATCTAGGTCATCGGCCCCTAATGATACGAAATGAGACGAAATGTATTGACAATTTAATAATTCAAGATCATTCACTGACCATAATAAAAACATGATGAAGAATGAATGGATGGATATGAATTTAAAACAATCATTGGATCCGGACCAAAAACTATCATTAACAATAGTATTACTGACCAAGGGGCTGCTTCTAAAGCACAAGTCTGAATCGGGGATGCTTGTTATCTAAAGAGGTCCAAAATTCAGGTCAACGGCCCCTCATAATGGTACTTATTGCTAGTCAAGTAGAACTATGGCATTTGTCATGTTGCGTTATTACTCAAAAGTAGCGTAGATTCACGGTGTTCCACACATTATGGTACTACTCACAAGTATTGTACTTCGCACAGGTAACGCAGACTTTTGGTGTTTATCACATAATGGCGCCACTCATAGGCAACGAAAACCCATAGTGTTCCTCACCTAGGTGTACTAATCACAGGCGCCGGTATTCCCGTGATGTTCCTCATATAGTGGGTACTAATCAGAGGCAACGCAGACCCACGGTGTCGCTGATATAGTGGTACTAATCAGCAGGCAACGCCCAGACCCGTGGTGCTTCTCATAACGCTACCAATCACGGGTACTGGAAAACCCGTACAGGCTCACCTTCTGTTGCTACTAATCACAAACCTATTGTGTACCTAACATAGTGGTACTACTCGCAAGTAAAGGCGGCCTATGTTGTTCCCCGCGTGATGGTACTAATCACAAGTAGGTTCATGGTTCTAATACCATCATCCCTTGGTTGCCCCTTTTAGTCGCCTCTTACGACAGGCATGGGATACCGTGGGTGTGTTCTTCGTATGCGTCCCCCATCCACAGGGGGGAATAATAAGAATAAGAATAAGGGGTTTCTCTGCAAGTGAATGCTACTTATGGAGATGGTAAGTTAGTCGTATTTTGTCCTTGATTTCTTGGGACAGAGAAGGGCCAGGAGTGGGAAGGAAGCGACCGTGGTGTGAAAATAGGAAACCACGGAAAACCATTTTCAGGGTTGCCGACAGTGGGGTTCGAACTTACTATCTCCCGAATACTGGATACTGGCCGCACTTAAGCGACTGCAGCTATCGAGCTCGGTGATTTCTTATTTTACATATGGCTCAGGGGTTAGGATAAAGTGTAGTAATCCACATACTCTTCCGGGCTGAGTGGCTCAGATAGCTGAGGCACTGGCCTTCTGACCTCAACTTGGCACGTTCGATCCTATTTGAGGGTGTTCAAATAAATCAACCTGTGTCGGTATATTTACTAGCACTTAAGAAAACCCCTGCGGGACAAAAATCCGGCACCTCGGCGTCTCCGAAAACCGTAAAACTAGTTAATGGGATGTAGTAATATTGTTATGAAACTAATATTTTTATTAATGAATGAATCTGGCGCAGAAACATAATTCCCCTTTTTATATTGACCTCCCGGAGATTTAAATGAGCATATTTGTGAATCAACTCATTTGTATTTAACTCTCGATAATTGTTATCGCTTTCAGTACTAGTTAACCTAGTTCTAAATATATTATGATAAGAATAAACTTGTCTACAACAAAACGAGAGGGAGGCCTGTATGAGTTATTCATGTGGTGATGAACACAGAGTGCGCTGTTTGCGTGCCGTACATAAAATATGTTAATGGCACTCTGCTCCAATGAAAATAAAATGCGATCATTTTTGATGCGTGTTACATCGTGGTATCCTGTTACCTATTCGCGAAAATAATGTTGTTGGGGCAATTGTACATGTATATGTGTTCCGATATTGCGACTGGTAATAGCATTACTGGCCCATTCAGTGGTTGGCAAAGTACAAAGATTGTAGCGGCCAAATGAAAGGCAGAGGTGGAGCTGAATTGAGTTACAGCCTGCCTGTTTGATATACAGAGTAGCTTATACCGTGTGCATGGACCGGAAACTCCCGCCTAATGGTACACACGTACAACTACTATCTTATTCCACGAGGGGGAGGAGGGCTGGGAAGGTCCCGGTTCGAGATGAAGCTGTAAAAGAACTTTCCCGAAGGTAGGGTTAACACACAAGGTTTCACTTTAATTTAGGCTATCTTACAAAACCAAAGCCATGAAGACCAATTTAAAAAGATTCGGAGCATCTCGTTTAATTGATCAGCTTGTCTCTTACTCCCAAGCCTTTCCAGCCCAAAGTTTGCAACACTGTTCTTTTGTTGGAAATCACTTAGAACAAACAGTGCTGGTTTCCTTTGGATCTTTTCTAGTTCTCGCATCAAGTAATGCTGGTGTGCGTCCCATACATTGCAACCATTCTCTAATTGGGGTCTTCTTCTTCTTCTTAACATGCTTACCTTCCAGGGTTGATTTCTCCTTCGGACTCAGCGAGGGATCCCACGTCTACTGCCTCACCTGCTATGCTGAACAGGGGCCTTGGTGGGGGATGGGAAGATTGGAAGGGGTAGACAAGGAAGAGGGAAGGAAGCGGCCGTGGCCTTAAGTTAGATACCATCCCGGCATTTGCCTGGAGGAGAAGTCGGAAACCACAGAAAACCACTTCCAGGATGGCTGAGGTGGGAATCGAACCCACGTCTACTCAGTTGACCTCCCGAGGCAGAGTGGACCCCGTTCCAACCCTCGTACCATTTTTCAAATTTTGTGGCAGAGCCGGGAATCGAACCCTGGCCTCCGGGGGCCGCAGCTGATCACACTAACCACTACACCACACAGAGGCGGACAATTGGGGTCTTACCATTGCCTAATGAACCTTCTCATTTACACCCTTATCACAATCCTGAAATAAATTAGGTATTGATGACGTAGAATGATCTTGCGTTAGTTCTGTTTTTAAGTTTAATAAAACACTTCATACAGAAAATGAAGTTTTGACAATAGAAATAAATTTTCACAATCTTTAAACCTGTTTTACTAACACGAACAGCATATGAAAATATCAATGTACTGAGGTCTTAATACTTATGTATGGTTTATAATGAAAGCTAGACTATTACTTACTCTGAATTCTTGCTCATATAACTTATGTATATTTCATAGACTACAATTAGTTAACACAAATGAGGAATTTACTTGATTCCTCTTCATAATTACTGGTTTTGAAATGCTGTGGACTGCCGTAGTAACAATGGCAGGCGTGTAGTGACGTTAAGATCTCTTAACTATTTATCGTATCAAATGTTATTTCAATCCATCCATACCTTCAATACACCTCGTTCGTTTAAAACTGCAGCAAAATGTATTATGTTTTAAGTATGTCAGTGCGACGTATTACTTCACACCAGAATGACTTTTACCATTTTGTTTGTCATATTTTAATTTATCACGGCAAGATCCATTGCTGTTAGTCAAGTTCAATCTGAACTGTTGCCTTGCAATTGAAGATGATGGCAGATGTCTTTTTACAGAAGGAAATGTGGAGTGTAGTCGAGAATTGAATTTCCAGTAACTTAAAGCGACCATATGTCTTGTCTCTCTCTGTAGAAGGTACGCTAGTTCCACTTTAAGGCCGTCATGTACTTGGCGCAGGAACATGGCTATGTTTACTAAAGGAAATCTCCACGACTGTTCTCAGAGCTACACAGGTAATCAGAAGGGTGCTGAACCGTAGGACAAGCCATGCTTATATTCTGGTTTCTTCATAAAACATAAACACGTTTCTATATTTTGTGAACACGTCAACACGGTCCTTGTTGGTCATATAAATTGTAAAAGCATACTGACGAAAGAAATTGTTTGAAATATTATTTTGTTTTAGCCGTTCTCCAAGTGATTATGGTTGCATAGAGAAGTAAAAGTAGATAATCATCCCCTTTTAAATGTAATAAGATGAGGTGTTAGCCTAAGGGTAATAATGAAACCGGTAAAACAAAGGGAAGGACTAGGAAAGAAATGAAAATTGAGATCCTTAGGTCCCGTAAGCCTAACCTAATACGGGATCTTTAGAGTACAAGAGATGACCAAGCGAGGTCTGATGGGTAAGATGGAAGTAAATATGGAGCGTGGAACAAATAGACTCAGCTAGTTTCCATTTTCTCTAACCGATGCCTTAATTCTTCGAGATTTTGGACATTTTTCGTGATTAGTCTGAAGAGGAGATGGTAATCTCGGCGCTTTAGTTCTTGAAACAACAACAACAACAACAACAAGTGCCTTGTTTTGCAGCAGAATGCCCTTTCTGACGTCAACACTGTGGGGAGGGATGCAATCATTATTGCGTGTTTGTGTTGGATGGGTGCAACCACCACTATTTTTAATAATAAGATAAATGTTAAAGTGCAGATTTTGGGTGCTTCTCGACAGATAGACTATATGCTAAAATTTCATTGGTCTTAATCTAAGTAATACAATACATAGGCCTATGTATACGTGAAGGTAAATACTGTTGTACTATCGAATAAGTGGCAGCGCGGCTTGCGACATGCAGCTGTGAGCTTGCATGCGTGAGATAGTGGGTTCGAACCCCACTGTCAGCAGCCCCGGAGGTGGTTTTCCGCGGTTTCCCATTTTCACACCAGCCAAATGCTGGGGCTGTACCTTAATTAAGGCCACAGCCGCTTCCTTCCCACTACTAGCCATTTCCTATTTCATCTTCACCATAAGACCTATCTGTGTCAATGTGAAAAAAAAATTTGCAAGCGTGGATCAGTGGTAGAGTGTCGGCCTCCGGATCACAAGATAGCGGGTTCAAACCCGACAGAGGTTGTCGGAATTTTGAAGGGCGGAGAGATGTTCATTCGGCACTCTGTATCGTAGGATGTCGGCATGTAAAAGATCCCTGCTGACACATTAATTAATTTCATTACATTTAAATTAATAAATAAAAACTCAGTCATAGACTTCCAAGAGAGATTCCGTTTACTCTGCCATCTAGAAGGCCTAGAGTGAACCGGAACGTCGAAATTGAGGAGCAAGCATTCAAATGGCGTCAAATTAAAATTATTATTATTATTGTTATTATTATTATCTGTATCCTTGAAGGTTCTAGGCCTACTTTCGATGTTTCATTTTTCCAAATTGGTTTCTACTATATGTACTAAACTATCTGGTATGGATGGAGCGTGTTATCTACACGGTGCGCGCTGTAACTGTAAGGTTGTATGTGGAAGAGAATTGGTTTGAATCTCACCTTCAATAACTTACCCTTGAAATACGTGATTTGCTTTTGCACTTTCACCCCAGGCAAATATCAGATCTGGGCCTTGATTGAAATCATGGCCGCTTAGTTGCTAACTTTAGCTCTTTCCCACCTCCACGTCATCGAAAATGTACCGAAGTAATTGTGGTGCTAAGCAGCTAACTAGGGGTTCATACCCTGAGACTCAGTATTTGCAGTAATAAATTAAAATGCAAACTAATTTGGTTATTAGAAAGTGTAGATTAGCCCGTCCTTCCACTATGTAGCAAGAGTAACATAAAATCTAGGGGTTCTGATGGGCCGTACCCCTGAAGTTTATGCA
Source organism: Anabrus simplex (assembly GCF_040414725.1). Lineage (NCBI taxonomy): Eukaryota > Metazoa > Arthropoda > Insecta > Orthoptera > Tettigoniidae > Anabrus > Anabrus simplex. Next base: position 848,449,726 of record NC_090265.1, read on the forward strand.
ATTCTCATAACGTAGTCGTTGAGCAGGACGGACTATACTTGTTACCCACTTCAATAAGTTTGCATTCTTACCCAAAAATTCGGACTAGTAATGAGTTCATCTGTCGAAGGTGTGAGGTCTACTGAAGTCAGAACAGGTGTGGTCCACAGGGAGGAGAGCTCTGCGCACAAGATGACCCACTTGGATGACGCTTTGCGCATCGTCTTGCGGTTTGCTCGGCCGCCAAAGTGGGCGGGGTTGCGGCGGCCACGGGAGAAGTGGGGTAGTCGCGGTTGTGCCGAAATACGGCTTAATCACACACGAAAAGAGAGGAAGACATTGGAGAAAAAGAGAGAAAAATTGTGGTTCGATGCGGGAGGTGAAGTGGAGAGGAAAGGGCTGCACGTCAAGGAGGATTGGCCGCCAACGACGCGGGGCGTGACGTGCTGGCACCTTAACCGCAGCGCCAGCTTCTTACGGAATGATAATGGCGGTCACCCGGCTATTGACTGTGGCAGGCGTCCAACACACTCCACCGTCACTCTGTAGAGGTTCACTCCGTCCTCATCTACAACACACATCGTAAAATAAACGACCCGCCCTTCGTGACCCTTCCCATTGTTTTGCCTATATCTTCATTCGCTGAAAGGTTTAACCTCGTTTTATTTTTCTTCTGAAAGAATACAGCGAGCCGTAATTAACTTCTCCTTTCTTAATCCCTTTACCCTCTAGGGTTGGTTTTTCCCTCGGACTCAGTGAGGGATCTCACCTCTACCGCCTCGAGGACAGTATCCTGGAGCGTGAGGCCCTGGGTCGGGGGATACAACTGTGAAGAAGGACCAGTTCCTCGCCCAGGCGTCCTCACCTGCTATACTAAACAGGGGCCTTGGATGGAAGGGATAGACAAGGAAGAGGGAAGGAAGCGGCGGGCATAACCTTAAGTTAGGTACCAACCCGGCATTTGTCTGGAGGAGAAGTGGGAAATCATGGAAAACCACTTCGAGGATGACTGACGTGGGAATTGACCAAGGCACCCCTCTACTCATTTGACCTCTCAAGGCTCAGTGGAGCCCGTTTCAGTCCTCGTACCACTTTTCAAATTTCGTGGCAAGCCGGGAGTCGAACCCGAACCTTCGGGATAGGGGTGGGGGTTGGCAGCTAATCACACAAACCACTACAGCACAGCACAGAACCTATTAGGTCGTGTTCCGTACATATAGTACGTGTTGAAAATTTTTTAAATACAGTACAAAAATGCCCAACCAGACACCAGTGGGAACCGAATACACAACCTCCCGATTTCACGTCGGTTGATATACCAATAAGTTGAAAGTTAATTTCGATTACAATGTGGTCGTAATAATTCAATATTGGTACAGCTAACTTCATGAATTCGATGCTGATACAGCGGGAGATGGACTAACTAGCAACATGGAAAGGGAAGATCCCGGTCTTTCCCATAATTTCGATTAAGGTATGTTTTAACGTTTCGAAGGAAAATCCAAAATTCTTAACCGATTTTTTTTAGTTTTGTACCATAAAACAAAAAATATTAAACTAAGCGTTTTGTATAATGCAATCAAAATTTTGTGCCTTATCTTCACCAAAAATATTATTTTAATGAAAAAACACATAAATTTTCAAAATGTCATAAAATTTCCAAAATTGTTATAATCTTGAAATTGTTTTCACCAAGTTGAAGTATTTCATTCATAGAATGTTGTGAACTAGGATCTTCTAATTATCAAAAACAGAAAGTGAGCTAGACATAATTTTTGACAAAAGTTTAAAAATAATTAATCACCCGTGTTACAATGGCTATAAAAATAATAATAACAATAACAATATTCACAATATTAACAATGTACTAGTTTACAACATTCCCACATTCATTAGCTTTAATTTAATCTATCATTGATTTTTCTATCTCAATTTTAAGGATATTTAAATTTATTTGAAATATTGGAAGGTGTGCAAAAAATTGCATTCAAGAAAAACAGCACTGAAATTTTAGGACTAAGTTATGAACATAACCCACTTATTTGTGCACCTAGAAACTTGCCTGCTCCATAGGTTGGACCCTCTTTTAGAAGTTGCTTGTCTTCTTTTAGTTTTCTTCTGCCTCTCAAGTACTGCCTCCTCTGCTTTTGTTCTGCAGTACTTTGATTTGCACCTTTGTGTAATGGTACTGCATCAGCTTCAAGTACACCAGATGATGTGTACTTGCCAGGAGCAATTCCCATCTTTTTCAGTATTTCTATTTCCACTCCGTTCTCCCAGTTGAAATGGCAAACAACATCCATCACTCCTAATTTTTAAGGTATCAAGCCCCACATTTATGTCTCCTTAGGACACCTTCTCCATACCATGGCATTGAATGACTCATTATTTTGAGTCAATCCATGCAAGGACTTAGCAATTCTGGATTGGTGAGTCGCTCATATATAGGCTTCACTGTTTGAAGAATACCAAAGGACAGGCCTGGTTTGAATTAAAATTGTTCTATCTCATTATTTGCTTTAGCTCACTGATATGAGCACCAGCTGTCAGTTCCTACAGGACACCAATGGTAGGTGGGACAGTCCTTTGTTGCTGTCAAATGGTACAATGTGGCCCATATGCCATTTGACATGACGTGAATACCGCTTGTGTTGGAACGTAAAGCAATTCCAAATAATTTTTCATCTTATCGATGAGTGCTCCTGTCAGTTGGGGAATTCATAATCACAGTTGCTGCAAAACAATGCAAGGGACATTCCCTAACCAAATCTCAGAATTTCTAGGTTTTTACAAAAAACTGTATTACAGCTGAAGCAACTAGGGAAAGCTAATGCAAATAATATACTTGTAAAGTACTCTGTGTCAATAATGATATTGTAAATGTCACTAACACTATCAGATTCAATATTTACAGATGAAAGTTTGGACTGAGGATCAATAGAAAATGATTCCCTTACATTATGCCTACCTTCCGTCTCACTGTTTATACTGATAGCACAAGTAACACTGACATTCACCATGCTATGTCTGTTTCCATGAAATTTTCTCTTTTTCTTTGCTCTACATCGGCTTTTAGAATCCATTTTATACACACTCACAGAGAAACAAACTCTTTGGTCACAATGTGAAAGACCACTTGGCCACAAGGAAGGTTTGTTTATATCCGTTGCCTATCAATGGAATAAAAGTCTTTGGAATATACAAGTATTGACATCTGTTAGTCAGAACTATTAACTAGGTACTCAGGAGGCAAGCCGCACCAACGAGGTAAATTTGGATAAGAAAATCTGACAAGATGTTTACATGTAAGCAGGACACTGCAGCCACGCCCCTTATCACGCGCGCACATGACTATTTAAATCTTATTTTCGGCTACTTACAGTTGGAATATATGTATGAATTATATCCCATTTTGAAGTAGAGACTTCAAGCTTTCATTTCCAGTGAAAAAATTAAAATGGCATTTTTGGGTAAAAAAGGCGATTTCGAACGTTAAGTTAATACATACCTAACATAAATGTCAAAAAACACCAATTCTTTTAAAATTTGAAATAATTTTCGGTCTATTTTTTATGTATAGTATTCCTCTTCAGAGAAATAGATACACTATCATGAGTAATTATAGTACAGCAGTATTTACTAGGAAATAAAAGGTCAAAAGCTAAAATTCAAATTCTCACCTCATTAATAATATTTATGTGACTTCCATTTTTCCTTTAGGGCCTCCGTGGCTCATGCGATAGCGTTTTGGTCTCTCATCGCTGGGTTCTGAGGTTCAAACACCGGTTACTCAAAGTGAGATTTGTGCTGGACAAAGCGGAGGCCGGACAGGTTTTTCTCCGGGCACTTTGGTTTTTCCTGTCATCATTCATTCCAGTGACACTCTCCAATATAATTTTATCTGTCAGTCATTAATCATTGCCCTAGAAGAGTGCGACAGGCTTCGTCAGCTGGCACAATTTCGATATTCGCTGCTAGATGGGGGCTTCGTTCATTCTATTCCCGACCCGTTGGAATGATTGGAAACAAGCTGAGGATTTTTATTTTACCGACAGCTGGCCGTGTGATTAGGGGCGCACAGCAGTGAGCATGCATTCGGGAGACAGTGGGTTCGAATCCCATTGTCGGCAGCCCTGAAGATATTTTTCCATGGTTTCCCATTTTCACATCAGGCAAGTGCTGGGGCTGTACCTTAATTAAGGCCAATGCTATTTCCTTCCCACTCCTAGCCCTTTTCTATCTCATCGTCGCCATATGACCTATCTGTGTCGGTGCGACTTAAAGCAACTTAGAACAGTTTTTCTTTACACTTTTCCTTTCATTATGTTGTGTTCTTTTCTTTATTTGTTTTATTTCCTGTTATTGTCTTTCCTGTTTATTCCAATAAGGCTGGGAGCACTAGAGACAAATATATAGAAGAGATAGAGAAGAACAGAAGGAATACCCCTGTGAGTGGGAAATGACGGTAGAATATGTAGTATGCCTATACGGTGTCAACCAACCGTTGTAAATGGCTACTAAAAGGGGGGACCTCAGGGGTTTTCAGCTTTGGTTGGCCATGACTAAGCTTCTATCTAAGCCTGGCATTGTTTCAACTTTCGGTGTCAGGCTCCTTACTTTCAACTTTTCTATGCGCCCTCACTTGGTCAAATCTAGTTCTTTTCCGGCCCCTACGGGATTGGGATTGCGAAGTCTAGGGAGTCCTTCATTTTCATCGCCTCCGTAACACTTCCCTTTATTTGTTTCGACCATATTTTTTTGAAGGTTGGGACCTCTTTTTATTTTCCTCCTGAAAAATGTTAAGAGATGATGATTACCCAAGCTCACTTTCTCTTAAAATAATAATCACCACCATGAATACCTCTGATCAGGGCAGGAAGGCCCTTAGCGTAGTGGAAGGGTAAGGCTTCCACTCTCCGTAACCTTGGCAATAGGTAGTAACAGACAGTGGTTAGTTCTATACACAGCCTTTGCCCTCAGGAGTAACCCAGTGCTCATTTTTTGGTGCCAAGTTGGGGTCAGAAGACCAGCGCCTTAAACGTCTGAGCCACTCAGACCGGCACCCCTCTCCAGATACCCCCTCTGGGTGATTGGGGAGGGGGGTGTTTTCCCTGCCTGACGTACGAGGCAACTAAAAGGTCAACCAGGGAATCCCAGCTTGGGAATGTGGGTTGGCGACCACGGGGCCCTTCGCCGAGTCCTGCCATTGCTTCCACTTACTCGTGCCAGGCTCCTCACTCTTATACATCCTGGCCGACCTCCATTGGTCAACTCTTCTTCTTTTCCGACCCCGACGGTATTAGAGCATTCGAGGCCTAGGGAGTCTTTCATTTTCATGCCCTTCGTGGCCCTTGTCTTCCTTTGTCTGGTGCTTCATTCTTCGAAGTGTCAGATCGCTTCTTTTCCCTTTTCCCTCTCTCCCTACCCCTTGTGTGTGGGGGACGCAGACGTAGACTACACCCACGGTACCCCTGCTTGTCGTAAGAGACGACTAAATGGGGCGACCAAGGTATGATGACATTAGAAGAATGAGATTACCTGTGATTAGTACCATTAGGTGCGGAACACCTTGCGAGGGTGTACGTCATATAGGAGCAGTGCCATTTTGTGCGGAACATTATGGGTCTGAGTGTTGCTTGTGAAATACATCATCATGTTTATTCCACTGGTCCGTTCCACTGTGTTCAGTACGGTCTGCGTTACCTATGAGTAGTATCACTCTATGTGCAACACCATGGGTCTGCGTTGCCTGCGGTTAGTACTGCTATGTGAGAAACACCACGGGATCGGCTGACGCATGTGATTAGTACCACTATTTGAGGAAATCATTGGTCTCCCTTGCCAGAGAGTAGTGGTATTATGTGAGGAACACCATAGGATTGAGTAGCCTGTGGGCGTTACCATAACGTGTGATGTACCGTGGGTGTGCATTGCCTGTGATTAGTACCACTATGTAAGCGACCCCATGAGGAACACCACGGGAATACCGGCGCCCGTGATTAGTACATCTAGGTGAGGAGCACTATGGGTGTGCGTTACTTGTGAGTGGTGCCCTTGTGTGCGAAACGCCATGGGTGTGTGTTAACCTGCGAGTGGTGCCATTGTATGTGACATACCATGGATCTACATTACCTGTGATTAGTACCATCATGCGAGAAACATCCTGAGTCTACGTTACCTGTAATTATTACCACTGTATGAGGAACACCATGGTTCTGTTTTACTAGTGATTAGTGTCAATGTGAGTGGCCAGTGACCTGGATTTTAGACCCCTTTAGACAATAAGCATCATCCCAGTAATTAAGACATTGTGAATTGGATCCACTGATTGTTTTTGTTTCACGATCATTTTCTCATCACCTTTCGTTTTAGATTCTAATCAGTGGATACATTTCGAAGTTACAATTTTCATTTCGTTACACCTCGTACCATTAGGGGCCGATGACCTAGCTGTTAGGCCCTTTAAACATCAATCATCATCGTCATCATCATCGTCATCATCATCATCATCATTAAAATTACTATTGGCTTAACGTCGCATCGATACAGATAGTCTTAGGGCGACGATGGAATAGGAAAGGGTTAGGAGTGGCCTTAATTAATGAACAGCCCCAGCATTTGCCTTGTGTGAAAATGGAGAACCGTCTTCAGTGGGGTTTGCATCCACTATCACCCGAATGCAAGTTCACAGCTGCGCGTCCCCAATCGCACGGCCAACTCGCTCGGTAATGTTCTTATCTGACTTATGGAATAAAGAACAGAATATCTATTTCTCACAGCTTTTGAAAACGCTGATCGTGGTGCAGTTCGCTGCTACGTAAGATAGCGAACTGTCAGAAGATTACTATCACGTTCAGTAAACCCTTATGAGACATAACATTCTAGAGCTACATAATACTTACAATGGAAGTTGTAACAGTTGAAGAGAATTTCAACTCAAAACAATATAACTAATATGACATTCAATATTTTGTGCTTTTGTTCTTCTTCTTGTTGTTCTTGTTCCTCTTCTGCTCATTCTGCTCCTTCCCCTCCTTGTATTAATCTGCGCAAGAGGATTAACGCATTTCGAAATTAGCAAGTGTAAATCTGTAAAATCTGTAGTGCTGAGTGTTGGGAAGGTAGCAATGAAAATTCCTTCTAGGATAATGGCGTGTGGCCTTATGCTGATCTTTCGAGTTGACTCTTACGCATCTCCTGTGATGAATTACAATGTTGAAGATAGTACACACACACCCAACACCCGAACCATTGGAATTAACCAATGAAGGTAAAAATCCCCTACCCAGCCGGGAATCAAACCCGGGACCCCTTGAACTAAAGACCATCACGCTAACCATTTAGCCATGAAACCGGACTCTGCGATTATTGAGGTTAAGACAAATAAATCGTAAACTTCGTACTTTAGTCATGAGTTGATCCCGGTCAAACTATATGAAATGCTGCCCGTAATTCAAACGGAGAATTCAACAGGTTCTAATAAGAGAACTACATTTTCAACTAATAAAAATCCCTATGCAGTTGTTTAACGCTTGTATCGTTATACGTTGAATAACCCCTGTATAAGCGTTGCATATTTTTCTTGCTAATAAACGCGGTATACGCATTGTATTACTGTAATGCACGTAGGGATACCATAAACTCCTTCCAAACTGTAGGAATCTCTTCCTGCAGCTCACTGCCACCTTGAGCGCCTTTATGATCACTTTTGCTGGTTATCGAGGAGAAAACTTTCGAGAAGCCGCGTGGTAGCATGAATAGAACAGAATGTTAGAATGAACAAGAACAGGACACTAATACACATATTTCAGGGGTGTATTATTCTCACTGGTAACAATTATGTCACTGATAATAATTACTAAACTCATTCCGAACCCATGCTCGTAGTGCTGTGACAACTTGAAGTTCGCAAGATCCTTTTGGATCTTTCATTAAGTCATGTCTGACTGTGTTAATAACAATTCGACCGAGCTCGATAGCTGCAGTCGCTTAAGTGCGCCCAGTATCCGGTAATTGGGAGATAGTGGGTTCGAGCCCCACTGTCGGCAGCCCTGAAGATGGTTTTCCGTGGTTTCCCATTTTCACACCAGGCAAGTGCCGGGGCTGTACCTTAATTAAGGCCACAGCCGCTTCCGTCTAATTCCTAGGCCTTTCCTATCCCATCGTCGCCATAAGACATATCTGTGTCGGTGCGACGTAAAGCAAATTGCAAAGAAAAAAAAAACAATTCGAGCACACTTCTTCGTAAATCGATTTCATTTAAAACCTCCGTCATCTATAAATGGGTTACTCCGTCTCTTTAGATTCTATTTTGCGAACATTTCCAGCTTCCATAACCTCTAAATCGTTGGCTTTCTTTTCAAACCTCGTATGTCTCAATGCTCTTCCTACCCACTATATTCCTTAAGACTGGTCACGCCTCCCAGCCACATATTTATATGCAGTCTATCAGATCAATTTTCGTTGTGTTCAGTTTCCTATGCCGGTATGTATAGGAAAATGAACGCTAAGCATATTATACTGTAGGAGTGCGCAAGTTAGCCATGCAAACAGCATCCCCACAGTACGGTATGGTAAGGTCTATTTTCCTTTATACTTCGGCATAGGAAAATGAACACAACGAAACTTATTCTGATGGACAGGATATAAATACGTGGCTGGGAGGCGTGACCAGTCTTAAGGAATATAATGAGTAGGAAGAGAATTCGAACATACGAGGTTTTAAAAGAAAGCCATCGAAATGTTTTATATCTTGTATGCTAAAATATCGTGGAGATCATCAACGCTGTTTTCCATTCATTCTTTAAATGTGTGCTTAATGGATAAGTCGGACATTTTATCACGATTATTTTGCTGCAGACAGAAAATACAACTACTATAATTTATTATACGCTGATCACTCGTTGTTTCTTTTTCCATCACTCGCTGCTATACAACGCTTGTACACGGGTCCTGGTCTGTTAAGTTTCAGTGAATAAATATAACAGATGTGTACAGAGGAGTCTTATGCACGGTTTGCTAGCAACACATTGCACATAAACCGTGTATAAAGCTGGTATAAAAGTTATACACCGTTTATTAGTATAATGTACGTAGATAAGGGGTTTAATGTTCTTATACATCATACTCAGTATTAGCGGGTATTGAACTGATGGATTTCCTGCTGGTGGCAGGAAGATGTCGAAACTCCGACACATAGATGCCACTGTATTCTTTGCCGTAGATGATGCAGAAATGACAGAGCTTCGGGACAGTTTGTTTTTGCAGATCAACACGCAAAAGACGAAAATGATTGTGTTGTGCCGGGCTGAGTGGCTCAGACGGTAAAGGCGCTGGTCTTCTAACCCCAACTTGGCAGGTTCGATCCTGGCTCAGTCCGGTGGTATTTGAAGGTACTCAAATACGACAGCCCCGTGTCGGTAGATTTATTGGCACGTAAAACAACTCCTGCGGGACTAAATTCCGGCACCTCGACGTCTCCGAAGACCTTAAAAAGTAGTTAGTGGGACATAAAGCAAATAACATTATTATTATTATTATTATTATTATTATTATTATTATTAAAATGATTGTGGTTGATAGAGTCGACAAACTGACTGAAATCAACTCTTCCAGGAAAATGAAAACAGTTGGTGCTACTATAACTAGCAATAACAGCTGTGATTTAGAAATAAGGAGAGGGATTACCATGGCCGTGAATATCATGACTCAACTATCTTAGATTTGGAAGAATAGCTTCATTTCAGTCAAGCTAAAGATGTGATTAGTTTAAACTCTGGTGTTCCCTGTCTTGCTCTACGATGCCGAAACGAGGACGTTGCGAGCTGCAGATATGAAGAGGATCAACTCATTTGAGATGTGGTGCTGGAGAGGAACGCCTCACCAGCATTCCATACCATTGAGTCCTTCCTGAAGAAGCTGAGAATCAATATCAGGTTATCATCAGTGTGCTAGCAAAGAATTTTTGAATTCCTTGACCATAACATGCGAAACAGAGAAGGCAGCATTGGAAAGAGCACATCATGTTAGCAAATGTTGCTGGGAAGAGGCGTGGACGAGCTCCTACACGCTGGACACCGGGACATCCCTCATACAAGCCACCCGTTTGGTAGAAGACCGCGAAAGATGGGAAGGGATGAAGAGAAATATCCTAAATATTACGACCCTTCGGACGGAGGTGACGATAAGAAGTCTCATATCTCTAGCCCGTGAGGTTCACGAGGAGACTTCAACTCAGTGTAGCATTGCTACCACTTACACGTGATAGGCTCCTCTGTATCCTATTTTTTTGATTCCGATCTCCCTCGGTCTACTGTCTTTCTCTTCCCACTCCGACCTTATTAGGTTCTCGAGATCTAGAGCCTGATTGTTTTGTTTCTTCCCATTCGTTAGCTAATAGCTTCATTCTTCCAAAGATGGGCCTTTCTCCCCTTTCTTCTGTGGTTAGTACTCGTATTTACGGGAGCCGATAGTCCTGTTGAATTGCCTCTCAAAACCATCACCACCACAACTACTACCACCACCGCCGCCAACATGCTGATCAATTTCTGCTAAGAAATACAGTATACAACTGTCTTTGAGTCTGTTAGGAGTACAATTCTCGAAACTTCCTTAACGAACTAAAAAAACCAACTACCTAAAAGCAAATACGGTAATTAAAGAAGGAAATGAAGTGTGGAAGAAGGAAGAAAAGAAAGGGAAAAAAGCAAGAAATGGGGGAAGGAAGGAAGAATAGAAAAAATGGAAAAGGAAATATAGAAATGAATAAGTAAAGCAATAGAAGAAAAAGAAAGAAAGAAAGAAAGAAAGAAAGAAAGAAAGAAAGAAATAAGGAAAGATAGCAATCTGTTTATTTTTCTTTAGATGATCAGTTCTGATCAATTCATCCTTGTTTCTCTGTGTCGGAAGACAAGGAATTATATACTGGGCCTAGGCAAGTTAAGATTTCGCTTCTAACCTTTAGATGGGGTGCTTTTCCCCTTGAAATCACTACACAGCCACTACCGCTATCACTATCATTGATGATTTCAGAGGAAAGTTGTCGTCTCATCTTACGTAAATAAGTATCGGTACGGGTAGGCTAGAATTAGGAAAGAGGCGGTTCTCTGTAGCATCAAACTAGGTAACGTCCGGGAATATTGCACGACAAGAAGTTAGAAACAGTGGAAAGCTATTTCGAGGTTGGTCATCGATAGCGATTTTAGCCCGCTTATACTAATTTACCCTCAAGAGGGTCCGTCGTGCTGATATTTTAAAGAGAAAAACCAGGAATTGAACACCGGACCTCCCGAATCTGAACCTTCTTACGTAACCCGAGTCATACAGGTGCCATTATTATTATTATTATTATTATTATTATTATTATTATTATTATTATTATTATTATTGTTATTTAGTAGCTTACACTACCAATTGAATCTCGAGATTGATATTTGAGTACAGGGGATTAACTACAAGGAGATGTCGGTTAAATTTTCCTCTTGTTATAATATTGGACTAGTCCACACTTCTTACAACAAGGAAGTAGTACATCTTTTGTCCTGCAAGGGATATGTTCAACATTAGTCTCTTCACCTTGATCGCTTTGGTCCGTTTAGTGGTGGCAGGAGACAATGGATACTGCTCAGCGCCGCCTAAAGTGTTCTCGTCAAACTCTCTTTTCCCGTACCTTCATCTTCTCCTCCTCCTTTCCTTTGTCTCCCTCCTGTTTTCTCAATTCTTTCTCTCTTGCCTTTCTCATCTACTTTTCTGAGCTGAAAAATTGTTTTTCATTAACTGGTTTGACAAATGTGCGCCAGAGCCGGGAGCTGGCGGCTGTCATTGGCAGTCACGGCCGGCCGCTTTAATTACGTCACGACCCAGCGCAAGACTTTGATTGGGAGCGTCAAGGAGAGCGACAGTCACAGCCTCGTAAAAAAGGCATCTCTTGGCTTCACACAATGTGCTAACCCCCTTTATGGTTTAGCGCTCCGTAAGAAACTCTCCTATGGCACAGTGTTTTACAAGTTCTCTGTAAGAGTCGAATGTTATTAAGGAGTAAGAGATGAAAAGAGACTACGGCTCGGTATTCTACTATTCTACAAGTTCTCTGTAAGATCCGAATGTTAGTGAGGAGTAGGAGGCCTTAAAAGTCGTTTATGGCTCAGTGTTCTATAAGTTCTAGTAGGAAACATTGAAACTCGTCTATGGCTCAGTATTCTGTAAGTTCTCTATAGGATTCTAATGTTAGTGAGGCGTGGAAGGCATTGGAACGCGCGTATGGCTCAGTATTCTATAACTTTGAGTAGAAAGCCCTGAAACTCGTATATGGCTCACTATTCAGTAAGTTTGAGTAGGAGGCCTTGAAACTCGTCTATGACTCAGCATTGTATAACTTGGAGTAGGAGGTCTTGAAACTCGTCTATGACTCAGTATTCTGTAAGATCGAGTAGGAGGCCTTGAAACTCGTCTATGGCTCAGTATTCTGTAAGTTCGAGTAGAAGACCTTGAAACTTGCCTGTCGTTTAGTATTCTGTAAGTTCTCTGTAAGATTCGAATGTAAATTCGTGTAGGTGGCCTTGAAACTCGCCTAGAGCTTGTTCTGTAAGGTCTCTGTAAGATTCAAATGTTAGTGAGGAGTAGGAAGTCTTGAAACTCGTCTTTGGCTCAGTATTCTACAACGTGCCTGAAAATAAGTTACCGAAAATGTAGGGGCGTAATAAACCTTATATTATTAGAGAGCACCCGTCATCGATTTTTTTCCTAAACTGATTGGTCAGTCACGAGGGGTAGTTGACGAAGTACACTGAATTCGTCCCAGAACGTTAAGGATGAAGAATGTTAATATATATACCGGGTGGTACAGCTGCCCCTATTTTTTCCCGAATATATGCAACCAGCTAGGACGTAAATGCCTCTTAGTCCCGTCTTGCGCAACACCTTACAGCAATGTTATGTGCAGTTAACCCGATGGAGACTTCTCCGCACAATGGAAAAATGGTACAAGAGGCAGTAAGTGAGGTCCATCTCAAAAACACTGTACCATTTTATGTAGAACGGTGTCCAATACTCTACTAATTTTTATGAAATGTTACTATACTGTACAAACCATAAACACGCCTATAGCTGTCGGTAGAGAATTGCGCACCTGATTGGTCCAAGAGGCCATTTTCTTTTGATAGAAAGGGCGGTCGTGGTATCATAGAAAACGTGATAGGGTAAGACCAATTACAGACATGTCAATGCACCACCATTTTGTACAGTCTCATCACATCGAAATTTATAGAAACATGTTTTGCACTGTAGTTTATAATCTGTGGCACGCAAATGCTGTACAGCAGATGTGATAGCTTACGCCATGTATTTACTACCGTTAGAGCGATCAAAAAAAGCATAAAACGGGACCATAAGGCTGTAACTCATCAGTAACTTGTCGAAGCGGGAACTTCCGCTCTCCTCGTGAATACAGAGTTAGAAGGATGGCGCTTGTACGTTGCAAATAGCTGCGCGGAATTACGTATGGAAGACGTACCTCGATAGGTGACTTGAAGCAGGAAGAGTTCTAACCATTCTTGAGTCATGCATTTTTTAATGTCATTTCGTATTCGCCTAGGCATCGTTTACGAAGACCTTTCTGAAGTCTCCGATATTCTTCTACGTAAGTTATAATAAACAAGTATCATAAATATCGCCACATACACACCGATTGTGAATACCACCTGAAACATAACGCTGGACTCATTCAACCAAGTCATCATCATCATCATCTGTTTACCCTCCAGGTTCGGTTTTTCCCTCGGACTTAGCGAGGGATCCCACCTCTACCGCCTCAAGGGCAGTGTCCTGGAGCTACAGACACTTGGTCGGGGGATACAACTGGGGAGTATGACCAGTACCTAGCCCAGGCGGCCTCACCTGCTATGCTGAACAGGGGCCTTGTGGAGGGATGGGAAGATTGGAAGGGATAGGCAAGGAAGAGGGAAGGAAGCGGCCGTGGCCTTAAGTTAGGTACCATCCCGGCATTCGCCTGGAGGAGAAGTGGGAAACCACGGAAAACCACTTCCAGGATGGCTTAGGTGGGAAGCGAACCCACCTCTACTCAGTTGACCTCCCGAGGCTGAGTGGACCCCGTTCCAGCCCTCGTACCACTTTTCAAATTTCGTGGCAGAGCCGGGAATCGAACCCGGACCTCCGGGGGTGGCAGCTAATCACGCTAACCACTACACCACAGAGGCGGACTTCAACCAAGTAACGCGTAGAAAATGGTTGCAACTATCTGGGCGTAAGAGAGACGCGATTCTTTAGTTCACTGTGGTGTTTGCACATTCGAGTTCAGAACTTTTAACATCAACGATCAGTATCGAAGCGATAGCCTAGGTAATTCCATTAGTACAGAGCTACGAGACCTATTCTTTGTCGCCTGCAGTGGCTACAGCATAGCAGGTGAGGCCGCCTGGGCGAGGTACTGGTCATACTCCCCAGTTGTATCCCCCGACCAAGAGTCTGAAGCTCCAGGACACTGCCCTTGAGGCGGTAGAGGTGGGATCCCTCGCTCAGTCCGAGGGAAAAGCCGAAACTGGAGGGTAAACAGATGATGATGATGATGATGATGACAAAGAAAGCATACATACGAAATGAATAATAACATGCGACTTCCATATGGCACCAATCGCAGCGAGCATACGATATATTAGCAGGCATTTAGAGTTCGAATCTAGTTACGAGCTTTTCAATTTTATTTTGATATTATACTTGTAAGGCCATTTGTAATAAATATTTAACGTTCCTAAGTCTCAAAAGTAATTTGCCACCTTTACAAAGAAAGCAGTCCGCCTCTGTGGTGTAGTGGTTAGCGTGATTAGCTGCCACCCCCGGAGGCCCGGGTTCGATTCCCGGCTCTGACACGAAATTTGAAAAGTGGTACGAGGGCTGGAACGGGGTCCACTCAGCCTCGGGAGGTCAACTGAGTAGAGGTGGGTTCGATTCCCACCTCAGCCATCCTCGAAGTGGTTTTCCGTGGTTTCCCACTTCTCCTCCAGGCGAATGCCGGGATGGTACCTAACTTAAGGCCACGGCCGCTTCCTTCCCTCTTCCTTGTCTATCCCTTCCAGTCTTCCCATCCCTCCACAAGGCCCCTGTTCAGCATAGCAGGTGAGGCCGCCTGGGCGAGGTACTGGTCATACTCCCCAGTTGTATCCCCCGACCAAGTGTCTGAAGCTCCAGGACACTGCCCTTGAGGCGGTAGAGGTGGGATCCCTCGCTCAGTCCGAGGGAAAAGCCGAAACTGGAGGGTAAACAGATGATGATGATGATGATGATGACAAAGAAAGCATACATACGAAAGGAATAATAACATGCGACTTCCATATGGCAAACGACTACAGGGAATGAAGCGCAGTGCACGTGTGGTCAACATTCTGACCCACCCATTCAACCAAGTAACTGCGCACGTTCGACTCGAAGACCAACTAACAGCGGTCTACACTTCATACGTAGGGCACATGAAACAGCATATCGTAATCCTAGCAGCAACGTGTGAGCACGTACTGTACGGTTAGCACGAAAGCAAACATTATGTATTCACGGGATGATTATGTGAATATGGTACTTCTTTATGGAGAAGCAAGGCAAAATGCACGGGAAGCCAGACGCTTGTATCAAGAACGATTTCCTGGACGAAGGCTGCCAACTGCAGATACATTTCGACGTGTTGAAAGACGGTTGCGTGCAACGGGGTCATTTCATTCATTACCCCCCGTTCGGGATGCTCCAGTGACGTCTGGAACTAACGACGAAGCTGTTCAAAATGCAATTCCATACAACCCGCACACAAGCTCACGGGCCATAGGAAATGAACTGAACATCAGTCATGTATCTGTACTGCGAATATTGCACCACCATAAATTCCACCCTTTCCATCAACAGCTGCACCAGGAACTTCACGGAGATGACTTTCCAAAACGGATAGAATTTTCGCAATGGATATTACAAAGAGTTGAAGCTGATGCGAATTTCTTAATGGACATTCTCTTTAGTGATGAATCCAGATTTCACAACAACGGAACTGTTAATCGTCACAACTTCCATTACTGGAGCGTTGAAAATCCTCACTGGATCAGGGGAGCTCGATTTCAGGTACAATGGGGCGTCAACGTGTGGTGCGGGATACTAGGTGACAAGATAATTGGACCATATTTCTTCGAAGGAAACCTCACGGGACGACGCTGTCTAGAGTTTCTTCGTGAGTATCTCCCACTCTTATTGGAGGATGTGCCCCTTATGACACAGTTACGGATGTGGTTCCAGCAGGATGGAGCTCCCCCACACTGGTCGTTGGCAGTACGGAACCACTTGCATAGGACATATACTGGACGATGGATTGGACGAGGGGGTCCGGTCACATGGCCGGCTAGATCACCTGACCTTACTCCACTCGACTTTTTCCTGTGGGGTTATTTAAAGGAAAGAGTCTATGAGCAGGAGCCTGAGAGCCCGAATCATTTACGGCGGCTCATCACGGAAGCCTGCAGGCAGATTCCACCACATATGTTGCAGCAAGCAAGAATGTCTCTCCTCCACCGTGTTCAGATGTGCATTGACGAAGCAGGTGGTCATTTTGAACATTTGCTTCATTAATCGAATGGCCATGCATAAGCCCATCGCACCGCTGTCGGTACAATCTCACTTTATTGCAAATAGCTCTTTTAAGAGCTCCTTAAAAAACAAACATAGCTGAGTACCTGCAATATGAGAACTGATCATGATTTAGATTTGTCGTCAACAACACGACTCTCACGAACATCAACAACGCAATAAAAACATTCGTCGTACACAGGACTCGAACCGTCTACTAACGAATACCGGTACACTCCTCTAACTTTTTGCTAGCTCGGCTATCACGGGTTGCTGTTTAGCGCTGTTGTGTTGCTGCTACTTCTAGTCATTCACCAATAATATTCTCTGTATAGGACGTTTCTGCGACACATAATTTTCACGATTCTTTACCATCAATCGGTATTTTATCATTAATGCTGATTTGCTTGACACGAATAAACGAATTATGGAAAGCGTTGTAAGAGCAGACTTTGTAGTGAGTAGTCAAGGTCAATATTTTTAGGTTCGACTATAATCTGCGAGTTGCATAAAACTGCGTGAATAGGGGCAGCTTTACCACCCGGTATGTGTATATATATATATATATATATATGTTTTACGTCGCACCGACACATATATGTCTTATGGCGACGATGGGACAGGAGATGCCTAGGAATGGGAAGGAACCGTCCGTGGCCTTAGTTAAGGTACTGCCCCAGTATTTGCCTGGTGTGAGAATGAGAAACCACGGAAAACCATCTTCAGGGCTGCCGACAGTAGGGTTTGAACCCACTATCTCCCGAATACTGGATACTGGGCGCACTTAAGCGACTACAGCTATCGAGCTCGGTAGAACGTTAATATTAGAATTTAAAATTTCCAATGAAAATGCTTGGGGTACGCAGAAATGATCAGAACCTTTACCTCATTTTTGTTTTATTTTGCTATTTGCTTTACGTCGCACCTACACAGATAGGTCTTGTGGTGACGATGGGGCAGTAAAGGCCTAGGAATGGGAAGGAAGCGGCCGTGGCCTTAATTAATGTACACACTATAAAAATTAAATAAGAATATTAATGCACACGGTAGACTATGTGCAATATGAAAACCATTAAGAAAAATCAATTATTACTAAGCAAAGTTCCTCAATGGCCTGGTGTGAAAATGGGAAACCACGAAAAACCATCTTCCTCGCTGTCGATAGTGGGATTCGAACCCCACTATCAGAATCTTTACTAGTGAACGGAGTACAGATATATGAACGCGTGGCTAAGGACAGCAAGTTTACATGTGCTCTACAGTTGGCAAGCAAGTCAATTGAGTGACTCAACATACTGTATGTAGTATACTGTAGGGGAGTAGACAAGTGGGACATCGGCAAGGAGAAATTTAAAGCAGGGTTTCCTGTAAGTTCCTGCGCTTGAGCCCAGCTTCGGGTGAACTACGCCAATAAAATTAAATAAGAATATCAATGTACACAGTAGACTATGAACAATACGTAAACCATCAAGAAAAATCAATTATCACTAAACAAAGTTCCTCCATGGCCTAAGTATTCTTAAAGTGGAGCTGTAAAACCCGGCCTGTTACATTAGGAAATCTAAATAACGTAAAGATGTTTGGAATTAATACTGATGTACAAATCTAATTAACACCTATCAAAACAAAATGATAACATACAGAGCCACACTGGAGCTAGTATTTTCTTTTATTTAGCCTATATCCTAGGATACTCTGTTCAAAACGTAGCCTTTTAGACTTGTCAATACCGAAAGACGTGCTTGTAATGTTTACCAGTTTCAAAACCAGCTACTCCTTACTAATATTCGAATCATACAGAGAATTTATACAAGATGTCGGAAAAATGAGTTGCTGAAATTGCAAGGGGAGACAGTATTCTGTCATTTCAGTAAATATTTTGCAGTGCGGCGAACTTTGACATGAACGAAATGTACTGTCTTTACCGATACGCTTCATAAAACAACTGCATTGTGCTTACCCGTAAACGGGAAAAATTTTACTACTAGTAGTTAAATTGTGCGCACCATTCGATTCAGGATACCTTAGCGCGTGATAATCACAATAAAGACGCTATACTTTCCGGGCATGATAATGAGATGCTGCTCAGTGATACGCCACCATTACTAGCAAGGTTGCATGTGAGCGAGCGACACGTCAGTGTGCTACGGTAGCACACCACTCAAGGTTATAAAGCAAGAGATCTTGGCCAGTCATACGCCGCACAGGCTGGCACAGAAGTTGCCCATGATTCAACTGATATTACTATTTTCTGGTGAGCTTTCACTAGGAGGAAAAAAATACGCTAGAGATAGATCTTTGTTTAGACGGACTGATTGGCTGAATGGTCAGCGTTGAGGCCTTCGGTTTAGATGGTTCCGGGTTCAATTCCCGGCCGGGTCGGGGATTTTAATCGCGTCTGATTAATTCTTCCCACCCGTGGACTGGGTGTTTGTGTTTGTTCCAACATTTTCCTCTCCATATTCAGACAACACACTACACTACAAACCACCACAGAAACAGCAATAGTGACTACATCCTTCCATATAGGGTTGGCGTCAGGAAGGGCATCCGGCCGCAAAACATGGCCGAATCCACGTGTGCGCCACACTTCGCACCCGCTTCCCCACAGATGTGGAAAAAAGTGGTAGAAAAAGAAGAAGAAGAAGAAGATAGGTCTTTGTTTCAGAACACTATCTCCCCTTGCAATTTCAGTATCTTATTTTCCGACATCCTGTATAAGTTCTCGGCATGATTCGAATATTAGTAAGGTGTAAATGATTTTGAAACTCATCTAAAGCACAGTATTTTACAAGGTCCCTGCAAGTTATCTTTGTTACTTATTTGTGAACTAGCAAATGTACCCGTGTTTCGCTACGGTATTCCACATTGTATACGGATTTTTACGTAAATTGCTGTACACGCAGTGAATAAGGTTACATTAAACTACATATCTCTTAGTGTTATCCGAGAAATACCACTGGGAGGACCCCATACGTTGTTTGCGATGTAAGGTGCGCGTTGGGAAGTTTTGATGAAAATGGCAGGCCACGTTCCCTACGGGAATTAACAATCGAGTTCGGGAGTATCTACTAGAACGGCAAGCTCACTTGCCTACTGCCATTCACAACGGAGATGTGGATTTTCCATTATAAAGACAGGCCCCTATTCCTAATGCCATTCAGAATCGAGTTGGGGGTTTTAATTATAATCGAGAGATGCAGCTCTATCTAAAGCTAAAAACGAAGTGGATGTATTGCAAGAATGAAATGTCACTCAATAAATTGTAATAATAGAGTTACGGATTTAAGAAAGCAGTAACACAGGAGAAATTTAGACGCAGGGATTCTTAGATAAGAAGATGACATAAGGTGTTACCACTTAAGCCTAAAGAAGCAAGACAGAGGAAAGAAATATGTGCAGAAAACGGCAGTAGAAGATAAATGCAGTACAAATTATAGCAAATCCCAGAAAACACCGTATGGTGTGAAATAATGGGCTACAATCCACGTACTGTTGAAATATTAACAAGCATCCTTAGAGCTATTCCAAGACTATTGTAACTTGCAACGGTATTTCGCAAAGATCCCGCAAACAGAGCGAGTAGGCCATGCGGTTAGGAGTGCGTAGCTATGAGCTCGCATCCGGGAGATAGTGGGTTCGAATTCCACTGTCGGCAGCCCTGAAGATGGTTTTCCATGGTTTCCCATTTTCACACCAGGCAAATGTTGGGGCTGTATCTTAATTAAGGCCACGGAAGCTTCCTTCCCATTCCTAGACCTTTCCCGTACCATCGTCGCCATAAGACCTGTCTGTGTCTGTGCGACGTAAAGCAAAATACCAAAAAATAATCCCGCAGAATGGCAGCTTGACGTCTATCTCGCCTTCTACCAGACGAACAACTACGAGTTTACAGAGATAATGACGGAAATGGAATTACGTTACTTCCACTCTTGGGTCACTCAATGCAGAGCATGAAACCCGCAGAAAATAGTAATTTTCTCCGTCATTTGAAGAGTAAGCGAAATTATCTACATAACAAAAGTTGTTTAAAATGAAGAGGAGTTTCACACACGGTGTTCGTATTTTACAGAAAATCAATACTATGAGAGAAAATTGAAGGAATCTCCTTTGGTTTTCGTATAAACCCCCAGTTTATTCCGTTATTTTTAAATGATGTGAATGCCTAACGCTGCGCATGTATGATTATACTCTTTGGTCACGATCTATCCAGCCGTTTCGCCGTGATGGTGGAACAGCCGGACAAACATGCACGAAAGCTAAAAAACACTGATATGGTCTTGAGTTGACCTAAAGAGATAAATATCTGAAAAAGTGATAAAATAAACGAAATTGCAGACAGCGGACCACCTACAACTTTATTTATATAGATAAGCATGGGCAGACCTTCATGTCAAGATGTACTGCTTGTTTGCTTTTTTGTCATGCCGACAAACGGATTGCGCCATCAGACACTACGATTGGTGTTTTACATGGCTGGTGCTATGAAATTTCCTCGTATCTCATATACTTATGGGTTAGATTGAGTTAGAGACTTTGAATAGGGTGAAATGTTAGGTACAGTTTTCACACATTGCTTTGTTTTTCGGATAATTACGTGGCAGATGGAATAATAAAATTAGGCTATCGGATGGCCATTGGTGGTGTCAGTGTGCGTGCCGAATTTGATGAATCTATCTTCCTAATACGTTTGTTACATTGTAAAAAATACCGGGCGAGTTGGCCGTGCGCGTAGAGGCGCGCGGCTGTGAGCTTGCATCCTGGAGATAGTAGGTTCTAATCCCACTATCGGCAGCCCTGAAGATGGGTTTCCGTGATTTCCCATTTTCACACCAGGCAAATGCTGGGGCTGTACCTTAATTAAGGCCACGGCCGCTTCCTTCCAACTCCTAGGCCTTTCCTATCCCATCGTCGCCGTAAGACCTATCTGTGTCGGTGCGACGTAAAGCCCCTAGCAAAAAAAAAACATTGTAAAATATACATGTAAAACCTACAAAATTAACCTAAAATCGAGAAATGTAGCTGTATCTAATGTATAAGGGATAGAGATACAATAAAAATTCATAGGAGCAAAGTTGTATATCTCTCCGAATTGAACCGCGATTGTGCTGTCTGGTTTGTGAAACGACTTAGCCACCAATTGCCCCGAAACGGTCTGCACAGTCATTAAAATTGCCTCCATAAGTTACACAGTTGAACACCTTGGAATTTTTCCTCAAAGGAAAGAGAGTCCAGTTTCTGGGATTAGTACTGGCATAATACGGAGAAATTACGGACGAAAGTAATACAGTTAGGAATGTTGACATTATTTGAAGATAGGATAATAGCTGAGGACGGCCGGATAGGACAAATAGGTAAATACCAAATGGATGTATTGGAAATATGAAACGTCCCTCACTAAATTGAAATGAGTTATGGATTTAAGAAAGCGGTAACAGAGGAAAAATTTAGGCGCAGCGATTCTTAGATAAGAAGATGGTTTACGGTGTCACTACTTAAGCTTAGGGAGGCAGGGCAGAGGCAAGAAATAAACGGAGAGAACGGAAGTAGAAGAGAAATAAAGTGAAATTGAAAGCAAATACCATAAAACACTAAACGTGTGAAATAATGGCCTACAGTCCGCAGTACTGTTGAAATATGAACAGCCTCCCTTAGTGATATTCGAAGACGATTGTAACCCCCAACGGCATTCCACAAATATCCCGCAGAATGACAGCTTGCCGTCTCTCTCTCGTGTTCTACCCTGCGAACAACCACGAGTTTACAAGTATAATGACGGAAATGGCATTATGGTACTTCCCTGCTGGCAAGAAGCCAGTGACGTCATGGTAACCGGTATCTTCGTTGTGGCAGTGGGGATTATTGTTTTAAGAGAAAGTACAACTAGGCAACCATCCTCCATGTAACATTAATCAGAGAGAAAAAATGGAAGGGATCCGACACTTCGAGAAATGAAGGTATCGGCGAAAGAAAGACAAGGACAACGAAGGGCGTGAAAATGAAAGACGCACTAGCCCTCGTAAACCTAATGGAGTCGAGGGCGGAAAAGAACAAGAGTTGACCAAGGGAGGTAGGAAAACCACTAAGACAGTCTTTCTGAGGATGTAAAAGGTCAGGTGGAGAGTGAGTGTCTGCCATTATATTGAAAACTCCCCAACCTGATTGTGACTGATGGTAGGCAAGTGGGCCTACCATTACAATGAAAATTCCCTAACCGAGTCTTGAAAAGACGTTTGGTGACTTCTCCGTCGCGTTTCTAGGGTAACGTTACGAGCTATGCAATTTAATACAATCTTGCTCATAATGTATACAACCTTACCTAGAATTCTTTATACATCAGCAAGTAAACTATACTGAATTTCTCGCAAAGCACAGACGTTTAAAAGCTAAGTTGCTAGTCATACTCCGACGACCACTGGTTGGAGATTCCATTGTTGTGCTGCGGTAACAGTGGATAAAAAGTTATCTTTCAGTACATGGGAGCGATTGAACTCAGAGAGGATCGAGTATTTTTGTTATGATCTGTGAAGAGGAGATTGAGGCGATGTTTTCAGCATATTATGTGAAAAAGCAGCGAGTGTGAAGCGAGCTGTGCTCTCGCAAACAAAACTACTCTAGCCACTTGTACAGCAGCTTGGTGGGGCATAGTCAGCGTAACGAATCACTATTTAAGATCCATATTTTCATAAGGTGTGTAGATTATTAAGTCCCAGTTGGAACCCAGAATTCTGTAGATTTTAACCTCACTTTATTATTATTATTATTATTATTATTATTATTATTATTATTATTATTATTATTATTATTATAAATTTGCTAAGAAGTAGAAATCCACGAATCCCTTCATTTCTTGAGTATTTCACAATATCGATGTTCAACCTAAATCTTCTATGAATCCCTTCCCTTTGCCAGGGCTTCACATTCTTAAAATCCGCTTTGAAAATTGTAATTTTGAAAGAAGTAGAAAGCCATGAATTTATTTTAGTTTCACGAGATTTCACTCATGAAATCCACTGAATGACTTCCATAACGAATTCTGGATCCTACTACAAAGATAACATGCCTTCCAGGAACAACCGGAACTTTCAGAGTATATTTCTCTTAGACCTAAAAAGGAAAGTGAATTAATCTTTTTCGTTGCTCGTTTTTCCTTCTTTCCCGGACCAATGAAAGACGAAGAGATGCGAGAGGAATGAGAGTGGACTAATGTAAAGATCTTCCCGTTTCCGTAGTTAAGATTTGGAGTGGACGGGTGTTGGGAAGAGGCGGGGTGGCAGGAGCTTTTAAAAACTTTTATCTAAAAGGCGAAGGAAAAAATTAGCTGCATATTTGTAAAATATTTATGCATGCTAAGAGCTGTGGCGTGTCGGGCTCATTAGGGGGAATGGTAGCTGCATTTTTAAGGAAGTTTCTAAAAGAAATTCAAGTTGGAGAGGAAGAACGAAGCGTCTCGTTTTCCTTTCTTACTTTTCACTTTCTGATATTCAACGCTTAGGGCTTCTTTGGTATTGCAACCAGAAGTTAGACTAGCCAATATCAATCACGTCCTAACAATAATGAGTGAAATGTACTGCGCCTTGGCTGAATGTTCAGAGTTGCGACATTCGATCCAAAGGTTCCAGAATTCTATTTCTGGACGGACCGTGAATTTTTGTTGTGGATGGTTATTGATCCGGATCGGGTACTGGGTGTTTGTATAATAAAAATAATGTTATTATTATTTATTATTATTATTTGCTTTACGTCCCTCTAACTACTTTTACGGTCTTTGGAGGTGCCGGAATTTAGTTCCGCAGGAGTTCTTTTACGTGCCAGTAAATCTACCGACACGAGGCTGCCGTATTTGAGCACCTTCAAATACCATCAGACTGAGCCAGGATCGAACCTGCCAAGTCGGGGTTAGAAGACCAGCGCCTTAACAGTCTGAGCCACTCAGCCCGGCACTGGGTGTTTGTGTTTGACTTACCTCCTTATTTACCAAGTTAACCAGTTTCATTGTTTGTTCGTTCGCATAAGACTATCTGTGTGCGTGCGACGTAAAGCAAATAAAAAAAAAATTCTGATGGTATGTTTTAATGTTGGTAGAAGTTGACTGCGGTAAGTAAGTACAGTATCGTAAAATTTCACTTTCCACACCATTTTGAAGAATGTAAATTCGATATAGACTAGTATAAAATAAGCTAAATTTTCTTCCGTCACTGAACTTTATGTTAATCTGTATTAGCGTGGTTATCTTCCATCACTAATTACGTTTTGTTGGAGAAAAAATACCATACGGTTCTCGCTGGTATGAGAAAAATCATACTTTAAGTGTTCCTTTAGTGACTTTAAGTAGTGAATACTTGTGTGTTCTGGGGCAGGGGCTCTTGTGTATACATGGGCTCTTATGAGACTAAGTCGGCGGAGCTGCGCTGGGACTCCTGAGGCAAGATGGCGTCTGGCGCAGGGGTTCTTGCGTACAAATGGGCTCTTATGGGACTAACCCGGGGAGAGCTGCGCTAGGGCTTTTCGAATATTGGGCTGGTTCGGGGTTTTATCATCCTAACAGGATGCCCTTCCTAACTTAAGTCTAGCGCAGGCGCTCTTGCGTATACATGGGCTCTTGTGGGAATAACCCGGGGAGGACAGCGCTAGGGCCCCCGAGGCAACATGGTGGCCACTGCACTTACTCTAGTGTTTATTTTTCGTAACCGGATGCCCTTCCTAACTTAAGTCTAGCGTAGGGGCTCTTGCGTATACATGGGCTCTTATGGGAATAACCCGGGGAGGGCAGCACTAGGGTCCCCGAGGCAACATGGTGGCCACTGCACTTACTCTGGCTGTTTGTTTTTCGTAACCGGATGCCCTTCCTAACTTAATTCTAGCGCAGGGGCTCTCATGTATACATGGGCTCTTATGGGAATAACCCGGAGAGGGCAGCGCTAGGGCCTCCGAGGCAACATGGTGGCCACTGCATTTACTCTGGCTGTTTGTTTTTCGTAACCGGATACCCTTCCTAACTTTTGATTCTTGGTGCAGTGATGTAATAACTATAGTATTTTATTTTTGTAGGTGAGAGCGTGATGGAATACTGCTGTAAGAAACGGCTAAAAGGGGTTACCAGGGGCTCCTAGCATCCGAGCGTGGGTTAGCGGCTAGAGGATCTCGAGCTGAGTCTGGCATTAATTAGAGTTGCTGTAACTTTCTCTGAATAGGGAAGCGATGGTTTAGATGGGTGGTAGATTTTAACGCTTCCGACTCCAGAACAATCTTCTGCTACAATAACAAGCGGTTTCCTATACACTATTGATGCTGTCTACCCTCGTAGAGACAGCGTACTCGAGGACTAGATATTTTCACTCAAGTATAGTGTGGTATGGTGATGAGGCTGCTAGCCCGCCTGATTATGTAAAGATGTTATCCTCTTGCTTTCTAAGAACGTTATTATACGTAATACCGACAGCCACGCGGCTGCTGGAACCTGCTGGCTGTGTACCTATTATGCCATGTAAGCAACACCCTTGAACTCAGCTGCCAGTATAAGAGTCTGAAGAGGGAGATTGCAAGCGGTTACAATTAACATGAATGAAATATCCAAACAGAGCAGGCTCCGACTCTTCGACTTGGAACAAAACTCTGCTTTGTAATACTACAGCATCTGCTGGCTGAGTCTGGCATAAGCCTAACACTACAGTGCTACCTCAGGGACTTACAACTTGTAACTTATGACCTATTAGTTTTATCAGCCTAACATTCGGTAACTGAGACAAGATCTGCTAGACAAGGTGACTGCTATACTCTAATCGTATAGACCTAACTTGAGGGATACCTCAGGGGCTTACAACTTGTAACTTATGACCTATTAGTTTTATTAGCCTAACGTTCGAAAACCGAGGCAAAGACCGCTAGGCAAGATAGCTGCTACACTATATTCGTACAGTCCTAAGAGAGCTACCACAGGGGCTCAGAACTTGTAACTTATGAACTATTACTCTAGTCGCGTAAACTTCCGGGAATTGAGGCAAGGGCTGCTAGACAAGATCACTGCTTATATTTGTACACTGTTCGCAGAGACTTAACTAGAGTGCTACCTCAGGCGGCTCACAACTTGTAACTCTTGACCTATTAGTCGTATCGGCTTAACTTTCGGGAATTGAGGCAAGGGCTGCTAGATAAGGTGAATGCTACACTCTATTTGTATAGACCTAACTAGAGAGCTACCTCAGGCGCTCACAACTTGTAACGTATGGCCTATTAGTTTTATCAGCCTAACTTTCGAGAACCGAGGCAAGGACTGTTATGCAAGATGGCTGCTACACTCTATTCGTAAAGACCTAACTAGAGAGCTACCTTAGGGGCTCACAAATTGTAACTTATGACCTGTTAGTTTTATGAGCCTAACTTTCAAGAATCGAGGCTAAGACTGCTATGAAAGGTGGCTGCTATACTCTATTCGTACAGATCTAACTAGAGAGCTACAACAGCGGCTCACAACTTTTAAGTATGACCTATTAGTTTTTATCAGCCTATTTTTCGAGAACCGAGGTGAGGGCTGCTATGCACATGCTCTTTTGACAGCTGTCATCTTGACGGACGCTAACCTCACTTTTAAGGACAATAGAGCATCGCTAACCTCACTGCTGCCATCTTATGCACCGTCGTAGCGCGGAATTTAAAATCCATGTGCATTTTTAACACCTGACAGCTGCCATCTTTAACCACGTTGGCGCGGAATTTTAAACAGTAGAACATCGCAAACTTCAGTGCTGGCATCTTTACGGGCTAAACCTCACTGTTGCCACCTTAGGCATGTTGTAGCGGGCAATTTAAAATCCACGTAATCTTAACTCGGTACAATGTTCCTCTGTGAGCCACGACATGCAGTAGACGCACACTGCTGTGTCATTAGTAATTTAACGCTTATTTCCAGTCGCGAGTCAGCCAACTCGCTGCATGCAAATATTTACTTTGAATGTTCTGTGTGTGTTAAATGCCGATCTGTTCTTTTCCCTTTTCAGGTTAGTGTGTGCGTTTCTACTGTGCAGTGCTAATAACTTACATATCAACGCCTTCGAAAACTGGATGCATCTTGTTTAGTTTTACGATGCAGAGTAATAGTAAGCGGTGATTATTAAGTTACCGTTTATTCACATGCTACTGCATGTAGCTATCAGCTTGGAACGGGCAGGTTCGAACCGCACCAGGCAAAAAAGAGAAGATGTATCTTAGCTGTAATCAACTTTAAACTGTAGGCTTGGCGACTTGTTAGCCTCCGGATCGTAAGATAGTCGGTTCAAACTGTAATGTTAATCGTAGTAGTAATTATTGTTTTAAGATAAATGTAACGTTTCATTCTATATTTCGTAGATCGTTTTTAAACATAGTGTGTTCTAAACATCTGATGTGGGTGTCGATATCGTCCTACTATGTAGCTGTGGGTTCGATTCGTAGTATCATATAGCTTGTGCGCGCTAATCACATCAATAGTAGTGATTATTGTTTTATAAGGAAGTGCATCTATCCTCTATTTGTATCGTTCCGCTGGCTAGGAGTTGCCCTTCTGTCAATGATTACAGCGTTATCGTTGCACAATTAAGTAATCACGTGTTCGATTCGCGGGATTACAAGAAGATAGGCTGTTAAATTCAAATATAAATATAAATAACGGTAGAAGATATGGTTGCAGAAAATCTTATTGTCTTGTGTTGTTTTATTTGTATACTAGTGATTATTGATTTAAAAGGAAGTACATCAATACGTCTCCCCCTAGGATCTAAGTTCAAATCCTATATTTTTTCTTTCTCTATGGTGTTTGCGATAAGAGAACAGGGATTGAATCTATTGTAACTAAACCAGAGTTCAAAATCTATACAGATATTTTTCTGTTGTATCCATCTCCTTAGGACAAAGTATCCTCTTCTATGTAGTAATCATTTTATCTGCAGTGATTAAGAAGAAGTATGTCGGATGGAGATATACAACATTTGCAATTCTATGTGTGCACGCGGATTGCATAGAAGTGCGTTTGTAACAATAGAGAGATTAATCTCACAATGTTTTAACACTAATTTTATACATGTTTTGTCTTGTTCTACAATCAATTCTAGTGTGTTCTAATTGTAACTTGTCTTGACGAACATATAGCACAGTAGGGATAAACGTTTTCTGTTTAATAATCAACATGTTTTGTCATACATACAGCATGTCAATTCTATATTTTTACAATTGCATTCTGTAACTAGATTGAACGAACAAAGGTATCCCCTGCTAACCAGTAAACATGTTGTCAACACACGTTGTAACAACATCGAGTATCGTGTTCCAATCTTGTTATATTTTAATAACTTATTTTGTGATCTGAACACATCAGTCAGTGTTCTGAACACATGTTGTAGTTAACGACATCGATTTTAGTCTTGTTATGTTTTAATCACTTATTTAGTGATCTGAACACGTCAATACAGATAAGGAGGAACCCTTTTTCTAGGAGGCGGAGCCCTTTTGCTAGGAAGAGGTGCCCTTTTGCCAGGAGGAGGAGGAGGAGGCTATAACATCCTATGAATAGCCAAGAGAAGGAGCCCTTTTGCCCTTTTGCTGTACGGATGTGGTGGAGGAGGAGGGCAGCAGTGTCCAATGCGCTTTTGCTATACGGATGAGAAGGAGGAGGAGCAGGAGGAGTAAGAGGAGGAGGAGGCTTTAACAGCCTATGTATAGCCGCCATCTTGTGCAATAGTCTCTAAACTACCAATCTTCATAAGAGCCTGGGTATAGCTGCCATTTTGCGCAGTAGAATGCATGTTTAAACTTGTTTGATAGAGACATAAAGCTATGCCTTGACAGAGGAGGAGCAGGAGGAGGCCATAACAGCCTATGTATAACCGCCATCTTGTACAGTAGCCTCTAAGCCTGCTTTCGTCATAAGTACGTGGCTTTAAAGAGAACGTGGAATTTCAAATTGCCCGCCACCACATGCCTAAGGTGGCATCCTTGATGATTTAGCCCTGTCATGATGGCAGTACGATGTTCTCTTGTTTAAGCATGTGGCGTGGCTAAATCCCGTTAACACGTCGCCATAAGACCTATCTGTGTCGGTGCGACGTAAAGCCCCTAGCAAAAAAATCCCGTTAAGATCAATTTAAATTCCACGCTATAAAGTTCACTTCCGTCAAGATAGCAATAAGTCATGTGCATGTAGTTAAAGATAGCAGCTGACAGCTGGCAGAAAGCTCTTGGGATTTTTCAAAATACCCGCCACTACATGCCTAAGATTGCAGGCATATGGATTTAGCCCCTGCCAGCACTGAAGTTTGCAATCGTTTGTTGTTTAAAGATGGTTGCTGTCGGCTGTCAAAACGCACGTGGAATTTCAAATTAACCGCCACCACGTGCCTAAGGTAGTATCCGTAAAGTTTAATGTTGTAAAGGTGGCAGCACGGTGCTCTGTTGATTAAAGATGGCTGCAGTCAGCTTGTCAGATGTCAAAAAGCACGTGGCTTTGTTTACAAACAAGAGAACGTGGAATTTCAAAATGCCCGCCACCACATGCCAAAGGTAGTAGCCGTGAGGTTTAGTGCTGTAAAGATGGCAGCACGATGCTTTGAGCATATTTATAGCAGCCATCTTGCGCAAGCGCCCATAGCTGTCATCATTCTCCATACGAAGACGTGTATAGCCAATATATTGCGCAAGTGTCCCTAGGACGTCTCATAAGAGCCTGTGTATAGCAGCCATCTTGCGCAAGCGCCCCTAAGCCATCTCATAAGGAGCAGTGTATAGCCGCCATCTTGCGCAATTAGCGTCGGAAAGGCATCTTACCGTAAAACTACGGCTCTGTGTGGTTAGACTCCTCCATGTGCTTACTTATTAAGCCGTCTCATAAGGAGATGTGTATAGCTGCCATCTTGTACAATTATCGTCGGTGAGGGCATCTTGCCGTAAAAAAAAGGCTCTGTGTAGTTAGTCCTCCATGTGCTTATTTATTAAGCCGTCTTATAAGGAGCTGTGCATAGCCGCTATCTTGTACAATGGCGTCTGGAAGGGCATCTTGCCGTAAATCTACGGCTCTGTGTAGTTAGACTCCTCCATGTGCTTACTTATTAAGCAATTTCAAAAGGAGCTCTGTATATCCGCTATCTTTTACAATTGCATCGGGAAGGGCATCTTGCCTTCAAGATGGCGGATGTGAAGTTAGGCTCGATCTCTTAATCGTCGGGAAAGGTAACTAGCCGTCAAAGTGCGGTTACGTCCTTCAAAATGGCGACTGTGAGGTTAGGCTCGCTCTCTTACGCAAAATCCACAAATCGGCCTAGCCCTACTACTCTACTAGGGGTCAATGACCTCGGGGTCAGATCCCGCCTAGCTGCACTACTAGGGTTCAATGATCTCAGGTACTGACGTAGCAAAAAATAGTATACCTACTTGTAGAACGCTCTGTTGGGTCAATGACCTCAGGTGCTGATGCAACAGAAAAAGTGCGTGTGAGCGCATATGTTGATCTAAGCATTTTCTCCCACTCACTTAACGTAGGTATAAATACGAGTGTAAGACAATGTGTCCTTGCTTGCCTCGTAGAAGGCGGCTGTGCCCTGGCCCCAGGGCAATCTTTTTTGTAGAGGAGACATCGCTACGGCGGTGGACATGTAGGGAGAGAGAGAGAGAGAGAGAACACATCTCTCACTCACCCGTCCCTTATTTTTGATAAGGGGAGATAGGGGGAAAAGGACCACCTCTTTAAACCCCCTCTATACTCCCCAGATGTCAATAAAGCATAATCATTTACTTAGGTTACCCTAAGATAAAAACCGTGGAACTTCAAATTTCGCGCGCCCACATGCCTAAGTTAGCATCCATGAGGTTCGGTGCCGTAAAGATGGCAGCACTGAGGTTAGCGATGCGTTGTTGTTTAAAGATGGCCGCTTGACAGCTGTTAAAAAGCACATGTCAAAAAAGCACGTGGCTTGTTTACAAATTCAAATTTCGCGCTAAAATTCAAATCTCCCGCCAAAATTCAAATTTCCCACCACATTTAAAATTTCGCGCCAAAATTCAAATTTCCCGTGTAATGACGTCAGCATCACGTTACGCGCTCCGAGACCTCTGATTGGCCCGCCTTTGAACTGTCTCTGCTCCACTACTCGTCTTCATATTCACACAACATACTACACCACCAACCACCACAGGAACGCACAATACAATAGTGATTACATCCGTCCATATAGCGTTGGCGTCAGGAAGGCGATACGGCCGTGAAGTAGGACCAAATACACTTGTGCGACACAGACGTGAGGAAAGCGGTAGAAGAAGAAGATAGGTACTCTTGCGTTTAAACTATACGACGAACAAAATACATATCACTAAAATGGGAGCACATATGCGCAAGTTTTCTTGCTCTTGGATTGTGTTGTTTTTCTGACAACGAATTCCTGCAAGCTTACACAGATTTGAAATGAGACACTTAAAAATTGACATAACTCGACACAACATACACTGACTGACAGAGCAAATGCAACACCAAGAAGGAGTGGTTCGAAAGGGATGAAAGTTGGGGAAAAACAGAGACGGCACGGACGAATAATTGATGTTTATTTCAAACCGATATGCAGGTTACACAATGCGCACGGCATCGACTCAGTAGGATGTAGGACCACCGCGGGCGGCGATGCACGCAGAAACACGTCGAGGTACAGAGTCAATAAGAGTGCGGATGGTGTCCTGAGGGGTGGTTCTCCATTCTCTGTCAACCATTTGCCACAGTTGGTCGTCCGTACGAGGCTGGGGCAGAGTTTGCAAACGGCGTCCAATGAGATCCCACACGTGTTCGATTGGTGAGAGATCCGGAGAGTACGCTGGCCACGGAAGCATCTGTACACCTCGTAGAGCCTGTTGGGAGATGCGAGTAGTGTGTGGACGGGCATTATCCTGCTGAAACAGAGCATTGGGCAGCCCCTGAAGGTACGGGAGTGCCACCGGCCGCAGCACATGCTGCACGTAGCGGTGGGCATTTAACGTGCCTTGAATACGCACTAGAGGTGACGTGGAATCATACGCAATAGCGCCCCAAACCATGATGCCGCGTTGTCTAGCGGTAGGGCGCTCCACAGTTACTGCCAGATTTGACCTTTCTCCACGCCGACGCCACACTCGTCTGCGGTGACTATCACTGACAGAACAGAAGCGGGACTCATCGGAGAACACGACGTTCCGCCATTCCCTCATCCAAGTCGCTCTAGCCCGGCACCATGCCAGGCGTGCACGTCTATGCTGTGGAGTCAATGGTAGTCTTCTGAGCGGACGCCGGGAGTGCAGGCCTCCTTCAACCAATCGACGGGAAATTGTTCTGGTCGATATTGGAACAGCCAGGGTGTCTTGCACATGCTGAAGAATGGCGGTTGACCTGGCGTGCGGGGCTGCCACCGCTTGGCGGCGGATGCGCTGATCCTCGCGTGCTGACGTCACTCGGGCTGCGCCTGGACCCCTCGCACGTGCCACATGTCCCTGCGCCAACCATCTTCGCCACAGGCGCTGCACCGTGGACACATCTCTATGGGTATCGGCTGCGATTTGACGAAGCGACCAACCTGCCCTTCTCAGCCCGATCACCATACCCCTCGTAAAGTCGTCAGTCTGCTGGAAATGCCTCCGTTGACGGCGGCCTGGCATTCTTAGCTATACACGTGTCCTGTGGCACACGACAACACGTTCTACAATGACTGTCGGCTGAGAAATCACGGTACGAAGTGGGCCATTCGCCAACGCCGTGTCCCATTTATCGTTCGCTACGTGCGCAGCACAGCGGCGCATTTCACATCATGAGCATACCTCAGTGACGTCAGTCTACCCTGCAATTGGCATAAAGTTCTGACCACTCCTTCTTGGTGTTGCATTTGCTCTGTCAGTCAGTGTAATTCGGTAGAGGGGAGGAGGGAAGAACCTACCTGACCGCTAAACCATGAGCGCACTTCCACTGCCACTTTTCGAAGGTTGACCAGGGACATTAGTGAAGTTTGGGCGCAGTACCATACTGCCCAAGTTCGCGATATTTTCATAACGCTAGTCTTTTGTCGAAATAACCCAGGACAAATCTTGCTGCTTTCCCTTGGATCTTTTTCAGTTCTAGTATCAAGTAGTCCAGGTGAGAGTCGCATACACTAGAACCGCTCTAACTGGCGTCTTACCAGTAGCTTCTACACCTTCCCCTTTACATCCAGACACTCGACGATGAGGACATCTTTCTACTGAAAGTCAAGTGATGACTTCAAATTTCAATCAAAGATGGATACAGTGTGCTATATAGTGAATCATGTTACTAACTGATAGAATACTAACAGTATTAATGTTACGTTATTATGTTAAGGTGACTTACCTTTTTTTTTTTGCTACATGACTATTTACTATACTAGTTAAATACTCTCTCTTAATTATTTCTATATTTATAACAAATGTATGAATTTAATCCCATACCAGTGTCAATACTTTTGATGCCCTCAGAACGTACAAAGTCAAAGGAAGGCAAGAAAACTCCTATGCCGTGTTTTATAGGGTGCAGAACTTCAACAGGAATTTCCTCAAAACTATACTTTTATATTTCACTAGATTTTTGTTCTCAGCTCCTCCATCGATTGAAAGGGAAAAACAGAAATGATTTCCTTCTTCACGTCGTTCCTTAATGCGCTGTCGGTGTGGGAGCCAAGAAACCCCCGCTCTGCCCACGGCAGCCAATATATCCAGTTGTTTGCTTCTTACAGCGTGGGGACAACAGGAAACTGAGTCCCTTCCGCCGGAAGCGTCGTCCATGCGGCGGCGATGTCTTCAAGACCTAACATCGTTAAGACGGGCACCCACTTTGTGTGCTATCAGCAGCTAATCGTCCGGTCTCAAGATTATATGAAGATTCTTCTAAGGGTCAGAATTTCAAGCAGTTTCCAAACTGTTAGCAAGTTCTTCAAGAAAATGTCTTAGTTTATTTTATATACAATGGGCCAATTTGGTAGTTTAGGAATAGGGTTTGTACCACTCGTCCAAAAGCCCCAGTTTCAAATTCTGGCTAGTGCAAGGATAATAATAATAATAATAATAACAACAATAATAATAATACCTAAATAATAATAATCATCATCATCTGTTTACCCTCCAGGGTCGGCTAATCACTCGGACTCAGCGAGGGATCCCACCTCTACTGCAACAAGGACAGTGTCCTGGAGCTTCAGACTCTTCGTCTGGGGATACAACGAGGGGAATGACCAGTACCTCGCCCAGGCGGCCTCACCTGCTATGCTAAACAGGGGCCTTGTGGGGGATGGGAAGATTGGAAGGGATAGGCAAGGAAGAGGGAACTAAGCGGCCGTCGCCTTAAGTTAGGTACCATTCCAGCATTCGCCTGGAGGAGAAGTGGGAAACCACGGAAAACCACTTCCAGGATGGCTGAGGTGGGAATCGAACCCACCTCTACTCAGTTGACCTCCCGAGGCTGAGTGGAACCCGTTCCAGCCCTTGTACTACTTTTCAAATTTCGTGGCAGAGCCGGGAATCGAACCTGGACCTCCGGGGGTGGCAGCTAATCACGCTAAACACTACACCACAGAGGCGGATATTAATAATAATAATAATAATAATAATAATAATAATAATAATAATAATAATAATAATAGTAATCTATCGCTTTTCCCATATCTTGCTGGACCGCGGGTCAGAACTATGTCTCACATGTGGATTTGGCCCTGTTTTACGGCCGGATGCTCTTCCTGGCGCCAACCCTATGTGGAGGGATGTAATTACTATTGCATGTTTCTGTGATGGTTGATATTGTGGTGCGTCGCCTGAATATGAAGAGGATAGTGTTGGGACAAACACAAACACCCAGTCCCCGAGCCAGAAGAATTAATCAGATGCGATTAAATTACCCGACCCGGCCGGGAATCGAGACCGGGACCCTCTGAACCGAAGGCCAATAAGCTGACCATTCAGTCAAGGAGTCGGACTATAATAATAATAATAATAATAATAATAATAATAATAATAATAATAATAATAATAATAATAATAATAATTTGATTTCTAAACCTGTTCAAACTCTGAGCCACGAAGTGGATGTAACGGCAGTAATAGTACCTGATGTTAAAATAGCGATAAATATAATGTTAGCAGGATTATTAATTGAGTAAAGGAGGGCGGTCCGCCATTCCAGATAAAGAGGGAATTCTACTGAAAAATATTTTTTTAAATGTTCTATTTTCATGTTATGAGTAGATAAAACGTTTAATATAAGCATTCTGCTAAGATACTTTGAAAAAAAATTCATATGTTCTATTGCTAAAGTAAGTAGCAGGTTTTAGTTGGTAGCACATAGCCAGTTTCATTCACTGAAGTTGGCAACACTTATTTACATGCAGTTCAAGTATTAACTCCATTCTCAGGAAGTTTACTGCCGATTTTTATGTTTTGAGAGTCTACACACTGAATTTCAGAGACCAAAATGAGTAGCCTACATTTATTAATCAGATGTAAAACAGTAGTCATGTGTACATGGTGTAACATCCATGACAAAAAAGAAGGTGAGTTCACAAATTCTGTAACATCCGTGACCGAACATTTTTTCAGTTTCAGGAATAGTAATACATTTTACTCAACATAGGTCATTATCATTTACTGTGTTTCATGTTTTAAAAGCTCGCAAAATGCATTTAAATGTTATTGTTAAGGGCTTTAAATTAGTAAAAATGTAACATCCGTGGCAACTGAAATGACTGCGGTCCTGTTTACGGGGTATGAACCCACTAGCTTATATTTATCTTTTAGTGTAGGCATATTTGTATATCTAGGTGTATACAGCACGAAAGTTTTTGATACTTAAGGCAGTAGTTTAAGTCTATTAGATATAATAAAGGTAAATAATTACGTGATTTACTGGTATTGGGACTATCTGTATTGGTTTCGATGAACTGCACTCACGACAATGACTTTTTGCAAAAATGTAGAATTTTACAATGTTAAAGGTTATAATTATATGTTTTATCTCACTGTGTTTCTGAGTGATTATTGATGAGTGGTTCAGTCTTAATCCAATATCGAGGTCGCAATCTTTTTTGTCCATAAGAACTCTCAAAAGAATTACGCTATTAATCCCAAGGTAACTTCATATTATTATTATTATTATTATTATTATTATTATTATTATTATTATGAAGTACTATTAGAGTATTGGCCTATTAATACGAATTATGTCCAGCTAAAAGACCAATATATATGTATTGAAATTCCTAACAATGGCGAAAACAGTTAACAGTTGTTCAGAGGAATATTAATCTTATATTGAAGTTTATGAGCTGGTATGAACAAAGAAATAGAATGTAATTTTAAAAATGTACATATTTTAAGAGATTTGTTAACAAAGTTTCGCTATGATGACAATATAGTAATAAATTTATCATTCTGAAATAAAATTTACAACCAGTAGAACGCAAGCCCCGATGATTTCCTCAACGGCACATCTGTCCCGTAGTTTGATTATCGGTACAGTGTATGGTAACTCTGATTATGAAATAAACCGATTGTAAAACATTTTCAATGTTGGGTCTTATCCTCTCAAAACAAGCACTTTCAGAAACGATCCAATCAAGTTATGTAAAACATGGACATAATATACAAAATTCTGTGTGATAAAACAAGTCTGTTCTCAATATCCCAGTGGAGAACTTGCGCTACACACTGTACCTGTATGATGACGACTCTCTCGCGGCGGCGTTTCCGTTTGCAGTCGCCATTGTTGTGTTTGCCGGCTGCTCACACAATGGACTTCGCTGCTACTCTGGACAAGCTCCGATTTATGGATGTCCAACCAACCACCCACCAACCACCTCCCGCACAATATAAATACCAGAGTCAACACGATGGCAAATTGCTGGATCGCTTGCAGTAACCGGATTGACGTTTCGCAACCCAAATATACAAACACAGACATAGAACCTTACTGTTTGATCGTTTTGTATTTCAGAAGATCGCTACTTATTAACTAACAGATGCACTGCCCTCGGCCTCTCAGGGTAATATTGTTTCCTATGACGCAGGCAGGTTCAGCCCTGTACTTGAACAATGTTTATTTTAACCAGTGAGTGGGTCCCGACTGCAAACAACAAAACATTGCCGTGGTAGACCTGTGTTGTCAATTCTTTGGTTTTGCTTATGTGTGTACAGTACATACTACACTAGTATTGGATTATTGCAAATAATGTATTGCATTCTTGTGAAATTCTAAAGATAGCTTGTTAACTCTCCAAATTAGTGAGACACTACAATTAGATTGAGCTCATTAATTGAATTACAAACAAGGAAGTAAACAAATGCGAAGAACACATAGAATTTTAGGAACTTAAAAAGAAAATATTGCCAAGTGCACAAAGTCTGTAATAATTGCGCCAAACAAAATCATCCCTCACCTATTATTGTCTTAAATTTATATTCATTAGAACAATATATAAATTCAATGTCTGCCTTTGTGGTGTAGGGGTTAGTGTGATTAGTTGCCACCTCCGGAGGCCCGGGTTCGATTCCTAGCTGTGCCACGAAATTTGAAAAGTGGTACGAGGGCTGGAACGGGGACCACTCAGCCTCTGGAGGTCAACTGAGTAGATGGGGGTTCCTTTCCCTCCTCAGCCATCCTGGAAGTGGTTTCCCACTTCTCCTCCCGGCAAATGCCGGAATGGTACCTAACTTAAGGCCAAGACCGCTTCATTTCCTCTTCCTTGTCCATCCCTTCCATTTGTCCCATTCTCCAAGAAGGCCCCTCTTCAGCATAGCAGGTGAGGCACCCAGGGCGAGGTACTGGTCCTCCTCCCAAGTTGTATCCCCGGATGGTGGGATCCTTCGCAGAGTCCGAGGGAAAAACCAACCCTGAAGGATAAACTGATTAAGAAGAAGAATACTAAGAACAAGATATAAATTCAATTATATATTTGATAAAAATGAATTCATTATAGGACTTGATAAGAATTTATGTTTGCTGTTTAAAGGAACCCAACAGCTAAGTCATCGGCCCGACTGGATAAGAAAGATCGCCTCATTATAAAAAGTTGAATCCAGTTTTAACTTACCATATTAACATGACTCAAGATTATTTTATAATAGACTAGCTGATGTACCCGTGCTTCGCTACGGAATTCTACATTGTATACATAATCCCAGGTCAGGTAGTGTACACGTTGTGAGTAAAACTGTATTAAATTGCATAGCTCTTAACGTTACCCTGGAAACGTGACGGAGTAATCACTATACGTCTTCTCTCATATGAAGACTGCGTTAGGGAATTTTCACTGTAATGGTTACCCGCTTGCCTACTATCAGTCACAATTGCGCCGTTCCCGGCTCATTGAAAGGACGCATAATATTCAGGCTAGCTTAATTATAATCTTCAACTAAATAGTTCGATAGTTCGGGTGTTGAGTTCCAAATCAGAGAAAGATATTCCATGCGGAGCCACGTAAGATTTAAATTATCTATAGAAACGATCTTCAGGTGCTGCATACACTACTTCTTATATTATCAAGATGTCATCGCTCTCATTGATTTAAATCTAGGTCACTATACTACCAACACATTGAAAGAACTGATTCATATTTCTACATTTATTTATTATAACAATATTTCAATCCAGCATTCGCACATTAGACTATCCTCCATAAAAAAAATGTGGTCGAGGAAATAGTATGGGAGATTGTTCCCTTGGCCTACTTCGAGGGAACTTGGACTTATCCTAATAAAATTTTCTATTTTATCCATTCAATATCTAATCACTCACTCCCTTTTCTTTAAATTGCGCTATATCTCTCCTCCTTTCAATATTTCCATGTTTCTGGATGGAAAGAAGAATCGCAGAAAAGAAAGGCGGTATCGTGCAAATATGTGTAAGTAATATTCATGGAAATCTCCTGGTATTTGACACACCCAGCGCCCTCTACGCATTCTAAAGTAAATGTTATTCGACTTCGTCATCATCTATAACAGATCTTCAGGAATTCATTGCTCTGAGTGCTCAAATCATAATCGTCCACAAAAAAAAAATCAGGAACAGATTGCAAATTATGGCAAGAGATTGAGTTCTGTATAGGCTAGCACTAAGTTGAATCCTAATATACTCAAGCTCGTAAAAATTACAATTCATAAGTCTAAAGAAAACGTCTCATTTCCCTCACAGACTCTTAAAATAATAATTAAACTGAAATGAAACGCTCAATTAATGGATTGAAACGAAATTAAATGTTTGAATACTTAAATTAGTAAAAGCTTTCCTAATACGAGTAGTTAAAGATCCGTATAAATAACTGAAACTTCCTTGAATAACTAAAGATAAACTTAATTGCATAGTTAATATCCGTTTGGGTAATAAAGTAAATATTATCCGTCTGGGTAACCAGAAAAACTAACTACTGGTTTGGGTAACAAGAAGAAAAACTACTAGCTTAGGTGCACC
This sequence comes from Anabrus simplex, assembly GCF_040414725.1. NCBI lineage: Eukaryota > Metazoa > Arthropoda > Insecta > Orthoptera > Tettigoniidae > Anabrus > Anabrus simplex. Next base: position 848,489,756 of record NC_090265.1, read on the forward strand.
TTAACAAAGAAAAGAAATATTTACAATATGAGTTTCAATACGCAAAATATAGATTGAGGGTCTCTTTCTCATGGCATCCAGGACGCATTTAAAACTTATTATCATATTTCAAGACTTGGTATCTTTCTTACCATATGTGAGGTTTTAATCAACTATTGGCTCTCCCTCGGAGCTCATATTCATTTACAACCACAGAATAATCCTGTCCTTCAACATACTCATAAATACCTATGGGTGCTAAATTGGAAGGATAGTTCCCAAATGTTACCATATATAATCACATCACAATGTTGGATAGGGATCATTGATCATGGAAAATTTGATTACTTGGATGTCGAATATTCATGCTTCTTCGCCTAAGGTCATTTATTCTGCATGAATTCCGATAAGTTTCCCTTTCAAATCAATATAGTTCTCATAAAATTCAATCAGAACCAGTAAGACATATAAACATTTAAAGGTCTAAGCACTTTCATCATCTTAAGCTAAACATAGGTGCGATATCATACCTGTTAATGACTACCCTACTATACTTATCTGATACTGTCATCAAGAGTGGTGCATAGTGTGAAAACTTGATCGTTGAAAAACATGCTTATATTTCCATTTGGTCATCAGTGATGGGATGTCGCCTAAGAAATTACTACGTTCTTCTCGTCTGAGAATCAATTGGTATTAAGAAGACTTTGTGACAGCACATGTGTACGGTTCGTCCTTCAGACTGAAATGTTGTCGATACAACCAAGTGAGCGTTTTGGCTAACAGATGTCACTCAGATCTACTTGTTTTTCTACATGCTTGCTCGTGAGATCAACAGAACATGCAATTGCTACCTATTCACTTCCTAATTAGCAAAAACTCTGCATGGAAACCGTTGAGCACCTAGCCACATCACCGTGTTCATCCTCGTGAAGAATTAATAATCATCATTATTCTAAATCATCAATCATGCATCAACTTCTCTTAAAATATTACTATTATATTTTCACAACCATAATCTGTCTCCTTACTAACACGGGTTCATATCTTACTTTTGTGGCCTTTCTTTTAATTACAGCTCCCGGACACATTTCCAAATACCATGACCTCCATTCAGTCATAATCATCATTCATCATAAACTGATGTGTCTACCTAGCAAGCATATCCTACATGGCACTCATTGACTATAACCAACGTATACATGTACCTATATCGCTCTATTGTGTACCATACGACTTACTATCACTTTGATTAACTCAGAATTCCACACTAAACGGATTATATTCCGAACGTAGGCTTTTATCACTGAATAACCACCTAGTTAGGGATTTGTTATGCACATCCGAAAACTACCTATCTACCTTCATTCTGATTCATCACACCACTCTTCTCGTTTAGTCACTTCGCACCTAATAAACTAATAAACGATGCTACATTTACAGTTGAATACAAACATTATGATACTGATTTAAAAGGTAAAACTTATCTGAATTCAGCAGCTCCAATCGCCGTCATATGTCCAGCTGGTAGGACATATTGGAACGTCGCTATTTATTTCCCTGGATGGACGGGAAATATTCACATATTCCTTCTCTGGACTCGGTCATCTCAATCGGCAATGTCATCCTGCGGCACCCATTTGGGCAGTTTGGCTTACCATCTTCTTAGAGCTCCATGTTCATCCGTGGTCTAGTCTGAACAGAATGGCATACGAGATTAATTAGCATTTCCATCGAAGATGGCTATGAGAAACTATCTACTATGAAGATTGTTTCCTCTGAAAGAGCTGATTTACTAGACGAATCTCTCCTTAAGTTGATGTAAATTTTAGGATTTGAAATGATTAGTTCTCTTCTTCAGTATATCTCAATTTACTGTAGGATTCCCTTTGTAACCCTTTACTTTCGTAACCGTGAAGTACGTCAGCAAGGACTGCGGTGACGTAAACTTGCTACTTGACTTCTTCTTCTCACTTCCCTTGAAAATCGCTGAATGAACTTATTAATTCCTAGTTCAGTCCTCAATGTAGCTTCTCAAATTTCTTCTCTATCCCGCGAAATTGATTCCTTATTATGCCGTCTTTAATATTCTGATGCAGTTACTTCTTTCTCCAATTCGCGTATTTTATGGTAGCAATCCAATCTCGTTGTTTTTTCGTTGTTGTTTTTTTTATTATTGTTAGTAACAATATTCCCGTTCGATCCTTTTCACTGCCTTCCGGATCTCACTTCTTCCACTCTCCCACTTGATGTGCGCACTTTTGCCTTCATATGCCACATGATTTAGATCTTTCGGCGTTAATTATTCCAAGATACATGGGTCTCATCTTTGTTCTCCTTACGATTGTAACTTCTCATTACAGTGAAATGGCACACAATCAGGTTCGGGAATTGCATTATAATGGCAGACACTCACTCTCCACCTGCCTTTTTACATCCTCAGAAAGACTGTCTTAGTGGTTTTCCCAACTGAAATGAACATAAGTCATTACAATGACATCAGTAGGAATGGCGTGAGTAAAAGCAATGATTTCACCTTAAATAGTCTATCAAATGAAAAACCACACTTCTCACTTTTAACGAACAGTACTACGCTGCCGGTCTAACAGTTTAAAGTTCCATAGCTTGAATGACCAGACTGCAGACAGCCGTGATCCGTGAACACTCTTAGTCTTTTTCGAAGGGAGTGGGGTCGAATAGTGGAGAATCCAAGGACAAAAACTATGCCCTTTTACTAATCTGTCTCCTAGGAGTACCCGATGAGTCGGAAAATCTCAATTCACTACACAGGCGGCGGAAAAATCTATTTGACTCGGAGGCAAATTTTGCCTCCAAGCCAAAGGAGAACCCCCTCTTCGCTGCTAATTTGGAATAAAATTAATGAAGAATTTAATAAAAGTGAAGGGGAAGAAGCTCTTTTTAACAAACGGCTCCTTTCAGGGTTGAATTTTGAGTTATTTAATTGTAGTGCTATAATTTGGAATATGCCTAAATTGTAATTCTAGACCAGGCCATACTACTACTACTACTACTACTACTACTACTACTACTACTACTACTGCTACTACTACTACTACTACTACGTGAGCCTCTGCCTTAAGAGTGCACACTGCTCATTCAAAACAGCGCGTCAGAGTAGGGATCGAATAGCTGGAATACTAAGATGAACCAGTGAGTTACGTACCAGCAGTACGGTATCAGGAAATGTATGAACCAGAGGAATGACATGCCCAAAGAAGACAGTTTTCTAACTCCCTAGCTATTTCCCGCCTATATTCAGTCAGGCTGTTATAGCTGGTACGCAGCATAATCCCATCTCTCGGAGTTGAGCGGCAGCATAAGAGACAAAGAACATCACTACAAACAATGGTCAATGTAATGTTATTGTTGATCAATGTTATGCGCTTTCAATATTGTACGCCTTCACAAATAGTTTTCTTTCGACTCTGAAATACGGTAAGGTAAAATCGAATAAAACATAAATGGTCGGAAATTGCATTCTCCATAACTTTTGTTATGTAGTACTTTTCGATAGGACCAATAACATAGGTATTTTAAATTTTAGGCGCCTTCCCCTAAACTACAATTTCATACAGGGCGAATAAAATGGTTTATAACTTAGACTGTAGTTTATTATTCTTCTACTCTGTATACCGACTTTTATTTAATTATGTTAACCCATTTTCTCGTGGCTCGGCGTTGATATGGACTTGGCAACAAAAATACAAATTCATGAATATCTGTGTTATCAAAACCGGTACGGTAACAATGTATGACATAAACGATCGGAAATTTAATTCTGTATAACTTTAGTTCTGTAGTATTTATCGATAGTACTACTAATAATATAAATATTTGAGAATTCAATTTAAGTCCTTCCCCTAAACTACCATTTCACTCAGTGTGATGTTTTGTTTTGTTCCTTCTATTTTGTGTAATTGTTACCTTCATTATGTTACTTTATGCCTTTCGGCCTCGTTCAGTATGATATAAAGTTTCTTGCATATATATGTGTAACTATAATAATAAAGCGCTGATGGATCCACCCCTCAGGGGATTCATCGCTGTCCTTCTTCGGCTTGCGGGCTGCGCCCCGTGCTGCTCCATCCTACATGCGCGCCTCAGAAAGGTATAAAACGCGAGGGCTGGAGTGGCTCGGGGACAGTGGTGAGCCCCATTTTTTGCTTGATTTGAAAATGGGGAACCATGGAAAAACATTTTCAGGTTTGCCGACAGTGGAGTTTGAACCCACTACCTCCCGAATACAAGCTTACAGCTGTGCGTCCCTACCCGCACGGCCAACTCATTCGGTTCGAACCTATGAATACTCATCGTGTGTTGTGAGGGGTCAGCAGTCCTAGTTCGTATCTGTTCACCTATAGCTAGTGTGCGGGGTGACTGGACTTGCGAGCAGCAGTGAAAGTAAGTCGAGCCTGTCTCAGGTAATACCAACCAGCCGGACTATCTGCTGTGTGAAGAGGACAGAGACTTGTAAATAGACAGCAATTAGTTGAGTGTGGTCATTCATGGTTGAACAGCGTTGTGCGTGTATAAATCAGCAAGATTTGTTTGAATCATCAGCCTATAGATTAGTTTTATACAGCTGTTCATGCCACCCTATCCCGTGCTGATATTTTCATTTCTACTTAACTAATCTGCTCTAATCTGCTTGTCGTATTCATACCTTGGTCTACCTCTACCGTTCTTACCACTTACACTTCCCTCATAAACCACGTGAGCAAGTCCTGTGTGTTTTAAAATGTGCGTTATCATTCTGTCTCTTCTTCTCGTCAAATTTAGCCAAATCTATCTCTCCTCACCAATTCAGTACAGTAACATTTCACTCGTGATTCAACTTATCCTGTTGGAATCCCACTGTCGGCAGCCCTGAAGATGGTTTCTGTGGTTTCCCATTTTCACACCAGGCAAATGCTGGGGCTGTACCTTTATTAAGGCCACGGCCGCTTCCTTCTAACTCCCAGGCCTTTCCTATCCCACAGTCGCCATAAGACCTATCTGTGTCGGTGCGACGTAAAGCCACTAGCAGCAACCTATCCAACTCACCTTCCGCATTCTTCTGTAACACCACATTTCAAAAGCTTCCACTTTCTTTCTGAGCTGGTTATCGTCCATGCCTTTCTTCCATACAATGCCATGCTCCGTATGAAAATCTTCAAAGACATCTTTCTAATTCCTATATCAACTGAGCAAATTTCTCAAGAAAGTCCTTCCTTGCTTTTGTTAGTCTGCATTTTATGTCCTCCTTACTTCTGCCGTCGTTAGTTACAGATGTGTGTGTTTATTGAGTCATCTTGAAGTGAATTAAACTGTGTTTTATTCACAATATGTTATTGCTAGATATCATTACATGGAGGGAACTCAAAGAAAAGTACGACACTTATGTTCATTACGTGGGAGTCAGTCAGACGGACCATTTGAATTAATACAATAATTTATTACTAGATCTGCATATTTCGAAGTATTTTGAATCACTCTGCCGTACTTATTCTAGACTAGAACGTTAAGACACAAATCTCGCACTGGCTGAAACTGGTACACACCAAAAAGTGATTACAGAGCTGACTTGTTTATTGATCACTCGCTGAGTTAAGTTTTAATAATATTCGATACAATTAGTGTACACGAGCAAGGCGTGACCTTAATTCAAAAGCAGCTTAGAGAAGTTCTCCTGATGAGCCTCTCCTTCAGTAATGGCTTTAATCACTTCCAGCGCTATATACCATCAAAGTCTACAAAAACCTTAATATGTAAAGCCTCTTCATGTTTCCACAGTACAAAGAAGCAGGCTTCTCTGTGCTGATCCGATTGGCTGGCTGGTGAACAACAAAGGAAGTCGACTCACTCACAATATCGAAAATGCAGCGCACTTCTCCTAATTCTAGCAAACGAGCTAATTCAAACGATATTGAATTGGGGATATTCTTATATTGTGTGCTACAGAGACGACCGTAGTCTAGAGATTAGCATGCAGTAACCTAGGACTCGATTCTCAGCAACACCATTAGAGAAATTATTACTTCCCAGTGTAGTAGGTGGAGCAGCTTCGCGAGATCAATTTTAATTCCTTGGTGATTGAGGCAGAAAACACAGTCCCTGCCTGTCGTAAGAACCGACTAAAAGAACGGACTGCCTTCTGGCTGTGAACTTAAAAATGTGGATTGCTGAACATCAGGCCTCTAGCTGAGGCTTGCAATGCTTCATCTTGCGTGCGGCAGGCTTGTCTGTTCATTTTTCTTATCTGACCTCCCTTGACAAACTCTTCTTCTCTACCGGTCACGGCGGTCTTAACTTTGCAAATTTAATTGTCATCTCCATCGTGGTCCTTCTCTCTGCGGACACAATATCCTACGAGGTCGATGACTTACATGTTATACTCCTTTAAACAACAACAACAACAACAACAACAACAACAACAACAACAACAACAACAACAACAACAACAACAACAACAACAACAACAATAATAATAATAATAATAATAATAGTAATAATAATACTTTCTTTGCAAGTTGTTTTACGTCGCACCGACACAGATAAGTCTTATGGCACCGAGCTCGATAGCTGCAGTTGCTTAAGTGCGGCCAGTATCCAGTATTCGGGAGATAGTAGGTTGGAACCCCACTGTCGGCAGCCCTGAAAATGGTTTTCCGTGGTTTCCCATTTTCACACCAGGCAAATGCTGGGGCTGTACCTTAATTAAGGCCACGGCCGCTTCCTTCCCACTCCTAGCCCTTTCCTGTCCCATCGTCGCCGTAAGACCTATCTGTGTCGGTGCGACGTAAAACAACTAGCAAAAAAAAAGTCTTATGGCAACAATGGGACTGGAGGGGGCTAGGAATGGGAAGGAAGCGGCCGTGGCCTCAATTAAGGTACAGCCCCAGCATTTGCCTGGTGTGAAAATGGGAAACCACGGAAAACCATCTTCAGGGCTGCCGACAGTGGGGTTCGAACCAATAATAATAATAATAATAATAATAATAATAATAATAATAATAATAATAATATCATACTTCCACAGTAACTTCTCTGCCTAATGCAAAAGGTGACTAAAAAAAGAGACTGGCTAGAGGCTCTGAACTTGAGAGAGTGGGATATTGACCACAGGGTTCTTAGAAGGGTCTGATGTTGCTTTCAGTTTCTTGTACCACACTTTTCATTTTCATCGTTACTATCTGACCTTCCTTCGTAAATTATCGTTTTTTCCTGAGCCCGATGGTGTAGTTTTGTGAGATTTGTGGAGTCTTTCACTTTCACAATTTGTCTTCCCTTCCCTTTCTTTTTATTGATACCCTCATTCTCCTAAGTAACTTATCAGAAGCTCCCTTTCGTTTATGTGAAGATTTAAACAGTAATCATCGTTACCATGATCGCCACGAGAAGTCACAGACCTATCACTACGTATCCTGTATAATCATTTCCTATAATTAAAGTTTATTTGGACAAAGTATTATTATTATTATTATTATTATTATTATTATTATTATTATTATTATTATTATTTGTTCGTATCAGCTGTCTTCTCCGGGCTTTGATGTTTGCCCAGTGCTCCTTCATTCGTTGCCGCTGTTTCTCTTTCCTTTCCTCCGTCTACGTCTTTCCTGTCATCAAATTTGGCCTGTCTTCAAAACCCTGGTGGTGTTTTAGTTTCTTCCTGAGTGGGTTGAATTCTTATATATCTTCATAACTGATCCCCATCTCCTGTACGTCATTTTCCATCTCCTTGAACCAAGTTGGCTGGATCTTCTTATCTTCAAAGTAGGTGAAGATCTGGTTCGATAATCGTGTGGGTTTCATTCTTAGCAAGTGTCCATAAAAATCCAATTCTCCTTCTTTGCATGACATCAGATATCTTCTGGACATGAGTATACAGCTCATGGTTATGCCAACGTCTATATTAATTATTTCACATAAAACTCACCATCTTCTATTGCATTCGTCCATCTCTCTGTACATCGGACGAAATATTGTCGGCAATACCAGTTGTTGGATATGCAGGAGAAAACGCTCTGCACCGACGTTCTTGTATCCTCAAGATTATCTAGCCATGTTCTTTGAAGAGATAATATTATGGAAGAAAATGTACTTCATCCAGGAAGCGTAACAACAGGACAACATACCAGACGTTGGAATTTTACTTATCTATATCCAATTCGTCTTCTTATATCGGGTTAATCTTGCTGAAACTGTCGTAACATTGTCAGTCCGGTTTTTCTACGGCAATAAGTTATCAAAAAATCTCGGGAATTGAACCAGCTTTTGGGTGATCAAGCCGTGTGCGTTTGCAGACTTTCTCCCAGACGTGACATTTGGGCTCATCAGTTGGACTGGCACGCCCCTCCAAGACTCTGCTTAGCAGTGGCAGACCAACTGCTACTAAAACGTTTTCATTCCTCCCCTGAAGGGGGAGGCGGTTCTCTTGGACGGTAACGCCGTCTCTCGGTCCGGGAGATTTGTTATGGTGAAGGAGATGCTCGGAAAAGGTGAGGGGGTTGGTGGCCGTGACCTATTCTAGGAACTGCCCCGGCATTCGCCTTAGTGCAGGGAATGGAAACTACGGAAAACCATTCTCAGAACAGCCGACGGTTGGGGCCACGGTAGAGCCGTAGCCGCCCCTCCTCTGCTCGGTTGGCCAGTCGGAGTGCAGAACTGCAGGACCACGGACTAGCCGTGGCCACTTGTGAGCGACTCTCACTCTGCATTCACTGACCGACCAATTACTGCAAATAATAATAATAATAATAATAATAATAATAATAATAATAATAATAATAATAATAATAATAATAATAATAATAATGTTTTCATTCCCCAGCACTGAGGGGGTGGGGCAGGCCACCTAGAATGAAACGCCTTCTCTCTGGCCCCGACCAGTGGCATTGCCCTGCCGTGTTAGCAAATAGGTATTGCTAACCTGCTAAAGGAGAAGTGAATTCTCCGTTCTCAAAAATATGTACTCCCCATGGAGATACAATTCCAAAAATGGCTTTCACGGCCGCAGATCTTTTAATCTCTGGAATAGAACCAGCTTTTGGGTGGTTAGGCCGTGTGCATTTGTAGAGTTTTGCTTAGTCTTGAATAGACGTGCCAATCTAACCGATGAGACCGAATGGCACATGCCATTTTTGGGGTAAGTTATCAATTCAAATAATTATATGAACTGGACAATTCTTCTTCTCATTATTATTATTATTATTATTATTATTATTATTATTATTATTATTACTTTAAAGCCTGGTATTTTCCCTCTACTCTGTAATTGTAGTTCGTCTGCTGTGTGTATTTCTTGGAGTACGATGGCATCAATTGCAAATTTTTGTGAGAGCCTGGAAAGATATTCACATTTTGCTCGACTTATCCTTTCGATATTCAGCTGACAAACGCCCAGAGATGGTCCAATTCTATGAACTTGAAGGTCATGCAAAGTACTGCATATCTCCTTCTTATTCTTTTTTTTTTTTTTTTTTTTTTTTACCGAGAGGTCTTTTTCGACAGTTCGGTCTCATCTTGTCTCTGTTGCTTTCCTTCGCACCACCCGGGGTACACTGGTTATACCTACGGACGCGAAGCAACGTAGTCGTCAGTGGAGGATCATCAACCAGATCCGAACCGGACAAGGCACATGTGGATATCAGCTACACAAATGGGGATGGACTACCTCTGCAAATTGTGACTGTGGTGCCTTCTAGCAGACTGTCCACCACATTGTTGTTGACTGCCCTCTTCGTGCTTTCAGAGGAACGATAATGGACATCCATCATACAGTTGAAGCAATACAATGGGTCAGAGAGCTAGACCTAGAATTTTAAGATTGTACGAGCTTGTGACTGTGCACAGTAACATTTGTCCACAAACTTTGTATATAAAATGTAGCATGTATGTAAATAACTTTGATTCGTCATTGATAAATAACAGTAATTATTACTATTGTAGAGGAGGTACACTTTCTTCGTGTATTTGAACCGAGCGCCTTTTAGAAGGCCATCTGTGTTATCAATCTGAAACTATGTACTGGAAGAAGTTTGTACCTTTAATCTTCAGATGTCGCTGCTATCGACTTAAGTGTCCCCTCTGGCGGGAGGACGGGCAATTAACTTTTTCAGGGAATTTAATATTTTCTAAGTTTGTGAACCTGAAGTGTTTGTGGATTGTTTTTTGTGTGCTATTACTAGCACTTCTATCACTCCCCTCTTCCCTAAATTACTAGCCAATCAGAATTGTTTGTAAATATTTTTGTAGCCAATTAAAATTGGGGGTGTGTACACGCATTCTGCCTAGAGAGTTCTGGAACTTTCCCCTCTGCTATATAAGCTGGGTTCTTTAGGGGCCATTTTGTCTTCTTCATCGCTCCAGTCTAGAGTGCATACGGTGTTAATGGAGGCAGGGGCAGTGTTGCCCATCAGCTCAAAGTAATGATAGACATCTTTTAAAAATGTGATACCTACAGAAAGTTAACTAGAGGGGAAGGTTTCAAACATTATTTCTTAATGTAAATTTCTGACGTTTAATATCACTGTTTAAACGTAAATTTTCGGACAAGTTTAAGGATTTTATTCAAATCCCTGCTGGGGAAGATGTAACTTAGGAAATAAGGAGTGTTAACCCTCTATTAATTCCCATTCAACTTGGTATGGGGGTGACTATGATTTTCTAAATATCTAAATTTTTAACTCTGTTTTGGAACTTAATACTTCTGCATTTAGTCACCCTCTGTCTTAGCCTCTGTTATTTAGGGCCATAAGCCCATGTAGGATTTTATTTTCCAGAAGGTTTCAAAAGGAGTGCAAGTGTTTCACCTTCTAGTATTTTGTTCATTGCCGATTCTCTTGAACATTTTTTGTACATTTAAGCCATTTAGAATGGGCATTCATTGCCCCTGTTTAAATTATAGTTATTCATAGACAAGTGTGGATCAGACTGTCGAGCAGAAATGGCAGTGAATAATACTGTTTTCGATGTTAAATAGTGTAAAATTCGGATAAGAAATTGTGCCTTTGAGAGGCTGGACTGTTGTAAATTGTGGAGCTCAGTCTTCTAGAGTGTAACTGAGTGCAGCAAAAACGCTCTTTGAAATGACGTACCCTTAGAGCTACCATGCTCAGTCATTTGTAAACTATTGTATCATTAACTTTCTCCATTTTTGACTGCATGTCATTGTTGTGGTCAGAGCTGACGAGCTCATCGTTCTTCCATTTAACTGTTATTTGTTGTTGTTCATTCAGATTATTTATCAAACTTCAAACTCAGAAAAGAAAGAAATAAAATTCAATATTTTAGTGTTTTAAATTATGCTTTGATCTCTTCTCTGTTCACCCATTCACGGTGGCAGCTTCTTACACCTCTGCAATCCACGATATTCCCGTAACAATTATTATACATACATGCACTGTCATTAGAGACTGTTATGCCTTTCAGCACTCAGTCCACAAGCCTCTGTGAATTTACTAAACGTCGCCACAATCCTCTATTTGCAACTAGTGCTGTGGCCTCATTTAGTTCTATACCTCTTATCTTAGAAACTGAGTCTAACCATCGTCGTCTTCGTCTCCCTCTACTTCTATTTCCCTCCATAACAGAGTCCATTATTCTCCTAGGTAACATATTCTCCTCCATTCACCTCAAACGACCCCACCACCGAAGCCGGTTTATGAGTACAGCTTCATTATTATTCACAATATTATAATTGTTATTAAGAACGTCTGCGGTACCGGACACAAGGAAAAGGCATTGCATATAATTATATATATATATTTACAAATACGCTGTTTACAAATAACTACTGATCATTCATGTGTTGGAGTCACGCACTGGATACACCAAACAAATGCTGAGGCTGTACCTTAATTAAGGCCAAGACCGCTACCATCGTAATTCAACCCCTTTCAGTCCTTTCACCGCCGAAACTTTCGATGTGTTAGAGCGACGTCCCCATCAAAATGCAGAAAAATAATTAATTTTTTTAAATCTGAAACTTTGATTCTTTCTGTACCTCCTCCTCTTCAGATCTATTTTATCCACACATATACCGAGCTCGATAGCTGCAGTCGCTTAAGTGCGGCCGGTATCCAGTATTCGGGAGATAGTAGGTTCGAACCCCACTGTCGGCAGCCCTGAAAATGGTTTTCCGTGGTTTCCCATTTTCACACCAGGCAAATGCTGGGGCTGTACCTTAATTAAGGCCACAGCCGCTTCCTTCCCACTCATAGCCCTTCCCTGTCCCATCGTCGCCATAAGACCTATTTGTGTCTGTGCGACGTAAAAGAACTAGCAAAAAAAAAAATATATCCATACATAACACTAATGATCTTGTTTTCCTTGTAGAAAACGTTAGACACACAAATCTAAATATAAAATACATAATATATCAGTGTTGCAATGCAATTCCATTTATCGGCCTGAATCTGCATCATCACCTATCGACCTAACTGAAGAGAGTGATATTACCGTTTGATAACATGTATCATTGTTATATACCTAGGAAGAGTAGCCTGTGTTTTATAAGTAGATGCCTGTAAATAAAAACATCGATAACAAAACGCGCAGCCAGTATTCATACTGTGCCATTCTCAACACACTGGCGTGGAGAGAAGACTGATGTTCGAGCTCGAGACACTAAGAGTTTTAAGTGCAGGCTTATGGCAAAACAGGAGTGTCTCGACAATCATTCGAAATGCGATTCAATCACGGAAGTTTTAGAAGTCACGTTTACCGTATCAATGTAGTGGACACACCACATTGTACATGTCGATTCACGACCTAAATCATCTGTTTTTTGAATGTGTTCATCACCACAAACAGCAAAATGTGTTAATTATGTCTCTGATCCACGCTAAGCAACAGTTACAATCCTGTATCAATACACTGTCCGACTCGTTGGCTGAATGGTCAGCGTACTAGCTTTCGGTTAAGAGGGTCCCGGGTTCGATTCCCGGCCGGGTCGGGGATTTTAACCTTCATTGGTTAATTCCAGTAGCCGGGGGCTGGGTCTGTGTTCTGTCCCCAACATCCCTGCAACTCACACACCACACATACCACTATCCTCCACCACAAAAACACGCAGTTACCTACGCTTGGCAGATGCCGCCTACCCTCATCGGAGGGTCTGCCTTACAAGGGCTGCACTCGGCTAGAAATAGCCACACGAAATTATTATAATATCAGTACACTACTGGCGACTAAAGACAAAAACAGTGTATACCATTATTAGGAACTATGTAACAGAAACTCGTCTACAAATTGAACTGATTTTGTATGGATATTTATGTAATTATAATTTGAAAATGTGCAATATTTATGTACTTTTTTATATATACCTTCCAATCTGTGTCAATGAATTGTAAGGAATTGTAATTACTTGTAAAGTTCAAACCAGCACGTTGTAATATCCATATGACTGTTTGGTCTGACACAGACGTAAAGCCAAATAAATAAAAAGAAATTAGAAAACAGAAGCGAAAGTCAACAGTGACCTTTTTTAACAACGCTACAGTTGATGGTAGAACTGGACCTTCTTTTAGTCTCATCATCAGTCATTTGTATACAAAAAGCTTCCTCTGTTTAATTTATTACAACCTGATTCTTGCATCTGAGCTCTTCCGAGATGATATGATATTACTGGTCTCTATTGACTAATAACCGTGTGCACTGGAATCCCGTACGCCGAGTTTATTGTCTACTGCTATCTTGTAATGGAGATTAATTTACAGCAGAAATCTCAACCCCTTCCTTGTAGACCTACCCTCCGCGCTACTTATATTCAATTCCCCTCATAAAAGTCCGCCTTCTTTCGTTTCGCGACTTTTCTTGCTCCCTTCGTTTCTTTCACCGCACCTCGGCATCCCGTTCTAATTAGTTGAAACTTACCAAGACGTCTACATGCTAAGTGTCTCCTCCCCCACCGGCGCCTCATTATCTGAATTCTCAGTTGAACAATAGCACTAATTAATGGCTGACTGGGAGATATAGGCCAGAAGTAGGAAACTTCATGCCGCACCATCTCCACATCCTGTCCATTGTTCAAACGCTTGTCAACCTAAAGTCTACCAGCATTCAACTTGGAACACCCTAGCGAGACGACAGGATTTTGGGTATGCTGATTGTTTCAAAAACGAGGGTAAATTATATATTGATGAAAATTTCATTTAAGAAAATAGCAAATATGTATTTAATTGTTTTTCACAATTTTTTTGTAATAACTTTACGGGAAAACAGTTCAATAATAAGTTCAAAGTCAGGTGGGGTTGTGCGGAGATAGTAATATTGGACCTTTATGTTTTCTTACGAAGTATGACTATAAATGATTTAAGTAAAGAACTGGAATCAGATATAAGGCATTTTTTTCGGACGATGTTATTCTGTATAGGGTAATAAATAAGCTCCAAAATTATCAGCAACTGTAAACAGACCTCGACAATGTTGTGAGATGGGACAAAGTGTCAGGTTTTGATTTTTACTATTACGAAAAGTCCTCTCAGTTTTAATTAGTTCTGATGCGGTGAACGTTCCTAATGGGGATGACTGTAGGTACCTATGTGTTAATATCAGGAAAGATCTTCATTGGGGTAATCACATAAATGGGATTGTAAATGAAAGGTATATATCTCTGCAAATTGTTATAAGGGTATTTAGGGGTTGGAGTAATGATGTAAAAGAGAAGGTATATAAGTCTCTGGTAAGACCCCAACTAGAGTATGGTAACAGTGTATAGGACCCTCACCAGGATTACCTGATTTGAGAACTGGAAAAACACTAAAGGAAAGCAGTTCGCAATTTACCTGGGTGATTTCCGGCAAAATGGTAGCGTTACGAAAATGATGGAAAGTTTAGGCTGGGAAGACCTGGGAGAAAGGAGAAGAGATGTCAGTGGAGAGATGACATAAGTAGGCGAATACGTTTGAGTGTTTTCTTAAAGTAGGAAAGATCACAACATGAAGATAACGTTGGAATTCAAGACGACAAATTGTGGCAAATATTCGTTTATAGGAAGGTGAGTTAGTTATCGGAATAATTTACCAAGTGAGATGTTCGATAAATTTCTAAATTCTTCGCAGTTAAAGAAAAGACTGGGAAAACGAGAGATAGGGAATCTGCCACCTGGGCGACTGCCCTAAATTCAGATCAGTAGTGATTGATTGACTGATTGAAGAAAATTTAATTTCGAGGCAACCTTATTTACTTCATTTTAATTAGTTAATGTATTAATTCTTGTTATTGGCTTTACGTCCCCCTAACTACTTGTGCGGTTTACGGAGACGCTGAAGTGCCGGAAGTTTGCCTCACAGAAGTTCTTTTACGTGCCAATAAATCTACCGACACGAGGCTGACGTATTTGAGCACCTTCAAGCACCACCGGACTGAGCCAGGATCGAACCTGCAAAGTTAGAATCAGGAGGCTAGCGCCGCAACCGTCTGCGCCACTCAGTCCGACACTTTATTTCTATATAGGGCCAATCGTTTACCCGTTATTTTAATTCATGTAAGTGAAAAATTGTCCAAATTTAGGTCATACGCCAGTAAAATTTCCCGCTAGTTCGAAACGGTGAAATATATCCCAAAAGGGTATCCCTTGCGTGACTCGGGATTTTAAGCTATATCGTCACCAAATTTCATGTCAATCGATCCAGCAATTTTTGAGCCTATCCGGAACAAACAAACAAACAAACAAACAAACAAACAAACAAACAAACAAACAAACAAACAAACAAACAAACAAACAAACAAACAAACAAACAAACAAACAAACAAACAAACAAACAAACAAACAAACAAACAAACAAACAAACAAACAAACAAACAAACAAACAAACAAATAATAATAATAATAATAATAATAATAATAATAATAATAATAATAATAATATTGTTTTTACGAATCCCTAACTACTTTTGACGGTATACAGAGACACAGAGGTGCCAGAATTTTGTCCCGCAGGAGTTCTTTTACGTTCAAGTAAATTTACCGACACGAGGCTGACGTATTTGAGCACCTTCAAATACTACCGGACTGAGCCAGGATCGAACCTGCCCAGTTGGGGTCGGAAGGCCGGCGCCTCAACCATCTCAGCCACTCAGCCCGGCCATCTCATTTTATTATTAAACTATACTATTTATTTATTATTTGCTAATCGGCTAACTGCGGACCACGATAAGCTTCGTTATACATCTTGGCGTTTACACAATTTTCGACTGTTCAAGTAGGTTTTCATCAGCTCGCTGAGTCGAACACGGCGTTCATCCGACCACTTTGCACCACTTGTCCGCTTCACATCCCGAAAACAAATTTCACTATGCTTGTTCTGAAAAGGTCCCGTTTGTGTCCGGCATCTGCTCGTAGGCTTACTTCTTCCAGGTCTTTCTTTACGTTAACGTACCAGGGATTTGCAGTTTTTGGTTTTTGGATCGAAATTGTTAAAAAATGCATTTTGTCCGTCGAGAATCGTCCATCCGTCGTAGGTGACCGTAGAAGCGAATTCTGCGTTTGCGCATTGTATCCGTGATCTTTATCTTAAAGTAGATTACTTGTCTGGATTTTCTTACGTTCGTTCCGTTTTTGTAGTTTGGACCAAGAATGTTGTGGAGAATTATTATTATTATCTTTAAATGTATCGACGCTCTGTTCCCTTGCCTGCCGTGTGTATCCTCGGAGTGAGAGTCTTGGAGAAGACCTTCCCCTCACAGCGCCACCTAACGGGTTGGTAATTTATGTCTTCTTGCCGCCGCCCGTTTGAAGTGGAAATGTACACTTTGACAAGGCAAGATATGTATTCCTTCCTGCTGTGAATTATGGACGACGCGGGCCATGTCTTGCGAACATTTCACATGCTACATAATTCAAGCCTTATTCTCCGGGGCAGCGTACGTCCGTTCTCCTTCAGCTCTGCCCCGAGAAGTTACGTGGTTGGTTAAATAGTACCTACATTATTGAATATCTTGTCTTAAATTGGAAAGTGACAACAGTATTTTGTGTTCGAACATCGTTCGTACTGATCTTTTTGATTGTTCTGAGGAAATAAATAAGAGAATCAACTCTCAAGAATGACAGATTACACAAGTCTAGCCCGCCAGGCATTGCCAGTGATAAGACGAGGGATGATGTACTGGGCAGATTTTTTTAAAATTTGAAAGTTAGAAGAACTGTGTCGAATTGAATTTCAGCGCGCAGGCCTCTCACCGCTGGGTTCCGTGGTTCAAATACCAGTCACTCCAAGTGAGATTTGTGCTGGACAAAGCGGAGGCGGGATAGGATTTTCTGAGTACTTCCAGTTTCCCCTGTCATCTTCCATTCCAGCAACAGTCTCCAATATCATTCCATTTCATCTGTCAGTCATTAATCACTGTCCCAGAGGAGTGCGACAGACTTCAGCTGCCGCCACAATTCCTATCTTCGCCGCTAGATCGGGTTTCACTCATCCCATTCCTGGCCCGGTCGAATGAGTGGAAACAGGCTGTGGATTTTCATTAACTTGGAGCTCTATCATGTGCTATTCCGTTTCCTCGCAATGAGAGTCCTCTCCTACTTCTTCTTCTTTTCTTCTTCCTCCTTTTCGTCATGTTACGCATCTGGCAAATTAATTCCATAAGGAAAGTCAAAGGGGAAAAGACTAGAAAGTATTCTTAATTTATCCCACTGTGGGTGGGGGCGGTAGATTATATCTACTGTACCTCTTTTATGACGTAAAAGGCGATAAAAAGAGGAGCAGAGGCTTTTATCTTGGGAGTGTGGGTTGGTGACCCCATTGCTGAGTCTGGCTTTGCTCCCATTTCCTTGTGTCAGGCTCCGCGCCTTTATTTTTCTTCTCCGATCTCCCTTGGTCACCTCTTTTTCTTTCCGGACCCCTACGGTGTTAGGTTTGCGCCAAGCCCTTCGTGGATCTTCCCTTTCTTTAGCCGATACCTTTATTCCTCCAAGTATTCGAACTCTTCCGTTTTTTTTTACTATTGGCTTTACGTCGCACCGACACAGATAGGTTTTATGGCGACGATGGGATATGAAAGGTTTAGGAGTGGGAAGGAAGCGACCGTGGCCATAATTAAGCCACATCCCCAGCATTTGCCTGGTGTGAAAATGGGAAACCACGGGAAAACCATCTTCAGAGCTGCCGACAGTGGGGTTCGAACCCACTATCTCCTGGATTCAAGCTCACAGCTGCGCGGCCCTAACCCCACGGCCAACTCGCCCGGTCTTTCATTGTCCTCCTGATTTAGTGTTAACAGATAATGGTTGCTCAATTGTAGGTCATTGGCCGTTAATGGTATGAAATGAGACGAAATGTTACGACAATTTAAAAGTCCAAAAGTCCACTGACCTGAATTCAAAACGTGACGACGAAGAATGAATGGATGAATATGAATTTAAAACAATCATCGGATCCGACCCGCAATGCCCCACATTCCCAGAAACTAGCGTTAAACAATTGTATTACTGACCAAGGGACTGCTTCTAAAGCACAATCCCGAATCGATTTTGCTTGTTGTCTAAAGGGTTCCAAAATCCAGGTCATCGACCCTTCATAATGGTACTTATCGCTAGGAGGAAAGTAGAACCATGGTATTTTTCATGTTGCGGTACTAATCGAATGTAGCGTGGACTCGCGGTATTCCACCGTTGGTTTATTCTTCGTTTAAGTCCCCCACCCACAGGGGGTCTTAAAATAACAAATTTCATTTACTGTGAAAATTATGAGTAAGAATTGGCGGTCGGGAAATTGGATTTGTAGTGGGGGTTAAATTAGCTTATTACCTCGCACAAAGAAAGTTAAATTTCCCTTTAGGAAAATCAAATGATCAGAAATATGTCTTTGAATAAATAAAACTCTAAATGATTACGATAATTTTATTTGGATCTAATGAATCGTTTTCGAGACATCTGTTTGGAATTTGGTGTCGACAAGTATAGGATTCAGTGGATCGAACGGCAGAAAGTGACTCGTGGCTTAGACTATGAAACTATCACTAATGAAAAAGTCAGGCCTCTTTGATAAAGAAGCCGTCTCTCAGTCATGGCAGTCCATCAACTTCACATTTTGTCTCGCTAATTTCCTCACGCGAATTTTCATTTTATGTCAAAATTCCTGCCTTGACTAACCCAAGCAAGTACTTCGAACCATGAACTCACTCTCTGGCAATAATTGTCACTGCAGGTTGATTGTCAAATGTAAATAACTTAGGTTGCCTGTATTAACTTGCTCGTGTTCATGCAGTTCCTTAGCCTTTCTTCCCTACCACAAGACATTCTTTGACTCAGTGAATACTTGGCTGATCCGGAGACACTGGCACACAAACACCCAGCCCCCGAGCTAGAGAAATTAACCAGACGAAGTTAAAATCCCCGACCCGAACAAGAATCGAACCTGGATTGCCATGAAATCGAATGACACTACCCTGACCATTCAGCCATGGAGCCCGACACAGTCTGGTCTTCACAGTCCAGAATTAAGTGGATCAATAAGATTGCTAGTTACTAGAACTTTCTTTTAATAGTCACGATTTCTTAGCATAAAATTTGTGCACACGGCAGCCTTCAATTACCAGCGTATTATTTTTTTTTTCAATATAATGAGAGCTCCACAATTTACTAAAAAAAACCTCCAGCTATATTTATTTTGACTATTTCAGCAATTAACTACAAAACTGAATAAGAATTGATAATGAAAGTGCACAAAGAAAGGAAAGAACAAAAGTGTTCATAACCTATACAGAATATATTGTTCTATTTTTCATTTAAACTCTTTTGTCCACGGACTCCCAATAGGCGGCTTCATCAGATTTATTTTGTTTGGCTTAAACGTCACACCGCTTCTATCAGAACGACACAGTTATGTTCTTTTGATTGTGTGCTTTGTGATCAAAGGTATTATTCAAGATATTTCAGTGCACTGAGCCTCCGTGGCTCAGACGGTAGCACGCCGATCTCTCAATGCTGGGTTCTGTGGTTCAAATCCCGGTCACTCTTGTAAGTGAGATTAGTGCTGGACAAATTGGTGGCGGGCTAGGTTTTCCTCCGGGTACTCCGGTTTTCCTTGCCATATTTCATTGCCAGTAGCAGTGATTATGGAGGCGGGGGGCGAGGGGGCAGTGGCCCCTCCTCACTTTATGGAGAAAACATTACATTTTAATTCCTTTTTAGCCGGCTGAAATTAGGAATTATAGGAATTATTAAAAAAGAAAGCAATTTGTACAAGCCCTGTTGTATGTATGTTCAGTCCGTCAGCGCTAACGCTGGTGGGATCCTCAACAGCTTTGCTATCAGCTGTTATAGATGGCCTACGCATCACTGAAGAGGCGTACTAGGGAAATGAGGACTGAGGTAGTTTCCCGTTGCTTTCCTCAGCGAGCCAGAAGCCCTGTTGCCTTATCAGATAATTCTTTCCTTTATTTTCTTTAATTATTAACCAAATTATTAGCGGAAATGAGCACAAAATGTCGTTCGTCGCGGCTAACCGATTTGTATAGCGCCACAGCAAATAGTGGAGACTTTGCATGTGCTGTGAGGAAGGGTAGCAGGGATAGATTTTTTTGCCAAGGTCATGGACTCCGATGTATGAACCACTCGCTTGCCATGCACATTCGTCAGTCTGGAAGTATCTTTAGTGTCTGTTAGTTTCTTAGTGTGTAGTCAGATATGAAATGATGTTTAATTGCATAATCACACCGTACTTCTATTTAATTGTAAAACGGCGATGAGCCTTTTCAAGATGACAGTAGCGCCAGTGATAACATATGGAATTAAGATCGTGTGGGAAAAGCTGAAGATCGGAGACCTGATGAGAATAGAAAGAATAAAAGCAATGTTCATGAAGAGGATTACCCGAGTCGGAAAGACAGCGCCATCCCGGATGGTGTACGAAATGATGCGGGAGACGTATTTCATAGAAGACATACGATCAGAATTCTACCTACAATCAACGGAAGCAACCAGGACACTAGTAAACATTAGGGAAAGGAAGAAAAGTGAAACTGGCCTAGACTTCTACACCTCACCAGCGATGACGGACGATAGATGGACTAGAGAGTGCAACACACAGCGCCACGTGATAACACGACACTCCATACATAGGTTTCACCACAAGGTATGCGTAAACCAGAAGTTCCATGAGCCAGACGAAGATTGTAAGTGCATTTTGTGTGGGCAGAAGTATAGTTGATACCACATCATAACTTGTACTAAAAGAACCAGGACAATTACAGACTATAGCAAAGACTGAAATGTGAAATTTATTTAGTGCTCGAACTTGAGTGTACATTTATCTATTAAAACATGTGTAATATTGTTCCTTTGGTGAAAATTGTATTGTATAGTATTCAATCAAATACTCAAAAAGCTATTATTACCGCACTTAAGTTGGTAGACTGTCAAACTTTACCTCTCTCTCGAAATTCGCTCCGAGAGCATAAAAACTTAACAATTTGTAGCTTTTTTCCAGTTTCAATGTATATACACTCCCTACTTCCCCGGGCCACTATATACCACAAATGCGGCTACTTTTTGTTGTCTGTAAATTTTTGCCCCCCACCCCCACCCCCACACTTCTAACTGCCAATCGCCGCTACTGTTCATTGCAGTAACACTCTCTAATACCATGTCATTTCATTCGTCTTCGGCAGCCGGCAGAATTCTTATCCTCGCTGCAAGATGGGACTTCATTAATTCCATTACTGACACGGTCAAATGACTGGAAACAGGCTGTGAATTTTCATTTCAGTGCATTATTCTGATGAACGTAACTTGGATAAAATGAAAGTGATACCACGAAAATGATAACATTGTGGCAATGAACAGCTGTTAATTTGTGGAAGTTTCTTATGTTCTTATACCTGATTGGTTACTGGAGCCACGAACTAGTCTAAACTAAAGTTTTAAAGCAATATAAAAGACTTCTTTGAAGGGATTTAAAAATATAAGAAGTGTCCACAGGACAGCGTACGGTCATGATTGGAGATTGCTACACCTGTTAAGAGAACTTCTCAACCAGCTGCTAACTGTTACTTAGAGTTTCTTGGCACGAGTTGGTAAAGGAACTCAACTTGGTTGCGGTGTGCCATAAACTAACAAGACCGCCTGCAAATGGCATATTGGCAGCCAGGATTCCTCGCCAACAGATTTCATCTCATTAGGTGTGTCGAGCACCAGAGGGCCCTTTCTATCTTGTTGCAATTATTCTGTGATTGTCTGATTTTCTTCTGTTTATGGTTATTTTTTTTTAGATCGCCCAACTTATTGGAAGAATATTCAGCATGGTTAAAAATTCCTGGTTAGGCGGGAATTTTGGGCTGTCTAGTTTATCCCTCTGGCTGTAGAGATTGTCTCCTCCTGTATACACACAACACACTAAAAATACATGCAACATCTAAATACATCTCTCTACGAAGGGTTGGTATCAGGAAGGGCTTTCTTCCATAAAACGGAATCAAGTACCTATATGAAACACAGATCGCATTCTAAACCCTACCAGAATGAGGTGTTTGGGAAATTAGCTGAAGCTTATATATCCTTAAACACACATTCAAGGACAAGCAGTATCAGTTTCACAAGTTTTGTTGTTTGGAGCATCAGTCCATGGACTGGTTTAATGCAGCCGTCCTATCCTATATGCAGCCACTATCCTGTACTAAATTTCTAATTTCTTCATAACTGCCACATCCTAAATCTGCTCTAATCTGCTTATCATATTCGTACCTTGGTCTACCCCTACAGTTCTTACCGCCTAACTTCCCTCAAAAACCAACTGAACAAGCCCTGGCTGTCTTAAATGTGTCCTATCATTCTATCTCTTATTTTCATCAAATTTAGCCAAATCGATCTCCTATCACCAATTCGATTCAGTATATCTTCATTCCTGATTCGATTTACCCATCTCACTTTCAACATTCTTCTGTAACGCCACATTTCAAGATCTTCTATTCCCTTTCTTTCTGAGCTAGTTATCGTTCATGTTTCACTTCCATACAATGCCACGTTCCACACATAAGTTTTCATAAACATCTTTCTAATTTCTTTATCAGTGTCCGAAGTGAGCAAATTTCTTTTCTTAAGAAAAGCCTTGCTTGCTTATTTTATGTTCTCCTTACTTCTGCCATCGTTAGTCATTTTACATACAAGTAACAACATTCATCCACTTCCTTTAAGACTTAATGTTCTAATATTTGTTGCATGAGCTGAATTCGTTCGACTGCTGCACTCCATTACTGTTGTTTTTCACTTATTTAATTTCATCTTGTACTCCTTCCTCAAGACTCTGTTCGTACCATTCAGCAATTTCTCTAGATCTTCTGCAGACTCAGATAAAATAAAAATATCATCGCCAAATCTCATTGATTTCCTCTCTTGGATTGTGATCCCTTTCCAAAGTCCTATTTGATCTCCTTTACAGCCTGTTCTACACAACTATTGAAAGGGAGATAAGTCAAACTGCAGTCTTGCCTCACTCCTGTCTGGATTGCTGCTTCTTTTTCAAAGCCCCGATTCTTATCCCTGCGGACTGACTTTTGTACATACTGTAGATAATTCTTCTTTTCCGGTATGTGATGCCGATGACCATCAGAATCTCGAATGCCTTTTCCACATCTGTGAATGCAAAGCACGTGGGAGTGTCCTTAATTCGATCATCTAAGATCAGATGTAGAGTCAGGATGCTTCACGTGTTTCTACATATCTTCTGAAGCCAAGCTCATCTTCTACCAACTTAGGTAGTTTCAACTTGTCCTTCCATTCTTTTGTAAATAATACGTTTTAAAATGTTACAGGCGTAAAGTAAATTAGTGAATAACGGTTCGGTTACGTTCGCTGTGGTACAAATTTCCGATTTCCTATTCTCGTGAAACATTTGCCGTAAATTCAGTATTTCATTCAATCACCTGCCATGCACGAATTATTTCTGGAAGTGTCACTGTTTGGGAAGCGTATCTGTCTCTCAGGTGGAGGATCCTAATGCGATTTTCGACTCCTCCTAGGATTTTAATCCTCGATTCAGTGCTGCAACAGGGTTCTGTGAACTAGGTGGGACCAATTGGAGAGCAGTCTGGAATAAGGAACTGCGAACCCGGTCGCGATCTTTGAGAAGGATTAGGGCAGTAAGTGAATAAGTCACTTTATGCTGTCGAGGGTACAAGAAAGCGTTGTGAGGCTCGTAATGATTTGTGTAAAATAAGAGGGTCAATATTTTGAACGTATTTTGTAAAAAAAATTGTACTTCATAGTAACGAGAATATATTTCTTAAATGGTCGAACCGAACAATTGGCTGCGCAGTTTGAGTTACGTAGTTATCAGCTTACATTAAGGAGATAGTGGGTTTGAACCCAACTGTTGGCAGACCTAAGGATGGTTTTCTGAACGATAAACTTGTGCATTAGCACCGAGCATTACCTCTGTCTTCCCCTCCCTTCCCTTTCCTTCCCTCTTCTGACGCACAGCAACAGGCAGCGATTCGCTCTCTGGCATAGCAAACACGGCGAGTTCGACAATTTGAATCGCGCGCTCGAAAGTGACAAAGTAACCTAATTTTCTCGAAAAGAAAATTTTTCTCCACCTATCCGATTGCACCATCGTTCTTAACATAACACGAAGAGCATCCCTGATATTTTTGTCCGTATAGTTCTGATACATCCTGTTTACCGCATCGAGAGCTTGGTAACTTTGGAGCCGCAGCATTCGCAAGCCGCCGCACGAAGGATATATTCCAGGATACTACGCGCATCCGTTCATTTACTCGCAGGTTGTCGAGGTTACTGGTTGAGACTTAGATAAACGTATACTGGATAGTCAAGATGATGGTGGTGGTGATTATTGTTTTAAGAAGCGGTACAACTGGGCAACTTTCCTCTATTAACACTACTCAGAAGTTCCAACACTTCGGAAAGTGGAAGTCTCAGATCGAGGATCCTAATACGATTTTTGACTCCTCCGAGGATTTTAATCCTCGATTCAGTGCTGCAACAGGGTTCTGTGAACTAGGTGGGACCAATTGGAGAGCAGTCTGGAATAAGGAACTGCGAACCCGGTCGCGATCTTTGAGAAGGATTAGGGCAGCAAGTGAATATGTCACTTCATGCTGTCGAGGGTACAAGGGTACAAGGGTACGGAACGCCAAAACTTCCAGGAAATTACAAAGCATGGGTATTTCTATTTATTTATTTATTTATTTATTTACAGTGGCAATTGTTTACATGTGTTTACTTTTCAGTGTTCCAAGTTAATCTAATACCCTAATATTTAAACTATTCTAATATTATATTTACAATGAGAATCAATAGCAACCAAATTGAAACACTACAAAACAGTCACCCAGCCACAAATTACACATGCATGTGAAACACTATTCAAAACAACAAACACAGTTGCAATAGATAGAGTACTCAAGTTAGAAAGGACAATAGTGAGAACCTGTTTAAATAAAAATTATCAAGAAAACGGAGTCTGGAGACTAGCTCCCAATGAGAAAATTAATAAAGAAATAGAACCTGTGACTAGTACAACGAAAAATAGACGAATATCATTTTTAGGGTATCTAATACGGTCACCAGAAAATAGAATCAGTAGAAAAATGATAGAAAAATTATGGAAGAGTAAGAATAATATTAGATGGATCACAGAACTTAAAGAAGACATGAGACAGTTACCTATTACAATAGCAGATTTAAAATACAAAAGAAATACACTCAACATATTGAAAGATAAGCACACTAGACTACAGACAAAAATCAACAAGCAGAGAATAGGAAGATTTTTTCCAGAAGCAGAAAGAAAATTATGTTCAGAAAGGATGAAACAGTATTGGGCTGACAAAAAAGAAAAAAAAACCTCCATAAACCTGACTAAGTAGTCCTATGTTGGCAAAAAAATTAAAATAAGATATACAATGAGAAAGAAACAATATTTCACATCCACTCCTTGCAAGAAACAAGTGGTATGTCGAACAGTGACTCTTGCACGGAGGCCCAAGGAGGGTTGGAATGCAGAACCAGGGCAGGAGAATGTCCGCACGGTGGATAAGTAGGTAAACAGAAGCCTTTAGATTTCATTGCTAGAGTTGATACCTGGTGACAACTGATGTTCCGTGTTGAGCTGGTGATAATTGTTCTGCAGCTATGGAGTTCACCAAGACCACCAAGGGGAGGCCTGTGTTGATTTACAACGGACATCAGTACATTGTGAACTACACAAAGAATGACCAACTGACTTATTACCGCGTAGATTTCATGAAAATTAAATGTAAAGGAAGAACAATAAGAAAAATTAATGTAGCTTTAGGCGAGGCAAGTCATGTTTGCATTCGGGATGAAGCGGCGAATGAAGTAAGAAAAAGTATAGTAAATACAAAAAAATGCAGTTGGAGGGAAACAGAGAGTGTGAATTCAACAATTTACACCGAAGAGGTAGGCCAGCTCTTCAATCGAGGCTATGAGAAGTACTGTACGTGTCTATTACTATGGGAGTGTATGATAATCGAGACTCCGTGCAAATGTCACCATCTTACTTCTGGTCCACCAAGTGTTGTTAGAAAGAGTAAAGGGTCCCGTGCAATTCGAAATGATTGCTCGCAACCAAACACCTCCTTACCGGGGCAAGGCACTGGTCCTACTTCCTAGTTGTACCTCCAACGCAAAGTCTCACGCTCAAGGACACTGCCCTTGAGGCGGTAGAGGTGGGATCCCTCGCTGAGTCCGAAGAAAAAACAACCCTGGAGGGTTTATTTATTTAGATTACTTTACAGGTACAATACATACGTACACAGTTTCGGAAAACAAACTATATCGTTATATCCAGGATTTTTATGTAAGTGATTATTTCTGGAAATGTATGAGCAAAATCACTGATATCACTACTGTACTTTCTTTTTGGACACACGGTGATAAGGTGCTGGACGGTCTGCTTAGAGGCACCACAATAGCAGTTAGGTTTAAAAGTTCTTTTCCATTTATAGTGGAAGTCTGCTCAGTTAACATGGCCCAAGCGTATCTTGTTAAGGATAGACCAGGTTTACCGAGGAAGCTCAAATATAGGTGGCAGAGGCGAACTAATTTGTGGCAGAGTTGACTCAGGCCTATTATTTTGTCGTCCCCGCCGTTCTTTAGTTATATTGAAGTTGGTGTTCTTCAGTTCTATTGCAGTCCTTGTTGGTGGATTTAGAAACCGTAAACTGGTTTTAAGAATGAAAGAAAAAAGAAATGAGCAAAATTACAAGTAAAAATACTTCACAGAACGTGAGTATATCGGTTATCACTGACATTTTTATGTTGAAAATATTTCTTAGCAGAAAGTAGGGGACCACATACTATGGAAAACGGAAAATTAAGCACTTTACCTAATAGTGCCGAAATTGGACGGGCTAAAGGACCCGGAAAGGTTTCAAATTATTAGTCTTGGATATAACTATCAAGCTAAAAAATCAAATTTCCAAAATTACTTTCAGCCTAAATGCAGTTCGTAGCAAACAGCCTAAATCGCTTGTTTCTTTACTCGTTTTCTTTTATGTTCAAATCCTAGTCAAACTAACTTATTACATAATTCTTTCTGTAATGTATTCCTTGGTTCAATACTGTTGTGTGTGTCCTCCGCGCTCAAGCTCCGCGTCTACAAGCTCCGTAACCCGCCGCATCGCCGATGTTTCCAGAGCCTACGAGAGGACTACACTGCGCCTGGCATGCTCGTCTGTGACGTCAGCTAGTGCTATATAAGGAGCGAAGTTTCTCGCCTTACCGAGGATTCTGCTTTTTGACTCGGAAGAGATCACACGTAATTGAACTTCGTTTTCACGGCAATTTCAGAAGGCCTTGAATCCGACTCCAGCATCCAGATCCTTGGC
This sequence comes from Anabrus simplex, assembly GCF_040414725.1. Taxonomy (NCBI): domain Eukaryota; kingdom Metazoa; phylum Arthropoda; class Insecta; order Orthoptera; family Tettigoniidae; genus Anabrus; species Anabrus simplex. The sequence goes on from NC_090265.1 coordinate 848,517,554, forward strand.
TACTACGGTCTCCCTTGCCGTCAGTCCATCTGAATCCTGATTGGTCGACGTCATTGCCGGCTGTCCAATCACCATCATCCCTCTCTCACCAGCGTATAGATCTGCAATTGTGCTTCTTGCCGGGGAGACACCCCTTTAAAAACTGTTGCCTGAGGCAAATTGCATTTTTATACGCTATCATTCCTTTTCCTAGTGATCTACCTTCTGGTATTTGATCCCCTCCTTCACCTATCCCATGGCTCGAAATCCGAGAAAGACCCATTACTCCTTGGAGCACTCAACTGCCTCTTCTTCCAACTCTTCCTCTTGTACTAATTTACAATCCCTTCCCTCTACACCTGGTGTTTTACACCCACCTGAACAGCTAGGTATAGCCATATCTAGCCCTCACCACACCAACATAGCCAGCACCCCTTATTCGGCTGGGGTGAACCGAGTAGCTTCAGCCGGTAAGGGCTCTGTTGGTACTATACCAACGCCAGGTTCACACTTAGCCTACAAACTTCAAGTTAGACAGCAGCTCTTAGGTCAATTACCTAAAGATCTAAATTTAACCCCTCCTACCTCTTCAAGCCAAACAAAATCTACTCCTGTCTACAAACCTAAACAGAAACCTAAACTGATTGCTTCGAAATTTGGTCCTTATAGTGCCAATAGGGCTGAACAAGTTCTTGAGCATGCCAAGAGACAGACCCCTGATGAAGAAGAATTTGTGTACCCGCCAACCAAGAAAACTATTAAACATGCCTCCCAGACTAATCAACCTCCACCTCTACCTACTGCCAATGTATTTTCTCCACTACAAGCTACCATGGAAACTGAGACTACGAATTCTTCAGAAACTATTGAAAATTCAGTCCCTGTATCTTCTCAAAATACCACTAGAAAAATCCCTGCCATTACCATCAGAAATGATACCATCTCCTATCTAGAAAGAAGACAGTTTGTCAAAAATATCATCAAGGGAACATTTTCTGCAAAAATGTTACGCAATCATGTCATTCAATTTAAAGTCAATACCATTGAAGATCATAGAGCATTAATTACTGCATTGAAACAAAACGACGTCCAATTCTACACATTGAGCACTGAAAAGCCTGATATCTTGACCATTATCCTTAGACAGCTACCCCTAGACACCAAAATTGAAGACATTCATTCCTCTCTACAAGAAATGGGCTACCCTGTTCTAAAGGTTGTCCAGTTGACTAAGTCCTACCGTTCCACCACTGTTAATACAAATGGGGAATCGACTATTACCTTCCAGAGAAGAAAAATACCGCTCTTTGCAGCGACCCTAAAAGATAATGAAATAACTCGTCAAATCTTCAAGAAGCAACTATTTCTCTTTGATCTCGAAGTCAAAATTGAAAAACCCAGAAGAACCTTAAATCCTCCCCAATGTAAGAGATGCCAGAGAACAGGGCACTCTGCTAAAAATTGTAATCTAGCACCTAGGTGCGTGAAATGCCCTGGCCCTCACTCAACCTCGGAGTGTACCGTCCAAGATGTCGCCAAGTTTACCTGTGTCAACTGCGGTGCTAATCACACCGCTAATTATAAAGGATGCCCTTCTATCAAGAGCGCCAAGCAGAAAAACAAAGTTCCAAGAAATGTAGAAACTGAAATCTTTCAACTGTACGGAAAAGACTTTCCTCCTTTACCCACTCCGAAGAAAGCCCTCCCTTTTACCTCTGTCAATCAACCTAATTCTCAATCTTATTCTTCTAGCAAAGCTATATCCACTAACTCTATTCCTAAACCAGTCAACATACCTGATCAAACATCTTCAAATATCGATCGAACACATGATACCTCTACTCTCTCTGTTTCTACTCTTCCTGCCACCAGAGAGGAAGCTGAAAGCTATCTTGCTACTCTACCTTTTCAACTGCAACATCAAGCTCTCATTTCTCATATCAGTACTACTGGTATTCGCGAACATATTATTAATATGCTTTTAGATCTTATTTACCCACCCACAACTTTAGGACAAGTTGTCTATAGCCACCTTTTTTCCAATCCTTTTATTAATTAAACTTACTTCCAATTATCTGTTGAAAATAATACACAACCAATCAGAAAATTCTCTCCCCTTAGACATAGGCCTCCTGCATGCAGGTTGCCTATGTATCTCCTGCAGAAATACTCGCCCCCTTAGATGTAGGCAAACTGCATTCAGGTTGCCTATATTACCCCTGTAGAACTTAATATTTTTTCCAATCGAACCTGCCGTTTTACTTCATTTAAATACTGCATGTCTCCCCCTAATATTTTTTTCCAATCGAACCTGCCGTTTTACTTCATTTAAATACTGCATGTCTCCTCCTTTCTTCTCTTTCCTCAATGTCTAACGAACCTAATTTAACTTATTTACCTATCCAACTTTATTAGTCTACCTTTATTTATCACAGTTGTCTGCTCCAGGAGCCTCACACAGTTGAAGAAGAATTAGAGACCAAGTAGGTCGGAGATTTCTTGCGTTCTTACGCTATTCCTAGGTGGAATAGCGGTCGCTTCAGCAGCAGCAGCAGCCTTACCGAGGACTACCCCAGTGTCCAACGGCCAGCCCACACCGCAAGTCAAACACGGAGGCATTCCTCTTAAAAATGTGTCTTGAACAGGTGGACAGATTGCTGGTCGTGAGGTCTCACCTCCGGACATTGCCTCATCTTCCCTGATTCCCGCAGCCACGTCGAGCCCCGAGTCAAGCATTCTGCTACACTCCTAAGTCCTCACCAGTGCTCCGACGACTATCTTAGCATTCTACAAATTAAGATATTGATGCAAGTTCCTTGCAAGTCTAAGTCCAATACTAGCATTATACTAACGCGACTCTCTCTACAAGTTACACTTGTCATCCCACAGCAGATAGTTTTCAACTATCCAAGGACATTTCCCAGTGGAATAGACTATCTCCTCAAGATAGGTGTGAATGTGTATATAGGACTCTCTCTTTGTAGATATATTTGTGCCACAGACTTTAAGTCTATCATTTGATAACAGCATTAACTGTGTGCAATCAATCAAGCTTCAGGACAAGTTTCATTATATTTCTTGTAAATACTGTATAAAACTATTGAAGCAATACACTTTATTTTGTGTTACTGTATACCAAGTTCCTTGTATACAACAAATACCCTCATGGGTTTATTGATTTTGTGAAAAATGTCTCCACCGAATGTAGTTATAAGGGTTTAGGTGAAACTCTGCATTGATTCACATCAGCATTCGTAGTGATGCTATGCTTAACAGGGGCTCTGTGCAGGGATGCGAAATTTGGAAGCGATAGACAAGGAAAAGGGAAGGAAGCGGTCATCACTTCAAATTAGGTACCACCCCGGCATTTTCCTGGAGAAGAAGTGAGAAACGACGGAAAACCACTTCGAGGGTGGCTAAGGTGGGAATCGAACCCCCACCTTTATACTCAGTTGACCTCCGGAAGTTGAGTGGAGCCCCCTCCAGCTTTCGTACCACATTCCAAATTTCGTGGCAGAGCCGGGAATCGAACCCGAATTTCAGGGGTTGACAGCTATTCATACTAACCACTACGCCAGAGAGGCGGTCACTAATCAATTTTTGGAAAGGTAATTAGTAACTGTAATTGAGTAATTTCTCTTTCTCAGGTAATTATAATTGAGAAATAATAATGATATTGCTTTTACGTCCCACTAATTATTTTTACGGTTTTCGGAGACGCCGAGGTGCCAGAAATTAGTCCCGCAGGAGTTTTCTAACGTGGCAGTAAATCTACCGACACGAGACTGACGTATTTAAGCACCTTTAAGTACCACCGTACTGAGCCAGGATTGATCCTGCCAAGTTGGGGTCAGAAGGCCAGCGCCTCAACTGTCTGAGCGACTCAGCCCGGCCTGTAATTGAGCCCAATTACTTTTGTTTTGTGCTTTACCATCATTGATTCCATCCAAACTTAAATTATTCCGGTATTCGGTCTCTGTGTTCGTCATAGCTGAAGTATGGTCTGTCTCCTCTGGTAGTACTATTTTTTTTTTTTTTTTTTTTGCTAGTTGCTTTACGTCGCACCGACACAGATAGGTCTTATGGCGACGATGGGGTAGGAAAGGCCTAGGAGTTGGAAGGAAGCGGCCGTGGCCTTAATTAAGGTACAGCCCCAGCATTTGCCTGGTGTGAAAATGGGAAACCACGGAAAACCATCTTCAGGGCTGCCGACAGTGGGGCTCGAACCCACGATCTCCCGGATGCAAGCTCACAGCCGCGCGCCTCTACGCGCACGGCCAACTCGCCCGGTAGTACTAATTTTCGCTAGGTGGTATTATTGCTGCATTTCTAGAAAATAGAGCCAAGTGGCTTATTTTAGGTTGGAGAATAAGAAATTAGAGAAAAAATAATGTCAATAGACCTTCTTATTACTTAGAAACTGTGTGATGTGGAATATATATGACCGAGATTTGCCTATAGGTGCGTAGCGATTGTATTCTGATCGTAGTAGTGGGGAACAGGATCCGCAATATTATTTTTCTGAAGTAGCCGCAGTGTTCTTCGGCGTATGTGCTGTGTGCTGCGCAAGGGGCAGGGTAAGAGAGGTGGGGGGAGGCACAACAATGCATGGAATGCTTCTTTAACTCATTCCCTTGCCTTAATTAAAAAGTTTAACCCACGAGTACTCGTGTTGGTGTTTTTAGCCGGGGAGAAGGGCGAGGGGTGGGGCGCTGTAAGTTTAGTCTGTCGTCTGCATACTTGGCTGGGAGTAATAACGCTCATATATAATGGTACAAGCCAAGCGAGGCGGCCCCGCGGTGTGTGAATCTCTCCCTTAACTAGAGGAGCATGATATACTGCGTGCTGCAGAAACCCTAATGATGGTCACAACCAGCTTTTAAGATACACAAATCTGCATTGGGAGTCAACATCGAGCGTACAGGATCACTAACTTGGTAAGTGTGACAGTGTCGTACATAAGAAGAAGAAAAGGCAACAAAGATGAAATGGTGGAACAAGTCGAAGAAAAGAGAATGCGGGAGAGGGTAAGGAATGGAACTGGAAGGCTGTAATTCATGAAGAGGAGTGAGCAGGAGTGGAAGAAGATAAACTTAATAAAACTAGAGCCATGAGAATTAGAAGAAGAGAGAGAACGAGGTCGATAACTGCAGCCGCTTATGTGACCGGTATCCAGTATTCGCGAGATAGTGGGTTCGAAACCCACTGTCGGCATCCCTGAAGATGGTTTTTCGTGGTTTCCTATTTTCACATCAGGTAAATAGTGGGCTCTACCTCAATTCTGTGGTGAAAAGCCAGAAGTTGCTATGTCAAAAAATGCAACTTTTCAGGAAATGAAATTTAAAACTTTACATGGCAGTGTAAAATACATAACTGAATTTATTAACTTCAAACTGTAGGGATTTGCAGACCATCATATTACAAAACACAATAAATACATTTTATACCTATACTTGAAAGAGTGTATTGACACAAGGGCATAATTTGACATATCAAGTTCTGGCACATTAACTCATGTTATATATTTGACATATCAAGTGAAGTTACTAAGATGTATTGTAAACAATTCCTCATACACTTTAGTACAAACATAATAATCTTGACTGAAATTGTAATTTTTTTCTCTATTTCTATAAATTTGAACATTTAAACCTCCAATTTTGACATTATCATCACTGAAAACATTGTAACTTTTGAACTTCAGTTTGTTTTCCTTTTGACATAGGCTGAGGGGAAACCCTGATTCAGTTTTCTTCTTCTGTTGATGATGTATCAGAATATGGAAGAATATTATCTGATACAGAATGTTGATAGAAATTGTGACATTCTGGACTGATGAGAGGTAGCAGGTCATTTTTCTTCTTTTGACTGATTTGAGCTGGCCCGGAATAAGTTTGAGGAATGTGGACACTTGACTGTCTTCCTCTTTTATTCCGCCTTAGGTCCATAACTTGAAACGGTATATCTGGATCAAAGGTGTATTTAAATTCTACAACTCCAAATTCTTTGTATCGCAACCATATGATTTGCAACCGCTTCACAGTATTGCCCTCTGTATCCTTTGTCCATTCAATGAGTTTAACTGTCAGCAAATGTGAATAAGAGTAAAAATCATTCTGTCCCATCTCAGTAAATTTCATTGGTACCTTTCCTCTCACAGAGCGTACAAAATTACACGAGTCTCTGGGTACCATTATTTCAAATGGATTGTTCTTCTTTGCTCGTTCTATCCAGGCATGGTCCACATCACACTCAAGATGGGCATGACCCGGTAATAGAAACTTCTGATCTATAATTTCTAGAGAGGGATGGCTTTCAACTGCAACACACATCATCACTGCCATATTGATGTTTCGGTTTTGTGCACCGCAAGTATCGGAATAAGTTATGAGATGTGTCACTGTGTTAGGTATGGACATTATTCTCTTGTGCAAACAAGATGCAATTTGCTCTGATCCTCGTCTTGCTACTCCCTCATGCTACATAAAACACTCGGTTTTATTATTTCTTTCACCGCAATCTCTAACAGTTACCCACAGCTGTCTTTTGTAATAAACTATATTAGCGCTCAGCACTGGCGGTGGCAGACATTGTTGTATGTCAAATACCAGTACTTTCATTGCATTATTTTCAGCTGCTAATTTCTTATCTTTTTCCTTGCTCTTGTGTACATAATCTGCTAAAGCTAAATGATCATCATATTCTTGCTTAATAATATCCTTGTCTTCCTGTTTACAATTCTTCAGCTTCATTTGAAACACGTCACATGTTTTACAAGTGTCTATTTTAGGATGCTTGAATCTGCGTGCTGTTGATCGGAATACATCTCTATAAACAGGATGAGATGGCACACGCTCACCGTTCTCCTTTTTAGTCACGTACAGTTCGTACATTTTGGTTATATTAAGATGATGTAGTAAGTATTTGCAACTGGTATGGCGTCTCGAATAATGGCTTTCATGCTGTGGAAAGCTGTTGATGTGAGCTAGTATTTTACCCCTTTTAGAAACTAGTTTATTACTAGGTTCATGCTTTCCTCTCTGATCAGGCGTTACATTACCAACTACATTAGTTTTCTTCTTGCTTATTAGCACATCAACTCTACCTCTTTTAATTCCATAAACTGACATAAACAATCTATATATATAAAAGAACTTGTCCTGACTGACTGACTGACTGATTCATCATCGCCGAGCCAAAACTACTGGACATAAAGAAATGAAAAGACGTAGGTGCTCGCTAAGAGAGGAATTTTGGCTATGCCGACGGTAAGGGGGTGAAAAGGGGTGTGACATTTTAAAATGAGTGTATCTATATCTCAAAATTTTATAAGTTTACAGATGTAAAAATTGGTATTTAGAATCTTCTTTAAAAATAAGGAAACACGTATTTTTTTGTTTTCAGAAAATCCCAAGAAGAGGGGTGAAAAGGGTGAAAAAGGGGTTGAATGCCTTTAATCAGGATACCGGTACTTATATCTCAGAAACTGAAGATATTACAGACCTTAAAATTGGTACTTTTGATCTCTTTCAAAAATAAAGAAACACGTATTTTTTGTTTTTGGTAAATCCAATTAATGGGAGGGTGAAAAGGGGGGTGAATTTTTAAATTGAGTGAATCTATATCTCAAAACTTTTAAAGTTTATAGATATAAAAATTGTTATTTAGAATCTCTTTTAAAAATAAATGAATACGTATTTTTTTGTTTTCGGAAAATCCCAATAGGAAGGGTGGAAAAGGGTGAAAAAGTGTTTGAATGCCTTTAATGAAGCTACTGATATTTCAGAACCTGAAGATGTTACAGACCTAAAAATTGGTGTTTGGGATCTCCTTTAAAAATAAAGAAACATGTATATTTTTGGAAAATCCAATTAATGGGGGTGAAAAGGGGGGTGAATTTTTAAAAATGAGTATATCTATATCTCAAAACTTTTAAAATTTATAGACATAAAAGTTGGTATTTAGAATATCTTTTAAAAATAAAGAAACACGTATTTTTTTGTTTTCGGAAAATCCCAATAGGAAGGGTGGAAAATGGTGAAAAAGCGGTTGAATGCCTTTAATGAGGCTACTTATATTTCAGAACCTGAAGATATTACAGACCTGAAAATTGGTATTTGGGATCTACTTTAAAAATAAAGAAACACGTATTTTTTGGTTTTTTTGAAAATCCAAATAATGGGGGGAGGGGGTGAAAAGGGGGTGCATTTTATAATGAGTGTGTCTACATCCTAAAACTTTAAAAGTTTACAGATGTAAAAATTTGTATTTAGAAGGAACATGTATTTTTTGTTTTCTGTAAATCCCAATAGGAGGGGTGTAAAAGGGTGAATAATGGGTTGAATGCCTTTAATGAGGATACATATATCTCAGAAACCGAAGATATTACAGAATTAAAAATTTATATATGGGATCTCCTTTAAAAATAAAGAATCACGTATTTTTTGTTTTTGGAAAATCTAATTAATGGCGGTTAAACGGCAGTGACAAAATGGGGTGAATTTTTTGAAAGATTATGTCTACAGAATATCTGAGAAACGTAAAATGTTACAGACGTAAAAAGGGGGTATTTGGAATCTCCTGTAAATGTAAAGAAACAGAGGCGATTTGTTTTTGGAAACTCCACTTAAAGTGAACTAAAAAGGGGTGAAATTTTAAAATGAGTATTTCTACAGTATATCTCAAAAACTTAACATGTTAGAGAAGTGAAACATTGTATTTTTATCTGTATTAAAAATAAAGAAACGTGTATTTTTAGTTTTCGGAAATACCACTTGGGTGGAGGGAGGGTAAAAGTGAGTGAAAATGGTGTTGAATTCTTTTAATTAGGCTACAGTTATCTCAAAAATAAAGGTTACAGACGTGAAATTTGATATTTGAAATCTGCTTTAAAAGTAAAGAAACACGTATTCTCGGAAAATCCAATGAAGTGGTGTGCGTGTGTGTGTGTGAAAGAATTGAAAAATTAATTGACTTAATTGTATGAGAATACATACATCTAATAAAAACTAAAGTTGTTACAGACGTGAAAATTGGTATATGGATCTAACTTAAAAACAAAGAAAAACGCGTTTTTTTTGGGGGGGGGGGTGGGCACATAAATCAAAAACTGAAGAAGTTAGAGTCGTGGTAATTGGTATTTAGAAGATCCTTTACTATTAAAGATACAAGTATGTTTTGCCGGAAAATTCACTAGGGGAAGGGGGGGGGGGAGTGTGAAAGGAAGTGGAAAAAAATGAATTATTTTTATGGGGATACTTATATAAAACTTTAGGAACCGTAATAGACGTGAACACTGGTGTTTGGAATCTCCTTTAAACATAAAGAAACATGCCTTCTAATATTTTATTTTGGGTGGGGTGTAAATAAACTTAACGGCGGTGGGGTGTAAAAGGAGGTGAGACCAACTGATTTTACTGTTCATAATGTACTTATAAGGACCCTCCGTTGCTCAGGCGGCAGCGCGCCGGCCTCTCACAGCTGGATTCCGTGGTTCAAATCCCGGTCACTCCTTGTGACATTCGTGCTGGACAAAACGGAGGCGGGACAGGTTTTTCTCCGGATACTCCAGTTTTCCCTGTCATCATTCATTCCAGCAACACTGTCCAATATTTCATTTCATTTGTCATTCAGCGATCATTGCCCCAGAGGAGTGCTTCGGCAACCGGCACAATTCCTATTGTCTCCCCTAGATTGGGCTTTATTCATTCCATTCCTGACCCTGTCGAATGACTGGAAAAAAGCTGTAGATTTTCGAGGTACTTATTGTGATCATAAACCGATCATTTTTAATCTTTCTTGGGTTCATTTTCAACAGCCATCTTTTCCTTCGGAGAACTTTCTTAGATTACAGTAGATTCTCCTGGCATATAAATACAAATTTAAACACATTTGAAATAAACGATAGGAATGAGATTGACCGTCAAATTGTTCACCTCTATAATAAGATCAATAATGCACGGACGTATGTCATTAGTATCGCCAGAAATCCCGCACACTTGCCTACGCGCGACAATGGTGCTGGTCACATTGTCAACAATGACAATGGCAGCATATGTAATTTACCGCCAAGTAGCAGTCTTGCATCTTTCTGTGGGGTCCAGAACACCTAATAATAATAATAATAATAATAATAATAATAATAATAATAATAATAATAATAATAATAATAATAATAATAATAATAATAATAATAATAATAATAATAATTGTACCGGGCGGTACACCTCCACGCCGCTAATTCAAAATTTGCGCCAGTTGATACTCCCCTACTGGAGGAAGTCTGAACCTTATCTAATGTGTAAATTTTCAAGTTTCTCAGAAGATGTCACTACTTGGAAATTTTGAAGTTTCTGAACTGGGTCGTTTTCGACGTATTTTTGTTTTGCTTGTAGTAAGAAGTGTGAACATTCTCTTCCATAGGACACTACTGAAGAACTACAATGGTGCAACCTAGTGCGAAGTGAAAGAACTGTTTTTTGGAGAAATTTTTATTTCAAAAGTTTGTTCCTTGTTAAATTTCTTTCTGTTATTGTCTAAGTTGGCTGTATAACCCTTTCTTTCCCCTTGTTTTGAATTTAGCCAATCCCGAATTTCTTTAATTAATTTATGACCAATCAGGTGTATCTTCTCCAACTTGAATATCTTGCTTAACCCTAGCCAGTAAAGTTTTTGTGGGAGGGTGTTCTCATTCCTGAAACGCCTCGAACTTTCCGCGAGAGTATATAAACTGCTGATTTTCGGGTCTCCGCGCCACTTCTGTAACATCTTTCAGTGTGTAAAGTACGTAGCAGGGGGCGGGAAGCGCCTCTTTCTTCGGGCAGCAGTTCATCCACAAGGTAATGGCCTTTTAATAACTTCTTTTCTTGCTAGCTCAGCAGTTTAACTATCGGGGCAGGTCCGAAGCCTTTTCCATGTAACTTTCCTGTAAAAATGTAAAGACACTCGGTGTCAATTCTTCCTGTTTTAACTACATATTGGGATAGAGAGTGCTTAACCCTCTCGAGCTCCCACTCATATTGCATTGAGGTGAACTTATTTTTCACAACAGTTTCTTCCTTAACGTAATGTAAATTGTTTCCTTTTGTAAGTCACCTCTTTAGTATGGGATTAGCCCTTGCAAGAACGGCCTAGTGCCAAGTAGGTTTTAAACAAATGTATTAGGAGTGCAGATCGCCTCCTCTCAAATTGGTATTTTAGAGGCCATGTAATTAACCTTTCCTCACTTAATAGGCCTCAGTAGGTTGGGTATTTTTACCCCTGTGCTTATGTCCTTAGAGGACAACTTGAAGGTTGAGTTTGGTGTGGCCTTTTATAGGCTTGAACGTTGAGAGCGGTTTGCTCTTTTTGAAATTTGGTTCTGCGTGCCTCGAGGAGGCTTTACTGTGTAATTTGGAGCAAGTGCTCCTGGGCATGAATGGGGTTTTCTGCCCCTCTGTTGAAACTTGTTTTGGGGTAAAGCTGGGCTAATTGCTCAAGAATTGTGAGTTCGGGGCTCGAAGCCCAAATCCTGTAAATACTGTAATTGTACTTTTGTTGCCTTGCTACTCTGTACCTGCCATGCTTGTTATTTCTTGATTTTGAAAAGAAAATATAACCTTGTTAAATTTTATCTTAACTTTAATTTCGTATTTTGAGGCCCGTTCACTCCCGCACCTTCTTTCACCTCTGCTGTTCCACAGATACCTCGGAACAATAATAATAATAATAATGTTCTGGACCGTCGTCAAATGTGCGGACCGCGCTGGAAACGGGTTCTTAATGGGTAATGACTAAGAATGCAGTCCGGCCGCGGGTTCAGTACCGCCAAGGCACTCAAGACGACACCACGCCGGATCTCCTGTAGGATTTGATCCATATCAAAAATGCTTATAGGAAAAGATGGCAAAGATTTAGGGACCCAACTGACCGGGTGGAATACCTGGACCTAGACCGGGAAGTACGAAATCGATTGCTGGAAAGAAAGATTGAAAAATGGGAGGAAATTTGCCGTAATCTATTAGAAAACGAGTGAGATCGCGGATTCTCGCAGTAAACGTGTTAGATCGCGAATCCCGGCGGATTATATATCTAAAATTATAAGCATTCAATTATAAATTTCAGTATAACACTGTAGCGAAGCGCGGGTATCTTGCTAGTGTCTTATAAACTTCTACAGGCACTTTATTCACAGGAACAAAATTTAGCCGTTATAGTCCTATTATGAAAGCCGCCGTCTATCTTTCCGCGTCCTTTCTTTTCTGTCTTTCTTCTTGTGATCTGGATACCATTGAGAAAAATTTGATCTTGAACAGCAGGGTCAGAAACTGAATGAAGTTCAGTATATATAGATTTTTGATCACTTTCTTTGCATTTATTCGTACACTCTTTCCTACATAATAATAATTTCGTGTGGCTATTTCTAGCCGAGTGCAGCCCTTGTAAGGCACACCCTCCGATGAGGGGGGGCGGCATCTGCCATGTCTAGGTAACTGCCTGTTATTGCGGTGGAGGATAGTGTTATGTGTGGTGTGTGAGTTACAGGGATGTTGGGGACAGCACAAACACCCTGCCCCCGGGCCATTGAAATCAACCAATGAAGGTTAAAATCCCCGACCCGGCCGGGAATCGAAACCGGGACCCTCTGAACCGAAGGCCAGTACGCTGACCATTCAGCCAACGAGTCGGACACTCTTTCCTACAACACTTATGGATCGGAATAAACTCCTTTCCTGGCCGTACCTTGCCTTGCCTATAACATAAATTTCACCCCGTGCTTTCAGCTTTCGGCTTAATTTTCCCTTAACATCGATAGTTTCAGTTTTATCACTATTTGCATCACCTGTACCGCTATCAACTTCACTCTCACCACGGTACAAGAGAGGATCAGCTGTAGATGTACGAGTACTAAAGCCAACTGAAGATGTGATCCCTTCCGCCTCAGTCTAAAGCACATTACGAGAAGTATGGGGTTGATTCTGTATTTTCCTCCCGTTACTTTCACATACCTGGACTTCCACCTTTTTCTTCTTTGTTACTAGCTCTGGAAGTGGAAAATCCTCAGATTCCTCAGATTCACTTTTTGATGGCCATGTATTCTAATCCAGAAATCGACAAGTCAGAGAAGTCTGTGGGCAAAAGTAGTGCATAACCTCAATTAATTTGTACGCTGAAGGCATGAACAACATTTTTGAAACGTAGTGAATTATTATTATTATTATTATTATTATTATTATTATTATTATTATTATTATTATTATTATCATATTTACCTTCGCTGTCATCAATATTATGTGAAGTGCACATGGCCACAATTCTTCTGGCTCTCTCCTCCATAGTGAAAATTTAATAGGTACACGAAAGAAAACGATAAATTTCAGTACATTTCCTTAAACTCCTTCGACAAAAAACATTGTTGTCAGTCTACATTGAACAGATGGAAACACACGAAACATTTTTGAACAACAATGAAACCCTACAATGACATAAACAGAACATAATTATCATGTATTGACAAAACAAAATAATCCTGCCAAAACATATCAAGTTTTGGGAAACCGTAAACTGTAATGCTCAAAAATATCATAACCTGCCATTGCCATTTATTCCGTTACTATAATGAGTAGACTTATCATCTTCTGGTGGAATATGGAGCACATGAAATACTACCAGCATCTGGCAAAACCTAGAAATAGCAAATTTCTGACATATCAACTTTTGGCTTTTCACCACAGAATTAATGCCACGGCTGCTCCCTTCCGACGCCTAGACCCTTCCTGTGCATCGTCACCATAAGATCCATGTGTGTCGTATAACGTGCTCCGAATTTTTCTACTGTTTTATGGATTCTACGTCTGCTACGCTGCATATGCCGCTACTAACCTGTGTGTGCTCTCTTCGCCCGTCCAGTTTCAACTGCTCGTGCTGCTTACCCTCCCTCTTTCCTTCCCCTACCGCTTCGCTGCGCATTGTGTACTGTATGCTCTCGTCCTTTCTGGACGCTTCTACTTGAATATAAATTGGCCTGCTCTGGGCTTGAGCGGCGAGTTGGGATGAACACGACGATTTGTGTGGAGGGAGGACTTGGTTTTATTTTGCTACCAGCTGGACTGTGTGCAATGTTTCTTTTAAAAAGTGCTTTTGTTTACCATTGAAAAGCTACGACTGCTGGACGGGTGAGCGAAAACTTTAATTTATTTCATTTCCTTGTTGTTCTTTGAACTTTCTTTTAATGCTGCACTTCCTCATTTTCAAATTGCCGTTACTGGCTACCAATGACAGTTCATGTTGATAATAAGCTAACTGCAGCTATTGATAGCGGTACCTTACTTTGGAATTACATTACCATCTCACTCCGAAGTTGGACTTTGTGATACGTCAAGTGATCGCTGCGATATGAACCATTGAAATTCAACTGTTTTCCCGAGCAAACGCATGAATAGAATCAATTGAACTATCACCTAGCTTCTGTTTGCTATTTTGGAATTTCATCGATACTGGCTGGTCCTATTTTTCCAAATCCCTGTTGGCAGCCATTGGTACTGTTTTCTTTCACGTCCCTCCCCTTTCCCCACCTTCCTATTCCGCATCCCTTCCGCCTTTTTTTTTCTTCTACATGTATTATTGTACAGTGGCCCATATGTCTTTCAAATTTTAATGTTTTTTTTGTGTTCATACGTAAATTTTTGTTTTCCTTGTGTAGGACACTCCTCATGTAAAAGAGGTTGTATAATTATTGAAGGTTTCGAGTCTAGCTGTTCTCTTTAAAACCAAATCAGAAAATTAATATGGTCGTCCCATCTGTTTTTTCCCTTTTGGAAGTCAGAACTAACTGACCTTTGGATGATTGTTGTTTTCTTTGGCTTGTAAATGTTTCTTCTGGGTGTTTTTTGCTAATATATTGTTATTATGAAAAAACTATTTCTTCTTTGCCCTTTTTTTTCTTTGTTGTCATACGCCTTTCCTTGCCCTCAAAAAAAATTTTGTACCTACCTCGGTTCCTCTGAATATATGGACTCAGTGAAAATGCTTCCATTATGCGCTCTGCTGAAAACCTTTCACCTTGAAAATTGAAAACTACCTGAGAACTTGTGCACGGACGGACTTATATTTTTTTTGGAGAGTTGTTACACCCTTTTTGGTACGTCATCACGTGCATTGATTGGTACTGCGTCAGTTGTATTAGTATCCTAGTTCATGCCTTGTGTTTTTCTTGGTGTATTGTCTTACCATTCCCACTCTGGTGCATGGCGAGATCATATTCTGAGCGTACATACTTTACCTAAAATACGACATACCTACCCATACCAACCGTTACACCCACCACACAAATGGTAGCAGACCTTTTTCTCTCATTACTCCATTTCTTTTAGTAAATTTTCCATTATGGCATGCTTCTCTGATAATTTCCCTTTGGGTGACGACAATTCTTCTCCCCCTCCTACTTATCATAATCTTTCTTTGCCTAACCTTCCCGTCAATGACTTGATTTCTTTTTCTATTTCTACTCCTCCGACTTCCTTCTCTTATCCTTCGACTCCCTCATCCACTAACCCGTTTTCTGATCACAAATCTTTCCCATTTTCTCACCATCACAACATGGCTCCGGATCTAGGCCCCCATTCTTCTCCATCCACTCCCCAACTTAGTGCTGTTGACAGTTCCTTGAATGTTCATATTGTCAAACAATCTTTACTTCAGGTTCCGCAGTTAATAGCGACTGATCCTCGTAACCTTACTATGTGGCTTTTCTCTGTTCGTAAATTTCTCAATCTCCATTTAGCCTCTTTTCCTCAAATGCTTGGTTTGTTATCCGCTAAGACCACGGGTTTTTTTTCTAAATTTTGGTTGGATAACATGTCTCATTTTTCCACCTGGTATGAGTTACGTAATGCCATTCATAATTATTTTTTGCCTTATGAGATACGTTTTAAACTCAGTACCGAGTTCATTCGTCGTCACCAACTTCCGACTGAATCCGCACATGATTATTTAGATTCTATCACTACTTATAGTGATGTACTAAATATTGCCCACAATGTTGCTGAATTAATTTCGATTGTTCAGTTTTATGCTACTCCCTCCTTTCGACAACTTTTTAATGCATTGATCCCTCCAACTTCTATGCTTCAATTATATAATCAGGCTCAATCTCATGCTTTGTCTGCGTTAAGCGATACTTCTTATTATTCTTCCGTTCCACCACCGCCTATTCCATCTTCCTTTTCCTCCACATCATCTTCTGCTCTGCGTCCTTCTAATGTTCGTTCCCCCGTTGTCTGTTTTCGCTGTAAAGGACCGGGTCATATTTCTAAGTTTTGCACCACTCTGCCTGTGGGAAACGCCTTTCCCCCTCGCCGCTAGGCAGTCGGCGTATTCATGGGGAAAATCTGCCTTCCCACACTCTTCAGACGCCTCGTCCTACCTCTGTGATTTCACCAATTCCCTTCACTTCTTCTTCCTTTTCGCCTTGTTCTACCTCTTTCTTACCTCCGACCTCTCATGTTCTCGTCACCGTTAATAACCTACCCTCTCTTGCTTTGTTAGATTCTGGTGCTGCTGTTTCTCTTATTAGTTTGCCATTTTTTCAATCTTTGCAATCTCTATGTCCTCAGCTCTCCTATTCTCCCTCTACTGTACGTTGTCTTTCTGCCTGCAATCAACCTTTAGAAATCGTTGGTGCTATTTCTTTGAATATTAAGATGCAAGATTTTTCTTGGCCTTTTACCTTTTTGGTTGTTCAGACCTTATCATCACCTATTATTTTAGGTTTTGATTTTTTTTCCCATACTGGACTTATATTGGATTCGGTCAACTCTACGGTCTCCTTTCATTTTTCCTCTAAGTCTATTCCATTGGTTCATAGTTTTGACTTCCCCCTTTCTCATCCCTCTACATGTTTACCTATAAATTCTGTTCATTCTGCCCGTGTTCAGTCCTTACTTGAAGAGTTTTCCGATGTCATTACCCCCACTTTGGGCACCGTTAAAATTTTTTCTGCTCACATTGATCTGACTGATCCTACCCCGGTTCGTTCTTCTCCTTATTTTTTGAGTCCCCCTCGCATGAAAATTTTGAATGCCTTAGTTGATCAAATGCTTCAAACTGAGACTATTATTCCATCATCTTCTAATTATGCCTCTCCCGCTTTCATCGTCGATAAACCCGATGGATCTTCTCGTTTTATAGTGGACTATAGAAAATTAAATTCTCGCATCCTCTATGATGCCTATCCCATGCCAAAATTGCAATCTGCTTTTCAACATTTTTCAAATGCTCAGTTTTTTACCATCTTTGATTTAAATTCGGCTTATAATCAAATTCCTTTAGATGACGTTAGTTCTCGCTATACGGCTTTCATTACCCCGAATGGACTATATCAATTCAAAAAAGTCCCTTTCGGTTTGAATCTTGGCTCACAAATTATGCAGCGGTTTGTGGATTCCTTGTTTGCTGATATAAAATATAAATACTTATTTCCTTTTATTGATGATATTCTTATTTATTCTTCGGATTTTGAAACCCATTTACTCCATGTTCGTGAAGTATTGGCTCGCCTCCGCTCAGTCGGCTTAACTGTCAACCCTTCTAAGGTGCTTATCGCCCAGACATCTATTAAATTTTTGGGTCACATCTTAAGTTCACAGGGTGTGGCTGTCGACCCTGAAAGAGTTTCTGCCATTCACAAAATACCTCCTCCCTCTAATCTTAAGCAATTACGTTCTTTTCTTGGGATGATTGGTTTTTATGCCAAATATATTCCCAATTTTTCTTTACTTTCCGAACCCCTCAATCTGCTTAAACGTAAAGGTATCAAATTTCATTGGTCTTCTCTTCAACAAACCGCCTTTGATACGTTAAAATCTAAGCTTTCTCAGGCCCCTCTTTTGCAAATCCCTGATTTTGATTTTAAATTTGAACTTTCCACTGACGCCTCCGATGTTGCCATAGGTGCTGTTCTCCAGCAGACGAAGAACGATCAAACTTTACCTGTTGCTTATTTCAGTCGTCTCCTTACCCCCGTTGAACGTAAATATTCTGTGTATGAAAGGGAGGCTTTGGCTCTCATTCTTTCCATTGAGCATTTTGCGGAGTACTTAGACCATCGCGAATTTTTAGTTAGTACTGATAACCAGGCCCTTTCTTGGTTATTACATAATGCCCCCAAAATTGGACGTACCGGTAGATGGTTGCTTCGCCTATCCCGTTTCAAATTTTCTCTTAAGTTCGTTTCCGGGTATCATAATTCTGTTGCTGACGCGCTATCTCGGCTTTTTGATGATACTTCATCTCATCTTTCTGAGCTTAATCAACTTCCTATCAACTCTGTTACTTCTATTTCTTCCCTTACCAATTTTCCCCTTTCCTTTCAATCATGTCTTGATCATCAAAAACTTGATCCTTATTGTCAACAACTTTGTCAAGATCTTTCTTCTCCCGACTATTCTGGCCCCTTTCGTCTCCACAATCAACTTCTAATTTTCAAACCTACTCCGCGCGCCACTCCTCGTCTCGTTCTCCCTTCCAGTCTCCGACAAATGGTTTTTCAGTATTTCCATGGATCCCCTGTTGGGGGTCACTTTGGCATGTCTAAAACTTATGCTCGTCTTGCTTCTCAGTTCTTTTGGCCTCAGATGCGGAAAGAGGTATATTCGTGGGTCCGCTTATGTGACTTGCGTCAGAAACATAAGGCCCCCAATCATCAGCCCTATGGTAATTATGCTGCCTCCCCCCCTACTTTCCCTGCTGAGAAATTCTATGTTGATATCGTGGGACCTCTTGTAAAATCTTCGAAATCTAATTCTTATATTTTCACCTTACTCGATGGTTTTTCTAAATTTATTCTTCTTCGTCCTTTACGAACTATTTCTTCCCAGATAATTATTAACTTACTATCTACCCAAATTTTCCCCATCACTGGAATTCCTAAAATGTTGGTGTCTGATAATGCTACTGTTTTCACTTCTAAACTCTTCTATAATGTTTGTTTTTCTCATGGGATTAAGAAAATCAATATTTCCCCCTACCACCCTCAAGCTAACATCGTTGAGCGTTATCATCGTAATCTAAAATCCCTTCTATCTATTTTTCATTCACATGATCACCGGACTTGGGATGCCGAATTGCCTTATTTTGCCTTGGCATCAAACGCTACTGTTCATAATTCTACCTCTTACACTCCGGCTAAATTATTTTTAGGCCGTGAATTACACACCCCTCTCTCTTTGACATGGGATTTGTCTTCTTTGTTGAACACACCACCTCATCTTCTCACCCCTGATCACTTGCAAGATGCTCTCAAAAAATTGTTTCAAGCCAGAGACCTCCACAAAAAAACTTACAATTCTCGGGTTCGCTCTCCCACCTTCAAACCTTTGGATTTAGTTCTCTTCAAAAACCATCCCATCAGTTCCTCCTCTCAACACTTATCTGCTAAGCTTTCTCCCCGTTGGCTTGGGCCCTTTCGCATTCTTTCCTTTCCGTCCCCTGTTACAGCTTTGTTGCAATCCTTGGACAATCCTAATGATATTCGTAAGGCTCATTTTTCCCTCTTAAAAAAGTTCTCCGCTTAACCCCTTGGCTTGCCGCAGGGATGGACAATTCATACTTTCATTTCATCTTTTTCTTTCCTAGTGTACTATTGTTTTTTCTTTACTTGCGTTTGTTCACCCATGTCCGCCCCCCCTTTTTTTTCTTCCCTTTTTTCTGTGGTTCATATCTTTGCTTTTTTCTTTTCGCTCACCCGGTCATGCTCCCTCCACACACTTCGTCACTTCCTCCGGCTCCCCCATCGATCATTTCCCCTGATGGGTTTCTTTTTTATGGGACACCATCTTACTAATAACTCCTCTGTCATTGTACTTTCATTTACTTAACTTTTCTAGTTTTGTGTAAAATTTTTTGTACGGCCAC
This sequence comes from Anabrus simplex, assembly GCF_040414725.1. Taxonomy (NCBI): domain Eukaryota; kingdom Metazoa; phylum Arthropoda; class Insecta; order Orthoptera; family Tettigoniidae; genus Anabrus; species Anabrus simplex. Next base: position 848,537,423 of record NC_090265.1, read on the forward strand.
TTATATATTTATATTGTAACTTTTATTGTAAACCTTTTTTGTACCCCCTCTCCTTTTCTCGTCTCATCCCTCCTTTTTTTTCGATCCGGATCGTTCTTTCTCTTTTATCCCCTCCCCTCTGCCCCCCCCTTTTTTTTCTCTTCTCCTCTTACTTGTAACTCATGCCTGTTCTTGCTTTTTGTTTTTGCCTCCTCGACGACGACACTCTCTTCGTGTTCCTGAGTTCGGCGCCCCTCTGGAGCATCAATGGACTTTCGTCGCTTCTACACCCAATCCTTCGGATTTCTCCGGCTGCTGGGAGTATATAACGTGCTCCGAATTTTTCTACTGTTTTATGGATTCTACGTCTGCTATGCTGCATATGCCGCTACTAACCTGTGTGTGCTCTCTTCGCCCGTCCAGTTTCAACTGCTCGTGCTGCTTACCCTCCCTCTTTCCTTCCCCTACCGCTTCGCTGCGCATTGTGTACTGTATGCTCTCGTCCTTTCTGGACGCTTCTACCTGAATATAAATTGGCCTGCTCTGGGCTTGAGCGGCGAGTTGGGATGAACACGACGATTTGTGTGGAGGGAGGACTTGGTTTTATTTTGCTACCAGCTGGACTGTGTGCAATGTTTCTTTTAAAAAGTGCTTTTGTTTACCATTGAAAAGCTACGACTGCTGGACGGGTGAGCGAAAACTTTAATTTATTTCATTTCCTTGTTGTTCTTTGAACTTTCTTTTAATGCTGCACTTCCTCATTTTCAAATTGCCGTTACTGGCTACCAATGACAGTTCATGTTGATAATAAGCTAACTGCAGCTATTGATAGCGGTACCTTACTTTGGAATTACATTACCATCTCACTCCGAAGTTGGACTTTGTGATACGTCAAGTGATCGCTGCGATATGAACCATTGAAATTCAACTGTTTTCCCGAGCAAACGCATGAATAGAATCAATTGAACTATCACCTAGCTTCTGTTTGCTATTTTGGAATTTCATCGATACTGGCTGGTCCTATTTTTCCAAATCCCTGTTGGCAGCCATTGGTACTGTTTTCTTTCACGTCCCTCCCCTTTCCCCACCTTCCTATTCCGCATCCCTTCCGCCTTTTTTTTCTTCTACATGTATTATTGTACAGTGGCCCATATGTCTTTCAAATTTTAATGTTTTTTTTTGTGTTCATACGTAAATTTTTGTTTTCCTTGTGTAGGACACTCCTCATGTAAAAGAGGTTGTATAATTATTGAAGGTTTCGAGTCTAGCTGTTCTCTTTAAAACCAAATCAGAAAATTAATATGGTCGTCCCATCTGTTTTTTCCCTTTTGGAAGTCAGAACTAACTGACCTTTGGATGATTGTTGTTTTCTTTGGCTTGTAAATGTTTCTTCTGGGTGTTTTTTGCTAATATATTGTTATTATGAAAAAACTATTTCTTCTTTGCCCTTTTTTTTTTCTTTGTTGTCATACGCCTTTCCTTGCCCTCAAAAAAAAAAGTTTGTACCTACCTCGGTTCCTCTGAATATATGGACTCAGTGAAAATGCTTCCATTATGCGCTCTGCTGAAAACCTTTCACCTTGAAAATTGAAAACTACCTGAGAACTTGTGCACGAACGGACTTATATTTTTTTTGGAGAGTTGTTACACCCTTTTTGGTACGTCATCACGTGCATTGATTGGTACTGCGTCAGTTGGATTAGTATCCTAGTTCATGCCTTGTGTTTTTCTTGGTGTATTGTCTTACCATTCCCACTCTGGTGCATGGCGAGATCATATTCTGAGCGTACATACTTTACCTAAAATACGACATACCTACCCATACCAACCGTTACACACCAACCCCCACCACAGTCGGTGCGACGACAAAAATATATACAAATAATATATATATCTGACTGTCGACGAATGGCCTGGACGGGATATAACACAAGGAAGAAGTGAATGGGGAGGAGGAGGGAAAAGGAAGGAAAACAGAAGAAGGCGAAAAAACAGAGTAAAATGATACAAGGTCGGAAAAGGTAGTAGGAGCAGGAACCGGATAACGAATGAAATGGAAAGGACGGTAAGAAGAGGAGCGGGTGAAGACGAAGAGGCAGATAGAGATAAAGCAGGGGAGGAGGATAATGAAGAGATTACAATGGAAAAGAACAATGATTGGAAGGAAAAGGACACAATAAGAGGATGAGAATCAGAAGGATGACTAAAAAAATAATGGAGGAGAGGCAGTTGAAGACGAATCCGAGGAAGACGACACAGAGGGAACGAGGGAAAGAAAACAAATGGGATGGGGAGGACGTAAGATGAGATTGAAGAGGAAAAGAGAAGGGAAGAAAATTGAGAAGAGTGAGCGAGTTGGCCTGCGGTTAGGGCCGTGCAACCGTGAGCTTGCATTCGAGAATAGTGCGTTCGAACCCTACTGTCGGCAGCCCTGAAGATGATTTTCTGTGGTTTCGCATTTTCACACAAGGCAAATGCTGGGGCTGTTCCTAAATTAAGGCCAAGGCCACTTCCTTCTTTCTACTCCTAGCTCTTTCCTATCCCAACGCCGCCGTAAGATATATCTGTGACGGTGCGACGTAAAGAAACTGGTAAAAAAATGATAATTGAACGTAATTAATATGAAGCAATGAAAGAAGACAACGAAAAGAGAACAAGGGAATGAAGGAATTATAATGCCGGACAAACAATGGACGATAGGCGAGGAAAAAAAGAAAAGGGGCTGCAGGAAATAAGAGAAAGAAAAAAAAGAAGCGAGGAAAAACAACAGAAAGGAAGCGTAAACATGCAGTAACATATTTTCATCTTGTAATTCTACGTGGTCCGCCTCTGTGGTGTAGGTTAGTGGTTAGTGTGATTAGCTGCCACTCCCGGAGGCTCGGGTTCGATTCCCGACTCTGCCACGAAATTTGAAAAGTGGTACGAGGGCTGGAACGGGGTCCACTCAGCCTCGGGAGGACAAATGAGTAGAGGTGGGTTGGATTCCCACCTCAGCCCTCCTGAAAGTGGTTTTCCATGGTTTCCCACTTCTCCTCCAGGCAAATGCCGGGATGGTACCTAACTTAAGGCCACGGCCGCTTCCTTCCCTCTTCCTTGTCTATCCCTTCCTATCTTCCCATCCTCCCACCATGACCCTGTTCAGCATAGCAGGTGAGGCCGCCTGAGCGAGGTACTGGTCATTCTCCACAGTTGTATCCCGCGACCCGAAGTCTCACGCTCCAGGACACTGCCCTTGAGGCGGTAGAGGTGAGGTGGACTCCCTCGCTGAGTCCGAGGGAAAAACCAACCCTGGAGTGTAAACATTAAGAAAGAAGAAAAGAAAGAATTCTACGTGACTCATGACACTGTCAAGGGTCGGGCTAGCAGAGGCTATAAAGACGTACCCGGTTAACCCGGAAGGATGCGGGTTCTATTCCTCCTTACGATGTCAAAAAATTTGACAAAATTTCTGCTCGTAGTGTTACATCTGGCCCTGAGCTACACTCCCCCAAGTATAAGAACTGCACCATGTTAATTCCTGGTGGCAACGGGGAGGCAAAGGTGGCCGGGCGTAGAGCTAACCACTCTACCTCACTTAATGCCGAGGTTAAGGAAAGTGGAAGATTTTATCTTTCCCTCCCCCAAGGGCCTTCAGAGTCTGTATGGATATAACTTGACATCGTGACAATAAGCAGTGAACTATCCGCTGAATCTGAACCTCATGGATTATCTATATATGATATTACGCATACGTCTACACGGATTCGAAAGGCAGCTTTCTTATTGCAAAACCAGTAACGACGACCCTGGGCCATCCGTCACGTAAGTTGAAAGAAGTATCGATCTAGACGACGAAATTAATAATAATTATAGTACTAGTAATAATAACAATAACAATAGGATAGCGTAATATCTGGCTCCTTCACTGAACGGTTAGCAGAGCGACCTTCAGCGAACCTGGGTTTGATACTATTTACATTTTTGATTTACGTCAAACCGACATACATAGGTCTTATGGCGACGATGGGATAGGAAAGTCCTAGGTGTGGGAAGGAAGCGGTCGTGGCCTTAATTCAGGTACAGCCCCAGCTTTTGCCCGGTGTGGAAATGGGAAACTACGGGGAACCATCTTCAGGACTACCGACAGTAGGGTTCGAACCCACTATCTCTCGGATGCAAGCTCACAGCTGCGCGCCCCTAACCGCACGGCCAACCTGCCCGATGGGTTTGATACCTAGCTGGGCTGAGAATGTTAGCGACATCTAGTTAGGTATGAGAGCAAGGTACGTTTAATATACAGTAGGCCTATACTTCTTCACTATATACAACACAACACACAACTAACAATCAATCAATCAATCAATCAATCAATCAATCAATCAATCAATCAATCAATCAATCAATCAATCAATCAATCAATCAATCAATCAATCAATCAATCAATCAATCAATCAATCAATCAATCAATCAATCAATCAATCAATCAATCAATCAATCAATCAATCAATCAATCAATCAATCAATCAATCAATCAATCAATCAATCAATCAATCAATCAATCAATCAATCAATCAATCAATCAATCAATCAATCAATCAATCAATCAATCAATCAATCAATCAATCAATCAATCAATCAATCAATCACCACTGATCTGTATTTAGAGCAATCACCCAGGTGGCATATTCCCTATCTGTTGTTTACCTATTCTTTTCTTTAAATAATTGCAAAAATTTCGGACATTTATTGAACATCTCCCTTGATAAATTATTCCAATCCCTATCTCCTCCTCCTATAAACAAATATATGCCCCAGTTTGTCGTGTAGAATTCCAACTTTATTTTCATAATTTGATCTTTCCTACTTTTAAGAAGGCCACTCTACTAATGTCATTTCACGCCATCTCTCCACTGACAGCTCGGAATATACCACTTAGTCGAGCAGATCGTATCCTTTCTCCCAAATATTCCCAGCCCACACTTTGCAACATTTTTGTAACGCTACTATTTGGTCGGGAATCACCCAGAACAAATCGAAGTGCTTTAATTTGGATTTTTTCATTACTCGAGTCAAGTAATCCAGGTGAGGATCCCATACAGTGTAATTATACTTTAGGTGGGGTCTTACCAGTGACTTATATGTCCTCTCCTTTGCATCGTTACTATAACCTCTAAATACGCTCATAATCATGTACAGAGATCTGTACCCTTTATTTACAATCCTATTAATGTGATTACCCCAATGAAGATCTTTCCTTATATTGACACCTAGGTACTTACAGCGATCTCCATAATGAAATTTCACCCCATGATGGCAGTACTTAAAAGTGAGAGGACTTTTCCTATTAGCGAAAGTCAAAACGTGACTGTTAACCCCGTTTATCATCATACCATTGCCTGTTGTCCATCTCACAACACTGTCAAGGTCTTGCATTTGCTCAAAATATTGTAGCTTATTTATTACTCTATACAGAATGACATCATCCACAAAAGCCTTATCTCTGATTCCAGTTTTTTACTCACATCATAGAAACATGTTTTATATATTGCTGTGTCCTGTACAATATTTTGGGCGAAATGTGTAGAAGTGTATTTTTACCTTGGTTTCTAATTTTGCGAACTTGCGAAGAATTGTTATGAAATGTTTATACCTTGATACATCTACATCACCGACGTCGACTTGATCCAACCGTTATTTTATTGTTTGTCTAACAGATCACAAAATATATATGATTGGAAATTGAAGGCCACTTCACTTTTTTCACTATTACTTTGAGCTGAGTGCGGTGGGCATTATTAGATCAAAAATGGAAAAAGTACATATATCTGTACTCAGTTCAGTGGCAAGTAATTATGAACAAGTAGGGCAATTTGGGATTAGCTGAATGCGAGCTTAAAAGATATACAAATACAGGCAATTACAAGAATTTCTTTAATGCTGGTTTTAGGTTATTCGAAATATCTTGAAATCTTGAAACACTGAACCTGAAGACTTGCAAAATAAAATTAATGTGTTCCTAACAAAGAAGATGTTTCTCAGTCATGGTGTGCCATTGAGTGTTAATATTCTTCTCCATTACAAACATACTGGTCTTTAGCTTCTGTTAAGGACGGTATTTCCCTAAGATGTTAGAGGAGGCACTCTCACGAATGAAGGAATCTTATGCGGATCAGCTCAATCACTGTAATCGACTCCAAGAGCAGATAAGTGGTATGGGGGAGTGAAGGAACCGTTTGATCTGAGCTTTCAAAACGAACGTGAACACCAAAAGAGCGCAAGAACCCAGGAGATGTAGCTCATCTCGCACTTAGTTAGATTTATATCGATAAGAAGAAACTGCATGTTCCTCAGAAATGAATTAATTTCCCGGGAATACCTTTATTAACAAGTCAGGTCTGATATCAAATGTACGAGTAATTACTTGGAGGTAATACGGAGTACATGAATATCCTCTCTGAAATAGGTATTATAATATGACATGATGATGCTCATAAGTAAGGCGTGGATTTATAGGCAGTAAAAATGTTAAGAATAGGCTCTTTATAAAGCACTACAAATTCAATAAATTACACAAAAAGTATAAAGAAGTAAAGAAATGGTTACTAAATGAGACAGAGATGGTTATAACATTTCTATTTTAATTCCTAGTATAAGTACAGTACTCCATCTAAGACATCCTTCGCACGACTTTTATTGCAATGGGTGAATATGAATGTAAAACAATCAGTGGATCCGAGCCGCAATGCCCCTTACCAGAAACTATCGAAAAACCACATCTACGTAACCACTACATCCTACATCTACTCTAATATGTTTGTCATATTCACGTCTTGGTCTACCCCTGGTGTTTTTACCACTCACACTTCCCTCAAAAACCTGTTGAACAAGACCTGATTTTCTTAATTTGTGCCCTATCATTCATTCTCTTCTTCTTGTCAAATTTGGTCGAATCATTCTCCTCTCGCCAATTCGATTCAGTATCTGTTCATTCGTAATTCGATCTACCATTCTCACCTTCAGCATTCTTCTGTAACACCACATTTCAAAATCTTCTATTTTCTTTCTCTCTGAGCTAGTTATCGTCCATGTTTCACTTCCGTACAGTGCCACGCCATGAAGTCCCTTGGAGGAGTGGAAGGTACAGGCTTCCACCATTGTTAACCTCGGCACGTGATGGGGTAGAGTGGTTAGCTCTACGCCCGGCCGCCTTTGCCCCCAGGAATTTACCTGGTACTCATTTTTGGTGTAGGCTGAGCGAACCTCAGGGCTATATGCACCTCCGGGAGTGGAAATCTCGTTTCGTAAATTTTACGTCTTCCTGACGGGAATTCGAACCCACGTCCTTCCGGGCGAAAGGAGCACACCTTTACCTCCTCGGCCAGGCAGCTTGGGAGCTACAATTACCAATTACCTCAAACATGAGTTGCGAACAGGAGGCAACACATGACATTCAAATATTTTTGAGAATTTATTTAAATTAAAAAATAAATAGAAAATAACATATAAATGAGGCACACACCCGTAACTTCCTGTCGCACACGTAACCACTGATTGCAAAATCAATATATCACGTAAAAACTAGTAAGGCCATGAGTGCGTGAACCCCTGCGGGTGGAGGCGGTAGAATAATACCCACGGTATCCCCTGTCTATCGTAAGAGATGACTAAAAGGGGTCCCATGGGGCTCTCATATTGAAAGTCTGGGTTGGTGTCCATGAGGCACTTTATCTGAGTCCTGGCATAGCTTCCGCTAACTTATGCCAGGCTCTTCACTTTCATCTATCCTATCCGACATCCCTTGGTCAACTCTTGTTCTTTTCCGACCCCGACGTTATTAGGTTTGCCAATCCTAGGCAGTTTTTCATTTTCACGCCTTTCGTGGACCTTGTTTTGCTTTGGTCGATGCCGTTTTTGGAGGAGTCGGCTCCCTTCCATTTCTTTCCTCTCAGAATAGTGTTAATAGAGGATGGTTGCCCAGTTGTACTTCCTCTTAAAACGATAATCACCCCAACCACCATCTTAGAGAAAATTTATCATTTCTTAACAATTATCAAAATTTTTATTGTTGCGGGTGTCAAACCCGTAATCATGGATTTGCCCAATACCTATCTTTAAAAATTGTGTTACATTGAAGCCTTATCTATTGTTGCGGCTGTCAAACCGGTAACCATACATTTGCCTAATATCTTTTATTGTATTACATTAAAGCGTTATCAATTTTTTAAATTTGATTGGAGCCTGTTCAAAATGTATAAAATGGGGGTCAATTTTTTAACAGTTTATGCGACATTTCTTCGATGTTTGCAAACCATTGTCGAGTCGTATAAAAAAAGTGTCAACATTTTTAAAAATTCAGGCGACATGTCTTTGATATTTGCAAAGCACCTTTGAATCGTTTAAGACAAAGACAGGTAAAATTGGGCCCTATAATCTGCACTCCAGCTCAGCAGGTAAAGGAACCCTGAGGAAGGTACAGCCTAGCAGCTGCTTGCACGGCTTTCAGTTAAAACAAACGAAGGGCGCGTATAAAAACATTTAATTTTTAAAAGTTTTATTTTGCCTAATGTCGCGTTCGATTCAGTGCTTTAGAGTATGACGAGGATACAACAACAACAACAACAACAAATACTAATTATTTACATTTCTCTTATCAAGGGGGAGAGGCGGGCCTCCTAGATAGTGACGCCGTCTCTCAGGCTAGGAGATTTGTATCGGAGAAGGAGATGTACGGAGGAGGTGGGAGGGATGGCGGCCGTGGCCTATATAAGGTATTGTCCCGGTATTCGGCTTAGTGCAGGAGAATGGAAAACCATTCTCAGGACAGCCGACGGTGGGGACCAATCCCTCTCCGTCCCTCGAATAGAGAGGCGTAGAGCAACAACGCTAGAACCGTGGTGGCCACCCCTCCTCTGCTCGGTTGGTCGGTCGGAGTGCAGAGCTGTAGGAACACGGACCAGCCGTGGCCACTTGTGGGCCGAGAACCACTCTGAATCCACCGACGAGAAAACTAAATAAGTTATTTTGTGTGTACAAACGCTGTGTGCTAAGTAAATACGTTTAATTATATTCATTTCATTAGGTTAAGCGTAGAAAACACAAGTAATTATTTTGACACATTATAAGTAAATATGTTTTGAATACTACCTGTAAACATGGAAATACTGTATATCAACATAAAGACTTGTTTAAGAGTACAACATAAACAATGAACGACGAACGAACTGTACGATTGCACTACGTAAACAGCCAGGTAAATTGCTGTGGCTGTGCTTGCGCCTTGACTCCGCATATCGCCACCTAGTCTTTACAACACAAACTAGTAGAAGTAACCTGCTCTCGGCTCTTCACGCGCTCATGCCGTTAACTCAAGAAGCGGGGCTCTCTCACTGTCCACGCATGGTTTAAGACCAAGTCCCATGCTGCTGAATAGGGCCAATAAAAGTTCCATCTTAAAATCACGAATTCTTTCCCCCTGTAGCACCTATCAACACATTTATTTTTACGGGTTCGAACCACAGTGTCGGCAGCCCTGCAGCTGGTTTTCCATGGTTTCCCATTTTCACACCAGACATATTCTGGGGCTGTACCTTGATTAAGACCCCGGCTGCTTCCTTCCCACTCTAAGCGCTTTCGTATCCCATCGTCACCGTAAGACCTATCTGTGTCGGTGCGACGTAAAAGCAAATTGTACAAAAAAATAAAAAATAGATAGACATAACCTACGACATATTGAAGACAGACAGTTGTATATACCGAGATTGATATCTGCAGTCGACTAAGTGCGGCCAGTATCCAGTATTCGGGAGATAGTGGGTTCGAACCCCACTGTCAGCAGCCCTGAAAATGGTTTTCCGTGGTTTCCCATCTTCACACCAGGCAAAAGCTGGGCTGTACCTTCATTAAGGCCACGGACGCTTCCTTCCCACTCCTAGCCCTTTCCTGTCCCATCGTCGCCATAAGACCTAACTGTGTCAGTACGACGTACTGTAAAGCAACTTGCAAGAAAAAGCAGTTGTATAACTCCAAGGAGACTGAATGCTTGGTGACGTCAATATTCCCAGAATTCCGCAGTTATAGTCCGACGTATATCATCCTCGTAATAGTACAGGCGCAGGAGACAAGCGGTTATCCTGCGTGCTCGCAATATAATAATAATAGACCTAATAATCAAAGCAAATATTTATCTGTCTGAAAAATTTAACGTAGGTGGATAAAAAGAGGTCCGAATGCATCACCAAACCAGAATTTTTCATTTTCGCGTTCGTTAGTGAGTTATGAACGAAAAAAAGCCACTTTTCCCTTTGCGAAAATAATTATAAATATGTCTCCCGGTTATGGCCATCCATTAAAGGCTGGTAATTTCGGATGGCAACCAGCCATAAGACATAGCCTGCACGGTTGCTAGGTAACACAGTCTGATCATCCATTCATACAGTATATCACTGTCTGCACGGTTGCTATGGTTACACTTCAGTGACACATTTTATCACGTTACCTTACACACATTTTCGGATGATCCATAGCCATAAGACATATTTATGTCAAAAAGAAAAAAATGTTTGGCAAAGAAACATTTAAATCACTTTAATGGTTTATAGTACTGGCTAGAAAGGTAAAATCAGCAACTCAGTGTGTCGTTTCTGTATCATCATAGCCGCAACAGTGAACGTAAGTCCTGGGCTCACACGGGGTTCTCTAGCTCTCAAACGCTGGATTGGAAGGGCCCTGCGGTAGGTAACGATCAAAGTCTATAGAGAGAAATCTTAGCTTAAGTCGGAGTGGTGCCATACTGTAGCAGCAGCGAGCCAGCTAGCTGGCACAAGTGTGAAACATTGCTAGATGCACAGAGGGCCATACTTTCACAGTAAACAAGCATTAGTGGGGAGCAGAAACACTTGACGTAGTAGGATTTTAAATTACGCGACAGTTTTTATTTTCCTTCTCTGTTGTCCCTAACTTACCCTCTCCGTGTTTTCCTTTTTATTATCCACACGCACAAGCGGTAGTAGTTTTAATGAGTTTTCTCAATTTTCAGCTCTTTTTGGAATTAATTACTGGGCTGTCAACTGGTGGTCGGGTTCTCAGGTAGCCTTGCCTCGCGTGAAAACCCCTTGTGCACTGAGGAATGTGCTAGCGTCCGCGTTAAACTTATTGGACCAGTCGAAAAATACTGCTACAGTAGTCTACTGTACATTCCAACGCCTGCATGTATTTGTGTGTGTGAGTTGAAGAGACCGGAAATAAGGTGCTTCGAGAGGAGAAGAGAAGAGGGTACGTTTTGTGTGATAAAAAAGTAAATAAAAAGGCCTGTCTTCATGACGTATGCGACATCGAAGACCTATGGTGGCAGGCGAGAACGTAAAAGGGAACGTAGAGGCTGGAAAGAGTTTTTCATTATTTTATAAATCTGGAAGGTAGGAGGGTATCTCCTCCTTCTATTCTCCCTTTTTTTAACAAGTGACATTCGCTCAATTATTAACGATGACAAAGACTCTAGCTGGAGGAAATAGCATTCATTCTTTTGGCAGAAGCCCTTCCCTACCAATACTTGCGTCTCTCTCTAGCGTCATATCTGTCCACACTACCCTCTCGCTCACACACTTTTCAACTGATAGGAAATGTAGTCTCACAAACATATTGCGGCCTTTCATAAAAAAAATAAAAAGTACTTCTATACAGTCACACACACACACACAATGGTATGTATGTTGCAAGCTATTTTAAAATCGACTTCTGGGAGGATAATCGACTTTTGACGTTCAGTGTTTCTCCCAACTTTTAAAACCGATATGTTCCTTATTTATTGCCACGCAAAAATGACATTTTCCGGCTTGCCCTTCTCCGAGTTTATTTGTTTTGTTTTGTATAAAGGTGGACGATTTATGGCGAGATGAGTGAGGAGGGTGGCCTGTACTCCATTATTCCAGACTTGGTTTATTCCTGTGTGAGATAGTTCCATGTCCCCTTGTCTGGGTAGCGACGGCAGCCTCTAGTGCCATGACAAACGGACTAGGAACCGCGTGTCGCGCGCGCTTCGTTATTCAAGACGGAGCGAGCCGATGGTGATAACACCGTTTCGTTCGGTTATTCAAACACATTACTGCTATCATCCAGCCCTTACTTGCGCTCTAGAATTCAATTTCCACCTCATTTGTAAAGCAGTGTCGTGGTAATAAATGACCTAATATTAACGTTGGGTTTTAAACCACCTATTGTACCTTCAGCAGGATATTTAATTTAACACAGGGCATTCTTTATCTAAGGAGAAACGAACTGCAAGACTGAATTAGTAACAAAACGGAACACCCTAAAGTAGCCTCACTGAGCCGTTTATAGCCGATGAACACAAACTGCTGAGAAAAAAAAAAAAGTTTCCTTTTGAGGAATTTACGTCATCATGACCATCAGTTTCACGTACCTGTGAAGTATTTAAGTTTTTCTTCCGTTATCAATAATAATAATAATAATACATTTTTAAATAATTCGCTTTACGTTGCACCGACACAGATAGTTCAAATGACGACGATGGAATAGGAAAGGGCTGGGAGTGGGAGAGAACTGACCGTGGCCTCAGTCGCTCTTCGAGCGAAAGACCATTTATGTCACAATGCTTCTCCTATCCATTATTTTCCTTAAGACTTGGCACGACTCCCAACCACACATGGATATGCAGTCCATCAGAACAATTTTCGTTATGTTAATTTTCGTATGCTAACGTGTAAAGGAAAATGAACCTTAAGTACATTATACTATAGGAGTGCGTAAATAAATGATGCAAACATAGTTCCTACAGAGCAGTAAGGTAAGGTTCAATTTCCTTTATTCGTAAGCAAACGAAAATGAAGACTACGAATATTGTTCTGACGGACTAAATATCTATATGCGGCTGGGAGGCGTGTCCAGTCTTAAGGAAAATAATGGATAGGAAGAGCATTCTGAGGTATAACCTTTTGCCTGAACAGTAACGAATTAAGGTGCAGCCCCAGCATTTGCCTGGTGTGAAAATGGGAAACCATGGAAATACATCCTCAGGGCTGTCGAATCTACTATTTCAGGAATGAAATAATAATAATAATAATAATAATAATAATAATAATAATAATAATAATAATATCATCATCATAATTGGTAGACCGAGCAGACTTTGCTTCAGAGGGAGCTGGCTGCCGAATTGTCACTAAAAACCTTCAAATGTGTCAGTGCGACGTTAAATCTGTAGCAAGTAGAAGCACGAATGATTGCGAGGGTCGTAAGTTTGATTCCTGACCGGGTCAGAGATTTTAATCGCGACTAGTTGACTGCTCTTACGCAGAGCCTTGGTACTGTGTTTCAGTTTATCTCAAGACACTTCTCTTCATATCCAACCAACACACTAACATCATAGGAATGCAGAATAGTGAATATATTCTTCCACATAAGGTTGGCGTCAAGAAAGACATCTGACCGTAAAGAAAGGCGCTACACAATTCTCCCCCACAATCCCACCAGCCAATGGGAAAAGTGGAGTAAGAAGTAGGCCTATATTATTATTATTATTATTATTATTATTATTATTATTATTATTATTATTATTACAGGAAATGCCCGATTAATTCACTCTATTTTCAAATATAATTTTATACATTTCGAAACTTTAACTTCAGTTTATTAGTTCAGGTTTCTAGAGTGCCTGACATATGTTCTATTGGTGGAAAAGTGTCTAATTCCTTCCATGGGAACTTGGAATTTCCATTGGATAGCTTGCCACGCGGTCTTGGAGTAGTGAACCTGCCTCTTACTGGGTGGCTTCGGGTGTGATTTCGGGGTAGGTTTGGGATTTGTACCTTGTTCTGAGGGCTGGTTCGCAGTCCACTCAGGCTGTGTAGAAATAATTGAGGAGGTATCTGACGGTAGGATAACGGCCCTTGTCTAGAAATCCAGAAATAACGACCAACCCGAACAGGTATAAATTAATTTTTTTATGGTAGAACCCGGTGACCATGGCACTCAGGAATAACGCCGTTCCAACATTTTCGTTTCCTTTAACATTTTGCTTAACAAGAATTAGCAAATGAAGATAAACGTTTTTTAAAACAATAAAATACCTTACTTTGGGAAAAACATCTGGAAGAAGAAGTTACCGAGAAATGTATTTTTGCAATTTCGTTTTACAGATGTACTTCCAGTTTATCTTCCTTCCAAGTAGTCACGAAGATCTTCATTGGCAAAAGTAAACTCGTGTCTTCATCCCGAGGTCCTCATCCCATTGGAGGTGAACTGCATGTGCCATTTCGACCACATACCAGTCCTTCTGCCATTCTTAAATTTCTGGCAGTACCGGGAATCGAACCCGGGCCCCCCGAGGAGGCAGCTAATAACACTAACCGTTACGCTACGGAGGTGAAAAATAACGATAGGGCCTAATCAATGAATGCTGAGTACCGGACACTTTGTCTTACATTGAAAAACAGTTTAATGACAAAAACAATGTTAGAACAATTCTTCTGAAGAGTTGTCAAAACATGTCTTGCACAGAGACTGTACTCTTTTTAGACGATGTAAGACCATCTGAGCCACTTTTAGTGGAAGTTATACCGGGTGTTCACAATTAAACTGACGGTTTTCAAGGGTAGTAGAGCACGGCCTGTAATGTTCGTAGGAGTTTGAAATTTCGTAGATATGCCAACTAAGCAATGCACTCGCGAAATATGGCACAAAAATGTTAGTTGCAAGTCTTGCCACCAGGTGCAATATATAGCGCTCGAAGCAGTGGTAGGGTCGCAGAAGGCAAGGCAGGAAAGATCAAACGCATGATAACCGTGATCCTTGCACTTTCTTAGGATTTATGGTTACGTTGTTCAATATGTCCTCGCAATTCAGCAACATGCTGCACCCGTAACACGGCATGGTCCACAGTTGCCCACAGCATATCGCGTGAAATCAGAGCACCGGGCGGTTAGGCGCGTGCAGCTGTGAGCTTGCATCCGGGAGATAGTGGGTTCGAACCCCACTGTTGGCAGCCCTGAAGATGGTTTTCCGTGGTTTCCCATTTTCACATCAGGAAAATACTGGGAATTTACTTTAATTAAGGCCGCGGCCACTTCCTTCACACTCCTAGTCTCTTCCTATCCCATCGTCGCCATAAGACCACTCTGTGTCGGTGCAACGTAAAGCAAATTCTAAAAAAATTAAAACAAGAATAATCAGAGCGACGTATCGTTGTATGCTAGCTTATATATCAGGCAGAGAACGGATATGTTCCTGATAGACAAGATCGTTCAAATGTCTCCACAACCAGAAGTCAAATAGATTTAGGTCTGAGGATTTAAATGCCACGCATCTGGAAAATGCCTAGAGATGATGCGGTTGTTACTGAAGGTTTCTCGCATCAAACAGGAATCATTATACGTCATCAAGGAACTGATGTCAGAGCTAATGCAGAATAATGCACGTTCTGACTACTTACAGAGCCATATTTTCGCTTGGTGGGAAGACTTGGAACTAATATTTTTTTTCTTTTGATATAATTCTCGAGCCCGTTGCTTTATTAGCATTTTAAATTTCAGGCTCCTGCGATCATTACAGCCCGTGCAGAGCCGCGCTGTACAGCGTCAGTTTAATTGTGGACACCCGGTACCTTCCCTAGATCAGTGGTGTTCAAAGTGTGGTACGCGTACCATTAGGGGTACGCGAGATTGTCTCAAGGGGTACGCAAATTTAGCGTAGCTTCTGTTTTCAGTGAGAAGTTCAGAAAAGAGCCGAGCATAGTCGTTTTAAATAAAAACTTGGTTTGGTTGTATTTTTATCTACCACTACACCCTTTCTGAATTATTCATTCTAAAATATGTGTCTTTTTGTACTTCTCATTATCTTGAGAACAAGAATATCATCCAGAACAGGCAGTTTAGGGTTCATTTCTATTTTCCTGAATTTAAGTCATCCATCTTTGCGTGATGCTGTCACATTGGCTGATGGAAATTTTCACCCTTTAGAAGAATGGAGAAGTCGCTGAAAAGCTGCCACAGACAGTTCCTTGCACAACACCTTTTCTGGTGAACATCTTCCTAGTGGACCATCATCTACCGCGTAAGATTTGGACCGCTCTGAATCGGGCGAGAACAAATCATGGACGATAAGTGGAAATTTTTTTCATCACCAGAGAGCGATTGTGGTGCATCTCGTCAGACGATCCCCCATATTGTTAATGAATGTACACGACGTTCCTACACAGGTAGCCCGAGTGACATTCTGGAACCAACAGAGGAAGCCATACAGTGGATCACCCACCTAGACATTCTGCAATAAAACATGTTTCTTGTATGTGTTTATTTGTAAATATTATATACTTGTATATATGTATCTATGCCAGGGCCTCTCAGGGTGCATGCGCGTGGTGCATGCACTGTGCACGGTGCAAAAGACGACTTGGCTTGGTTGACCAGAGTGCAGACCCCCACTCCTCGATTTGGAGCAATAGCGGTAACTCTCTCTTTCCTCACGCCTCTCTCGCTCGCTCCGCCTGTCTCCCTCTCCCCCACTTGCGCCGTAGCGCTCCAAATCCTGGCTGAGTTGAGCCGAGTATAGCCGAGTAGAGCCGAGCATAGCCGAGTAGCCCAGAGACGAAGCGTTGATCCGAGCCATACCGAGCGGCACCGAGCAACACCGATGCACAGTGCACGGAGCTCTTGCGCCTCGCTCTGCACGCGTGAGATTTTGGGCGTTTGAGAGGCCCTGTCTATGCCTTTGCTGGCAGGACGTAGTGTGTACAGTGCACTAAGTCATCTGGTATGGGATAGAGCAATTTTGTTACTTTCATAGATCCGTCTCTGTCTTATCCTTGGCTTTGACAATGTGAAAGTGACTGAGGTATGAGCGCTGCTAGTAATGCCAATCCTTATGCAGCCAGTCCCTGCTATGAATGGTGTGAAAATGTTGCTCATAGGGTCGGTTTGTGTATGCATTTCAGAGGGCTTGGCAGACTGATATGCAATAGCAAATCTGGCTCGGTGAGGTAAGCAACGGGAAACTACCTCATTCCTCATTTCCCTAGTACGCCTCTTCAGTGATGCCTAGGCCATATATGACGGCTGATGGCAGAGCTGTTGAGGATCCCACCAGAGGAATCGCTGACGGACTGAACATACATACATGTATGTATCTAACTTGTTGCCATACGCCAATAATAATAATAATAATAATAATAATAATAATAATAATAATAATAATAATAATAATAATAATAATGTACTTCTCATTGACTTGGTATGTAAAAATGATTTCTTATGCTGCGTTGCTCTTTTTGTTTCGCAAACCACTCATTCACAAGTATATATTGAACAATAGTAACAGTCGCATTAATAGTACCCATATGTATATCGTTGTTAGGTAATGAACACCTCGTAATTCCACGCACGAAAAAACCACGTTTCCCCATCTGTCTTGTGAAGACTTACCGCGTTGCCTCAGAAAGGAACAGAAGACTCCAATGATCGCGTAATTGGGCTATCATTAAGCATTAAAAATGCTAGGAACAGTTCTCTGTAAACTTTATTCCGAAGGAGTTACGAGGTTTCCTTTGCCCAGAGACGATTAAACTATGTACAAAACATGTTTGCTATTATTGAGGAACAGGGTAGTATAGCGGCTCAGCTGCTTGCCTGCCATCCCGGCGACGGTGGTTTGATTCCTGGCGTTGCTGGGATGGGGTTTTCAATGAAAAATCTCGTGGTGTCAGGAAGGTCATGCGACCTTAAATCCCGAGCCACAAATCTGTCAGTGCGTGCAGAGACCCTGAACAAGCGGGATAAACCGCGGATGATGATGATGATGATGGTTAATATTATTTGGTATCCAGCAACAATCATTTGTTATATCTGGTATACTCGCAATATACTACCACTTCGGGGGCACGAAGGTAAAACGATTGGATTTTGGGGGTACGCCAACCAAAAAGTTTGAATACCACTGCTCTAGATGACATTCGTTCAAAGACCGCAGCATTTCGAAAATATATTATTCGTGACGAAACACAGTTTTAATGTCATCCCCTCATCTATGGGCATAATATAATTTGCTATCCTTCTGTGAAATGAATCTTCAAAGGATACCAGGTTATCTAAATTCGTAATCAATCTGTTTTCACGAGCAATGATTTAGGTTCTAAAGATTGATGAGATAAGGTACAGTTGCGACCGCTAAAGGTAGCTGCAGCGGAGTTACTTCATAGTGAATACATTAAATGGACCTTACAGTAGCATCAGAATCTTAAGCCAAGGCTCCTTTGATATAATCCCCAGCTCGCCTTGGCCTGGCTTAAGCACACAATAACCCAGCTTTGATCCGGCACGGACCACTCAGCGCGATTATAATACGGCCAAGCCGGCAAAAAGCGAGCCGGCCCTACCCGGTGGTCAAAGGTAAATGAGACGCTAGATGGGATCTTAAGAAGATGCACTACTCAACTCTCAGCGCTGCAGTTCCATCTTTAGCAGAAAGATCCACTTCGAGTGAGAATAAGAAAGTCAGAGTTCGACGCCTTCAGAACTGACGCTTCACACGGGATACATTGTATCACTCCATTCTGATGTGATAGTCTCATTCCATAGGCCTACCTCCCTGACACGTAGGCGTTAAAAATATCAGCCTCCACATCACATTTCTTACAAACTATACAGTAAGTGGTAAATTCGATAGGCTTATACCGATATTGTCGAACATGCCCATAACGGAACCTGGATTAAGCGGATGCATGTCCGTTTTAGGAATTTATTGCGGTCCACAAGAAATTATCTTATAAAGTCAATATAAACTAGTATTGATTAAACCGTACCTATCCAGCGCGGAAACGTAAAGTATAATGGGATGTATACCGGAAATTATAAATTCATATACAGTTTATTATTGCTTAATGTTCCATATGGACTGTGTGCCTGAAAAGTTAATTCCATATACAGGTGTTCTTGAAAAGGTTTCTAATATTTACGATGGAGGCAGCACATGACAAACGAAGGGAAAAAAAGAAAGGTCCTCTAAACATCGGTCGCAAAACCAACATCTTCGGAGTTATTATCCGCTACCACCACCATCAATGATCAACATATCTTTGATGTGATCTTTACAACATGTGGCCGATGTGACCGCTATCCATTTCAAATGCAGCCTTCCGCCCTATCTCGCATGGAATCACGCATTCGCTGGAACACCCCTGACTGTTGCCGGATTGCATACAGGCAATGGACACGTGTTCTCGTCGTGTATCCACATCATTTATGGGGACCGCATACACCATGGCCTTTACAGGTCCCCAAAGGCAAAAATCTAAAGGGATAAGGTCAGGCAAACGTGGAGGTCAAGGTATTGTCCTTTCCCAACCAACCCATCGTGCATAGAAACCCATGTTGTTAGGTGTCGCCTAATCCTAATAAACATCAAAAGACCATAACACAAAACGCTAGTAGGTTTACAACCAATGCGTACGTCCCTCCGTAAATTATTGGAACATTGTGTTCATAGAAAGTAGTGATAGGCGGACCATAACTCCGAAGATATTGGGTTTGCGACCAATGTTTATGCCACCGTTTTTCCTTCGTTTTTTGCGTTTTGCCCCCTCTGTAAATATTGAAAACTTTTTTTTCAAGTACACCCTTTAGAGTTGACAAACTAACACCCTTGACATACTAGGTGGGCCTAAAGTAAAGAAACCAATTTCCGGATGAATAAATACACTGTTCTGATAACATCTCCATTAACAAGGACATTTCTTGTGTATAGACAGTGCTTTGTGTTTCTGTGCTCATACAGAACAGTAATTACCTCGAATCTGAGTTACAACTATGGCTTCAAGAAGAGAAATTTGTTATAAATGAAGGCTAAAATGCGAAACGTTCAAAGTTGTAAATTCACTAGTTTATACGAAATAAAAAAGGCGAGAAGTGGGTTTAAATGTTAATAGCTAAAGCGTAATATTGTATTGAGGCATAGAGTGGTATGCATGAGACTAGTTGATTCATTCTTTTGTTACGGAAGTATTGAAATTAAATATTATGGATGTACGGTACGTAAATGAATAATGTACTGTAAAAGTGTTCGTGTTCTTGTAAAAAATTAATTTAAAAGAAGTTATCACATGTATCCTGCATCACACCGTTACGGGCTATGTAATTATGCGTTTTCTTCAATCCTTTATTTAGAACGTGTTCTAAACGGAAACCTGTCCACAACGGACAATTTTACGGGCCCCTTGCAATTCCCTTATGGGCAGGTAAGAGTGTATTACTGGGTAGCTCAAGGTGAGCCTTAGCTAAACGCTTCAATAATATATTTAGCGTGATGTTAAAAACCTCTCCCTGCGGGGGCCTCGTGTTCTGAGCGCTCGATTGCCCACACTCAGTACGCTTCGAAGTGTCATAGTAGCGAATAAACGCGGCTGCGAAGGATTCTGGTCTCGTTTTGTTTGCAAATAGACAGGATAACAATTACAGGTCAAAACTCAACGGCAAAACTTAAAGAATGGATCCCTTATACCAAGAAGGAAGAAAGACTGATAACATGGGTTTGTAAATGCATAATTCCAGGGTTTCGAGCCTCTTGGCCACCCGACTTTCCTGACTTTAACCCCCGGAATTTTCACTTAGGGGACATGTAAAGTCTGCCGTGTATTCAACACAAGTCTCCGTGCACGCAGTGTCAGACGGAACGCTACACCAGTTATTTTTGATCATGTTGAGCACTCAAGGTGAAGACTAGCGGAGGTCTGTATTCAAGCAGGAGGAGATCACTTTAAACATTTCATCTGATACGTAGACAGTGTGAGTTCCATCTGGCAATACGCACGTATTATTTAGTGTAACAGTGTTGGGAGTGTCGAATTGTACTAACGTTACGAAAAGGTTAGATAGCTCTAATCATGCATATTTGGACACACATTTTCATACCCATGTTTTCTCATCCCTTTAAGAATAATTCGTTCCTGAAGTTGCCCCGGTGAGTTTTGGTACACTCTATATAAGTGACATTATAGCGAATGTAAGTACAGTTTCTAAATAAATTATTGTGGAACTCGAAACTTTGCAAAACATGTTAGAAAAATCGGCGAATTGAACGACTAAATATCAAACTCGACTTCACTTGTGGGGTGTCATTAGGAACTTCTATCTGAGCACGAGATGATGGTACCAGAACAGTTTACTTACGGCCTTTGTTTTTTTGTTAGTTGTTTTACGTCGCACCGACACAGATAGGTCTTACGGCGACGATGGGACAGGAAAGGGCTAGGAGTGTGAAGGAAGCGGCCGTGGTCTTAATTAAGGTACAGCCCCAGCATTTGCCTGGTGTGAAAATGGGAAACCACGGAAAACCATTTTCAGGGCTGCCGACAGTGGGGCTCGAACCTACTATCTCCCGAATACTGGATACTGGCCGCACTTAAGCGACTGCAGCTATCGAGCTCGGTACTTTCGACCTTTAGGGTCAAAGTTAT
The DNA here is from genome assembly GCF_040414725.1 of Anabrus simplex. Taxonomy (NCBI): domain Eukaryota; kingdom Metazoa; phylum Arthropoda; class Insecta; order Orthoptera; family Tettigoniidae; genus Anabrus; species Anabrus simplex. Next base: position 848,558,838 of record NC_090265.1, read on the forward strand.
GTAATGTCGAAAAATATAAGACATTCTTAATTTTATTCATATCGACTACTGAATATAAATTTCAAATAGCCATGAGGTTAGTTAGGGGTGCGCGGCTGTAATTCGGGACATAGTAGGTTCTAAACCTACTATCGGCAGCCCAGATGTTGGTTTTTCTGTCGTTTCCCGTTTTCAGACTAGGCGAATGCTGGGGCTATACCTTAATTAAGACTACGACCGCTTTCTCCCCACTACTTGAAATATCCTATCCTATCGTCACAATAAGACCTATCTGTGTCGGTATGATGTAAAGCAAACTGTAACAAATTAATCTACTTTTTTCTTCATGTTTCAGAAATACAAAATCATGGGTTTTACAAAAGGTAGGGCATGCCCGGCCGAGGTGGTGAAGGCGTGCTTGGTTCATCCGGAAGAACGTGGGTTCTATTCCCCGTTAGGAGGTCGAAAAATTTTAGAAACGAGATTTCCCTCTTCCGAAGTTGACGCTGAGGTTCACTCAGCCTACACCAAAATGAGTACCAGGTTAATTCCTGGGCGCAAAGTCGGCTGGGCGTAGAGCTAACCACTCTAACCCCACCAAGCGCCGAAGTTACGAACAGTGGGAGCCTTTAACTTTCACCCCTGCGAGGGCTTTATGGCCTGTACGGAGATTGCTTTGCTTTTCTATTTTTTCATAAGTTGCTGGACAGAAGAAATAAAAATAATAAAACTGTCATAAACATGATGAAAGACAAAATAAACTTGACAACAACTGTTTCATTTGTTTTCAAGTTACTATTTGGTAGCACTTCCCTTGTTTCTTAGCACTTCCCTGCACCTTCGATTCATGGAGTCCACAAAACGCTCGCATATTAGCCTCTGGAATATTATCTTTCTCCATCGGTATAACTTTCTTTACTGTCCTCCGTAGATTTGTAATGGGGTTTATATCAGATCATAAGCATAACAGACATCTGGTTGTCTTCAAACCATTCCTTTACCAATTTGGAGGAGTGTTTCGAATCGTTATCGTGCTGAAAAACCCAATTATCCAGCATATTTTCCCTTTGCATAAAGTAGCATGTTATCATATAGAATGTCTCTATAAATCTCTTTTATCACGTCCTTAATCTCAAATATTGACCCTACACATTTACGGGAAAAGCATCCCCAACTAACGACGTTTCCTTCTTCATAAGTGACTGCCTTTCGTGATTGTTTGGGATCATACTGGGCATTATTAGGCTTGCTTACGTACGTTTACCCGTCGGATCCAAAGAAATTGACCAAAAATTCATCACTTCAATTAACATGAAAGTGCGAGAAATTATTACTCCCTTCTTATCATTTCTGCTACCGCTGTACATACACACATCTTCACAATAGAGAGTTACCATCTAGCGTGCAAGTTTTGTGAATACCTAAATGCCCCCATAATCCACTGTTCGTAATTTGCTCTGTGGTCTCTTTTAGTTCTACCCTTCTTATAATTGAAAGCTGAGTCCAACCACTGTTGCCTTGGTCTTCCTCTATTTCTCCTAGGTTACTTATCCGAATAATGATAACAATATTAATAATAATAATGATATTTTTTAATCCTGCTCCTTATCCTAGCAATTTTTCACCACACCTATGGGGTGGCGGGTACGAACTGCGTAATACATGTTTATTAGACCCTGTTTTAACGTAACATCCACTTCTTGACGCCAACCCCATATGGAGGGATGTAATCGGTATTGCGTGTTTCTGTGGTGTTTTCTAGTGTGGTGTGTTGTTTGAATGTGAAGTGGAAAGTGTTGGGATAGACACAAACACCTAGTCCCTTTGACAGAAGAATTAATCAGACGCGATTAAAATTTCCAAACCGACCGGGAATGGAACCCGGGACTCTTTGAATCGAAGGCCTCAACGCTGACCATTCAGCCAAGAGGTCGGATTTATTTGGAATTTTGCAAGTTGCTTTACGTCACACCGACACATTTCTTAGTAACCGTATACTGTAATCCAAGAGAATGGACCGGGCGAGTTGGCCGTGCGGTTAGGGGCTGTGAGCTTGCATCCGGGAGATAGTGGGTTCGAATCCCACTGTCAGCAGCCCTGAAGATGGTTTTCCGTGGTTTTCCATTTTCACAGCAGGCAAATGCTGGGACTGTACCTTAATTAAGGCCACGGCCGCTTCCTTCTAACTCCTTACCCTTTCCTATCCCATCGTCGCCATAAGACCTATCTGTGTCGGTGCGACGTAAAACAACTAGCAAAAAGAAAAAGATAATGGAGCGAGTTCCAAGTGACTGTTCATTTAAATACTCTTCACGATTCCCGGTAGAGAAACTCATATTTTTAAAAGTGTTCATGATACAGAAATTATATTCCATCTGATGCTAATTGGTTTATGCGACAAAAGTGAATTTTATTGCGATACTAATTTTATCATATCATAATTTTCTGTGCTGATTTTTGTGGTATAAACATATTTGACGACCTGGTCTTAATGGAAGATTGTGCCGAAAACCTGCAGTCTAATATGTTGGAACTTGAAAATAGGTGCAATGAGTATGGTATGAAAATTAGCCTTTCTAAGACTGGGGGTAAGAAATCCAAGAGAAATATAGTGAGACTGATTCAAGATGCAGCAAAGCTAATGCAGTGAGCTCGCAGTTGCGATCGACAGTTTTCTGTAAGAAGGAAGTATGCTCCAGGACGAAACTATCTTTACATCGGTCTGTTTTCAGACCAACTTTACTTTATGGAAGTGAAAGCTGGATGTACTCAGGATATCTTATTCATAAGTTAGAAGTAACAGACATGAAAGTAGCGAGAATGATTGCTGGTACAAACAGGTGGGAACAATGGCAGGAGGGTAGATTACGTAGGAGAATAATGAACTCCGTTATGGAGGGTAAGAGAAGTAGAGGGAGACCAAGATGACGATGGTTAGACTCAGTTTCTAACGACTTAAAGATAAGAGATAATGAACTAAACGGAACCACAAAACTAGTTACAAATAGTGGATTGTGGCGGCGATTAGTAAATTCACAGAGGCTTGCAGGCTGAACGCTGAAAGGCATAAAATTCTATAATGAATATGTATGAAGGTGTAAACATATTTATATAGTGAAGTGTTAATCCCTATTTTAAATTTTAGTGTCAAATTTTGTATTTTCAAACCTATTTGTTTGATAGTATCATGCTTAAAATTACGAGGTCAAATTGTATTAGAAATTAAGTACACGGAGCTAGTGATCAAGAAACTTCATTGAGCTAACACCTGGTTGGCCACGAGTTAAACAGACTGTACCCCACGCGTGCTCCACAAGGAAGAAGGGGTTGGCCGCTGTTTCTGTTTCTTCTCTCGGGACCAACTCACTGACTCGAGAAACTCCCGGAGTAATTAAACAGCTAAGGTCTGGAGTAATATATTTCTTAGTTGAAAGCTTGAAGGGTAGGGGGTCAAGATGGGTGATGAAGTACGCCCCTGCCCCCCACCCTTCACACATACACACACGCTGTTATTAAATTGTGGCTGTCCTCAGGGGAAGACGCCTTCGCCACTTGTCTTCGGAGAGCTACATTGTTCTAACTTATGGACACTATGGCAATTAGCGTAATATGGGATGTGGCTCAAAGCATTACAAAAGGCGAAGTGCTGCTTTTAAGGTGGGAGCTTATGATATTACCTCGTGGGAGAAGCCAGCGGGGGAGGGAAGGGGTAACTTCATTCTGAAGGTCATTAAACCTCTAAACGAAATACTTCTTGCAAAATTAGATATTATAATCTACTTTTAGACTTTAAGCTAGACCAGGTAAGGAAGTAATCTAGACTGATTGATTCGTACTACAACATACAATATTTAGTTTTTATGACCTCATTAGATGGATTGTCAGCTTGCTTGGTTAAGTCAAGTATGCAGAATGAGCCCCTCCAGTATGATACAATGCAGGAAAGTGACTTGGGTGATAATAAGGAGAGTAATAAGCCAAGAAGTATGGTCCAATACACTACTGATGTTAGTTAACTGCAGTTTATCGAAGTTGGAGGCGAATGGGCATGGTGTTTAATTGCCCCTACATTTAAGGTCATCCAAACCCACAGAATATTTATGGTTAACAACAGGTAAATGCTTGGGCTGTTCCTTAATTACGGCCACGGACACTTCTTTCCCCACTCCTAGTCCTTTCCTATCCCATCGTCGCTAGAAGACGTATCTGTGTCGGTGTGACTTAAAGGAGATTGTAAATAAAAAAAACGAAGATTTATGGTACCGGCCGTGGCGTTTTGTATTGTCCAGGAATTTAATGCTGAATGTTCTTGACAGAATTTTAATTTTCTAGTAAGAGTTTACTCTAGGTTCGACCAAGATCCAAACCTCAGGCGTCTGGTAGGAAAACACCAAGTGCATTTGCCTCGTGTGCTAATGGGGAACCACGGAAAAATTCAGGTCTCCCCGTGGTGGGATTCGGACCTTCGTTCCCCCAAATGCAAGCTCATAGCTTTGTGATCCGACTCACATATAAAATAAACTTGATTTCTAAATAATAGTAATTTTAATTGGTTTTAAGTCCTACTAACTAATTTTTGACAGTTTTCGGACACGCCGAAGTGCCGGAATTTCGTTCCGCAGGCGTTCTTTTGCGTACCAGTAAATCTACCGTCACAAAGGTGATGTATTTGAGGACCTTCAAATACTACCAGACTGAGCCAGGATCGAATCTTCCAAGTTGGGGCCATATCTCTTAATTTGTCCATTTCCCCATCCCCTCCACCTCAATTAACATGTCTTATGCACGCACTCGACACTGTCTTTTTCAGGTATTATTCCAGTTTTAACTCATATTCACCTAGACGGCAAGGATGAGATATTCATACATCTGATCAAATGTATCCGGATACCAATATATAGCAGTAAACTGAGGGATGGTTGCCACTACGACGCCATTTACCGGTAAGGGATGTAGTATTCTGTGTGTTGTTTATTATCAGCACAATGGACTGATGAAGGGGATTTAATGGTTTCAAAACCACGAAGTAATTTATTTATTTATTTATTTATTTATTTATTTATTTATTTATTTATTTATTTATTTATTTATTTATTTATTTATTTATTTATTCCTGACTTAAATTTGTGGCGAAGTTAGTGCTCACGGCCCTCTCTTACATTTAATCACTTTCAGTACTAAAATTTGAAAATGTAAACAAAAGTAAAAGAAAGGTATAGTAATTCAACAAAAACTAAATACTAGAGATAAATACGTTAAGACCACGTTACAAATAAGTAAGGCAATAAGATTGATAATACTAATAAAATGAATAAATAATAATATTAATAATAATACAGGAATATAAATAATATAAACATTGCAGTAGATTTGTTGATTGTAGAAATTAATGGAACTCACTACAAATAAATCATTAGTATTCACTTCGTTTTCTGTCCTTTTCAACCATGTAGTTGTTTTGTACCTGAAGTACAGGTTGCCGAAGTTTCAAATAAATTGCATTATTATTTATCAAGATGACTTACGTATCCCTACTCGATCCAAGATCAGTTTTCCCTGAGATCTAAAATCAAGTACGGAGGTAGTCACAATGATCACTCTCCTTCGCATTGCATATCCCCCCGATCTCCAGGCTAGTAAGAGCCCCGGGAGGATATCTTGAAACATCTGGAACATAATGATGATAGTATGGAATCCTTTACGGGGAGGATATTCTTAAATCTACCAGGCAATTCGATAATAGATAAAAGGAAACCGATTCACACAACATATATACACACAATGACGCACAAAACTCAGATACAGTATATATCTTCAGGAAAAAATTCTGCAGGTAGATTTGAATGTACGGGAAGGAGTAAAGTGCCAAATGTCTATTGGTAGTGTATTCCTGAGTATCGATTCAGTAACTAGAAAATAATGATTGTAGGAAATCTTTCGATTTAGTGGAATTTCAGGTAGGTAACTAGAACGGGTACTAAGGAAAGGGAAGAAAGATTAGAAGGTAGGTTGTGGCAGTATAAAGATAGCAGTGGGAATAGATTGAAATTTCTTAAATTATTATTTTTAAACACAATCATTTGTTGTTGTATAAGATTTTATTTTGTTTGGACTTTTGGACTTGGAAGAATTGTTATGATTTCATAAACCTGGAAATATGCAGATCATTTTAAATTAAGTTTTTGAAACTACTTTTTTATGTGTTGTATCAAAATTAACATTTATCCGTAAATTTTAACTTTTTTGTTGTGAAAATTAGTGAAATTGCGTGTACCTACACGTGCAGTTCTGGAAGCGCGTTTCCTGTTGCCTGAACGAAGACTTTTCTCGAACATTTATCACTTTGTCAGCAAGAACGAAGAGACTTTTGATTGGAGAAAATAAAAGTTAATGTAATTGGTGAATGTGAAAGTCAAAGGTAAATTCCAAATTCTCATTGGTTCTCTTTGCTGGTTGCACCATTTCCTGTTTCTGGATCTTACCCCGCTCCTTCGGTGGGAGCGAGATAGGATCTGAGTTTTTGGTTGTGTGACCATCGTAGCGAGCGGTCATGCTCCTACTTCGGCCCCCTCATGGGAAAACCTGGTCTCAGGGTAAGCACTGTTTCTACGTTTATTTCGGTTTTCAACTTCATAATTTCTTTTCTTACGCAGGTGTTTATCCTCGGGTTTCGCGTTCACCGCTAAATTTGTCAAAATGACTTAGCTTTTCAGCTATGATCTTGTACCTTTGTTTCGAAGGCAGTACCTTTTTCTTAACTTTGTAACTTGCCTGGGGTTTGCCTCTCCGTATTTCTGTGTCGCCTACGTATGTACTGAAAAATCTATGCACATTACCTGAAGTGTTTTAGGTAGTGATGCAAGTTATATGCATCTCTGTGTTTGGTTTTATTTCTACGTTTGTGTAGATTGGGATTGGACCTCATTTTAATAATCAGGTATCGTTGAGTAGTCTTTCTGTGGGTTCAAAATCCATGATTAAAATTATTTTACTGCATTGCGCATGTCTGCAGGCGCGGTTACCACTTAAATTTACCTTTGTAAAGATATTTATATCTTGAATTTTTGATTTGTTTCCTTTTAAAATAAATGCTTTTAATCCAAGGACAATTGCCCTCTACGTTTTATTTCTTCGCAAAAGGCAACGTTAAATTACATCTCAGGGTTCCATGCCGCTTTCCACATCCATTCTGTAGTTGTAATAATGATGCTAATTGCTTTACGTCCCACTAACTACTTTTACGGTTTTCGGAGACGCCGAGGTGCCAGAATTTTGTCCCGCAGGAGTTCTTTTACGTGCCAGTAAATCTACCGACACGAGGCTGACATATTTGAGCACCTTCAAATATCACCGGACTGAGCCAGGATCGAACCTGCCAAGTTGGGGTCAGAACATTCTGTAGTTGTCATGTTCCCTAACCTGCTTGTTTACATTTTGTACTGCGATGTTTTATTGGACTTTAAGTTTTATTTTACTGTGTTCAACATTTAATTATTTTTTTATTTGTGTAATCAAGCCAGTTACGGTTACATATCTTCGCTGCCGGGACAAAACCTCCTATGTGAAATATTTTCGCTTAGAAATTTGGCCGGTAAGGTTCTGTCATCTAGGGTGCGATATTGTGTGAATATTGTCAAGGCATTCTCGCTCTTCATCATATATGTGCTGCGGGTCAGTATATCTCCAAAAATATTATCACATAGGAGGTTTTGTCCCGGCAACGACGATATGCAAGTAGGAGGGTTCGTCAAAAGCAGTTGGTAAACAAGTTTCATTAGATAAAAATTCCTTCGTTTATTTATGCTTAGCTATTCCAATATTTTGAAATATGGTGTAACATGAGTGTCATGTCGCAGTTGGAAGGCATATCGTATGCATGAGTTTTGTGTTCGTTGAAGCTGCGAAGCTTGCTCAGCATTATTCAATTGACTAATAGCTATCACAATAATCTAAAATTGGGAATAGGTGTGCTTGGATTAATTGAAGTATTTGAGGAAAAGCATTCTTGTGACGTTTCAGGGGATATAGAGTTGCTTGAACCTTTCTACATTGAGAGCTGTAATTGGGTGGTGCTGATAGGAGTGTATCTATGGTAAATATTTTGGGCGTGTTCCTAAAGTGTAACTGTAGATAATAGGATGACCTTAGTGGATATCACGATAGTTCCTTGAGATTTGTTTCTGAGCTTATTGAGCGCCATGTCTTTCGTGTTGTAATACAACTGCGTGGGTACTTATACTTGAATGATTAATGAAGGTAAGAAGAGAAAAACGTTTCTAATAGATTCACGGTACTAAATCCCTTCTCCCTTGCTCACTTTGATCCTTGATATAAGAATTAGAAAGATGATATTGTTCTTTTTGAGCGTCCCTCTTACCCGGAGGCTTCGGGTTCTATTCCCGGCGAGGTCAGGGACTTTTACCTGGATCTGAGGGCTGGTTCGAGGTCCACTAAGCCTACGTGATCACAACTGAGGAGCTACCTGACGGCGAGATGGCGGCCCCGTTATAGGAAGCCAAAAATAACGGCCGAGAGGATTCATCCTTCTGACCTCACGATACCACATAATCTGCAGGCCTTTCGGCTGAGCAGCGGTTGCTTGGTCGGCCATGGCCCTGCGAGGCTGTTGCGCAATGGGGTTTGGGTTAGTTTGGCTTTTTGTATATAGCGTGGCATTCTATGGAAATGAATGGTGGACGATAACTAGCTCAAAAAGAAAGAATTTAGAAGCTTCTGATAAGTGGTGTTACAAAAAATGCTCAACGCAATATGGGTAGATTGAATCATGAATGAAGAGATGCCGAATTGGTGAGAGGAGATCGATTTGGATAATTTTGACGAGAAGAAGAGGGAATGATAGGACACATCTTAAGACAGCTAGGACTTGATCAGTTGGTTTTGAGGGAAGTTTAGGCGGTAAGAGCGGTAGAGGTAGACTAAGTATGAATGTGACAAGCCGATTAGAGCAGACCTAGCATGTAGTAATTATGCAGAAATGAAAAGATTAGTACAGGATAGGGTGGCATGGACAGTTGCATCAAACCAGTCTATGGACAGATGACTCAAATAACAACAAATCCCTTCTCATATGAAGCAGTTGACGTTTTCAGAACGGTAACAATACTGATGAGCTTCCTGGGAAAACTAAGTCATTCATTCATTTTCATAAAATTTAGGTGCCAACATTTCATCTTTTCCTGTCGCCATGACGACCAGGTGCCTGAGATTTGTCCAAACCTATTTCATTTTTATGTGAAAATTTTATAATGATCCTAAACGGGAACTTTATGTACGTCCCTTGTTAGTGAAGAAAGTGAAATCCGGAGGCTTCAGTGGGGAAGGCCGGTTTGTTTCATAGACGTGAACGGAATGGAGTGGCTCTGTGTCGTGGGTGATCGTAGGAAAATTGGATGAAACTGTGGAGATTTAGTGGTAATGAATACTTGTATTTTCTGGCGCAGTAATACATGTATTCTTACGGGACTAATTCAGGGAGAGCTGCGCTAGGGGGGCACCCAAGGCAAGATGGCCGCTATACATTGGTTGTATGAGCCTAAATTCAAGGAGCTGCGCCAGGAGCAAATGCTAATATATTGTTTCTAGAGGCCTCACTTTGGAGAATTACCTCAGGGGCTCATAATTTGTATCTTATGACCTATTAGTCTAAATTTCTGGAACTGAGGCAATGCCTACTGGGTAAGATGGCTGCTATACACTATTCTTATGAACTTAACTCTAGAGAGCTATCTTAAGGGTTCACAAATTGTACTTATGACCTATTATTTTGATTTGCCTAACTTATGGAAAGCCAGCCCCGTGGTGTAGGGGTAGCGGGCGTGCCTCTTACCCGGAGGCCCCGGGGTCGATTCTCGGCCAGCTCAGGGATTTTTACCTGGACCTGAGAGCTGGTTCGAGGTCCATTCAGCCTACGTGATTAGAATTGAGGAGCTATCTGACGGTGAGATAGCGACCCCGGTCTAGAAAGCCAAGAATAACGGCCGAGAGGACTCGTCGTGCTGACAACACGACACCTCGTAATCTGCAGGCCTTCGGGCTGAGCAGCGGTCGCTTAGTAGGGCAAGGCCCTTCAAGGGCTATAGTGCCATGGGGTTTGGTTTGGTTTGGTTTGGTTTGGTTTTAAACTTTTGGAAACAGGCAAGGGCTACTAGGCAAAATGGCTGCTGTATTTTGGTTATATGAGACTAACATTAAGGAGCCGGGCTATAGGCTGATGCGTATTAAGCTAATTCGGTGGCCTTATCCTTCTAACCGGCTGCCCTTCCAAACCTTACTCCTTGGAGCGGTGATGTAAAAATAGTGAAAGAAGAATGTTAGTGCTGGTGCTGTGGAATGACATAGCCGTAAGGAGCTGTAGGCCAGGCCGGTTCGAGCGGCGCACAGTCTCTTCTTCTCCACGTATTGGAACTCAATCTATCAAGCCGGCCTCCGGCTTTAATTAAACATCCTCCTCCTCTTCTCTCCCCACCCACGAGGATATAACTCTTGTTTATTCTGCCCGTTCACAGAAAGTTGCTCAATATTACGTTCATCAACTATTTTATCATGATTCCTTCTCATTTTTCTTCTTCACCGCTCTATACACAGAAGCAGACAAATCTTTGGCAGTCACCAGTAACCAAGTTCTTGGGCCGTTCATCTTTATCGACTTTACGCTCTGGCGTGCGGTCCACTGTTACCACTATATCGAGGCCAAATTTATAAAGATGACAGCATTTCTTGGCAATGTCTTATGGCTACTAGCACATGGTATGCGAAATATTTGTCCCACACGATTTTTGTGGCTTTCCTCAAGATTTTGTGGTATTTTAATGTTCAATATTGCTTGGTTTCCCGTACGATGTGATCCGAAGCATTATAAATTAACTTTACCAAAGGACCATAGCGTAGTTGAAATTGTAATATAGGATACAGATTAATGTACATACTTTTCTGACTTGTTTAATATTAATAACTAAACTATTAATTATCTTAATCATCGCTATGTTCACGTAAAACGAGTGATAGTTTTAGTTATCATTCATTCGATTAGGCCATCTTAAGGATCACATAAAACAGTCTTCCTCTTGTCTTCCCAAAACTTATTCGTATTTTCTCGGTCTTGTTGTTTTCTTTCTTCCGTACGTTTCCTTACTGATTTCTTCTTGGCTTTGTATGAAAATTTAATATCAAATATTTCTCTCCTAAATGCTTTTCTATTTGAAATTTGTTATTTTGAGTAGTTTCAAATTTTCGTCGGCTTGTTTGAAAAATACTGGCTTGGTTTATTCAATTGCATAGCGTTCTAAAATGTGTTTTGTTAATCTCTCTTTGTGAACACTGTACAGTTGAACAAATAATGTTAATATTCTTTTCCTGAAAGCATGATCTATGTTTTCTGATACTTTGTGTAAATCTTGTTCTGGTCTCACTTTGTAGCTATATGCCTGCCATTCTACGAAATAGCTCCCATAATTTTCCTTAGAAATATCTTTTCTGTTTTTCTTATTCTTCTATCTGAGAAGGTATTCAAACACTATGTTGCATATCGTTGTTGCCGGGACAAAATCTCCTATGTGATAATATTTTTGCAGATATACTGACCCGCAGCACATACATTATGAAAAGCGAGAATGCCTTGACAATATTCACACAATATTGCACCTTAGATGAGAGAACCTTACCGGCCAAAGTTCTAAGCTAAAATATTTCAAATAGGAGGTTTTGTCCCGGCAGCGTCGATTCATCGTTGCGTGATAAGCCTTTTCCCTTTTATGAATTCGTACCTTCATGCTCTCCTGCTCTACCGCTGTTACTGTTATTACTTAACATAAATATTTGAATTTGTTGACACTTTTATTTCTTTTTTACCGGGCGAGTTCGCCGTGCGCGTAGAGGCGCGCGGCTGTGAGCTTGCATCCGGGAGATAGTAGGTTCGAATCCCACTATCGGCAGCCCTGAAGATGGTTTTCCGTGGTTTCCCATTTTCACACCAGGCAAATGCTGGGGCTGTACCTTAATTAAGGCCACGGCCGCTTCCTTCCAACTCCTAGGCCTTTCCTATCCCATCGTCGCCATAAGACCTATCTGCGTCGGTGCGACGTAAAGCCCCTTTTGTACATTCGAATTTCTGTAGGTGCACTGTTGATTTGAGCGATCCATTCTGTATTTTCATAGAAAACTTATAATCCTATTTTGTACGCATACCTTTCTATGTCTTGTAATTTTATTATCCTATTTTCACCTTGTTAATCTGAGCAGATGATCTCGCATTTTCACTAAATTACCTGCCCACCACCGTTCTTACAATCATAAGATAATTAATTCTTTCGTTCTTTTGTTTAAATTGGGAGATAAGTAATCGATGCAGCAACTAAATACTCGGTTCACCGGAAAGAATTGATACCCCGGTGGGAGGTCAAAAATGTAGAAACAAGACTTCCATTTTTATTTTTTGCTATTTGTTTTTTTTTACGTCGCACCGACACAGATAGGTCTTATGGCGACGATAGGAAGGGAGAGGGCTGGAAGTGGGAAGGAAGCGGCCGTGGCCTCAATTAATGTACAGTCCTAGCATTTGCCTGGTGTGAAAGTGGGAAACCACGGAAAACCATCTTTAGGGCTGCCGACAGTGGGGTTCGAACCTACTATCACCCGAATACTGCATACTGGCCGCACTTAAGCGACTGCAGCTATCGAGCTCGGTACTTTCATTTTTAGATATACAGGTAATAATAATAATAATAATAATAATAATAATAATAATAATAATAATAATAATAATAATAATAATAATAATAATAATAATAATAATAAGGAAATTGCAGTAGATTTATGGAGAATAAGAATTAGTGGAACTCATTACAAATAAATCATTAGTATTAAGTTCGTTCCGTTTTGCACTCATCATGTTGTTTTTTGTACCGTAAGTAGAGGTTGCCGAAGTTTCGAATATTTTGCATTATTATTTATCAAGTTGGCTTATATATCCCTAATCGGTCCGATACAATTAGTCTTTCCTGATATCTGAAATCCAGTGCGAATGTAGTCTTCCTGATCACTGTACTTCGCCTTACATAGTCCCCCGTGAGAGCGCCGGGGGTCATCTCGAAACATCTGCAACATAATCTATATATATAAAAGCAAGTCGGGCTGGAGCGATGTATATATAAATATTTAAAAATGAAAAAAGACGTGAATTAATGAGGCACTTCCGGAAATCTCAGACATTTGAAACTTGGTACGAGGGAAACTGATGACCCCAGGATCCCTAGAAAAATCGGAAATTCTCAAAATTCCCTGAAGGGGGCACGCTGGGGGGCTCAAATTTTGGGCTCAGTATAAGAACACAGTCGTATAGTATATCCAAAACGATAACCTATAGGTTTCGTGGGCTTAAAAATTTTCAGGAATTTCCTCATTTTTATCACCCATCCCCCCAAATCAAGATGGCGGCACAACCTGCGAGACGAGGTAGACAATTGAAATTTGGTGAAATTATAGCTTTTGAACCCTAACCGACGGGAAAATTCCAAGATGTTCACATTTTTCACTTTTTACCCCCAAGGATATCGAAATATGGAGGCAATTTTAATGACTGTGCAGACATTCCTTCTGAGCTATTTTTTGGCTAAACGGTAAGTCGTATCACAATACGGATGGCACAATGTCCCTTCAATTCGGAGTGATCTACAACTTTGGTCCTGTGACATTTTGTCGTATCTCTCTCCCTTATACGTTAAATTTGGCCGTATTTCTGGATTGTTCGTAAATTTGGTGGTTTTTACAAGTATATTTTATTGTTTGACACACTTATAACAATGATAGGATCATCACGTTGTGTGCGCACATTAGCACGATTAAGGGACATATGTGTACCAAATTTCATGATTCTAGCTTATACATAAGTAGGCAAAATGTAATGTAAAATGTTAAAAATGCACCCAAATTTCACCCTATTCAAAATTTGAACTCAATTTATCCCCTTAATATGGGAGATACGAGGAAATGGTTTAGAAAGAAACATGTAGAGCGATAAATGAGGCGTCTGATGGCGCAAACCGTTTCTTAATATCATAAACCGTTTAGGAGATATGAATCTCGAAGTGGAAGTCTGCACTTTTCAACGTGCTCATGCTTATCCGTCATCTATATATATAAAAGCAAGTCGGGCTGGAGCGATGTATATATAAATATTTAAAAATGAAAAAAGACGTGAATTAATGAGGCACTTCCGGAAATCTCAGAAAATTGAAACTTGGTACGAGGGAAACTGATGACCCCAGGATCCCTAGAAAAATCGGAAATTCTCAAAATTCCCTGAAGGGGGCACGCTGGGGGGGCTCAAATTTTGGGCTCAGTATAAGAACACAGTCGTATAGTATATCCAAAACGATAACCTATAGGTTTCGTGGGCTTAAAAATTTTCGGGAATTTCCTCATTTTTATCACCCATCCCCCCAAATCAAGATGGCGGCACAACCTGCGAGACGAGGTAGACAATTGAAATTTGGTGAAATTATAGCTTTTGAACCCTAACCGACGGGAAAATTCCAAGATGTTCAAATTTTTCACTTTTTACCCCCAAGGATATCGAAATATGGAGGCAATTTTAATGACTGTGCAGACATTCCTTCTGAGCTATTTTTTGGCTAAACGGTAAGTCGTATCACAAAACGGATGGCACAATGTCCTTCAATTCGGAGTGATCTACAACTTTGGTCCTGTGACATTTTGTCGTATCTCTCTCCCTTATACGTTAAATTTGGCCGTATTTCTGGATTGTTCGTAAATTTGGTGGTTTTTACAAGTATATATATTATTGTTTGACACACTTATAACAATGATAGGATCATCACGTTGTGTGCGCACATTAGCACGATTAAGGGACATATGTGTACCAAATTTCATGATTCTAGCTTATACATAAGTAGGCAAAATGTAATGTAAAATGTTAAAAATGCACCCAAATTTCACCCTATTCAAAATTTGAACTCAATTTATCCCCTTAATATGGGAGATACGAGGAAATGGTTTAGAAAGAAACATGTAGAGCGATAAATGAGGCGTCTGATGGCGCAAACCGTTTCTTAATATCATAAACCGTCTAGGAGATATGAATCTCGAAGTGGAAGTCTGCACTTTTGAACGAGCTCGTGCTTATCCGTCATCTATATATATAAAAGCAAGTCGGGCTGGAGCGATGTATATATAAATATTTAAAAATGAAAAAAGACGTGAATTAATGAGGCACTTCAAGAAATCTCAGAAATTTGAAACTTGGTACGAGGGAAACTGATGACCCCAGGATCCCTAGAAAAATCGGAAATTCTCAAAATTCCCTGAAGGGGGCACGCTGGGGGGGCTCAAATTTTGGGCTCAGTATAAGAACACAGTCGTATAGTATATCCAAAACGATAACCTATAGGTTTCGTGGGCTTAAAAATTTTCGGGAATATCCTTATTTTTATCCCCCATCCCCCCAAATCAAGATGGCGGCACAACCTGCGAGACGAGGTAGACAATTGAAATTTGGTGAAATTATAGCTTTTGAACCCTAACCGACGGGAAAATTCCAAGATGTTCAAATTTTTCTCTTTTTACCCCCAAGGATATCGAAATATGGAGGCAATTTTAATGACTGTGCAGACATTCCTTCTGAGCTATTTTTTGGCTAAACGGTAAGTCGTATCACAAAACGGATGGCACAATGTCCCTTCAATTCGGAGTGATCTACAACTTTGGTCCTGTGACATTTTGTCGTATCTCTCTCCCTTATACGTTAAATTTGGCCGTATTTCTGGATTGTTCGTAAATTTGGTGATTTTTACAAGTATATTTTATTGTTTGACACACTTATAACAATGATAGGATCATCACGTTGTGTGCGCACATTGGCACGATTAAGGGACATATGTGTACCAAATTTCATGATTCTAGCTTATACATAAGTAGGCAAAATGTAATGTAAAATGTTAAAAATGCACCCAAATTTCACCCTATTCAAAATTTGAACTCAATTTACCCCCTTAATATGGGAGATACGAGGAAATGGTTTAGAAACAAACATATAGAGCGATAAATGAGGCGTCTGATGGCGCAAACCGTTTCTTAATATCGTAAACCGTTTAGGAGATATGAATCGCGAAGTGGAAGTCTGCACTTTTGAACGTGCTCGTGCTTGTCCGTCATCTATATATATAAAAGCAAGTCGGGCTGGAGCGATGTATATATAAATATTTAAAAATGAAAAAAGACGTGAATTAATGAGGCACTTCCAGAAATCTCAGAAATTTGAAACTTGGTACGAGGGAAACTGATGACCCCAGGATCGCTAGAAAAATCGGAAATTCTAAAAATTCCCTGAAGGGGGCACGCTGGGGGGGCTCAAATTTTGGGCTCAGTATAAGAACACAGTCGTATAGTATATCCAAAACGATAACCTATAGGTTTCGTGGGCTTAAAAATTTTCGGGAATATCCTCATTTTTATCCCCCATCCCCCCAAATCAAGATGGCGGCACAACCTGCGAGACGAGGTAGACAATTGAAATTTGGTGAAATTATAGCTTTTGAACCCTAACCGACGGGAAAATTCCAAGATGTTCAAATTTTTCACTTTTTACCCCCAAGGATATCGAAATATGGAGGCAATTTTAATGACTGTGCAGACATTCCTTCTGAGCTATTTTTTGGCTAAACGGTAAGTCGTATCACAAAACGGATGGCACAATGTCCTTCAATTCGGAGTGATCTACAACTTTGGTCCTGTGACATTTTGTCGTATCTCTCTCCCTTATACGTTAAATTTGGCCGTATTTCTGGATTGTTCGTAAATTTGGTGATTTTTACAAGTATATTTTATTGTTTGACACACTTATAACAATGATAGGATCATCACGTTTTGTTTGCACATTAGCACGATTAAGGGACATATGTGTACCAAATTTCATGATTCTAGCTTATACATAAGTAGGCAAAATGTAATGTAAAATGTTAAAAATGCACCCAAATTTCACCCTATTCAAAATGTGAACTCAATTTATCCCCTTAATATGGGAGATACGGGGAAATGGTTTAGAAAGAAACATGTAGAGCGATAAATGAGGCGTCTGATGGCGCAAACCGTTTCTTAATATCATAAACCGTTTAGGAGATATGAATCTCGAAGTGGAAGTCTGCACTTTTCAACGTGCTCATGCTTATCCGTCATCTATATATATAAAAGCAAGTCGGGCTGGAGCGATGTATATATAGATATTTAAAAATGAAAAAAGACGTGAATTAATGAGGCACTTCCGGAAATCTCAGAAAATTGAAACTTGGTACGAGGGAAACTGATGACCCCAGGATCCCTAGAAAAATCGGAAATTCTCAAAATTCCCTGAAGGGGGCACGCTGGGGGGGCTCAAATTTTGGGCTCAGTATAAGAACACAGTCGTATAGTATATCCAAAACGATAACCTATAGGTTTCGTGGGCTTAAAAATTTTCGGGAATTTCCTCATTTTTATCACCCATCCCCCCAAATCAAGATGGCGGCACAACCTGCGAGACGAGGTAGACAATTGAAATTTGGTGAAATTATAGCTTTTGAACCCTAACCGACGGGAAAATTCCAAGATGTTCAAATTTTTCACTTTTTACCCCCAAGGATATCGAAATATGGAGGCAATTTTAATGACTGTGCAGACATTCCTTCTGAGCTATTTTTTGGCTAAACGGTAAGTCGTATCACAAAACGGATGGCACAATGTCCTTCAATTCGGAGTGATCTACAACTTTGGTCCTGTGACATTTTGTCGTATCTCTCTCCCTTATACGTTAAATTTGGCCGTATTTCTGGATTGTTCGTAAATTTGGTGGTTTTTACAAGTATATATATTATTGTTTGACACACTTATAACAATGATAGGATCATCACGTTGTGTGCGCACATTAGCACGATTAAGGGACATATGTGTACCAAATTTCATGATTCTAGCTTATACATAAGTAGGCAAAATGTAATGTAAAATGTTAAAAATGCAACCAAATTTCACCCTATTCAAAATTTGAACTCAATTTATCCCCTTAATATGGGAGATACGAGGAAATGGTTTAGAAAGAAACATGTAGAGCGATAAATGAGGCGTCTGATGGCGCAAACCGTTTCTTAATATCATAAACCGTCTAGGAGATATGAATCTCGAAGTGGAAGTCTGCACTTTTGAACGAGCTCGTGCTTATCCGTCATCTATATATATAAAAGCAAGTCGGGCTGGAGCGATGTATATATAAATATTTAAAAATGAAAAAAGACGTGAATTAATGAGGCACTTCAAGAAATCTCAGAAATTTGAAACTTGGTACGAGGGAAACTGATGACCCCAGGATCCCTAGAAAAATCGGAAATTCTCAAAATTCCCTGAAGGGGGCACGCTGGGGGGGCTCAAATTTTGGGCTCAGTATAAGAACACAGTCGTATAGTATATCCAAAACGATAACCTATAGGTTTCGTGGGCTTAAAAATTTTCGGGAATATCCTTATTTTTATCCCCCATCCCCCCAAATCAAGATGGCGGCACAACCTGCGAGACGAGGTAGACAATTGAAATTTGGTGAAATTATAGCTTTTGAACCCTAACCGACGGGAAAATTCCAAGATGTTCAAATTTTTCTCTTTTTACCCCCAAGGATATCGAAATATGGAGGCAATTTTAATGACTGTGCAGACATTCCTTCTGAGCTATTTTTTGGCTAAACGGTAAGTCGTATCACAAAACGGATGGCACAATGTCCCTTCAATTCGGAGTGATCTACAACTTTGGTCCTGTGACATTTTGTCGTATCTCTCTCCCTTATACGTTAAATTTGGCCGTATTTCTGGATTGTTCGTAAATTTGGTGATTTTTACAAGTATATTTTATTGTTTGACACACTTATAACAATGATAGGATCATCACGTTGTGTGCGCACATTGGCACGATTAAGGGACATATGTGTACCAAATTTCATGATTCTAGCTTATACATAAGTAGGCAAAATGTAATGTAAAATGTTAAAAATGCACCCAAATTTCACCCTATTCAAAATTTGAACTCAATTTACCCCCTTAATATGGGAGATACGAGGAAATGGTTTAGAAACAAACATATAGAGCGATAAATGAGGCGTCTGATGGCGCAAACCGTTTCTTAATATCGTAAACCGTTTAGGAGATATGAATCGCGAAGTGGAAGTCTGCACTTTTGAACGTGCTCGTGCTTGTCCGTCATCTATATATATAAAAGCAAGTCGGGCTGGAGCGATGTATATATAAATATTTAAAAATGAAAAAAGACGTGAATTAATGAGGCACTTCCAGAAATCTCAGAAATTTGAAACTTGGTACGAGGGAAACTGATGACCCCAGGATCGCTAGAAAAATCGGAAATTCTAAAAATTCCCTGAAGGGGGCACGCTGGGGGGGGGCTCAAATTTTGGGCTCAGTATAAGAACACAGTCGTATAGTATATCCAAAACGATAACCTATAGGTTTCGTGGGCTTAAAAATTTTCGGGAATATCCTCATTTTTATCCCCCATCCCCCCAAATCAAGATGGCGGCACAACCTGCGAGACGAGGTAGACAATTGAAATTTGGTGAAATTATAGCTTTTGAACCCTAACCGACGGGAAAATTCCAAGATGTTCAAATTTTTCACTTTTTACCCCCAAGGATATCGAAATATGGAGGCAATTTTAATGACTGTGCAGACATTCCTTCTGAGCTATTTTTTGGCTAAACGGTAAGTCGTATCACAAAACGGATGGCATAATGTCCTTCAATTCGGAGTGATCTACAACTTTGGTCCTGTGACATTTTGTCGTATCTCTCTCCCTTATACGTTAAATTTGGCCGTATTTCTGGATTGTTCGTAAATTTGGTGATTTTTACAAGTATATTTTATTGTTTGACACACTTATAACAATGATAGGATCATCACGTTTTGTGCGCACATTAGCACGATTAAGGGACATATGTGTACCAAATTTCATGATTCTAGCTTATACATAAGTAGGCAAAATGTAATGTAAAATGTTAAAAATGCACCCAAATTTCACCCTATTCAAAATGTGAACTCAATTTATCCCCTTAATATGGGAGATACGGGGAAATGGTTTAGAAAGAAACATGTAGAGCGATAAATGAGGCGTCTGATGGCGCAAACCGTTTCTTAATATCATAAACCGTTTAGGAGATATGAATCTCGAAGTGGAAGTCTGCACTTTTCAACGTGCTCATGCTTATCCGTCATCTATATATATAAAAGCAAGTCGGGCTGGAGCGATGTATATATAAATATTTAAAAATGAAAA
This sequence comes from Anabrus simplex, assembly GCF_040414725.1. Classification (NCBI taxonomy): domain Eukaryota; kingdom Metazoa; phylum Arthropoda; class Insecta; order Orthoptera; family Tettigoniidae; genus Anabrus; species Anabrus simplex. The sequence continues at coordinate 848,579,151 of NC_090265.1, forward strand.
AAGACGTGAATTAATGAGGCACTTCCGGAAATCTCAGAAATTTGAAACTTGGTACGAGGGAAACTGGTGACCCCAGGATCCCTAGAAAAATCGGAAATTCTCAAAATTCCCTGAAGGGGGCACGCTGGGGGGCTCAAATTTTGGGCTCAGTATAAGAACACAGTCGTATAGTATATCCAAAACGATAACCTATAGGTTTCGTGGGCTTAAAAATTTTCGGGAATTTCCTCATTTTTATCACCCATCCCCCCAAATCAAGATGGCGGCACAACCTGCGAGACGAGGTAGACAATTGAAATTTGGTGAAATTATAGCTTTTGAACCCTAACCGACGGGAAAATTCCAAGATGTTCAAATTTTTCACTTTTTACCCCCAAGGATATCGAAATATGGAGGCAATTTTAATGACTGTGCAGACATTCCTTCTGAGCTATTTTTTGGCTAAACGGTAAGTCGTATCACAATACGGATGGCACAATGTCGCTTCAATTCGGAGTGATCTACAACTTTGGTCCTGTGACATTTTGTCGTATCTCTCTCCCTTATACGTTAAATTTGGCCGTATTTCTGGATTGTTCGTAAATTTGGTGGTTTTTACAAGTATATTTTATTGTTTGACACACTTATAACAATGATAGGATCATCACGTTGTGTGCGCACATTGGCACGATTATGGGACATATGTGTAACAAATTTCATGATTCTAGCTTATACATAAGTAGGCAAAATGTAATGTAAAATGTTAAAAATGCAACCAAATTTCACCCTATTCAAAATTTGAACTCAATTTATCCCCTTAATATGGGAGATACGAGGAAATGATTTAGAAACAAACATATAGAGCGATAAATGAGGCGTCTGATGGCTTAAACCGTTTCTTAATATCATAAACCGTTTAGGAGATATGAATCTCGAAGTGGAAGTCTGCACTTTTCAACGTGCTCATGCTTATCCGTCATCTATATAAATAAAATCGTAACGACCGTGTGTCTGTACATTGATTATTTTGTCGAAATTTCGGTACAGATATCCGTTTCAGGTGTAATAATAACCATCTGCATCATTTTTAGCTTTTGTGTCTGTTTGTTTGTTTGCCTGTTTGTCTGTTTGTCTGTCCTTCTATAACTTGAAAACTACTGGATAAATTTCCACCAAACTTCATATATAGAATCCACCTGTCCTTGGGTAGGTTTTAGCGCAAACTGTGTGTCTGTACACTGATTATTTTGGCGAAATTTCCGTACAGTTATCCGTTTCAGATGTAATAAATACCATCTGCATCATTTTTAGCCTTGGTGTCTGTTTGTCTGTTTGTTTGTCTGTTAGTCTCTTTGTCTGTTTGTCTGTTTGTCTCTCCTTCTATAACTTGAAAACTACTAAATATATATTTCCACCAAACTTCATATTTAGAATCCACCTCTCCTTGGGTAGGTTTTAGCGCAAATATCTTTTCTAAATCCCTGAACTGAGTGGGGATTTTTACGAAACCGAAACCGTGATTTTGCACTCCCTCAAAGTATACACAACCGAACTTAATGGAAATCAACCTGCCTTAATGGAAATTAATTTTTAAACCTTTTTTTCTCATGTGCATCATTTCGATAACAGGATTTAGTAAGGAAGATATTAACGGACCGTTTTTCGGTACAAATCCCAGCGGACTTAACGCAAGAGCGGGTGCGTGTAAAGCGTACTTCTTACAACTTGAAAACTAACAAGATATTTGAACCAAATTTTATATATAGCATCCATCTGTCCAAGGGTAGGTTTCCTTCGTGTCTGTTAGTTAGTTAGTTAGTTAGTTTGTTTGTTTGTTTGTTTGTTTGTTTGGTCTGTTTGTCTTTCTCTAACTTGAAAACTACTGGATATATTTCCACCAAACTTCATATTTAGAATCCACCTATCCTTTGGGGAGGTTTTAGGGCAAATATTGTTTCTAAATTCCTGAACTAATTGGGGGTTTATACGAAACCGAAACCGTGATTTTGCACTCCCTCAAAATACACACTACCAAACTTAATGGAAATCTACCTGCCTTAATGGAAATTAATTTCTAAACCTTTTCTTCTCATGTGCATCATTTCAATCACTTACAGGAAAGATAGTATGATCAAACACTACACGAACATTGGCCCACCCAGTACCCATATGTGAGCCAAATGCTATTTCACATAATTATCCGAAAAGTAATGCAATGTAAGATAATCTTACACAAATTTCAACCTATTCAACGTTTCTGATTCAATCTGACCCATGAATAGATTAGATGCGAGAAAATATCATAGGACCAGCCATTTAGATCGCTAAATACTGCGCCTTACGGTACAATCCTTTGTCGATATGACGTACCGTTTAGCAGCAGTTAATCTGTAAATGAAGGTCTGCAATATTGTAAACATTCATATACTTTCGTATGTCCATCTGTATATATTCATTGATGTCGATTTGTAGCGATCGAGAAAGGATGTGTCTGCTATTGTAATCAGTACTCCCTACACCGACTTTGACTGCTGGCAGTAGGAATGGGGTCCTTCTCCAACTCCTGTGTAACTGGCATTAGTAAGGAGGGCCTACCATTTTAATGAATAATTCACTTTTCGATTTGTCTTGCAGAAGGCAAGGGATCATGCAGTTTTGTTCGAAAGTCCCCTACTCTATTGTGTTTGGCTCTAGGCCAGGGTGCCCGCCATTATAAACAAATGTTCCAATCTAAAATTTGACTAGCATTAGGCATAGTGGCCTGCTATTTTCATGGAAACTCACTAATTCTCTGTGACTGGCAGTAAGCTGGCTAGCAGCAGTAAAAAGGGACTGTCATTATAATGATAACTGCACAACTCAATTTTGACTGGTGGTAGGGAAGTTGCCTGGTATTATAATAAAAACTCCTCAACTGTAACCTGTCTGAAAGTAGGAAATGGGTCTGCCATTGTAACTAAAACTCCCCAAATCGATTGTGACCGCGCAGTAGGCATTGGGGCCTGCAATTATAATGTAAACTTGCCAACTCGATTGTGAATGGCAGTAGGCAAGTGAGCCTGGCGTTATCATCACAACTCCGCAACCCTCACTTTACATTGGAAACAACGTATGTGGACCTCCCCATGCTATTTCTCGGATAAGGCTAAGAGACATGCAATTTTAAAACAATCTCATTTGCTGCACGCACAGTATTTACGTCGATATCCGTATACAATGTAGAATACCGTAGCGAAGCACGGGTACATTTGCTAGTGATGTTAGAATGCAATCTTTTACGTGGAGGATATTCTTAAATATACCCAGCTATTGGATAATCTTCGTATGAAGAAGAGTAACAATATGGGATGGTCACCCGTTCTAACATAATTATGTTCCAGACATTTTTGAGATGCCCACCGGAGAGAGGAGAGGAAAGATGTACAGTGATCGTCTTCGTATTTGATTTTAGCTGTCAGAGGAGACATTACCTTGGATAGAATACGGGTACGCCAGTCACCTCCATATAGAATACTGCTGAGTGTTCGACACGTCGGCAATAATGCACACAGGTAAAGAAACGAACACCGTTGAACACGGAAGGAACTAATAGTAAATGAACAGATATATAAGACAACATTAGCCACGTTTGAAAAATTTGAATTTGAAATTTTCATGATAATATTAATACGCATAGTTTATGTCCCTACAGCATCATAGTCATCGTCGTCATTACCAGTCCATTTTCGCATATTATGTAGGATCAGATTTCTTCACGGTTCTGCTTCACTAATAGCTGTTATGTGCTGAGTCCATCTACATGTTTTCTGGACTTTCACGGCCTCCAAACGTCGTCTAACCTCCTTTCACCCTGTTGATCTGGCCAGACGATCTCTCATTTTCTCTAAATGATTTGTCCATGTCTGTTATTACTATCAAGGTAATTGAAAACAATGTTTAATGCCGAAATAATCATCCTATATATATATTACAGCCTTGATTTAGGTAAGATATTGCTTATTTGATGTCGTATATCAGATATAATAGGATCTGATCTGTAATGCGTAGGTAGAGCTCCATTCTCACAGACTCCCAGATCACCTACAGACGTCAGTTCAAAAGACCTGCACTAGGCCAGGGCATCGTTGTTATTATTGGCGTAGGGATTGCAAATAAGGTCCTCAAATACGCCATCTGCGTTCTCTTTGGAAGTGAGGGAAGCAAATGTGAAAATTATACGTTATTGAAGTCTCCTGCAATACTCCATTAGCCACCGTGATTTAAACCTAGCATTTTTCTCCCCCGTCTGTTGCCGCAAGCTCGGTGTGATGGATGCAGCGTTAACTACTCTTTCATTTTTGAGAGTATTCTTTGAATAAATCGTTTTAAAATAAAAGAGGGAGCCTTTTCGCACACTTTAGCAAGTCATTTATCTTCATTTCTGATTATTTCTGAAAATAGTCCTGTTTGCCTTTAAGAAGACCGGCAGTATATCTGTAAGAAGGTAAATTATATCTTGACGAACCTCACATTTTTACAAGCTTTTGAATTCAGCAACCATTGTCCTCTTTGAAGGGCTCAATATTTTCACAGTGGAGCGGTCAATGGAAAAGGAAGAAACAGGTAATCAACGCTACTGTGAAGTCAGTAGAAAAACAAAAAGGTGTGGTTAATAGAAAGATGGAAATACGATAATTAGACAGGGTGTGACAATTAGGCATGCATAAACATTCAGGACACATTCTCACACGTGTAAGAAGAAAAAAATGTAATGTGGACAAGGGTCCAAAAACACTTTATTTACATGTTAGAACTCATTTTATAAAAATGTACATAATACGTTAATCGTGGGAAACACACAGGAACAGACCGTACCAGCATAACATATGAAACCCTTTTTTCTTACATGGAATGTTAAAAATGCCATTGCCGGGCTGAGTGGCTCAGACGGTTAAGGCGCTGTCCTTCTAACCCCAACTTGGCAGGTTTGATCCTGGCTCAGTCCGGTGGTATTTGAAGGTGCTCAAATACGACAGCCCCGTGTCGGTAGATTTACTGGCACGTAAAAGAACTCCTGCTGGACTAAATTCCGGCACCTCGGTGTCTCCGAAGACCTTAAAAAGTAGTTAGTGGGACGTAAAGCAAATAACATTATTATTAAAAATGCCATCTGTTAATCCGGGACTCAATGCGGCGACATGCGCAGTTATTCCCTATGGCATGTCTGGGCGAGTGGATGACGAAATAACATAAAGTATCGCCTATCGAGGAAGAACACAGAATCAGTTTAGTAAATGTAGGCCTACGTATTACGATAAGGCTCGCTGTACAAATTTTGACATTTAGTGAAGATTTAATCACGGCCTTGGGCTTTACTTCTGAACTGTTTTTTAGCTGAAAGGAACAGTGGAACAGTAAACTGTTGGTAGGTAAACGACACACGCCGGAAAGTGCCATGATATAGTGAACAGTTTGGTAACAACTGTCCAGTAATTGATGTACCTTGAAAGACGAAGCAGAAGGAGATTGGCCATGACCTTTTGAAGACTCAGCAATACGGTTATTCCCTAAATTATGAAGCAAGAAATTTAAATGTACCGTAGAATATCATCCAAACGACATTAATTTTGATCAAGATGACACTTGTTACTCTATTTCAACTAAACATCGTCATTGGGATATGCCTTAATTGAATTCTGCTTAGTATTATCATCATCTGTTAATAGAGTCAATATTACCGGGCTTAATGACTCAGACAGTTGAGGCGCTGGCCTTCTGACCCCAACTTGGCAGGTTAGATCCTGGCTCAGTCCGGCGGTCTTTGAATGTGTTCAAATACGTCAGCCTTGTGCCAATAGATTTACTGGGACGTAAAGAAACTCCTATGGGACAAAATTCCAGCACCTAGGCGTCTTCGTAAACCGTCAATAGTAGTTAGTGGGACGTAAAACAATGATTATTAGATTCAAAATGTCTTGAAGTGTCATCAGAAATAACTTGTTTCTGTGAAAGGATGTTTAAGTAGGAAATACACATATTTTTGTGCATGATTTCGAATTTAAATTCATTGTATAGTAGATCGTATAGACCTGCTGTTCGACTAGTCCCATAGGTTGTGAGCGGAAGGAAATCAGTGTGTAATGCGGGTCCCATAAGGTCAAGGCAATTGCCCCAGACTAACCCAAGCCGGTGTGAGGTTTGAGGCGAAGCAGGAAAAGGGAAGGGGGTCGCTGGCGACAATAAATCAAGACCGGGGTTTAATTAAATCTTCCATTGAAGTTGCCATTTCAAGCGCACGCTCTACAGGCCAGGCAGTCAGGAGGAAAGAGGTTCACAAGACAACAGCGAGTTGGGAGGGGGCAGTCAGTGTCCGTACGTCCACATATCTGTACAAGTCTCTCGCAGACCTTCAAATCCGAGAGCATATAGTACGTCCACATACCCATAGAGATAGAGAACAGTGACAGTCCTTCAAATTTCTGAGAATGTATTCACATATCTGTAGACGTGGAGGACTTTGAATATCCTTCAAATCTGTAAGCGTACATATATCTGTATAAGAGGAGAAAAATGGGGACTGCTCTCGTATGCCTTCCAATTCCTGGAGGACCTTGGCGTACCAAGCGACCGCTGCTCAGCCCGAAGGCCTGAAGATTACGATGTGTCGTGTGGTTAGTACGACCAATCCTCTCGGCCTTTATTCTTGGCTTCCTAGACCGAGGCCGTTATATCAGATAGCTCCTCAATTGTTATCACGTAGACTGAGTGGACTTCCAACCAGCCTTTAGATCTACGTAAATATCCCTGACCCGGCCGGAAATTGAACTCGGGGCAGGCACTCTACACCTACACCTCGGGGCCGGCAAAATACTGCAAAATACTGTGTGTGTACGTCCACATACTTGAGTAAATGCAGGAAAAATGAGAAAGAATCTCTCATTCCTTCAAATTTGAAATTTTACGTCGCCTTATGGTCCCTGACTATTAATTCTATGACGAGAAACTAAGCCATTGTTGGTTACTTGTTCTTCCTAACATGATCAGCGTTTCCGCGTAAGTATTCTCGGTGCTTAATATAGCATGAAAATTCTGTAACCTATTTTCTCAAGTACTAAATAGATGACTATTTTAATATTGTAACCATTCACGCTTGGACGTCAGAAAGTGTAAGTACAATTGGGGTTCGAAGAAATGTAGATATGCCTCGGCCTTTCTCAGTGGTTATCCATGAAATTTCACTCGCGGGTGTGCAGGTTCAATCAGGCACCGGTTACAATTAGGAGCTACCTGGCCGAGGCGGTAAAGGCGTGCTCGATTCGCCCGGAAGGACGTGGGTTCGAATCCCCGTCAGAAAGTCGTAAAATTTACGGAACGGGATTTCCACTTTCGGAGGTGCAGATGGCCCTGAGGTTCACTCAGCCTACACCAAAAATTAGTACCAGGTTAATTCCTGGGGGAAAAGGCGGCCGGGCGTAGAGCTAACCACTCTACCCCATCACATGTCGAGGTTAACAATGGTGGAAGCATTTACCTTCCACTCCTCCAAGGGCCTTCATGGCCTGTACGGAGGTGACTTTGCTTTGCTTTGCTGTTTTACCGGTTACAATTCATAGCAATCATTAGCACGTTATCATCATGATGATAATTATATGAGGCTATTCTAACTCTCAATCTATAAATGACAACACTGAGAATCAATTTTAATTGGAAGGACGTTCCGCTTTAATTAAATCAATTCATTGGTAATATATGATTAACAATAAAAATGAATGAAATTTTGAAACATGGATGGACCATTTAAATATTGAACATATTAATCAACACATTAAAAAGTTCTAATATACTTTTTTAGTTGTCGTTTCTCGCTCGTAAGGTGCTACAATTTTATAAAATCAAATAAATGTGTTGGCAAACCAATCTAGCATTAATTTAAACGAGGCACATGAATCGTTATTGCTAACATGAAAGGTTGTTAAAGGCTTACATCTACAATTAACAATATACTTATTTAAATTATCATTTTTGTCCACCGCAGAAAAATAAGAAAATTTTTATTCCTTCATATCTATTTGTTGATATGTCAAAACCTTGTCCTTTAATATTCTATTAATGTAATCTTATAATTCTTGCGTATATCAGCGACCTCTAACTACTTAAATGTGTACAACGTCGTGGTATCTATAATAAAACAATCATGGACATTCGAAATGATATCCGCAGGTAACCTCAGATAAATAATCATCAGAACTGTGAAGTAAAGAACAACATAATCATGGTGTCCTCAAATCGCCGCACTAAATTTAAGTAGACATTCAAAACTACATAATACCATCATAAGCAATCATGGTTTGATATTACTGAGACATCATAGCTCTTGGATCCGTGAAAGGGTTTTCCTCCAACGATCTGAAATTGTACTGATATCTACAAGACAAGAACAGTAAAGCAACTACTATTCTACAGGAATACTAAGTTGTACGTTACATAATATAACCCTAACTTTATTTCCAATCATTGTATAACTTGTACGTTTCAATGGTATAATGTTATGTCGAAGATCTTCCTATCACATTTATCTGTTCATTCATATAACATTCGTTCCATAACCACATTTCAATTAATATTACTGATGACTATTCACATGCCCAATAAGGAAATATTCTTCGTAAACAATACATTTGAAATATAATTATAAAATACTAAGCGCTTGTCTATTCCTCCATATCATTTTAATATTTTCATGATGAGCATTTATTCCTTTACCTTCACCATCGACATTATTGGGATTCTTCGAAGACGACATTAAATTACCAGTAATGCTTATTTCCCAACAAAATATTACAACATAACCATTGGGCATAACATCATTTTAATTTCTTCGGCGACCCTATCATTCAACCATATCATATCATTTCATTTATGCATCATGCATATTCAAAATATTTCCTTTAAACACACAAGCTTAAAATTGCCAAACCGGGTGAGTTGGTCGTGCGGTTAGGGGCGCGCATCTGTGAGCTTGCATCTGGGAGATAGTGGGTCCGAACCCCACTGTCGGCAGCCCTGAAGATGGTTTTCCGTGATTTACCATTTTCAAACCAGGCAAATGCTGGGACTGTACCTTAAATAAGGTTCAAATTGTATTTGCATGTAACACGTCACACTTATAAACGTGAAAGAAAATCTACATCTACTGAACGTATAATTCTAATAGAATAGGGAAAAGGACAAGTTTTTGGTACTCATCGTATATGACGAATTCTTGAAGACACAGATCCAAAATTCTGGTTGTTGGGACATGGTCATTTTATTTATTCAACACATCTTCCAGACACGCCGGGATTCCAACCCGGTTGAGGCCGACATGACCATACTGGCGGATATTTCAGTACAACAATTTTCCATCCGACTGGATATCATGAAACCTGCAACTTATATAATATGATTAGTACAGTATCATACACCAGCATAGATTTATTAATGTGTTCATACAGCACTCGCCTTGTTATTTTCTATTTAGAACTATGCATATCTTTACGCTGTACTATTCTTATTAGCATACAATAACTATACAAATTCAATCAGTTTACGACCAGATTTCTTCATTCGTGTCCGCATGTTTTAATGTCGATGCCCATTCTCTATTCCTCATTGTTTTTATAAAAAAACCTGTTCTATAATAACAATAATATAACATCGTGTGTTTTTATACTTGAGAATAAATCATTGCCATATAACATATTTTTAATTCTCCATGACATAAATTATTTTCATGATCAGAAATGCTAACATATGGTTTTCTTCAATTGTGTCCTGATCGATCATTCATAAACAAATTCTCGACAACTTGTAGATGTTCATAATAGTCAAATAATAGTGCAACTGAAGGTGAACTTGACATGTATCATTCACAATCAGTCCACAGCCTCCGTATACATTGTTATCGGAACTAAACGTTGCTCATAAGAAATCTGTTTACTCTCCCGTCATTTTCATTTAACAGTAGTTGATTGCACTTCAATATTAAATTTCTGGACGTGAGTTTGTTAAATACCAGGGGTTTCTGAGATTATGAGTTCTCATATAAATTTGATTTTTATAAAAGCTTACCACTCAATTAAGCGAGTTACTTCGATTTGTCAATGTGACTGGACGTATATTGACTGGGCGTATACTTTCACATGACCTCAAACAACTTCCATACTATTATAAACTTCAACGATTCCTTCATCCGAGACTCGGAATCCATGGAAAGGTTATAATATTAAACATGTCGGTTAGTGTGATGCCGTATAGAAAAACAAGACTGCTACTCTTACTGGCAATTAAAACACACTAAAAATGCTTTTACATATGTGACGGTAATACGACCCTATTAACCTGCCTACGATTAACTCTGTTGGATAAATCTGAAATAATCTTCATGTCGTACTTCTTCATGCCTTACTTACCAAATATTCTCCTAACGTTCACATCTATATTTCTGTCCTAGTTTCACCACGTCTTATCCAGTCATACTTTTGAATTCGGTAGGGCGCCAATAAATTCTTATCTATACCATCTTGTAAGACCTAAAAATAAAAGAACTCATTTGTTATTTCTTCAACATGACAGTGGAATACACCATCTGTCTCTATGTTCCACTTCTCCAAGGGCCTCATTGCCAGTGAAATCCTATGTGTAGGCCTCATTTTCACTCCAGTGAGGGAAGTAAATAACATGAGCCGAGTAAAGATTTTAACATTTGGCGAATACTAATTATAACAACAACTAAATATCATACATCAAAATGTAGGGTTAAATATCTGGGAGAAACTTTTAACCGTTCGAAATCTCGGTATCCGTCAAGGAAATGGGTTATTCGTGAGTGGAAAAAATAAGCTACTAAAATGATAAAAGCATTTAAACTCTTTAGGCCTTTTCAATAGTGAAATTACCAACGTTTCGCCCCAGTGTAGCAGTGGGCTCATCAGTTGGATTGCTACATCTTTCCAAGGCGATGGCGGCTAGTGCGCCGTTGAGACACGACTATGAGCCTCCTACGTTGGAGGCCGGTGGACTAGGGGAAGTATGGACCTCTGCTTGTATAAGTACATCCCTTAGGTTTATATAAAATTGATATAAAAAGATAAACATTGACAGACGTCTTAAAACCAAAATTCACCTTAATTGATTAGCTTCTGCAGATGACCTTAAAATCCTTGCCAGAGAGAGACAAGAAGCATCCATGTCCATAGAAAAACTTCATGAAAGGGCGGCAAAGACAGGACTCCAAATTTCATTTTAAAAGACGCAGTAGCATATATTAAAAGAAATGAATCAACATTTGACAATCAACCATCGATCACCAAATTCGCGAAAAAAAAAAGAAAATTAATTCAAGCATCTAGACAAAATTTTTCAATCAACAGGGATAAATAAGGAAGAAAACAATGGAAGAACTGCTAAGAGCTTGCAAAATCACATAGAAAATATAAAACTAAAAATCTACATTAAAAAATTAAATTGCATCCGTTTATGCATCCGATACCATGAGAATCGGTAGCAGGACACACACAAAAAAGAAGAAAAATCCTGAGAAAACATGTAAAGCTACAACAATACGTTAGTGCAAATAAACGACGGTCTACAAGAAAATGGTGCAGCCAAGGAGCTCATTCAAGATAGAACACAATTTCGAATCTTATTAAACAAACATAAATTTGTAGATAAGCCAAAAAGAAAATAACTTATACGTAATGCACGGAAGAACGTAAAAGGGACTCAGTGTACGAATGAAGAGATACTGGGAATAAAACAGAAACAATGTGCTAATAGTTCAAATGTGTTCCTTTCTTGGGAATAACGAAATAATACTAGTTTTCCGTGGTTTCATATTTTCATACCAGGCAAGGCCACGGGCGCTTCCTGTCTACTCCTAACCCTTTCCTATCCCGTTGTCCTCGTAATACTTATCTAGACTATGTCTGTGCGACGTAAAGAAAATTATAAAATAATAATATTAATAATAATAATAATAATAATAATAATAATAATAATAATAATAATAATAATAATAATAATAATAATAATAATGTAATCGGTGTCCACAATTAATAGAAATACTGCAGAAATGGAAAATGAGCGAAATAATTATATGTTGGTGATTCATTTCTCCAGTAGGGTTGAAATATTTGAACATAGCAGACAGAGATCTTCTTAATTAAATCTTTGGTTATAACCTGGAAGAAACACCTCTCGTGGAAGAATACAGAGACAATTCAGCGAATGCAGACCTTACGATAACGCTCGCAGTGTAAATTTTAACATATTGGGAAGATGTAAGAACTACCTTGGACTTAATTTTTGCACTCGTTTGTATCTCTAGAAGGGTTAAGAAAATAGACGAACAACGAACTGCTGGCAACATGACACGTGTAAGAAAATGCCGAGATATAATGAACTTTTGGTCGCGAAAGTCCAGTAATTGATAGTCGAAAGAAGAAGCAGCGGAAGATTGACTATCACCTTTCAGAACCCAGTAATGCTGTTATTCTTTGAGTTATGAAGCAAGAAAGCTGCCTGCTTGCATTTTCAGTCTCACCTTTATAGAAATTTAAGTAGTGTTTAAAACAAACCCATTTATCAAGGATCGCCATACCTTGCACAAGGGAATGGAAAACACTTCCTCGGTTTTGCATTTTACGAAGGGTGAAAGTGTTAAAAGTGTTTTTACGAGCTTTGCTCATAAGCTCTTCATTAGGCGAGGGTAATTAAGATTGCCGATACGAGACTCGAGGGTGACGTAACCCTGAGAGGAAGGTGAAAGGAGGGGCCGAGAAGACGTACGGCGGTGTGAGATAACACGACGCCAAGATTAGCAGCAGAAGAAACGGTCTGTTCGTCTTTTTTAAAAAGAAATTCTTTTCCTCTGCAAACGGAATGAAGAAATGAGCCCACTTCTTGTATTTAGCCCCTGCGTGCTGTGTTGTGTGTTAAGGGGATGCCAGGGGCAGAACGAGATCCCTGTTTTTTTATCCTTTTTTACTTGCACGCCTATCGATGAGGGAGCAGAAAAAAGAGTCTGAAAGAGTAGACTGAAGGGAGAAATGATTTGCTCCAATCGATGGGACGTCCAACAGACGAGGGTGTATATTCTTTTTTTTCTACCCTCAATTGTTACTTCCCTTCCAGTTTAACCCCTATTCACCCATCTCTTCAATTTGTAATTAGACTCCTTTATCGAGCGTCCTATTTAATACAAGGAAATGTAGATTTCTTTCAGACCCCCTCGGTTCGGAGTAATAGCGTTAGTGAAGCTTTAAGTTTGCCTAACGAATCGCAGTTTCAGCAATTAACACACAGTTTTTCATTCCCCCATCCTGGTAGGCTATGTGTTTTGCTACGTTTGACATTTTTGCACTTTGAGCCTGTTACAGCGTTCAAAGATGAGACGTAGGGCAATTTAAGATAAGGAATTCGTCGCGCTTTGTTGTCCACTAGGGTATTACCCCCAGTGGTAAAGAAAAATTTGAAGAATTGATTGGTCGATTGATTAATTGATTAGGAAATTTTTTAAATTATTGATTTATCCCAGTAAGTATAAGACCAAATAGGCCTTCCTCACGTATAAACAGAGTGGCAGGCTAGTTTGATCAGGTAGATAATATTTAGTATATTGCTGGGTATGCATATCGTCGCTGCGCGAGCAATACCGCGTATCTGACAATGTTATCTCTGTCCATTATTTTCCTTAAGAATGGTCTTACCTTCCAGCAACGTATCTACTGTATATGCAGTCCATTAGAATAATTTTCGTTGTGTTCATTTTCCTATGCCAATGTGCAAAGGAAAAAACCTTACCGTACCGTGCTGTAGGCTTTTCTTGCTAGTGGCTTTACATTGCACCGACACAGATAGGTCTTATCGGAACGATGGGGTAGGAAAGTTGTAGGAGTTGGAAGGAGGCGGCCATGGCCTTAATTAAGGTACAGCCCCAGCATTTGCCTGGTGTGAAAGTGGGGAAACCACGGAAAACCATCTTCAGGGCTGCCGACAGTGGGATTCGAACCTACTATCTCCCGGATGCAAGCTCACAGACACGCGCCCCTAACCGCACGGCCACCTCGTCCGGTCCGTGCTGTAGGCACGAAATTATGTTCGCATGAAGTATTTACGCACTGCTATAGTACAATATATTTAAGGTTCATTTTCAAATGGAGTGAGGGCATATGACGCTGTTGATAGTTATTCGTCCGTCGGATGGAGACATTAAGCCTTGACAGACCCCTTGGTTGCAAAATATCAACCTCATTGTCCGTACCAGTGTATTATAAAAATAGGTGAAGTAAACCAATGAATCCATCTAACCGACACAATATAGTTTTAGCCTTAGGCAAATTTACATTTCAGTAGGCCTAGTATGTGTTTTGTTTGGTATCTAAACATCATCAGCTACAGCGTGTTTAGGTGGTATAATTGAAGGGTATAACACAACACCTTAATGACGTTGACTTTGTTAAACATTGAAGGGGTTGAGGGGAGAGGGGCGTGTGGGGAGGTAATTGAAATTAAATATATCCAGTCTTAGATTAAAAACTTATTGCATAAAACACTTGTGATAACATATTCAGATATATTAAAAATATAATCCTTATGTTGACATGCGGTCTCAGATCTACTGAGAAAAAAAGAAAAAAATATTCCCGTCTTCTTGTAGTATCGTGTCTTGTTTAATAGATTCTGAGTAATGTACATATGAATAAAACTGGTGATGTTTGCAGTGAAATTTGACACTTCATTAGAGAAAAGGGTATGGATGACACATCAGTATAACACCAGATAGAGAGCTGAAGCAACGGCTGGGAGACTACTCCCGGGAAATGTGAGGAAAGAGTGACAGTTCCAATATAAGGATCGAGTTGCAAACCATCAACCGCCTAAAACGGTACAGTCAAATGCAAGACATCGATACTCTTTTTTCTAATGATATGTCAAATTTCACGCAAACATCGCCAGTTTTCTTCATATGTACATAACTCAGAATCTCTTAAACAAGACAGGACACTACAAGAAGACGGGAATATTTTTTCTTTTATTCTCAGTAGATCTGAGATCGCATGTCAACACGAGGACTACACTTTTAAATGTATTTGGATATGTTATCACAAGTGTTGTAGGCAATAAGGTTTTAATGTAAAATTAGATAATTTCGTTCACATCCCTCCCCCCACCTTCATCCCCTTCAAATTTTAACAAAGTCAAAGTTTTAAAGCGTTGTGAATGTTTTAACATTAATATGAGAAGAATACTTTTGTATACCCTTTATGGACACATTAAAGGGGTGAATCAGGGGAAGCTGGCCAAAAAAATGCAGATTTCGCAACAAAAGTGGAAAAAACAGATTATTATTATCATCTTTTGAATCGATTTCGTCCAACTATCGACCATGTAAAGAAATTATGATTTTCTTTTTGCTCCGTCTCTTGCTTGCAACTTCTTTTCATTCGTCCATCGGGTGTTGTCTCCTCTTGGTCGCTGTTTCTGATTCCTGGAACCCTTCAGATATCTGTATTATTATTAGTATTATTATTATTATTATTATTATTATTATTATTATTATTATTATTATTATTATTATTGAAAATGAAAATCCGAAGCCTGTTTTTAGTCACTCGAGCGGATCATTACCGGAATGAATGAAGCTCCCATCTAGCGGTGAGGATAGGAATTGTGCCGGCAGCCGAAGCCTGTCGCACTCCTCTGGGGCAATAATTAATGACTGACACATGAAATGAAATGATCTTCGAGAGTGTTGTTGGAATGAAATATGACAGGGAAAACTGGAATACCCGGAGAAAAACCCGTCCTGCCTCGGCTTTGTCCAGCACAAATCTCACATGGAGTGACCGGGATTTGAACCATGGAACCCAGTGGTGAGAGGCCGGCGTGCTGCCGCCTGACCCACGGAAGCCCTTTTTAATTTCTTCTTCTTCTTCTCATTATTATTATTATTATTATTATTATTATTATTATTATTATTATTATTATTATTATTATGTGCATGGCGCTCGATTTAGGGGTAGCGTGCCTCCTTCTTACCCAAACGATCCAGGTTCGATTCCCTATGAGGTCAAGGATTTTTACCTCGATCTTAGTACTGGTTCGAATTCCACTCAACCTACGTGATTAAAACTGAGTGATGAGCTGTCCGGCGGTATGATTGTGACCCTGGTCGAAAAATCTGGGACTAACGGCCAAGAGAATTCGTCACGCTGACCAAGGGCACTTCGTAATCTGAAGGCCTTCGTGCTGAGCAACGGTCACTTGGCACGCCAAGGTTGTTCAGGGTTGTCGTGCCATGGGCTTCTCTTTTAAGTCATTGTGGGGGAGGGGGCTTTTATGGTTTTCAGAGACGCCTAGATGCTGGAATATTGTCCCGCAGGTGTTCTTTTACGTGCCAGAGGATCTACCGACACGAGGCTGATATATTTGAGCACCTTCAAATACCACCGGACAGAGCCAGGTTACAACCTGCCAACTTGGGTTCAGAAGGCTAGCGCTCTACAGTCTGAGCTACTCAGCCGAGTTAATACTTAGCTTGCCCCAGTTGTGCCTAGATGATGGTTGTGAGTCTTCATTTTAAATAAACTGATCCTTTTAATCAAGGTCCATTATTATTGGATGGAATTCTTCCTACACCTTATTGTATTTTGTTGTGAACAGTTTCGATCGTCAGTTCTCGATTAATATAATCAACACAAGGTCTTCATTCCTATATCACTCGCCTGTGTATTTAACCAAAGTCTGTATTGCACCTCCAATTTCTAATCCTTTGTGCTCTTGTTTTCTCCTTGCGTCGTTCCTTTTGTTATCATAATGAGCCTACAAGCAGGAGGGTGCTGTAGCAAGAAACTCGATAGCGGGTGTGTTTTGTGGGGGGAAGGAGGGCTCTTTGGCTGCCAGGGAAACACAAGGAAAGACGAGAGGACTTTGTTGATGAATTGAAGTTTCTCAACCAGGCGACCAAACATCGACAGTGTGGGAAGAGAAAAGGCAGCCTTAACCGAGGTGCACGATTCAACACAGTGATTCCTCCTAGTGTGGACTTCAGAAACTTTTATGCCTAGTGTATTTATCTAGATTTATCCCTTACTGTGAATCTTGAAATTAATTGACTGACTGCTATTACTAGAGATGGTTGACATTCACTGAGACAAGTGATGAAAGTAGTATATTTGTAATACAATCAACTTTTCATAGTGAACGTCCACCTTCACTAACGTGCCTCGATCTTCTTCTTCTTCTTCCTCTTCTTATTCGTCTTAGTTTTCTGACGCTTTTCACACACCTGTGGGGTTACGGGTGCGAACTGTGTCGCAAATGTGGATATGTCCCTATTTTACGGCCGTATGCCCTTTCTGACGCCAACCCTATATGGAGGGATGTAATCACTATTGCGTGCTTCTGTGGTGGTTGATAGTGTAGTGTGATGTCTGAATATGAAGAGGAAAGTTCACTAACACGACTCAATGAAGTTTGAATATTGCTGTGTTCTCTCTCCGTGCTCGATCAAATCAACTTTAAAAAATATTAATACGTAAGGAACATAAGTTTCTAGAATTGCTGCCAATCATTTTAATAAGCAAATATAGTTCATTCATATGTTGCTGTTTGGGTCATGAACCTACAAGCAGGGGGGTGCTGCAGTAAGGCATGCGACCAAATATACTGAGGATAACAAGTTTAGTCTAACCTGTATAACGGTTATGCTATACAATTTTCGTAAATAATAAGGGTACAGTTCGTCAGAACCCATAGAATTTATGTTACTCTTGCTGCATAACGGAAGAGCTGACTAGACGGCACTTTACAGTAACCAAAATTCCAGGGTCTAGTCATATGTCCAGAGACTGGTTTGATGCAGCTCTCCATGTCACCGTGTCCTGTACAAACATCTTCGTATGTATGCTCGGTATTCAGCCCGAAGGCTGGTTGGATCCTCAACAGGTTCACCGTTAGCTGTCATAGATGGCGTAGGTGTCGCTGAAGAGGCGTACTAGGGAAATGAGGAGTGAGGTAGTTTCCCGTTGCTTTCCTCAACAAACATCTTCATTTCTACCTAATTATTTAATCCTACATTAACTCTAATATGCTTCTCAGATTCATAACTTAACCGTTCAGATCTCTATTTGAGGAAGTAATCCTTCGGTTGGCAGTGTCAATTGACTCTTTCTGGTGTTACGAAGAACCTGTTGGATCTTTCGAATGCAATGATTGTTAAACCGCTTAAAACACATTACTCATTTATTGACAGACGGTAGAATCTTTTCAAATTTTCTTCATCTGTTGGTTCTTTAAACGCTGGACTTCTTATTCTTTTCTTTCAGGGCATTAGACACCACGTCAAGTAACCATAAGGCATTTCTGGAAGCCTTTTTTGCAGTCCAAGGACGTTGCATTCTTTCTCTAAAGGCCTGTTTTCTCTCTTCTGTCCGCTGTTCTGCTTTTGCTCAGCTAGAGATGCCCTCCTGGTTCAGTTCCATACTCTTGACGTCCTTCGTTACTACCTTGAACGATTTATTCGAGACGTTAGGTCTGTTGTCCAATGCATTAAAAATCTGCTTCGTTAGTCGGGTTGCATCCATCGTGAACAGATGTCAATAGAATTTCAGTTGTCGTTTCCTTATTGACTCCATAAGTCATTCATTCTTCTCTTCCTCGGAGTCTATACTCTCCATCTGTTTTACAAGGACCCATTATTTTGCGGAAGGATCTTGCGCTCATACTTCTCTGCTTCTCTCAGTCTAGCCTAAAATCTAAAATTCAAGGATATTCTTTTAATTTATATTATATACTAGCGAATGTACCCGTGCTTCGCTACGGTATTCTACATTATATTCGAATATCGAACGGTCCGTTAATGATATCTCCCTTATTAATCCTCGTATCGAAATGATGCACATGAGAAAAAAGGTTTAGAAATTAATTTCTACCAAGGCAGGTAGATTTAAATTAACGTTGGTAGTGTATATTTTGTGGAAGTGCAAAATCACTGTTTCGGTTTCGTATAAACCCCCAGTCAGTTCAGGGATTTAGAAACAATATTTGCCCTAAAACCTATCAAGGACAGGTGTATTCTAAATATGAGTCTTGGTGGAAATACATCCGGTAGTTTGTAGCACTCGCGTACATACGGCGTAATTAAGGAAGAAAATAATACAGTTAAGAAAGTTGAAAGTAATAGAAAATGGATTATAACTGAGGACAGCCGGATAACGACAAATATGTAAATGCCAAGTTAATGTATTGGAAAATCAAATGCCCCTCAATAAATTATGCTAGTGTGAGTTATGGATATAATAAAGCGGTAACAGAGAAGAAATTTAAGTCCAGTGATTAGTAGGTAAACAAATAATAAGAAGATGACTAATGGTGTTATTAATTAATCTATTCGAAGGCGGTTATAACATCCAACGATATTCCGCCAATATCCCGCAGATAGGCCGATTGACGCCTCTCTTGCCTTCTACCCAAGGAACAACCACGAATTTAAAAGCATGATGAGGAAAATGGCAATACGTTACTTCCCTGCTGGCATGCAGTCAGAGACGTTGCCATGGTAACCTGTAGGTTCGTTGTCGGTCTGTCGGTCACTCAATGCAGAGCATGGTACCAGCAGAAAATTGTAAATTTCTCCGTCATGTAAAGAGTAAGGTAAATTATGAATATAACGAAAGTTGTTTATAATGAAGAGACGCTTCACGTACGGTAAACGAAGTTTACAGAAAATCAATAGTATAAAAGAAAATGGAGGAAAGCCATTCTGGTTTTCCCATAAACCCCCCGTCTATTCAAAGATTTTAAAATGATATGCATATTGAAACCTTCCCCGGGATGAGTATACTCTAAATATGAAGTTTAGTTGAGCTATCGAGCCGTTTCGACGTGATGGTGGAAAAACCATTCTGGTTTTCCTATAAACCCCCGTCTGTTCAAAGATTTTAAAATGATATGCATATCGGAACCTTCCCCGGGAGGAGTATACTCTAAATATGAAGTTTAGTTGAGATCTATCCAGCCGTTTCGACGTGATGGTGGAAAAACCATTCTGGTTTTCCTATAAACCCCCCGTCTATTCAAAGATTATAAAATGATATGCATATCGAATCCTTCCCCGGGATGAGTATACTCTAAATATGAAATTTGATTGAGATCTATCCAGCCGTTTCGACGTGATGGTGGAAAAACCATTCTGGTTTTCATATAAACCCCCGTCTATTCAAAGATTTTAAAATGATATGCATATCGAAACCTTCCCCGGGATGAGTATACTCTAAATATGAAATTTGATTGAGATCTATCCAGCCGTTTCGACGTGATGGTGGAAAAACCATTCTGGTTTTCCTATAAACCCCCCGTCTATTCAAAGATTTTAAAATGATATGCATATCGAAACCTTCCCCGGGATGAGTATACTCTAAATATGAAATTTGATTGAGATCTATCCAGCCGTTTCGACGTGATGGTGGAAAAACCATTCTGGTTTTCCTATAAACCCCCCGTGTATTCAAAGATTTTAAAATGACATGCAAATCGAAACCTTCCCCGGGAGGAGTATGCTCTAAATATGAAGTTTAGTTGAGATCTATCGAGCCGTTTCGACGTGATGGTGGAAAAACCATTCTGGTTTTCCTATAAACCCCCCGTGTGTTCATAGATTTTAAAATGATATGCATATCGGAACCTTCCCTGGGAGGAGTATACTCTAAATATGAAATTTGGTTGAGATATATCCAGCCGTTTCGACGTGAAGCTGGAAAAACCATTCTGGTTTTCCTATAAACCCCCGTCTATTCAAAGATTTTAAAATGATATGCATATCTAAACCTTCCCCGGGATGTGTATACTCTAAATATGAAGTTTGGTTGAGATCTATCCAGCCGTTTCGACGTGATGGTGGAACAAACAGACAGACAAACAAACAGACACGAACAATTTTATTTATATAGAAGACTAGCGAATGTACCCGTGCTTCGCTACGGTATTCTACATTGTATTCGAATATCGAAGTAAATAGTGTGCATGCAGTAAATAAGATTGTTTTAAAATTGCATGTCTCTTAGCATTATCCGAGAAAGAGCATGGGGAGGGCCCCGTACGTTGTTTCCAATGTAAAGTGTTTGTTATGGATTTGTGATATAACGGCAGGCTCACTTGCCTACTGCCATTCACAATCGAGTTGGGAAGTTTACATTATAATTGCAGGCCCCATTGCCTACTATGCGGACAGAATCGATTTGGGGAGTTTTCGTTAGAATGGCAGCCCTCCTTTCCTACTTCCAGACAGATTACAGTTTTTATTATAATGGCAGGCAATTACCCTACTATCACTCGAAATTGAGTTGTGCAGTTATCATTATAATGACAGGCCCATTTTCCTACTTCCAGCCAGCTTACTACCAGTCACACCAAGTAGGTGAGTTTCCATCAAAATAGCAGGCCACTATGCCTAATGCCAGTCACATTTTAGATGAGGACATTTCTTTATAATGGGGGGCACCCTTGCCTACTGCCAAACACAATCGGGTAGGAGAGTTTTAAACAAAACTGCATGCTCACTTGCCTTCTGCAAGTCAAATCGAGAAGTGAACTATTCATTACAATTGTAGACCTTCCTTACTAATGACAGTTACACAGGAGTTGGAGAAGGAACCCTTTCATACTGCCAGTCAAAGTCGGTGTGGGGAGTACTGATTACAACAGTAGACCCACCCTTTCTCGATCGCTACAAATCGACATCAGTGAATATATATAGATCGACATACGAAAGTATATGCGTGTTTACAATATTGAAGACCTTCATTTACAGATTAACTGCTACTAAACGCACGTCATATCGACAAAGGATTATACCATTAGACACGCCGGATTTAGTGGCCTAAATGGCTGGTCCTATGATATGTCATCTATTCTTGGGTCAGATTGAGTTAGAAACGTGGAACAGGGTAACGTTCTTGTAAGATTATCTCACATTACATTACTTTTCGGATAAGTTTGTGACAGCTACATACATAGCATTTGGCTCATATATGGCTACTGGGTGGGCCAATTTTCGTGAAGAGTTTGATGATTCTGTATTTCATATAAGTAATCGAAGGTATGAATTATGCATGTGAAAATTCCAAATTGACTTAACATCCATTAATAGAGAAAAATCAAACGTAAAAGGGATACAGATACGGCAAAAAATCATAAGACCAAGGTTGTAGATCATTCCAAATTGAACGGAGATTGTGCAATCTGTTATGTGATAGGAATTTCCGAAGGTCTGCACCATCATTAAAATTGCCTGCATATTTCGATATTCTTCGGGGATAAAAAGTGAAAAATTTAATGATCTTGGATGTTTTCCGTTCGTTACAGGCTAAAACGTATAATTTTGTCAAATTTCAATTATCTTCTTTTTCTTCTGGCAGATTATGCCGCAATCTGGATTTTGGGTGAGGCGGGGAAAAATTAGGACTTTCAGGAAACTAAACCAAAAATTATGCAGATGGTCATTATTACCCCTTAAACGGAAAGCTGTACGAAAATTTCGCCAAAATAGTCAGTGTAGAGGCACACAGTCGTTACGATTTGATTTATATAGATAAGGAATCTGCTCCATGTAAAACACGTTTTTGGTTATGTCCGCTGGACTTAACCTGCAAAACTGACCATTCATGATATCTCCCTTATTAATCCTCCTGACGAAAAAATGCACATGAAAAAAAGGTTTAGAGGTGGAATTCCATCACGTTTGGTCGATTTCCAGTCAGGTTGGTCTTGTTCTGTATATATTGTGGAAGAGTAAAATCACCATTTCGGTTCCCTATAAACCGCCAGTCCATTCTGGAACATGAAATGTTATTTACGTTTAAAACCTACCTTTGGACAGGTGGATGCTAAATATGAATTTTGGTTCGAATGTCTTCAGTAGTTTTCAAGTTGTAAGGAATACGCTTTGCACGCACCCGCTCGTGAGTTAAGTCCGATGGGACTTGTACACAAAAACGGTCCGTTAATGATATCTCCCTTATTAATCCTCGTATCGAAATGATGCACATGAGAAAAAAGGTTTAGAAATTAATTTCTACCAAGGTAGGTAGATTTCCATTAAGTTTGGTTGTGTATATTTTGTGGAAGTGCAAAATCACCGTTTCGGTTTCGTATAAACCCCCAGTCAGTTCAGGATAGAAACAATATTTGCCCTAAAACCTATCAAGGACAGGTGTATTCTAAATATGAGTCTTGGTGGAAATACGTCCAGTAGTTTGTAGCACTCTCGTACATACGGCGTAATTAAGGAAGAAAATACTACAGTTAAGAAAGTTGAAAGTAATAGAAAATGGATTATAACTGAGGACAGCCGGATAACGACAAATATGTAAATGCCAAGTTAATGTATTGGAAAATCAAATGCCCCTCAATAAATTATGCTAGTGTGAGTTATGGATATAATAAAGCGGTAACAGAGGAGAAATTTAGGTCCATTGATTCCTAGGTAAACAAATATTAAGAAGACGACTAATGGTGTTATTACTTAATCTATTCGAAGGCGGTTATAACATCCAACGATATTCCGCCAATATCCTGCAGATAGGCCGATTGACGCCTCTCTTGCCTTCTACCCAAGGAACAACCACGAATTTAAAAGCATGATGAGGAAAATGGCAATACGTTACTTCCCTGCTGGCATGCAGTCAGAGACGTTGCCATGGTAACCTGTAGGTTCGTTGTCGGTCTGTCGGTCACTCAATGCAGAGCATGGTACCAGCAGAAAATTGTAAATTTCTCCGTCATGTAAAGAGTAAGGTAAATTATGAATATAACGAAAGTTGTTTATAATGAAGAGACGCTTCACGTACGGTAAACGAAGTTTACAGAAAATCAATAGTATAAAAGAAAATGGAGGAAAGCCATTCTGGTTTTCCCATAAACCCCCCGTCTATTCAAAGATTTTAAAATGATATGCATATTGAAACCTTCCCCGGGATGAGTATACTCTAAATATGAAGTTTAGTTGAGCTATCGAGCCGTTTCGACGTGATGGTGGAAAAACCATTCTGGTTTTCCTATAAACCCCCGTCTATTCAAAGATTTTAAAATGATATGCATATCGGAACCTTCCCCGGGAGGAGTATACTCTAAATATGAAGTTTAGTTGAGATCTATCCAGCCGTTTCGACGTGATGGTGGAAAAACCATTCTGGTTTTCCTATAAACCTCCCGTCTATTCAAAGATTATAAAATGATATGCATATCGAATCCTTCCCCGGGATGAGTATACTCTAAATATGAAATTTGATTGAGATCTATCCAGCCGTTTCGACGTGATGGTGGAAAAACCATTCTGGTTTTCATATAAACCCCCGTCTATTCAAAGATTTTAAAATGATATGCATATCGAAACCTTCCCCGGGATGAGTATACTCTAAATATGAAATTTGATTGAGATCTATCCAGCCGTTTCGACGTGATGGTGGAAAAACCATTCTGGTTTTCCTATAAACCCCCGTGTGTTCATAGATTTTAAAATGATATGCATATCGGAACCTTCCCTGGGAGGAGTATACTCTAAATATGAAGTTTAGTTGAGATCTATCCAGCCGTTTCGACGTGATGGTGGAAAAACCATTCTGGTTTTCCTATAAACCCCCCGTGTATTCAAAGATTTTAAAATGATGTGCATATCGGAACCTTCCCCGGGAGGAGTATACTCTAAATATGAAGTTTAGTTGAGATCTATCCAGCCGTTTCGACGTGATGGTGGAAAAACCATTCTGGTTTTCCTATAAACCCCCCGTCTATTCAAAGATTTTAAAATGATATGCATATCGAAACCTTCCCCGGGATGTGTATACTCTAAATATGAAATTTGATTGAGATCTATCCAGCCGTTTCGACGTGATGGTGGAAAAACCATTCTGGTTTTCCTATAAACCCCCGTCTGTTCAAAGATTTTAAAATGATATGCATATCGAAACCTTCCCCGGGATGAGTATACTCTAAATATGAAATTTGATTGAGATCTATCCAGCCGTTTCGACGTGATCTTGGAAAAACCATTCTGGTTTTCCTATAAACCCCCGTCTGTTCAAGGATTTTAAAATGATATGCATATCGAAACCTTCCCCGGGATAAGTATACTCTAAATATGAAATTTGATTGAGATCTATCCAGTCGTTTCGACGTGATGGTGGAAAAACCATTCTGGTTTTCCTATAAACCCCCCGTGTGTTCATAGATTTTAAAATGATATGCATATCGAAACCTTCCCCGGGAGGAGTATACTCTAAATATGAAGTTTGGTTGAGATCTATCCAGCCGTTTCGATGTGATGGCGGAAAAACCATTCTGGTTTTCCTATAAACCCCCCGTCTATTCAAAGATTTTAAAATGATATGCATATCGAAACCTTCCCCGGGAGGAGTATACTCTAAATATGAAGTTTGGTTGAGATCTATCCAGCCGTTTCGACGTGATGGTGGAAAAACCATTCTGGTTTTCTTATAAACCCCCGTGTATTCAAAGATTTTAAAATGATATGCATATCTAAACCTTCCCCGGGATGTGTATACTCTAAATATGAAGCTTGGTTGAGATCTATCCAGCCGTTTCGACGTGATTGTGGAAAAACCATTCTGGTTTTCCTATAAACCCCCCGTGTATTCAAAGACTTTAAAATGATATGCATATCGAAACCTTCCCCGGGAGGAGTATACTCTAAATATGAAGTTTGGTTGAGATCTATCTAGCCGTTTCCACGTGATGGTGGAAAAACCATTCTGGTTTTCCTATAAACCCCCCGTGTATTCAAAGATTTTAAAATGATATGCATATCGGAACCTTCCCCGGGATGAGTATACTCTAAATATGAAGTTTGGTTGAGATCTATCCAGCCGTTTCGACGTGATGGTGGAACAGACAAACAGACAGACAAACAAACAGACACGAACAATTTTATTTATATAGACTAGCATATGTACCCGTACTTCGCTACGGTATTCTACATTGTATACGGATATCTAAGTAAATTACTATACATGCAGTGAATAAGATTTTTCAAAAATTGCATGACTCTTAGCGTTATCCAGAAATAGCAGGGGGAGGTTCCTATACGTTGTTTCCAATGTAAAGTGCGAGTTGCGGAGTTGTTACGTTAACGGCAGGCGCACTTGCCTACTGCCATTCATAATCGAGTAAGTAAGTTTTCATTATAATGGGCGGCCCCATTACCTACTGCGCAGTAATAATCGATTTGGGGAGTTTTCGTTACAATGGCAGGCGCCATTTCCTACTTCGAGATATATTATAGTTGAGGAGTTTTTATTATAATAGCAGGCACCTTCCCTACTGCCAGTCGAAATTGAGTTAAGCTGTTATCATTATAATGACAGGCCTCTTTGCTTAATGATAGTCACACCGAGTTGGGTGAGTTTCCAGTATAATAGCAAAGCCACTATGCCTAATGGCAGTCACATTTTAGATGGGTAAATTTGTTTATAATGGCGGGCACACTTGCCTACTCCCAAGCACAATCGGTTAGGGGAGTTTTGAACAGAATTACATGCTCCCTTGACTTCTGCCAGTCAAATCGAGAAAGGAATTATTAATTACAATGGTAGTCCCTCCTTACTAATGCTAGTTACAAAAAAATTGGAGAAGGATCTCATTCCTACTTCCAGCCAAAGTCGGTGTAGAAAGTAATGATTACAATAGCAGACGCCCTCCTGCTGAGTGTCACTATCGATTTAAAATATTAATTATAATGGCAAACACACCCTTTCTACATCGCTACAATCTCTAAAATGCATGTTTACAATGTGTCAAACTTCCATTTATCGTCGCCACGAGACCTATCTGTGTCGGTCCGACGTAAAGCCACTAGAAAAAAAAAAGAAAGAAACAACCTTCTTTTACAGATTAACTGCTGCTAAATGGTACATCATATCGACAAACGGATAGTACCATAAGACGCCTCATTTAGCGGCCTAAATGGCTGTCTTAACATATTTTCTCCTGGCTCCTCTATTTACGGGTAAAATTGTGTTAGAAACGTTGAATAGGGTGAAATTTGGGTAAGGTTTTTCCACAGGGCATTACTTTTGGGTACTAATATGACAGCTACAAAAATTGAATTTGGCTCACGTATGGATCCTGTATGGGCCAATGTTCGTGTACAATTAGACGATTTTACCTTTCGTATAAGTGATTCGAACTACGAATTATACGTGTACAAAGAGCAAAATGTATGTATAATCGAGAAACAGAGACAAATCTAACGTATATAAGTAATAGAGACACGATCACACGTCATAGGACCAAAGTTGTAGATCACTCCAAATCCGTTTTGTGATACGACTTACCGTTTAGCCACGAAATACCTCGAAAGAAGGTCTACACCGACATTAAAATTGCTTCAATATTCCGAAATTTTTGGAGATATAAAATTAAAGATTTAATGATCATGGAATCTTTCCGTCGATTCAGGCTGAGACATATCATTTTGCCTAATTTAATTTTTATAGCTATTCTGGCAGATTGTGCCACAATATTGCTCTAGGCGAGGTGTTAAAAATGAGGAGTTTCAGGAAACTAAAGCTAGCAAAAATGCTGGGGCTGTAGCTTAATTAAGGCCATGGTCGCTTCCTTCCCACTCCTAGCCCTTTCCTGTCCCATTGTCGCTATAAGATTTATCTGTGTCGGTGTGACGTAAAACAAGTTGTAAAAATAAAAAGAATGCTATGATTAAAATAAACGAATACTCTCTCTCAAGTTTGTGGCCATCCGCGTTTAGGAAAGAAGAGTTATTATTACTATTATTATTATTATTATTATTATTATTATTATTATTATTATTTCGGTTACTCATTTTAGCCAGTTTCGTCTATGCAGACCTGCAGCCCACGTCATTTCGAAGAGAGCAAATACGAAGAGAGGCCACCCTATCTCAATCGGATGAAATAAAAGCAAATGTTTCCGGGTTCGCATACCAATGGTTGAACGATTTTTTTCCCTCCTTAAACATCTCCTTGGTATGTACTATATGTACTGTCGCGAATTATGAAACAGTAAGTTCGTCTCAAATTTACGTTGTTATTATTATTAAAAGTAGTCATCCAGGCACTGGACCTATTATCACGTTTCTTCTTATTTTTGTTCTTCTTCCTAAGACTTATTTTACAAAGGGCTAACATTTTCCTTTACTCACGTAAACAAACGAATACCGTAATCACCATGGGAAGGGAGGTCACTGCCTTGAATCTGAGATTCATTGCTTAACTGTACGTCCATTAACTAATGATTTCAAGAATAGCTGTTAATGAAAATTGCAGGCCTTCCACACAAGTTTCTGACTGACACAGTTTTAAATGTGAGCTGTCGGCAGTGCAGTATGAAGACCTTCGCAGATCGCTTGAGGCTAGCTAGTTACATTTAATTCAATAACATAATATGAAAAATGTAAAACAAAACTCCAGCCTGGCAACAGAATGTAATGTCAGAATTAAAATTATTATTTCATTCCATTTTATTAACAAGAGAAAAACAATATTAATCAATGAGTCATATTTTTTATCTCTGAGGAGAGTAACTGAATATTTAGAGGATTAAAGACAATCTGAGGACAATTTTGTCCCCTAAAATGAGAATATATTTGAAGAACATATCCACACAATTGGCTGTTTGAGGTAGAATTTGTTAATGACTCGAACCGCAACTGGAATATGATAAAACTTGTTAATATGAAGCTAGGCTGAAATTCGAATTTTTTTCTTCTTCGTGGAATTTTGCATTTACATGGGTTTGGTACTTTTGCATTGGTCTTGTATAGTTGTACGGCCGGATGCTCCTCCTGACGCCAAACATATATGAATGGATGTATTAACTGTTTTGCGTGATTCTGTGGTGTGTTGCAGTGCGATATGTTGGATATATTTGACTATATGTATTAAGGAGAACAAAAACACCCATAGGAAAATCCCCGCCTCGGCCTAGAATCGAGCCTAGAGCCCTATGAACCGCAGGACAGTATGTTGACCATTCAGCCAATACTTGACTGCTCCATATAATAAATACATTACTCTTCCGACGATAGCGCTTCTTGTAATATTTTGCTCGTAGCAAGTTGCTTGGTAGTGTATGTATATGAATGTACGTACGCATGTATGCCTGTGTGTATGTGATGGTTGCTTCAGGTACGTACTCCACAGTAGAATGGGTGGTCTTCTCATCCGCTGTAGGAGCTTCACATTTTTGATGTACGAAACTGATACATGCAACAATTAAAAGTCTATCGAGTTGGCTAATGTTGTAGGGGCGGCAAGCAATGGAGTACCCCGTTAATCTACATGTTATCAGTTAATAAAGCCAGTATTTCATGTGAAAATCCACAGGAACATAATGTTACCTTTCTTTTATGAAGGACTAAATGTTATGTTGCCGTCGCTAACATGTTAAATTACTAATTGCAGCAGCAGGGTCGTCTAAAGGAGAAGAGTGGCAGCAGAAAAGACGGTGCATACCTAATCCAGCAACAACAATGAGTGAGTGTGGTGAAATTGTTGATAAAGTACTTTGTAGATACTCACATTTTACTTTTTTCCAGCTCGGTGACGTAAGGACGTAAGAGATATGTGAATCCAACTCCTCTTTTATCATTCCTTTTCTCCTCTTTCTTCGACTGATCGTTCCTTCATATTATTCTGCTAATTTGTATAACTAACATTATCTTCCTCAGCAATTCGCGTTAATGACCAGGAGATTTTCAAGCTTATAAAAACAATGACAACTATAACCGCTACCATGATAACTTTGTCTCTTACTATAATGACTGATGACGTTTATTATCTGTCTCTCTCTCTTCAGCTTCAGTGGTTCAGTTTGGGCTCAGCGTTGTTCACTTTTGATTGACTTAGTAATAAAAATCTAAATTCGTGATTATTATAGCTCTTACTGTAAAATAGTATGTAGCATGGGAGACTGGATATGGGACTTTTTATAATGTCTGTTATCTACAGATTCTAAATAGAACTAATATTTCCAGAGGTATATTGAAGTTTTAGAGTAACGCAATAACGAAGAACATCTCCGTTATTATTCGCCATACGGTAAAAATTCCAGTTACATAAAATATCTGACATTATATTTTGTGCAAATTTTATTGTGCGCTGACGTTCGATAAAGATAATAATGACGGAGATATTTGAAATTTGAATTTTTGTCCCCCTTAATGTCTCTCATGAAATAATATATTGCCCAATGTACAGCCTGGCTATCTCTGAACTTAAAATCCGAGTTTCAAGGAACTCTGTTCCTGTTATGTCACATCAAACAAACTAAAAACAAGTAGACATACAAACAAAATAGTCTGAATGTTTTTTCAATTTTTGTATATAAAATACGTGAGAGTAAAAAACTCGAAGTGTACAGATGTAATTATCATTGTATCCGCATAGATGTACAGTAGCTCAAAAAAAGAATAAGCGCGTGGTATCGTGACGTCCAGCATTTCAATGAGCGGCAATGGGAGGAGAAAACTAGGCAGGCTCCAACAGTGCGTGGCATCACCGAGTTACGGCCCCGCCTTGCGCAACTACAAATAACGATTCAGACACGAATCAGGAGCGCAATCTCCAGCTCAAGTACCTTCCGGCGGTATGAGAAACAACCAGAAAGATGTCACCAGAGTATTCGATGTCTAGAGAGCTCCAGGAATTTCTCCTTCTTCGAAGAATCTGGAAGGACCCGCCTCCCTATAAAAGACATTCCGGACGAGCTTCAGTGGTTCAGTTCGGGCTCAGTTCTGGTAGAGGTTCAGTCAGCAAGTCAGTGCTGTGGAGCACTGGAATAGCGTTCTACAGTATGGACGGGGTGCTGTTTGTGAACTGACGGCCAAGGAGAACATTGCAGCTGAACGACGGAGGATAGTTTGTGAAGACTGTTGTGTGCGTATGAGAACTTGGGATGATATTGTTTTACGCGCGCGTAAACTGTGCGTCCACTTTAGTTGCACAGTGAATTTAATCGTGAACTGAGCTAGGGTGCAAGTGACAGCTGCAGAAGTGACCGCAATGTTAACTTTTTAGCTTGTGTCTGAGTGAATAGCTAATATGACTGAACAGTGAGAAGAGAGAGAGAAGGGAGAGGAAGAGATCGAACTAGTGGTCTGTGTGCTTGTGCAGTTTGTATAGACATTGGAGAAAATGCTACCAATCTTGTATTTATTTATCTAAATCACCATTACACTAAAGGATTGTATAAGTTCCTTGCAGGTACATATTTCTAACAAGTAACTGAGCCTATAAATGCAATGTTTGTTGTGGATATCCACAGGGTTTGTATCTACATGGAAGGTGAATTATATTTGAATTAATTAGTTCATTCATTAATTGATTCATACATAGTGTATCAGCCTTGTGGCTGGTTTGCTCCTCCAGGAACACTCTCAGTTCTCACGGCAGTGGGTTTTTCCTTTATATTGCCCAATAGTGTGAAATCACACTTCTTGCTTCAACTTGTAAATGAAACTGTGCCATGGCCTTCTTCTTTTCCTTTCCATCCAGTCTTCCTTCCATTATGTCTTTTAGGAAGCCTCCGGCACGCAGAATATGCACAATCCAGGCGAGTCATCTTTCACGAAGTTGCCCAAGCAGTACTCTCCCCTCACCAACTAGATTGAGTATTTCCGCATTTGTGACTCGAACTGTCCAAGGAATCCTAAGCAGGCGCCTCCAACACTACATTCAAAAGCCTGAATACTAGTCAGGCTGGCATTCAGCTTCTACGTTTCTACACAGTATAAGAACAAATATCTTTAACAAACGGTTTCCTGAGGTCTAGGCTCAAAGCACTGTTAGTCAGCAATTAATGGCATTTGTAGAACACTGCTCTTGCTATTCCAAGCTACGCCTTGACATCTTAGTGACAGTAGTATTTAAGGGAAGATGCCTGTCAGAGTGCCACACCATGAATGGAAGTGTTGACATTTTTCCTTGATTTACTTACTGACGTTGCTTTGATTTTTGTTAAGCCTATATTGATTTTCATCCTATAACTCTCAGACACTTCGCATATTCGTAGTACTATCTGATGTATTTTGATGTTAACTAAAATCAAATATGATAAAATATTACGCGCGTAGAACATCCAGTACCATGCACTGGCTAATCTGAGCTCAATCTCTTTGGCACAAAGATAAAACAATTTTTTTCCAATGTGTAAAAGGTAAAACAAAGCAAGCAAAACTTGATAACGTGACCATAGCCATGAGAACTCCCGTTTTCCGCATAATCCAAACCGCAGAGACGTGACTTTTCACATACATTGCCCGGGATTCGAACTAGGGCCGTCGTGGTGGGATTTTCTTTGGATACAATCGCGCAGGCCTTCTTATTCTTCCTCTACGTTTCCCACACGTGTAGGGTCGCGAGTGCGAACTGCATCGCACATGTGGATTTGGCCCTGTTTTACGGCCGGATGTCCCTCCTGACGCAAACCCTGTGTGGAGGGATGTAATAACTATTCCGTATTTCTGTGTGAATATGAAGAGGAAAGTATTGAGAAACGCACGAATACCAAATCCCCGAGCGAGAAGAATTCATCAAATGCGATTGAAATCCCTGACACCACCGGGAATCGAACCCGGGACCCTCTGAACCGAAGGTGTCAATGCTGACCATTCAGCCAAGCAGTCGGTCAGACATTAGAGCAGGTGATTTTATCAAAATACAGGTGATTACGAACAGAGAGCAGTATCACCTCACCTTCATATGAGATATATTATTTTACGAGTTGTTTTACGTCGCAGCGACACAGGTAGATTTTATGGCGATGATGAAATAGGAAAGGGCTAGAAGTGGGACAGAAGCAGCCGTGGCCTTAATTAAGGTACAGTCCCAGAATTTGCCCAGTGTGAAAATGGAAAAACTCGGGAAACCATCTTCAGGACTGCCGACAGTAGGGTTTGAACCCACTATCTCCCGAATGTAAGCTCACAGCTACGCGCCCCTAACCACACGACCAACTCGCTCGGTCATATGAGGTATGATTAACTGCCAACGATTTTACACATTGCTTCATAAAGTACCGGTGCTCTGGAAAAACTGAAGCCCCTTCATCCATCCCCTCATTACTCTCGCGAACCGCCAGTGACTCGCGACCCTCGGACGTAGACGCCATCAAGAACGCGCGCCTCTCCTCACTCTCCGCCTGCCATCTCAGTTTTATATCGGGCTGGGTCGTAACTCGAAGCAGGCGCGACCTGCCGTTATGATAGCCGGGAAACTAATTGACACCAAACACAGCACTTTCGTTATATTGGCTGCCAACAAGACTCGGTTTACCAAGGGGAGGAAAAAGTAGCGTAGCGCCAGTTTACGGATTTACGATACCGTGCTTCACACTCAAAATGTGCCTAGTCTCGCCGTCAGACAGTAAGTGTCTCATACTGGATTCAGAAATACACGCCAGTGCCTTTGTGTCACAAGTTTATTGGGTTTCCGTTCTGTAATCACTGAAAAAATAACTTCTGTTGGGACGACCACTGTTACATTATTTTTACAGCGAGGAGGTTCTGTAGAGCTACTTTCCTGTAGATGACGTTGAATATATCATCTGATGAGGTTTATGACGGAGCATTCAACACTCAGCATTGGAATTTACCCATTATGGATAAGGAAAGATATAAATTCTAACACAGTGGACTCTTCTTTAAATCGAACTCCTAGGTGAATCAGAAAAAATCGAATTATCCAAAATTCGAATTAACTAAGAAATACTATTTTGATGAAAATATAGTACAGTGCTGTATAAATGTAAGGGGCATTCAAATGAAAACCGGACACCCGCTACAACGTGACCATGGAATGATTTCATTCAAAAGTAATTACCGAAGTCGCTAATACATTTGCTGGTTGCTTTACGTTGCACCGACATAGATAGGTCTTATGACGACGATGGGACAGGAAAGGGCTAGGAGTGGGAAGGAAACGGCCGTGGGCTTAATTAAGGTACAGCCCCAGCATTTGCCTGGTGTGAAAATGGCAAACCACGGAAAACCATTTTCAGGGCTGCAGACAGTGGGGTTCGAACCTACTATCTCCCGAATACTAGATATTGGCCGCACTTAAGCGACTACAGCTATCGAGCTCGGTGCTAATACATTTGAGGAGCAACCAATAGCTCCTAAGGAATTCGATAAAATACAATGCGGTTTTCACAATTCGTTTCTTATTGGGATGCTGAATTAGATGTCATATTACAAGAGATCAATACTTTATTGGGGATGTTGGAAAGTTAATTTCTTATTTGGGAAATACGCGTTTTTAATCTATTTTATAGGGCATTATGTTTTGATGAGTTTTTATCATATACCACCCTGTTTGAAGGGATGATCGAAGGTAGAAGGATCAAAGGTAGAAGTAGAGTACGATTTATAGACAACATTAAAGATAAGCAAACCTACTGCCACTTGAATCTGCTGGCCAAAGAACGGAAACGCTTGGAAGACATGCACGTTACCCACAGACCTTAGGACAGAGAATAAGAATAAGAATAATAAGGATAAGAATAAGAATGAATGTAAATAAATTAGAAGATTTGAAATAGACTTTTAACTTAGTACAGTATAGGTCCTACCGAAAGTTTAAGGACACCTACATAATTTCCTGAACATTATTCCTGTCCTTAAATTTTGGTCTCAGTCATACAATATTTACAAAGAACTAGTACATATTAAGAGAAACATTTGCTGAAATTGTCATCAAAATATTACTGTTTTTCACTTAATAAATCTTTTACTGATAATAGTTGGAAAGAAAATAGCCATTTTATAATACTTCAGGAGTTCTGGACAGTACAATATGGGGTAGCTTGAGCCACATTTTACCACTTTCTGTGTTTCTATTGCGAGCTATAAGACAGTTCAAAAACTCGTTATTTTGCTGTATTGCAACTAAAAACATTCTACAGGTATCTGTGTTTCTCCATAACTAAGATAGTTATTGTAATCCCCATATTGAACTGTCGAGATCTCCTCAAGTATTAAAAGCTAGCAATTTTATTTCTATTCTTATAAACAATTACTTTAATAACAAACAAAGAGTGGTATTTTAATTAAAATTTCAACAAATGTTTCTCTAAAAA
This sequence comes from Anabrus simplex, assembly GCF_040414725.1. Lineage (NCBI taxonomy): Eukaryota > Metazoa > Arthropoda > Insecta > Orthoptera > Tettigoniidae > Anabrus > Anabrus simplex. The sequence continues at coordinate 848,614,275 of NC_090265.1, forward strand.
TTTACCAGTTCCCTGTTCAAATCGTATGTTTGAGACCAAATATTTAAGGACAGGAATCATGTTCATGGTATATGCTGCTGTCTTTAAACTTTCGGTAGGACCTGTACAGAGGGGCTGTCTGGCAGAGACGGTAAAGGCGTAGGCCTATTCGGTTCACTCAACAGGACGAGGGTTTGATTATCCGCCAGGAAGTCAAAAATTTAAGAACCATGATTTCCACTTCCAGAAGTGCACATGGCTCTGAGGTTCACTCATCCTGCACCAAAAATGACTACCAGATTAATTCCTGGGGGCAAAGGTGGCCGGGCGTAGACTTAACCACTTTACCCTACTCACCAAGCGCTGAGGTTACGGGTAGTGGAAGCAGTTACTTTCCACCCCTTCGAAGAGCTTAATAAAGATGAATTTGTTAAAGAGATGTTTCTTCTTCTTTTCTCTGGTATTTTCTCGATTACGATCGGATGCCTTTTCTGATGCCAAACCTGTGTGAGGGATGTATTCGTGGTGTTTTCTAGTGTGATGTGTTTTATGTAAATGGTAGTATGTATTAAGACGAAAACAAACAATCAATCCCCGAGTTAGAGGATTAAACATACGCTGTTGAAGTCTCTGGACTGGCAGCGAATCGAACCCGTGCTGTCTGAACCGAAGGCCAATATGCTGACCATTCAGCCACGGAGTCGAATTCCAAAGAGATATTAAGCACAGAACAGAAATGGCCCAGTGGTATCCAAATCCACGACATGCCGTTCCAACAGGATGAATATTATGTAGTCGACCGTAGGTCAATTAGTAGAGCATCGGACGTGAAATGCGAAGGTTGTGAGTTCGGATCCCATTGTTGTCCGTTTGGCCACATATTTCTGTAGTTAACATCTCTTTCGTATGTAATATGTTTACTGAAGATGGCCTAGTAAGCCGAAGGGTTATTTCTAGTAGAAATGCGGCCGTAAAATACAAACATTCGCTTTAATTGGAAGTTTATATTCTTGGCGCCCGCCGTTTATTTTCTCCTTTGCATGATCACTACGTGGTGAGCAGAGTCTTCTTTACCGGACGAGTTGGCCGTGCAGTTAGGAGCGCGCAGCTGTGAGCTTGCATCCGGGAGATAGTGGGTTCGAACCCCACTGTCGGAAGCCCTGAAGATGGTTTTCTGTGGTTTCCTATTTTCACACCAGGCAAATACTGAGGCTTCCTTCCCAGTCCTAGCCCTTTCCTATCCCATCGTCGCCTTAAGACCTATCTGTGTCAGCGCGACGTAAAGCAAAGTAGCAACAACAACAACAACAACAACAACAGTCTTATTTTTTATGATTGGCTTTACCTCGCACCGGCAAACATAGGTCTTACAGCAATTTGTGATAGAAAAGGACTAGGAGTTAGAAGGAAGCAGCCGTGGTATTAATTAAGGTACAGTTCCAGCATTTTCCTGGTGTGAAATTGGGAAACCACGGAAAACCATCTTCAGGGCTGCCGACAGTGGGATTCGAACCCACTATCTCCCCAATTCAATTTCACAGCTGCTCGTCCCTAACCCCATGGCGAACTCGCTCGGTAGCAGAATCTTCATTTAATAGTGATTTTCTGTTTACCTGTCAGAATTGCGAAATATCAATAATGTTACAAAATACAAAATAAGGTCTGACTACTAACTTCGTGTTTCTTAGGGAAGTATTTGATTCTCATGCTTGTTCTCTCTATGATCGTAGGTACCAGTTTCCTTCCTCCTGACTCAGTTATTCTACCTCCTTGAGGGACCTGTCCTAACTTTTTCTTTCATTCTTTCTTCCTCCCTAGTGTGGCAACATCTGGGCCTCCCTACTACACGCATGGTCGAATCATCAATATAACGGGGAACCCCCTCCCTGACGTGAGGTGATTCCTTGAGACCACTTACTCCCTTCCCCAGCCAAGACTTCATCAGGCAACAGCAGGCGAAACTAAGATAAATTATTGGCTGTACGAAGCAATAAGTCAGGGCCACATAATTAACACAGACACTCCGATATCAATGGCGATCACAAACAATGTTGTGGCTCTATAGCTGAATGCTCAGAGTAATGATATTCGGTTCAGAGGACCCCAGGATCAGTTCTCGGCTGGTTCAGGGACTAAGTGTTTGTGTTTTTCTGGAATACACATCTTTATCTACGTACAACACTACTATGGACCACCACATGAGCATGACGTTAGAAGATGCTTATCGCTTTAAAATGGAGCCTAGTCCTTATCTAGAGGATGAGAGAAAATAAGAAGCACTCGAGATGTGAATGTGGTGACAAATGGGAAAGATCAGAATGAGGCAAAGAGAGGTGGAAAGGAAATAAGCATGTTACATATTGTGAAGAATTAAAGAAAAGAACTTACAGGAAAGGATGCTTGCTAGTGGTGGTAATCGAAGCAGTGATTTCGGAAAAGAGTCAGAGGAAGTGGTGGAGGTGGTGGCTATTGTTTTAAGAACTGGGAAACCATCCTCCATTAATACTAAACAAAGGAGAGTAAGAAAGAGGTCCATACACTTCGAAAAATGAAGACATCGACTGAAGAATGATATGAGCCATGAAAGGTGTAAAACTGGAACACTCCCTTGGCCTCGAAATCCTAATACTGTTGGGGTCGCAAAATAACTGACCAAGGGAGGTCGGATTGGATAGATGAAAGTGAGCAGTCTGGCAGAAGTAAGTGGAAGCAATGCCAGGGCTCAGCTAAGGGCACCGCGGTCCTCAACCTATGCTCGAAATTTAAGTGCCCGCGGGGTCACTTTAGTCACCTCTTATGGCAGGGAGGAGATACCATGTATTTTATTCTACCGCCCCTACCCACAGGACGAAGTCAGTGGAAGAAGAACATACCAGATTTTGGACGATATGAGCAGAACAGGAGGAGACTATGAAAACATGAACAAGAAAACTGGCAGTAAGCAGAACACTAAACGTTGATGAGTGCCAACGTCAAGTAGCTGGGAAAATGGTAGGAAGAAAGAAGATGAAACAAATGTGGTTGGGAACAGTAGTCACTAGAGAGATAACTTACGAAATCTCTTCTTAAACCTCATATTATATTCCCAGTGGAGTTTTCAGTTCAGACGAAAATGTATACAGGCACACTCCACAGTCAGATGTGTAAAATAGCCTGTCATTAATTAGTTTATTTATTTATTTATTTATTTATTTATTTATTTATTTATTTATTTATTTATTTATTTATTTATTTATTTATTTATTTATTTAATTTCTAGATTTTGGGCAACTTAGAACCTCATAAAATCATCCACTGAATTCTTTTCCGATTGTTTCCTTCCCTCTTTCTTGATTTCTAGTAGTTCTTCATTATTTCATTCTGCATCTACCTCCTCTGTTCTGTCCAGATGTTATTCCATTCCCTCTTCTCCTTCTCCTGAAAACTCTTGAAATTTCGTATATATCTCCTGAAAGTTGTTCTTTCCTCTATATTATTAGCTGTTATTCCCATCTCTGTCATATCTCTCTCTATACTTCGCACCCATTGATTGCCATTCTTACTTTTAAACAAAATTAAAAATTGGTTTTGTGAGTTTAGAATTATCCATCTTCAATATTTGACCAAAGAACTTAAGTCTCGTATTCCCGACCGTATCAGATATACTTTCACTTTCTTTATTGTTGTAGAGGTCTTCATTCTTCCTGTGTCTGACCTTCCTATTTTCAATCTTTAATGGATCTCACAATTTTTCTTTCCTTTTTTTTCCCTCAAGGTTTTCTATTTCTCCTGCTTTCATAGTTTCTCCTGCTTTCTGTAGCATAGAGACATTATGGTTTAATTACCGTGTTGTAATGCCTGATTTTAGTTTTTATGGAGAGACTATTTTTATTATAGGTATTCTTGGTCAGCTTGTAAGCTCGTTCCGATTTCCTTGCTCTTGATGTATTTTTTTTTGTCTAGAGCAGTGTTTCTCAAACTGTGGTACACGTACCCGTAGGGGTACGCCTGAGACTTTCAGTGGGGTATATGTGCAGTCTTCAAGAAAATAATGAATAGAAATTGAAATATGGAAATCAAAAAGAAAAAAAGTTAAATATATATATGGAGCCACGCTTCGCTTGAAAGTTTCACCTAGATACTAACACATCAGAAAACTGTGTCACGCTATGCAGGCACACATATCCCATTGGAATTTTGATGGTTCGCAATGTCCGAATTCGATAATGAAGATTGTAATTATTTTTCATCCTTATTTATTAATTTTGTATTGAGGATAAAATCTAGCGTTTTGTGAAACTCGTACAAACAGGGTATCCTGTGTTACTTTAGGCTATTATCACTGTATACTTGATACTTGATACAGACACAAACTCTTAAATTTCTTGTGATGTATTATAAGAATGTATTTAATTTCACAATCTCGTCTTATTTACGATGTGTATTTAAAATAATCGGTTATAACTAGTCAGGTACTCATATTTGTAAACCTATCATTTACGGATTTTCCTTCGGAGTACATTGAACTTTTAGCCGTGAGTGAAAGGTACAATCTCATAATAGTTTGGGAACCACTGGTCTAGACCATTAATTTGAATTACTTCCCCAATGTTGATAAACTTCTCTATTCTGTCGATTTTTATGTATTTCTTCTTTCTTTCTTTCTTTCTTTCTTTCTTTCTTTCTTTCTTTCTTTCTTTCTTTCTTTCTTTCTTTCTTTCTTTCTTTATTTATTTTAAATAGCCCCATGGGCTGAGTGTTTTATGCTTGGTTGTTATACATCGACTGCAGGATAGATTCTTGGCTTATCCAAGGATTTGCATTCTGGACTGTAAGCGAGAACGAGATTCACTCAGCAAAGGAACCTGTCTCTTCATACTGAACAATGTTTGCAATCCAAGGCAGTAAGTGCCAGAGGTGGGGTTTTCCTCTTTTGGATCTGAACTGGTAGTAACTTGTTATCGCGAGGGCAATTGACGAACTGACTGATGCAATGAAGAAGTAGTTCCAGAAGAGTAAAATGGAATTAGAAGCCATGGGACAGGTTGTTCTACCAACCAACGTTATTAATTAGTACCTGTTATACTGCTTGAAGACCTAAAATATCATTTCCTGTTAGTGAGGGCGGTGGGATACATCCCCTAATTGCCATAAGACGTGACTAAAAGCTAAATGAACAAATAATGTGACGAACCAAGCTATTTTCCTTCTAGTCAATATTCAACAAATCGTTATCTCGCTATCGCTACTAATACGTTGAAAACTCCTCGCTTGTGATTCTATCGATACATCCCACCTTATGCACTTTTTGTAACACTACATTTTAAATGCCTCTATTATCTTCTTTTCTGAAGCAGTCATCGTCCATGTTTCAGTCCCACATAGTTCCACGTTGCTATCGGTATTTTGCTTTACGTCGCACCGACACAGATAAGTCTTATGGCGACGATGGGACAGAAAAGGCCTAGGAATGGGAAGGAACCAGTCGTGTCCTTAACTGAGGTACAGCTCCAGCATTTGCTTGGTGTGAAACTGGGAAACCACGGAAAACCATCTTCAGGGCTGCCGACAGTGGGGTTCGAACCCACTATCCCCCGGATGCGAGCTCTCAGCTGCGCGCTCCTAACCTCACGGCCAACTCGCCCGGTAGTTACACGTTGCAAGCAAATACTTTCAGAAAGGACAATCCAAATGTTGGAGTTCGATAACACATCATCAACATTGGTTCCTTCCACGTGAAGCGCATAGTGCATCAAGCTTCTTTCAACGTACTCTATTCGAAACGGCGTTCTTCATATCGCTCCACCTGATAGTAACTATTCACAGGTTTTCTTTCAATCCTTGACACCATGTTTTTCGTGGTCTACCTGAATTCCGTCTACCTCCTGGCAGCTCCCATCGCATAGCGTTGGTTGAGTACCGGCTGTCTGGTATGCGAAGAAGACAGGGTCTCTCGTAAAAACTCAGACCGAACGCACGGTGTTTGTACTTTGCGCTACGGCAGCTGCCTCAGCCGAACATATGTCGAGGGTGGTCGCCCTGCTCTAAGCATGTATACAATCTTGTATGAAATCTTACTTTATAAACGATGTTGGAAGTGACGTCCTTCCTGGGTTATACAGGCATTGTGCCTGGTAATCACATTCTGACTGATGTGAGTGAGTTCTGCCAGTCTAATGTTTCTGATTTCATTTGTAATGTTTTATTATTTTCCTCCATTGTGTGAGGATTTGTTCGGTACACTTTCTCTTCAGTTTACACCACAAGTAAATATCACACGCTGTTAGATCTGGAGAATGAGGAGAAAATAGACCACCACTGATTATTCTGTCTGCAAACACTTCCGAGATTGCCAGAAGAGAATCTTCTGCTGTATGAGCAGGGGCTGAATCTTGCTGATACCACTCAAGCGATTTTTCTTCTTCCGTTGACTGATGGAAGAACGGCTTCAAAATTTCATCTTGGTACCTCTCAGCATTTACTGTCGTCTCGTAAAACGTAGGCTCAATTATTCGTCTTGTACTAACACAGCACACCCAACACCAAACTTCCTATGGTAATGATGAACTTCATAAATACCATTAGGACTTTCTGCATACCAATAGCGCGAGTAATGACTGTTCACACGACCATTAAGATGAAACCATAACTTTTACATACGGTGTTGCATTGATAACTGTCTCACCATGTTAACAGCTGAAATTCAGATTGGCAACTGGAGCTCGTCAGGTTGAACAAGTGCTGGCTGCTTGCAAGATCATGAACCATGCGCTCGCCTGTCATACTGCAGCTGCCGTAACTCAGAGTACAAATAACGTACGTTCAGTCTTAGTTTATATGAGAGGCCGTGTGCGGCCGGCTAGACACATTCGACGTTCCACCACAGTATCTTGCAATTTCGATAACTAAAGATCAGGATATTTTGGTCATGGTTCCTGGCCTATTGAGATTAAGTAATTCGGCATCAAATTTGTAAACTATTTCCGCACCTGGAGGAAGACTTTCTTCAAGAATATGTGAATATAGAGAACAAAATTTTAACAATCACACGTTCCTGCTTGATACCCGTTTTAGTGCTCTCAGGTCCGTAACTGCCAAGAACAGGAGTACTCAGATTTTCGTGTACCTGTCGAAGTATTTTGATGTATTTTGGTGAACAGCAGATTAAAGCTAATGCTCTCCATAGAGATTCTCTATCTATATATCTATAAACTCCATGTAAAGGGACTGGTGTATATTTTTAGATATTTCTTGTATTTTTTTGGCATTCAAGACCATATAAATGATATCTCGGTTGAATGCGAAACCACACTGAGTTTTTGGCAGAGATTCTCCCGCGAGTGTTAGCAGACGGTTAGATGGTATTCCATGGTGTACAGTAAACACACGAATGAATGTCTACGGGTTTTTATGATCATAAGTCAAATTAAGAAAACCCCGACTAAATGATATGCTCCTTTTGATAAGTGCTACGCTTAGAGAACAAGGAGATGCTGGTTGGCCAGATGAGTGGGAAGCATCTTGTGCGCTCCAAATTAATTATTTAATTAATTAGTCGCTGAGGAAGGGACGGACAGAGCAAGATGAGCGAATAATTCATAGAAGGAGACTCGCCGCTTTGTTAGCGCGCGGACTGGGAGAGCTATAAGACGACCACAAACGATCATCTCCGAGGGAAAGAGTGAGATTATAGATTTATGTAATGAGAGCCCTCGACTCAAACAAAAGAGCCTGTTTGCTGCACTAAAGAAGATTAAATATCCTCAGATTATTAGCTACTGTCTTGCTGTTGTGACATCAGACCCCACTATATGTTGAAGATCACTTAAATAATTTCGATAATTTATTCATGGGTTGTAGTAGGTCATTTTTTCGAAGTCTAATTTTTCCAAAAGTAATCCCCAAAGAACTTTACTTTTTTATTTGTTTACAAGTTCCATTATTTCCTCTCTATTTTCAATGCAGCCGTATATTTTGCCACCCTGACGAAACTTTGGCACAGAGTCCAGAATAAACGCTGTGGTCTGCTGGAGTGTTGTTGTTTCATGACAATGAAAAACCTCACTCTGCATCTTCACCACAAGCTCACTTTGAATCATTTGTCTGTCAGCAATTTGCTCAACCTCCACTCCCAGGCCCGCCCCACCTTGTGCCTAGTGACCATCATGTCTTCCTTCACCTGAAAAGGTGGCAAGCATTTCCACACCGAGAAGGAAAGGTAAACAATGGTTTAGGTATATCTCTCATTGCAGAGAGCAGGCTTCTGTGACGAGAGTTTACAATCTCATTCCGTATTTACCGTTGTATCTCTTCCCAAATCGTATTTTCTACTTGAATTCCCCAATATCATTTGCATCTCGATGTTTATGTCATGTACTGTTCTGATTGCTATCCCAATTCTTACAATTTTCTGTAATATTTATTAGATTTGATATCCCAGTTCTTGCACATTTCAGTAATATTGTAGATACTAAGCTGGATAAGGCGAAGCGTCGTTAAACATGTTTCTCCCGCCGATATACATGAATGTAATAAGAGCTCCCGACTCAAATAAAAGAGCCTGTTGTTGTACTAAATATTAACACATTTTTTAGCAACTGTTCTGATTACTATCCGTTATATGTAATCTTACTCGGTTTGATATCCCACTTTTTACAAATTCCAGTAATATTTATTAGGTTTGATATCCTTGATTTGCAGGTCCTGACAACAATACTGTCTATTGGGAAACACAGGCTGATTTCAACCCAGGCGACCAAGGTTTAAATTCTGGCTGCTCCTAAGATTGAATTTTCACTTACCAAACAACACGTGGCTTCAGGGAAGACATCCAGGCGTGAAATTACAAATTCACGTGGTAGAGAAAATATTTTACACATTGATAGATATATGTACTACAACCATTCAGAAAGGAATGGTAAGATATTGTGGAACTGTAGACTCAAGAAAGAGCGCTCGAGTCGTGCTATAACGAAAAGTAATGGAACAAATATTGAACCCAATCGGTTTATGTCATTAGCATATGAATAAGATATAACGAGAAAATAATATATGGGAAAGAAGAGTTCGTATTGAAGCAGGATGTATGTGGAAATCCAGCCGGCTGGATAATGTCTTCAACGGTACTCGTGTAGAGGATTTACGGATGTTGCATCAGAGAGAGCACTGGAATTTTCCATTTGGTAGAGAGAGAAATGTGACAACGAGATGAGACAGGACTAAGTAGATTTACTGGCGGAAATTTTGAACCAATGAATAACAAGGCAGCGCACAAAGGAGTAACTGGTATGGTAGCAGTGGTATCAATGTGATAAGGCTGCGAAGAAAGGTTAAATCCAGAAGGGATGATTATAAAACGTAAATAAGACTCTTATAATTCCGTAAAAGTTCAATTAAAATATCCTGTGAAGTTAAATATGTGATCACCGGAGACAGGAAGTATGGTACTATAAAGAGGGGATTCCCTGACGTGTGTACTGTGGGAAGACGGGCTGCATGACGCCACGCGCTGACGAGGAGCTCACTCTGAACTATGCAATTAAACGGATCGGACGTGTTTCTAAGATCGTCGTTTGAAAAAGATGGAGTTAACATTGAGCATTTCTGTAGGCAGGAATAATAACTTTAAACACTACATACGAACTTAATCCGCAGGGATTTTCCATAACGGAATTATTCATGGTTAATTGTCTCAGATTAACACGGATAGGTGTGTGAAGTGCCGAACCATTTGTTATGCATGTAGTGTGAAATCTTATAAGTAATGGAGTCGCGAATCAAGCTAAAATTTGTAATTAATATTAAATAATAAATTCCGGTGGAGAATAGGCTACAGTCAGAACTGTTACGTGGATGGAATCGTGAGAGAGAGTATTCTATTGTGTTTCTTTAATTAAATTGTGTAATACTTGATACTGTATGTTTTCTATGCTCGGTGCATTTCGGTTTTTGCTGGACTTGATTTACCAATTGTGCCGTGGATCAAATTGTTGTCCGGATAGTGTACACCAGAAGAATAATAATAAGAAGCATGAAGGAGAGCCCTAAGAATAATCATATTTCCAAAGTCATGATGGAGTGAACGCAGCATCAATGGGCCGACCCGATGGCTGAAATGGTGCATTGCTGCATCGTGGACCGACGCGGACAAGAATGAGTACATCTGTTTTTATTTAATCTCACTGACACCCTTCAGGCTGAAAGAATAAATTTGTACATAGTAATTTATTGCACGTATATTTAAATTTATTTGAGTTAATTATGTAGGAAGGGTCAGCTAGATTAGTGTAAGTCATTTTGTCGTACTAATGCCTTGGGGTTTTTATTTTTGTGTACATATTTTTTGTGTGATGGTGTTAATTTGATCTTCGGAATATATAGTTCTTGTATGTGTATTTTGACAACACAAATTTTGTTTTGTGGTTGATGTGATTTATTGATTTATTGGAATATATTATTGAGCGTGTTTTGAAATAATCTTCTTAAAATGATATTAGCGTGTGTTAATGTAATGGTGATTCAGATTAGATGGCATGATGTACAGTTAAAGTACTTTGTAGGGCCATCTTAGTTGCATGGCATGTTGCGTGATTATTTTTGTTCTTCGAGAAAGACCCATCAGTGTTTTGATACCAACTCGAACCAGTGACCATCAGTGAATATTACAGTTTATATTTTAAGTCATAGTACGAGATTAAGATTAAGTGATTTTCATTTGGTCGAGATAGCGATCTGTTCTGTGAGGTAGTTTATGTTTTCGACGTTTCTTTATTGTGTATATTTTGAGATTTGTTGAGATACGATATATTTGAACATTCAGAAAAGTAGTGAGAGGAAGAAAATACGCGATAAAATGTAACTGATAATTGAAGGCAAGAGTTTTTTGTGTATTCATGATCATAGATTTTGAAGAATATTCTGTTAATCCTGGCAGGATTTGAACCAGTGGATGTTGTTAGGCCGAGAGAGGCCAGATTATTTGGAAGGAGACTGAATGAGCTTGCCTTGTCATGGAGATAGCGTATGGAACACTAACGTATATGTTATGCGAGAGAGCGTTTTAAGGGGTAAATGTTTACTCTCAAAAAAGAGTCTCCTCGCCGTTGCGTCTGAATATGAAATATTATATCCTGTTGAGATGGGGGTCATTGAAGATTAATTATGTTGTTATTTTGTACAATTCCAATTAAGTAAAACCACAGCGCAGGGTTATTTGAATATTTAACGTCATCTGAATATCACCTTGGTTACAAGACGGGGCATTTCAGGTATGCTGTAGTTGGATATCTTCGTTTCGATTCTCGACCGGGTCATTGGACTTAGGTTTTACACTGATGGTTTTCATTATGGATTTATTTGTTTATATGTGTAATTTACATTTCTTGTATGTGTATTTTGACAATACAAATTCTGTTTTGTGGTTGATGTGATTTATTGATTGTGGGCTTAATTCCATATGGTTGTCATGTCTTGAGGCAGGGGCTCCCCTCCTATTGCAGTAAATCCAGTGCAGTTATAAGTTTTGGGGAATTTGTGTTTGTTTATATTACGTAGGGCCCTTCGCTACAGATTTTTTATTAGTGTGATTTTATAAGCGTATAATTTCCATGTTGGTGAAATATAGTAATTATACAGCTGGTTGTGTTTGTTTATGAGATTAAATTTTTGGTTGGATTTACTCATGTCGGTATTAGATCAGATATACTCGTTCAGTTCGTGTTCGATTCGTGGTAGTAGATTGTAGGGATGATTAAGAAAAAATGTGATTTAATGGACTTAATTATTTAAATATTTAAGGGACTGAATAAGTTTGTAACCGTCCAGGCTTCTCCAGCCCTACTAATTTAATATAATATCATTTTACGCGATATCATTTGATATCAAGTTTATCCGCCATCGGCAATTATTTGTAATAACATATTTATTCAACGTCAATCATTTGTAATCAAGGCTTTTTGGAATCATATTGTATATATTGTGACCGTACCGGCACAATTAGTATTTATTTCAAGTGATATGCTTGGTTAAGAAGCCGGTAGCAAGCTCTCTTTGTGTGGATATTGGGAGTGTCAGCAGGTTGTGCAATAAGACGCCCGCCAGAGAGGCGCCTTCATCCGCCCACTGGGTGGCTTAAAGAATCCCCGAACTAGGCACACGTCATAGAAGAAGCAGGAGAAGAACACTATTTAGCGACTCCATATTGGAAAACAAATGCCAGCGTACAGCGATGCCAAAGCGATCGGGCTAAATTTAATGCATTTTCGGCGTAAATAAGGCTTGATTAACAAAACTGCACCCGTTAGAGTAGTGTGCTGAATTTTGGTGGAATTATAAAGTCAGGAGTTCTGGTAGAAAATACTCTCCAAGCGAAAGGCGTTGGTAAACAACTTATATAACTCCGGTCGCGTACGTACGCCTAGTGAAAAACCAGATGCCTTCGGGGACTCCCTACTTCCCCTCCGAGCGGATTAATTAATTACTGCAGATCCGCCGAACATATCCAATTCCGCATATCATAGCGTACTTGTGCATAACCAAGTCACACAGTCTAGCGTATTGCTAATTTCGACAGGCTGGTTTATCCAGGAGCAGTCGAAATAAGAGTGGGGATGAAGTCACTAAACCGCCCCTACCACCGGGGCTAGTATAAGTTTTTCGCACTTCCAGGGAACTTCAGCATTCGTTGAGGAGCTTTCGACGGGAAACGACGGTCGGTTCGCTATCGAATTACCGCTCCTTGGTATAGTGTGTGAACAAAGCGGGAGTGAAATCTTTCAGTTTTTTCGATTATAATTTGTGTTAGGCAACAGAAGATTACGGTATTGAGATGTACTTTAGATCTCGGTTGCAAAGTAGACTAAAACTTCGTGAAATATGAAGTAGGATTTTGCATAACAACTACTTGATAGTACGTAGAATTTCTCGAGGAGAACAAAGGACTGTATAAAACCACGCTGTTTCTGAACAGAGCGCAGGTCAGAATATTAACTGATTTGCAATCTAGTGAGGAGTGTTCCTGAACTATTAAACCATACAGAAGATAGGGATAGAAAACTCTGCATCATACGAATGCTGGGAACGCCCGGCTTAACAGTGCAATTTGGGTAGACTAGCTGAAAGTAGCCGATATATTCATCTCCATGTAACTGGCAGTGGGTAGACAAAGAAGTAATAGGAGTAAACGGTAACACGTGTGCAAGAAATTGATAAATTGTGTAAATTACAATCTAATTTCAGTGATCCGTGTGCTACAAAAATGGATTACGCGAGACAAGATCTGGAACTTCTGAACTCCAGGACTCCAGGATCCAGTACCATGGAGTAATCCAACATGGCTAGGCCTCCGGAGCCTCCGGACAGGGCCGAAGACATCAACTGTTGAGTACAAAGTTATGTTTTCTTCTCCAATGCTAGTATTTCCCTTTGTAAATAATAGTCATGAAGTATAGGGTTAAAATAACATTATAAATAGGCTTAATCCGCCCAAGAATGGTCGGAAATCCTTTTATTCATTTTTGTGTTAATTAATTAATTAGATATGGGAAGGGAGTGATCCTGTGTTAGTGTATAGAATATGGGACCCCTTTTAGTGGCTAGATTTGCATGTTATCATATTTTGTTTAATTAGTGCTGAGAAGGAATTGAGGGGGAAAAGGAGTAGAATGCTATGTAGATTAATAATGTAGATCTCATCTGAGCTATTGCCTAAGTTACGCAGGGACTAGCGAGGTGACAGAGTCATCAACAAGTGCCCGTATCAGAGGAAAGGCTTGGGCTAGAATCAGCACCATGTTCGTAAAGATATAGTTTGTTGCATGATAATATAAGTTTTGGCTGTAACTGAAGATATTCAAGGAATGACGTGCCGAGGTTTGAACCCTGTCCTCCACTACACTATTGAGGTTACACTAATGAGGTCTGTTAGTGTTTTTGGCAGGATTTAATAATTTTTATTTTATTTTATTATTATTATTGTTATTATTATTATTATTATTATTATTATTATTATTATTTTCTTAATGTAACTTGATCAGTGTTTTGATACCGATACATTTCAAGCAAAAGGTTAGAGGATTATTATTATTATTATTATTATTATTATTATTATTATTATTATTATTATTATTATTATTATTATTATTATTATTATATTTGGATCGATGATTTCATGCCGATCCGTTTAAATGGCAAGTTAATGTTATGCCAGGTACACAATCTATACCCTCACGGGTGAAATTAGGAGACGTTGTTCTTCGAGGAAAGGCGGTTGGAAGTGTGAATGAGGATACGATTGGAATGTAAGGGTTAAGTTCCAATGGCTAGTATAATGAGGGAGTTTTTGATATAATCTGGTTGAATAATAAAAATAAATAGATAATTATTGGTCATATGGATCGTAATGAGCTAATTTGAGCAGGTGACCCTGCATTAGCAAAATTGAATGATGTTATTGGCTCCTTGAAGGTCGCCTGGGAATGCGGTGAATTAGTCTCGCCGGGGTGCGAGAGGGGGAGTGGACTGGGGTCCTGATTTATGACCAGAGAGAAAAAGAACTCGCCTTGTTAAGAAAACGTCTTTGGTAGAATGTTGCGTTCTACTGTGTGAAAGAAGACACAAAATTTATGTAAATACTACACACTGTCCATTAGCCTTGATCCGTAAAACAATGTAGAGAGTAACTACTGCACGAGACATGATTAGCTTAGTTAGGGTTTTGCATTACAGCTCCCTGGATGGAGACGACCAGAGTCTCAGGTTCAGACCTCGGGCAAGCACTGCAGGGATCAACAGCTCGCTAAGACAGCGGGTTACAACGGGTTAAATTACAGCCATCGTCTTTATTGATACATGTGTTTGATATATTTTCTTTTTCAGGATGTTTTTTTTTGTTTACTTATAATCGATGTCGATTTGAATCTAGACTTCGTGAAAGTCCACTGGTAGTGATTGCAAGTGATAGTTCATTATTCAAGTCTGTGTTTAATTTTATATGGAAGACTTGAGTCCATTCCTTTTTCTTTCTCCGTGTTTTAGTGACGGATTTCTGATATGGTCAGAATGTTCGGATTAATTATGTTTTAATATTTACTTTATTGATTCCTTAAGTTAGCCGACCATTCAAAAGCGGAAATTTTTCTTTTGTGTAAATAGAGTCTAATGTGTAATACGGGATTCAGTCCCATGGAATACTCGCATTGGGGGAACATGGCTTGTTTTGTTTTGTTTTTGTGAATATGGTAGGGTACTCAGTGGTTTATGCTAAACCGGGTGATGACACGCACAAAACAATTGCGATAATTCACAAAACAATTTGTGTAGCATACATCCAAACTAATGTAATAATTATGTAAGCAATATAGGACACAGGCAATTCAAAGTGATAGTATGTAAAAAAAGTGAAACCATATTAACAACCTCTCGGTTATTCTCTGTTTTGGTAGAGAGGGATATGGATATTAACGTCTGTGTCAAAAAAAGGAAAATTTATTGGATTAGAGAAAGTAACAGCTAACGTTGCCGTTCACATAGATTTTGTCTGTGGAATGTGGAGGTAACAGCTGATGTCAATGGCAGTACGGATTTTTCCGCTGCTGAAATAAGTGAGTGCTTATATCAATTGTGTAATAAGTATCAAAGTGTATGTAAATTTTGTATATTTCACCGAGTGAATAGTAAATTGTTCCAAACGATTTTGCGCCTATCTATACCGAAACACATGCATCCAGAATCCTCTTCCGTTCATTGTAGGCCTTTAAGATAGTTTATGTTTGATAGCCTCTATATGCCGCGAACGGTCTTCGGCCCTGAGGAGTCCGTGTTCAGACCTCAGGAACGGGAGAGTAGCTTTGATCTAGCTGAGTCGTATGGCCGATAACCTTTCATGTGAGTGGATTAAGTATACAATCCCAATGAGGGGAAATCGGCACAGACCAAAAAGATCCCTTGACTATCGACTTCCGTGGAGCATGGTCCCATGTGTTCGTGACCCGAAAGGGTTGGTTTGTCGTCACATGGTCCCATGAGTCATGGGGGACGGTGGGAAAGGTTCCAATATAATAACATCGTTTTAGTATTTAAATTATTATATTATATAGGATAAGAATTCATTATGTTGTAAATACGGTCAATATGTTGAGATATAGTTGTTTTCATTTCATCTCATGTTTGTGTATACGGAGGGTTATTCTTGAAGCTTGGGATTTTGCGTTAGTCATGGGTTTATTTTATGACCAAGGCTGGTAAACAGCGACCCGTGCGCGAGGCTTGCAAGATGGTCAGCTATATGATCGCCACGCCTTCTGGACTTGTCGAGGAAGAAGAGGAGGGGAGTTGATGCTTCGATCTATCGAATCAGATACTTCGTTGTATATGAGTTTTGAGATTGAACTGTTACCAAGAGTGGGGGTGAGCCCAGATATATACTGATTCTGAACACGAGAACGGGACCTTAAGATCTTAGGACCTGACAACCGTACAACCTTACAACCTAACGTGTACTCCATCACTAGTACTTCTACTGTGAACATCTACTTTGAACGACGTGATGTGATTTTTGAAACAGTGTGTGGTCGCTCCGCGACATAGATATATTTGTACAATGTATTGTCACTTCGATGCAGTACTTAGTTGCGGTAATGTTATCGGATCTGCGTGAGACGAAACAAGCTTATGGCTTGTGTGATATTCAGTAAATATTATGGACGAAGAACTATGTTTAGTTCAAGTCTACGGAATTTTGGTACAAGTCTGTACCGTATAAATAGTATAGCTCAGTTGGTTTGAGATTTCTACTAATATGGAAAAATTCATATCTCTGAATTTTCTCCTCTTACGATCAAAGCTGATCAGTTTTTACAAGTATAGGGCCAATGTCTAATTTAAAGACTAGGCAAGTAGGGAGTGTTAGTCCAGATAGCCCGTACCATATCAGAGAAGGAAGGAAGGATGTCCATGCAGCAGAGTCTACATCGAGAAGAAGAGAACGAGTAACCACGAAAACCAGATGACGTCAACGAAAGCTGTAATTGGTGAGCTTCAATTAGATAAAGCAAGCAGTGGTAAATTCAGTAAATTATAAATTCCTCCACGGTTTAGGGAAACTTTTCCGATTCATCTCATTTTTTGTATAATAAATTCATTTGTATTTTATAATGCAGTAATTTTCTTTCTTAAGCCATACTTAATGGTTAATTATTTAAAATCCTACCCCTGTGATTTAAGTGTAAGTCTCTATGCTAGTAAATATAAATTTTGGTTTACAGTTTTTTTTAAAAACTGTAACCATGGCGCCCAAACATTACATAGAGAAATGGGGAACCATGGAATGTTAATTGTTTCTATTTGCGTGGCAATTTGCGGGCAAGCCACAAATAGTTTATTTAATATTCATGTGTCCCAAGATAATAACTTTCATCTCCCCAAGTGTTTTGAAGAGGTGGAACAGTTACATTTGTCGCACCAACGTGGAGCTCGAAAACCATTAAGTATTCGTGGAAGGAAAGCAGTAAAGTAGAATCTGTGTTTGTGGGGGTTAAGTGAGTGTCCATATAATTTGTATGTGTGATTTTGGGGGAATCATGGCTGCACAAGGTGAAAAGGACATGAAATTACGTAGCGGAAACTTAGTAAAGGGAGGCGAGACGCTGAATTCTACGAAAGTTGTAGATGAAAGCATTGAAGTAGATAAAACGGTAGAGAGTGTTGGGAGCATGGAAAATAGCACAGAATCTGATGTAGCTAGGATGGACGGCGAGAAAGAAAGTAATACGATTAGTGATAAGAATATTCAGCAACTGTTTTTAATGATGCAAGGGATATTACAGCAAACGAATGAAATTAGGTAATGGAGAGATGAAATTAGAAAGGAAACGAAAGGGATAAATGAAAGTAAGAAGGAAGTAGAGAAAAAGCAGACAGAGATAAAAGAAAATAGAAAGGAGATCGAACAGACTAAAACCGAAAGTAGCAGGGAAGTTAATACTAAGATGGATGTTTTAAATAGTAGTAGTACACGTGAGCACACAACTATCAGACAACACCCAGAAAACAAGAACACAATCACCGTGGTCAGTTTCAACCGAGACAACAACCTGTAGGTAATCAGTCACACCAGCAAAATAGAAATGTTCAGAGGGAACGAAATGTAGAGGAAGGTACAAGCCGAAATCAGGATACAAGGAGACACAGTGATTTAAACTGATAGTAGACGGTAATGAGAGATCAGATTGTCAGTCTTCAGAACATGTTGCGAGAAATTGTGTAATGACGCACATGGATTATGATCTCGATGTTAGAGATGAGTTATTACGGGAGGTAGAAGTAAATCAAGTCGAAGTTGGCAGTAAAAGTGAGAACACCGTTGTTACGATCGTTGTATGGAGGGCGCAGTATCAGGCTTTATTGGATTCAGGCAGTCAAAGATCATGTGTAAGTTTGAAGTGGTATGAGGACAGAAAGAAGGAGAATATTGAGATTGAGGAAATGCCTGTGAAATCCACATATATCGTCACTGCTGTAGGTAAACGATCCAAGTAAATATGTAAAGAAGTTGCCATACCTATTTGTATTAACGGGAAGTCGAAAATTCAGATCTGTCTTGTTATTCCGAATCTTATATTTGATGTTATCTTGGGATCTGACTGGCTAAGTTTATACTCAGCTCGGCTAGATTACAATGAGGCGATAGTATATTTAAGGTGGGATAATGAGGATGTTAAAATCACGTGAGATGCCGAAGTTCAGACGAAAGTGGAGGTTTGTAACATGTGGTGTGTTAAAGAGGTTTCAAAAGATGAAGAAGAGAGAGCGGATTTTAAGTTGTGTGAAGTGTGGTTAGAGGAGAACCACGATGATGCTTTGAGAGAAGCGGTAGATAGTAGCAATTTGGAAGAAGGTCAGAAGGACCGATTGTTGTATGTGTTGAGAGAACACAAGGAAGTATTTTCATCGAAACCTGGCAAAACACATGTGTATGAACACTCATTTTCAGTGCTGGATAAAAGTATATTCGCTGGACCGAGATATCCGATACCACATAAATATGCTAAAGCGGTAGACAATCAAATTGAAGCTAAGTTAGAGGATGGTATTTTTGAAGTTTCGAGTAGTCTGTGTGTAAATTTCTTATTGCGTAAAGCGACAGGTCTTTGTTGCAGTAAGATTATTAGTGACAAGCATGTTCAGGAATTAGGTACGCCTAGGAGGTTATTATCTGATAGCAGATCTCAATTTACATCGAAGAAGTGGAAGGCTGTGATGACAGAGTTAGGTATCACACATGTTTTTTCCTCAATTAGGAATCCGCAAGGGAATATGTGTGAACGCACGATGAAGGAATTAGGTAGGAAGTTTAGATCTGTAGTTCATGACAAGCACACTGCGTGGGTTGGTTCTTTAGCGTTGATTGAGAAATGGATTAACATGGTTCAGAATGATAGTATGAAATTCACCCCATTAGAGGTTCATTTTGGCAGCAATCCATGGAATGAGCTGACAAAAGTACTAGGTATTGCACAGGAACCTCACCGGGACTCTCAGATATATGTCAGGCTAGCGAGAGAGAATTTGATTAAAGCGGCTGAGAAGCGTAGCAGACTGCAGAAACGTCAGGTGTTAGACGAATTTCAGGTAGGAGATTATGTTCTGTTACGTGTTCCCATGCTCTCGTCCAGTGAAGAGAAAGTGACGAAGAAATTCTTTTTGTTGTATCAGGGTCCATTCCAGATTCATTGTCGGGTTGGTCCTTGTGCATACAGATTGAAAGATGGTAATCTTGTCATTTTGGGCACTTATAATATTCGTTCTCTGAGACGATATATTTCTGCGAATTAAGTGTAATGTCTCCCAGATGTTTTTACAACATTAAATGTACTTGAGTTGGAAAACGTGAATTCATGTATAGGTTGTGAACCTAGACCTGACACCATTGTAGAAGCCATGAGTAAACTGGGATTTTTTTTAACTGCAGAAGGAAATTAATGTAATAATTTTCAAAGTAATATTTCTTTTGCAATGAAAACAAGAAATTGCTTGCGGCCATCTAAGAGAGGTAATCCACGTGTGATTACTTGTGTGTGTGGTGTATATATAATATAACCTGGAACTGCCGAAGACTTTGATGGTGAAGTGCAAAGATAGTGTTATTTACCTGTTGTTGTAAATATTATGAGTGTTGCTGACAAACTTTCGGAAGAAAATTGGCAGGATTTATTACTAATGTTATCTGGTATCGTTGAAACAGACACTCTACAGTGAGATACAAGATTTGGTTATGTATGTTTTTTATTAAGTGTTTGTAAGATGTAATGATGTGTATATCAGCCATTTTGTTGTAGTGTGTTATTTTCATATATGTTATATCTGTAAATAACAGGAGGGCGTATGTCACCTTCCAGGCTTCTCCAGCCCTACTAATTTAATATAATATCATTTTACGCGATATCATTTGATATCAAGTATATCCGCCATCGGCAATTATTTGTAATAACAAATTTATTCAACGTCAATCATTTATAATCAAGGCTTTTGGAATCATATTGTATATATAATAACATCGTTTTAGTATTTAAATTATTATATTATGTAGGATAAGAATTCATTATGTTGTAAATACGGTCAATATGTTGAGACATAGTTGTTTTCATTTCATCTCATGTTTGTGTATACGGAGGATTATTCTTGAAGCTTGGGATTTTGCGTTAGTCATGGGTTTATTTTATGACCAAGGCTAGTAAACAGTGACCCGTGCGCGAGGCTTGCAAGATGGTCAGCTATATGATCGCCACGCCTTCTGGACTTGTCGAGGAAGAAGAGGAGGGGAGTTGATGCTTCGATCTATCGAATCAGATACTTCGTTGTATATGAGTTTTGAGATTGAACTGTTACCAAGAGTAGGGGTGAGCCCGGATATATACTGATTCTCAACACGAGAACGGGACCTTAAGATCTTAGGACCTGACAACCGTACAACCTTACAACCTAACGTGTACTCCATCACTAGTACTTCTACTGTGAACATCTACTTTGAACGACGTGATGTGATTTTTGAAACAGCGTGTGGTCGCTCCGCGACATAGTTATATTTGTACAATGTATTGTCACTTCGATGCAGTACTTAGTTGCGGTAATGTTATCGGATCTGCGTGAGACGAAACAAGCTTATGGCTTGTGTGATATTCAGTAAATATTATGGACGAAGAACTATGTTTAGTTCAAGTCTACGGAATTTTGGTACAAGTCTGTACCGTATAAATAGTATAGCTCAGTTGGTTTGAGATTTCTACTAATATGGAAAAATTCATATCTCTGAATTTTCTCCTCTTACGATCAAAGCTGATCAGTTTTTACAAGTATAGGGCCAATGTCTAATTTAAAGACTAGGCAAGTAGGGAGTGTTAGTCCAGATAGCCCGTACCATATCAGAGAAGGAAGGAAGGATGTCCATGCAGCAGAGTCTACATCGAGAAGAAGAGAACGAGTAACCACGGAAACCAGATGACGTCAACGAAAGCTGTAAATGGTGAGCTTCAATTAGATAAAGCAAGCAATGGTAAATTCAGTAAATTATAAATTCCTCCACGCTTTAAGGAAACTTTTCCGATTAATCTCTTTTTTTTTGTATAATAAATTCATTTGTATTTTATATTGCAGTAATTTTCTTTCTTAAGCCATACTTAATGGCTAATTATTTAAAATCCTACCCCTGTGATTTAAGTGTAAGTCTCTATGCTAGTAAATATACATTTTGGTTTACAGTCTTTTTAAAACTGTAACCATGGCGCCCAAACATTACATAGAGAAATGGGGAACCATGGAATGTTAATTGTTTCTATTTGCGTGGCAATTTGCGGGCAAGCCACAAATAGTTTATTTAATATTCATGTGTCCCAAGATAATAACTTTCATCTCCCCAAGTGTTTTGACGAGGTGGAAAAGTTACAAGTTTAATGATTTAATTCATTGGTTAAATCAATTTAATTTAATTTGGGATGATTTAATTTCATTACGATTTGATTTAATTAACGTAATTTAATTAACTGGTAAAGGGTTACACAGAACGCTTTTAATTTTGGAACAATGATGTTAGTAATTTAATAATGAAACCCAATAAGAGAATAAATAAAATTAAATGATATGTAATGAGTTACGTCGGTAAATTCCTGTATGGTAATCAAATCGTATAGATGGATTCTAAAATTATGTACATGAAGCTTAACCACTCCATACATACTTCTACTTGGAATTTGTAAGTTTTGAGAGAGCGTGGTATTATGTTAGA
The DNA here is from genome assembly GCF_040414725.1 of Anabrus simplex. Taxonomy (NCBI): domain Eukaryota; kingdom Metazoa; phylum Arthropoda; class Insecta; order Orthoptera; family Tettigoniidae; genus Anabrus; species Anabrus simplex. The sequence goes on from NC_090265.1 coordinate 848,636,509, forward strand.
GATTTAATGAGTTGAATTGAATATTAAACAAACCGACGTAACCAATTTAATAAACGACGCATTTGTGCTATATTAAAAACTTATACTTGGGAGATATAACCGGCTTTTGTAATATCCATATGAGTTATCAGTGGGTTACAGTTGACCTTGTGACTTTTGTTTATATTTTTTAAAATTCCTTATTTCTTTTCCTTGCCGTACTGCCGAATATTAAAGTAAATTTGTTTTGCAAATAGTTCTCATTCTGGGTCTTTTTATTACTTTTTACTCTTTTATCTTTCCTGCTTATTAATTTAAGATTAGTTTAGTTTTTATTTATATCGAAATTACACCGGGGATCACCCGTATACGGCCCTGGGATTAATAGCCGGCGCACAAATAGGCTGGAAGGGTAGATTATATTGGTATTGAACCCTTGGGAAACTATGAGGGATACCTACCTTCCTTACCTAAGAGCAATTTCATGAGATCTGTATCTTAGGTCGTTACGGGTTCTTCGTCACTTGCTGAGGTAAAAGGTAGGGTTCAGTAATCCTAATCTATCTACTCAAATGAAAGGTCTATCCAAAAATATTTGTATTCATTAATGAAATCACGAAAAAATATTAAAATCAATATAATTTGGACTCAATCTTGTCCACTTGACGCCACAATCATTTAACACATAGGAGCAGTATACTGGTTTGAGCCTTTGACTTAACTGCCTGATGGGCATCCTTACTAGAAACCATTGCCACGTATTATGAATGAAGTAAAGAAAGTCTGGAAATCCTTAAATTCTGCTTCCATGTGAGACTGCATGTACCATCATAATGATTCTTGATGGCCCAGCTCTCATAACACGAACTCTGGACTCTGGGTATAATTAAGGCAGTCCAATCGGTGTGTACCACACAGTGGTTGTACGGCATGGACCCTTAATTGAATCGATGTGACCTGCGACTATGTCATGGACCGACATCTAAACTTCTAAGTTACTATAAAATTATTGTGGATGATGACCGCAAGGAAAATGATGCTACAGTGGCATATGGACTTAATCTAAGTCACTGAGGTTGATGACTTCATGACCATCCAAGTTTCTAAGCTGAATTCTAAACACAAGTAAGTTACATCGGTTGATGACCAACATTCCACTTTACTAATCCCAGCACATTTAATGCTCAATAAATCAAAGTCAAATAATACAACAACAACAATAACAACGCTCACAATACTTTGTGGCAGTAAAATTCATTACCTTCGGATATGTCCCCTTAAGCGTTACGTTAATATTTGAACTTTCCCAGAAAAATAAACTAAGATATCCAGAATGCATCTTCAAGTTATTCACTCGGTTAAAAGTTATTTCACAAATACGGTTTCCACTGAATTTAATAATTTAATTAATCATAATTAACAACAAATTCTATCTCCGCGGACAAATGGTTTCTTTCACAAGTCCCTACTCGAATTCTGACTTCGATCATGTTTATCGTCTTTTAAAATCGTGCAGCTGGAATAAATTTTACATATTTTATTTCCAGTATTATATCTGTTTCACCGGTCTAGAAAGCCAAGAATAATCGCCGAGAGGATTCGTCGTGTTGAACACACGACACCTCGTAATCTGCAGGCCTTCGGACTGAGCAGCGGTCGCTTGGGAGGCCAAGGCCCTTCAAGGGCCGTAGTGCCATGGTGTTTGGTTTGGTATTATATCTGTTTCATGGCATCACATTTTAAGTTTAATCTAATACTATCAAATATTAATACTTGGATAACCCTAATAATTAAGTACAAAACAAAAATCTGCATAAGTAACTCGTCATAAAATGTAAGCCAATTACTATGTCATATACCATCATGACATTTCCTAAAGCTTTGTGCACCCCTCACAAATAAATCAATCATCACCACCACCAACACTCTATATTTTGGACAACCCTTGAATTGGCTAACTAATCTCTAATTTCGTGGTTTCAAATATACATTACGATCGCAATTAAACAAATTAGTAGTATCTAATAACCTACACGTTATTCCCCGATGAAAATTTCAACTAGTTCACGTACATTAATGATCTCCGTTCTAAAGAATACAATCTCATTTTTAACACGTAACAGGCAGCACACTCCCGTTATCTTAGAACTGTAAACTCCCGATCAGCTGGCGGTATCGGACCCTTCTCAACCCTCGCTCTCACCTTTGATGTAACACACCTGTCCTATGTTATGCGTAACTGGTCTACAAGAATGAAATCTTCGACTTCGCAAATAGAATTAAAATACGATATACCTGACCAAACAGATATGCACATAGATTTACTTTTTAAAACGGCATTCAATAATTGTACACGTCGCAAATTAACACCTACGTGGATTATCTCACACCTTCCCATCCCTAAACACTATACAAATATCTTCCTCGGGCTCACATAAATCCCGGCATCATTACAGGCTTCCAATCACCTGGTTTGCAAATCCTATCTCAATTCATACGACAAAATCTAACCACTTGCCTTCAAATCGACGACTCTCACTGACAAAAGAAATGGAATAATAATACTTTGAATCCAAGACGCATAAATTACGCGCACGACTTCAAAAATGAACAACTTCTCATAACATGATCTCGTATTTTTAAAACTGGATTTTCACAAAAAATGACTGACAAACTTTACTGTTATTTATTGTCAATCAGACACAGTTTAAACGGACATAGAATAAAATTACCCTTCGTGACAAATATTCACCGATCTGCATTACTCAACACGACAGCGAGCTTACATCCGATTGAAACTGGGTATCCACGGATATCTTGCACTACCTCCATAAATTCAAACAGAAATAGTTTACGTCAGATTAAAACATCTTAATTTGACATCACAAAATATAGGCAATAAATTCACGGAAATTACGATCTACTTTGGACGTGATATCACTTCGTAACCCTCATTAATAACCTTTTACAACATGTTACATGACACTCGGAATACTTTAAAAATTTGTCCAAGCAAGAATAAAACAAATGACCTCTCGTCATACTTCTGACATTCACGAAACATATGGATGACCAAATGAGTCATAAATACACATTACAAATACATATAAGTGTGATATCATAAAACAGATACAAAAACAGATACATACCTTAACTGCACGCCAGCTTCCATTTTCGGTTCACCAATAACCCTGAGATTTTATTTAGCCATTTTAGTATTTCTGGCTTCACATTTGGTTTTATTCATGTTTTTCTGGAAAATAAAGCATAAAAAAAGAAATACCCTTCACTCGGTGTCTTCGCTGATCGCACTCGACTGATTGTGTTTGTTACCCGCACACAAATTACTTTCTTTACAACACAATATTTACAACTTCACAAATACTACTTCGGTATCTTGACCTCTTTTTATCAGATTACTTCTGCAGTGAACAACTATCTCCAATTGTAGTCAATACCCCGGCCACATCGGCCAAAAATCGGTTTGCTGGACTTAGTCTACTTCTTGACGATCGATTTACTGAACAGTTCAACCCTCTCCCTCGCGCTTCAATGATACAAATGCAGGGGGTTTCAAGATGGCGTCCCCTATTATTTTATTGACTCTATCCCCTCTCTGTCATTTTTCCTTTGCCGCCAAGAAAATTTGCGTTATTTTTCTGACTTAGTGGAACTGTATTTAACAGAGTTTTTGCTGTAACCAAGTATTTGCTAGCTTGCTATCGACAATGTTCACGAACTTTTAAAATTATCTCATACCAAATGAATTGGCTAATTGACCTCATTTGATAGGCACTATATTCTGACGACTCAGCGTGGGTAAAATAGACACGCGCGTCCTTCCTGAAAAATCCACAGAAATGGCTTATCAATCTCAAATCTGTCTTACTAAAGATCAATTGTCTTACAAATAAATACAGGACCCTTATTATACCCCGTTCCTTTATTCCTTTATTTATATATACTTATTTAACTAAAACTTTCTTCTGTTTCCATCCACCGTTGACACGTACGGATGACGTCACTTCTCATAGCGTGGGAAAGAAAACGGCCATCTTCCTGCTTCGTGCCGCCTCTGCGATGTAAAAAATATGTTCGAGCTTCTCATTACAATTGACATGGGGCCTCTTGGGGTAACTTTAAGATTTAAAATTCTTAGGGTGCAAAGGTCATGGGTTCAGTATTGAGCGCCTAGGGGAGATTCCCAGAATCTACATGTGCCAAATTTGGGGGAAGCTGTATTTTTTTATCATCGGGGCGAATGTGAAGAGAGTTGCCCACGAACTTCCAGAATTTCCATCTGCTCAAGTTCCAAGAAACGAATTGAGAGAAGTTCCAATATGAACAAGAGGTTTTAATATAGTTTCCAAGTATGAATAATTTGTAATATTCTATTTTTATTACGTTGTTTCTTTCTCAGGTGTAATACTGTAAACATATGTTTTCTCTTCCAGGCAGTTTATAAATTTATTTACTCAAAGTTAGTTTTGGCAGGCTGAAGGTCCTAGCAAATATAAAACATGAAGAATAAAAAGAGAGAAAAAGATCATGACGTACCCTCGAGCTATTGGCCACAGTGTTAATGCTGACTTGAAAAGTAATTTCGTACAATGTATGCATTGGGAATTTTTTGTTCGAGAAATCTGTTAAATCCGTCGAAAGTATTTGCTTTTGGGAATTTTATTCCATATGATAAGTCTTCATTGAGAAACATAGACTGCATTTCAATCAATCAATCAATCAATCAATCAATCAATCAATCAATCAATCAATCAATCAATCAATCAATCAATCAATCAATCAATCAATCAATCAATCAATCAATCAATCAATCAATCAATCAATCAATCAATCAATCAATCAATCAATCAATCAATCAATCAATCAATCAACCAATCAATCAATCAATCAATCAATCAATCAATCAATCAATCAATCACCACTGATCTGCACTTAGGGTGCCCAGGTGACAGACTCTCTATCTGTTTTTACCTAGTCTTTTCTTATATAGTTGCAGAGAATTTGGAAATTTATTGAACATCTTCCTTGGTAAATTATTTCAATCCCTATATCCTCTCCCTAAAGAATGTTTACTTCAATGTGTCCCCTTGAATTCCAACTTTATATTCCTATTGTGATCTTTCCTGCATTTAAAAACACCACTCAAACTTATTCGTCTACTAATGTCATACTACACCATCTCTCCACTAAAAGCTCAGAACATACTACATAGTCAGGCACTTCGTCCCCTTTTTCCTAAGTCTTCCAGCCCAAACTTTGCAACATTTTCGTAACGCTACTCTTTTATCAGAAACACACAGAACAAATCGAGCTGCTTTTCATAGATTTTTTTCAGTTCTCGAACGAAGTAATCTTGGTTAGTGTCCCATATACTGGAACAATATTCTAGTTGGGGGTCTTACCAGAGACTCTTTACATCGTCATCACGACACTAAATATCCTAGTAACCATGTGCAGAGATCTGTACCCTGTACGACCAAGGTACCAATTCTGAGTGTGTCTAAGATAGAATTTTTATTTTCCATACCCTACGTTGCGTCAGCGAAGACATCCAGACTTGAAATCGTATTAAGTCAGGATGACACAAGCAACCCCAGTAATAACCGTGAGTTGTTGAAGAGAGTCTACATTTTATTTGTGAGTAAAGAGGCGTATAATACACTATTTATTGTTCCCTTCCCATCCCCTTGTCTTTGACTTTGTTTAATTTATATTTCCTTTCCTTTCTATGAAGGCTTTTGTTCATTCTTGCCAAATTCCTTTCACCTTGCACTGCAGCGATCTGAATGACGTGTACAAGCCTTTCCTTTAAGCCCAAACCTAAGTGTGTCTCCTTTATATATTACAGCCGGAGAAACATTTTTAACGACGCTTCTACGAAAAACGCCCTATCCAGCTCAGTATCTATAACGATACGCATGGTGTTGTACCACGTCTTTCCTTTTTAAAAGCTAAGTTTTAATTAGTCTTTGCTGTAGGAAGGGTGTGGCTGATGTGTGTGCTGCCTACCTCCCAGGGAGCGGGTGAACTGCGCTCAAAGGAAACTCTTCCTCTGACCCAAGACTCCACTCGTAATGCCGATATTAATATACGACTTTGTTGAAGCTAGGAGAATTCTCTGTGCTACTCACTCCAGCTCATCCACAGAGACTCAGATCGCCGCGTCAAAATTTTAGTTGGCGTTGTGAGTGAAATTCTGTCGTAACAACTTCCTGGGTTTGGACTTTTTTAAAAAACATTGCACATACGCATATGTAAATGCATATTTTGCGATTTTTTATAAAATTGTGTGTTCTAAGAGAAATTTATTAAATAATACATGTTTTGTCCTCCAATGGCGATGACCATTAGGATACGAAACACAATTAGGTTTCAATTTCAATAGAATTTAAAAACATCAAAAAGAGGAAATTTATAATATTTACTGCTGTTACTGTCTTCTTTTTTCCGGAGCGCGGTGGTGAGTGGTGCGGAGGAATGTTAAATAACGTTCTCAGTTATAGGTGCAAATGAATGGTTTGTCCCTCAGAATATGCAAGCTACTTTCTATCTTTCGTGGAATGGAACTCCCAAATTTTGCATTAAGGTCGATGTATGGCTGAGGAGGGTACCTCATGCTCCGAATAGCAGGCCTCTAACAACCCACCAGTCGATAGGTATTTTGCATTTTTCTGACAGATAAGGCAAGCACGTTCAGTATATAAATAGTTTCTTTTTCTAGGTACACAACGTGAGCCTGAACTGATAATAAATACAGTCGAAATTGGTTATAAAGACACCGAAGGGACCGCCAATTAACACTCGTTATAGACCATAGTCGCACAAATTTTTCTTTTTTATTACTAAAATGTCATATCTGTACGTTTTAACCTGCACACTTACATGATTAAAAGCAAAAACAAAATAAACGGGCAAGTTGGCTGCGCGGCTAGATGCGCGTGGCTGTGAGCTTGCATCCGGGAGATAGTGGGTTCGAATCCAACTGTCGGCAGCCCTGAAGATGGTTTTCCGTGGTTTCCATTTTTCACACCAGGCAAATGCTGAGGCTGTAGCTTAATTAAGGCCACGGCCGCTTCCTTCCAACTCTAGGCCTTTCCTATCACATCGTCGCCATAAGATCTTTGTGTGTCGGTGAGACGTAAATCCACTAACAAGGAAAAAGCTTAAACTTCAAAAAACATTTTCGAAATAAGCTAAATAGGACAGTTTTTACAATACAGTATTTGTGTAGTGGGACTGAGAGGAATGTTTCTTCTAATGTTCACCCAGTACATACAGCAAAAATATGCCAGCAAAGTATAAAATAAAAATGTAGGAAAGAAGTAGTAAAAATGTAAATGGATAAAAAATACCGCACACGGTCTTAGTTATTAAATGAAATCTTCTCTCTGTCCTTTCAAATTGTAGAAATCGTTGAGTGTGATACATCCAATTCATTCACAATGCTAACGTTTGTTTCTCCATTTTGTAATCATCATGAAATATGTATGATGTTTATTCAGTATTAATGACATTCCATTTCTTTCGCGACATCTTCACAGCAATGCTTGTCTTGACTATGTAACAGAAAGACTGATCTGATATCTGCAATCTACTGAAAACAACAGTTTGAGAATATGCTTTAGATTGTTGTTAGGTAAGGGTTATGCTGCCCGAAGGCAGGTCCGAACCTCCGCAGAGGTGTTCCTGAGGTGGAGTTTACGTGCGGTAGGGTGGCCAGTTCCTTTCCGCTCCTCCATTCCCTTACCCCCTACCAACAGCGCATGGCAACCCATCCAACTCCTGACCACGCCCAATGTTGCTTAAATTCGGAGATCTCACGGGATCCGGTGTTTCAACACGGCTACGGCCGTTGGTAGATTGTTGTCAGGAATCCCCAAATACCTAACAAACAAAAATGAACATTGGACGTTATTGTCGATACGCCGTTTTATACGATATGTCATAATAAGCGACTTTTTAAGTACAGTGTTTAAATAGGATTTAGACGGGACCGTTAGATTTTGCATCCAATTCGTCGTTAAAAGCGATGTCACAATAAACGGTTACGACCGTAATATTATTAGCTTTACGTCCCACTACTTCTCTTTTGGTTTGCAGAGAGCCGATGTGCCGTAATTTTGTCCTTTTGGAATTCTATTACCTTGCAGGAAATGAACTGACATGAGGCTGACTTATTTGAGCACCTTGAAATACCACCGGACTGAGCCAGGTTCAAACCTGCCAAGTTATGGTCAGAAGGCCAGCGCCTCTACCGTTTGAGCCACTCAGCCCGGCGAGCCTGATTAGAGTTTCTTTCAAATCGAATGGTGGAACCTAAGATTGCTTTACTGTCCTTTCTGCTGATGGCTATGGTATCAGTCCTCTAAGCATGAAGATCTCGCCTCCTAGTGTATGTAACGTGTCTACTGCGGAGCTTTGCGCCATCTTAGAAGCTATGCAGTGACGAAAGAAACAATTTTCTTATATACAGTATACCGACTCGTTAAGTTCTCTGCAATCTATTGAAGTTTCTCGCAACATCCACTAGTGCAGCAGTTTCATAACCTTCTAGTCAGGTAAAGTGACGCTGGCACCAGAATCACTTTCGCTTAGATTCCAAGCCACTATGGGATTGCGGGAAATGAATATGCGGATAAACCTGAGAAGGAAGCGGCATTTTTGCCTCCAAGTGCTACGAATGTCCTTTTAAAGATACCGGATTATTTCAGCTACGTCGAACCATCTTGATGTCCTGAGAATCGGAGTAGCTAGCTATCCGAAATCCCAACAAGCTGAGAGTATTTAAGAAGACAACTACCGTGTGGCGGTGCTTATTTGGCCTTCACGGAGAGAAGTCATAGTATTGTGTAATCTGAGGATAGGTCACAGACGATCTACGCACTCTTATCTACGAAACAGGAAAAAAAACACAGTGTGTTTTTGTGATGCCGACTTCACCCTGGCCCACATCCTGACAGAGTGGCCGATCTCTCTGGCCTAAGACGAAGCCTCGGCCTGCAGAGGCACTCGAACGCGTACTAGCCGATGACGTGACTACTGCTGATCTCTCTTTTTTTTTTTTGCTAGTTGCTTTACGTCGCACCGACACAGATAGGTCTTACGGCGTCGATGGGACAGGACAGGGCTAGGAGTGGGAAGGAAGCGGCCGTGGCTTAATTAAGGTACAGCCCCAGCATTTGCCTGGTGTGAAAATGTGAAACGACGGAAAACCATTTTCAGGGCTGCCGACACTCGGGTTCGAACCTACTATCTCCCGAATACTGGATACTGGCCGCACTTAAGCGACTGCGCTATCGAGCTCGGTACTGCTGATCTCGTCATCCGCTTTATGTGCAACAGTAGATTAATCAAGGATATGTGAATTTCTAGTGTTCTGTTACTCAGGCAACTCACGTTCACTTTTGATTCGCTAGTGAACTTTTCAGTTTAATACAATACTGTTCTGTTTTATTTTTTACTTAGTTTCGAAATTCTTTCGTTGAATAAATAATTTTGTTTTATTTTAAATTTCTTTTCAACTTAATTTATTCAGAGAGGATGATTATCTAGGGTACTTCCTCTTAAAACAAAAATCACTGCCAGCACCTCCAATTAGAGTCATCAGTAGAGGTGCTGTGAACCTTCTCGCACCGAGCTCGACAGCTGTAGTCGCTTAAGTGCGACCAGTATCCAATAATCTGGAGATGGTGGGTTCGAACCCCACTGTCGGCAGCCTTGAAGATGGTTTTCCGTGGTTTCCCATTTTCACACCAGGCTGTACCTTAATTAAGGCCACGGCCACTTCCTTCCCATTCCTAGGCCTTTCCTATCCCATCATCCCCATAAAACATATCTGTGTCGGTGCGACGTAAAGCAAATGGAAAAAAAGATAGAACCTTCTCGTGTACCTCCCATTCACGCTCTCTCAAGGCTTGAGCAATCGACTTTCTTACACGGTGGTAGCGTTGGTTGCGAACAGTTCATTTTCATAAGTTCAACACGAATAAGCCAAAAATGTATTTGCAGACCTATTCGTACCATAAATTTAGGTCCAAGGGATCATTAACTGATTTTCGCAGATGGTCTTATAGTTTTGTTATGTACTGTATACAGAACATACAGTACGTTTGATTTTAATAATCTGAAGCAAAATCAACTGTTTTGTGTTCTGGACATCCCTTATCAGCAGGAAAAACACGAGATTTTCAACTCTGATTAACGGCACGTTCTTTTAATGGCCTTCCATACAGTGAGAATCTCATTCGAGTAGCTGGTTATTCCTTGTGCAGTATCGGAGCTTGTGGATAATGCAGTAGTCGCCTGACCCACAGAGCTCGCCCAGTGATGTCACGATCTCAGTCTGCTATGAGCCTCCGAACAGCGTACAGCGTGACTGATTCATATACACCAGAAATTAAAAGGGTTTATGCGATTCATGGCTTCATAATTAAGTGTTTAATAGTGTATTTTGATGTGCTGTAGACTTTTAACTGCAATTCGCACAGAAACCTTGAAAATTCATGAGGATAAATTACAGAGACGAACCGGAATATCATAACATGCTATAGCGCTTGTCTACAGACTGCAGCAGAACGTTTACGACACTTACTGTGATAGAGAAAGTTGTATTATTTTCTATCTGATTTTATCCATTCATCGAAGTTGAGGTTTTCTTTACTGGCGTACGGGGAACTCTGTGACGGCAACCACGCTCTCGTTTACCGACAAATGACATGCAGAAAAACGGCAACTCTTGAAAAACTCGCCCTGTGCAAGGGGCAGGTTAGGCTGAAGGGAGAATGGAACTTTTCTGCATTACTTCCAATATGTCAGAGGATGATACTTGTGAATTTGTGAGGAGTCTCTTCTCTTTAGCAGTGTATATTTCGTCTTTAAGAGTTCATATGATTAAAAAATGCCTAAATAAGAGAGTTGTAAGGAATATTATACTCACACGCTTGTCGAAAGGAAGTGAAATACGAAAATAACTTCCATCTTGAGCAAACTTTTTTTGCTAGGGGTTTTACGTCGCACCGACACAGATAGGTCTTATGGCGACGATGAACAAAATTCAAGAACGACTGCATATGTACGGGAAACAATTAGGACAGCAAAAACCAATAACTAAATTAAATAATTCCTTTCTGGAGAAATCAAAGGATTTTCGTCTTTATTTTTCGTGCACCGTATTTTAGACCGTGTTTGTAATACTTTGCTTTTCATGGGCTGTGCAGGCAACAGAGGTAACCAACATGTCGAATACTTTTCCCCACACTCTCTGTCGAGATTTACCTTCAGTTAGAGAAATGCTTGGTAGCAAAGGTGTGTGTATATTACAGTACAGAATTAAAACGTTCACAACATCTATGTGCGAGTAGTTGTGGCTGCCGAATTAAATTGATAAACCAAACACTTCAGCTAAATTTTACAGGCGCACTTTAGATTCTACAAAAATACTGACGTCTGGCATTTGGAATTATTTGATATTAAACAGTATTTTAAAATACAAAATGTAAGACGCAGAATATTTTCTTCAAACTAATCGCTTTGGGCATGACATTCTATCAGCGAATTTGCTATTCATCAGCTATTTGAAAAATGAACACTCCCGGCAAGCAAATTCAGCAAGACTTCGACATAGAAACCATTGCGAAATTTGTAAGACTACTTGGTCTTTTTGCACATTATTATTATTATTATTATTATTATTATTATTATTACACGTAGAAAGAAAGAGATTTGCAGCCTTATCATTTCTCCGCAAAGTACAGAAATCCACAGTTCTAGCCGTTCAAGCAAGGAACTCAATGTTGAAAACATCCTAGTGATATGAGCTACGAATTTTAGATAAATAAAAGTGTGAAAATTTATTCCTAAATATTACAATCCCTTTCTTAATCATCCTTATACGGTCGATTAGATTAGCAGTTTGTCTTTTTCTGCCACTACGAGCGCTAATGTGCGTCAATGCATTGTTTCACTTAACCATCACTACGAGCGCTAATGTGTATCAATGCGTTGTTTCACTTAAGCACCACTACGAGCGCCAATGTGCGTCAATGCGTTGTTTCACTTCAGCACCACTACGAGCGCTAATGTGAGTCAATGCGTTGTTTCACTCAAGCACCACTACCAGCGCTAATGTGAGTCAATGCGTTGTTTCACTCAAGCACCACTACGAGCACTAATGTGTGTCAGTGCGTTGTTTCACTTAAGCACCACTACGAGCGCTAATGTGAGGCAATGCGTTGTTTCACTTAAGCACCACTACGAGCGCTAATGTGAGTCAATGCGTTGTTTCACTTAAGTACCACTACGAGCGATAATGTGCGTCAATGCGTTGTTTCACTTAAGCACCACTACGAGCGCTAATGTGAGTCAATGCGTTGTTTCACTCAAGCACCACTACGAGCGCTAATGTGAATCAGTGAATGCCCTTGTAATTACGTTCGGTGTGGACATTTTCAAAAAATTATAAAAAACCTGAGGGTATTGACCAAGGAACACCTTACAGAAGGACTTATGTAAATATGTTAATTTGGCTAGGATCTGAATAAAAAAGAAAACGAGTAAAAACAAGCGATTTTAGGCTGTTTTTCTGGAACTGAATTTAGTCTGGAAGTGATTTTTGAAATTTGTTTTTTTAGTTTGATAGAGCTAGCCAAGACTCACAAATTGAATCATTTCCGGGCCTGTTAGTCCTTCAGCACTCGGCACAATTGAGGAAAATGCTTAATTTTACGTTTTTCGTAGTATAGGGACCCCTACTATGTACACTAAAGAATGTTTTCAACATTAAATCATGTGGCATGGGTCTGTGAGACCAAGCGTCAGTGCTGCAGGGTTAATGATTAAATTTTAAGTAGGGAAAAACTGATTTAGAAAGCACCAGTTCGTTTCCACTTCTATATGTTTGTTTTTCTGGCATTCATCTGTCATGTGAACCTGTCCTAACTAAGCAGGACAATGGTTATCTGCTGTTTCATTTTACTAGAATAATTTCAGTCAAGTAAGAGAAGTGGTGACACAACTTTTCTTTATTTGCTAGTGGCTTTACGTTGCACCGACACGGATAGGTCTTATGGCGACTATGGGATAGAAAAGTGCTAGGAGTTGGAAGGAAGCGGTCGTGGCCTAAATTAAGCTACAGCCCCAGCATTTTCCTGGTGTGAAATTGGGAAACCCCGGAAAACCATCTTCAGGGCTGCCGACAGAGGGATTCGAACCCACTATCTCCAGGATGCAAGCTCACAGCTGCGCGCTCCTAACCGCATGGCCAACGCGCCCGGTGATGACAGAATTTGAAGTTAATCATGATTCATGTGTCTATGAAGCAAAAGTGGTGATTGAAATTGATACTTTCTATCAAGATGTGAATTTTATCCGCGCGCATTTTTCTTCACATTCAAAAGCTTAGAATCGAGTGATACACTCCTCAATGCACTTAAAATGTTCAGAGAGAAATTTCCTTATTGAATTACATCCAAGGTGAAACTGGAAAGAAGATTAAATGCAAGTTAGGAAGAGTGTTAAATTCAAACCCAAGACTAGAGGAGGTCCGCTCAATTAGTCGGTACTTGTGTAGTGTTAAGACACCTTTGACTGATAAATGTTCCAAATTTTAGTACCAGCGTATAACTCTATCCAATCACGTCGTTCGACTGACAATAGACGTACTTTTTCTCCAGAAAACAATTAAAGACTTTTAGTTCCCTATTGCCATGCTACTTTCTGTAGTGAACGATTGATGTAAATAGGCGAGCGAGTGGAATTGCACGATTTAAGTGTATTTTTTGGTACATATTTCCCAAATTTTTGGAGCATAATTGCTTGTATATATGAAAATTGAACTGCAAAGGAACACACAATAACATACTGGGTGGACATCACTGGCCGCCATCCTGCTTTCCAAGAAATTCCAAGTGTTTGAGTAAGTACATTGCATTTCAGAAAAAATGCTCAAAAAGGTGATTTGGTATTCAGTCAGTATCACTCTACAGCCTACGTGTTAGACCACAAATCTCCTGTTCTATTTACTCCGCCCTCCGCTCCCCAAATTCCTTCCACATCTAGGATTTAAAACCGGTGTTATGTTATTTGGTGGCACGAGACTGAATTCCTTTTTTGGAGTACAATTCCGTTATTTGAGATTCCCATAGCAAGTGTTGATTAGTGTTGATCGAAAGCTATGACTGACCGAGAATACCTGTGGGGAACACATTCACGATGAACGTGAAAAATATCTAGAGTATTCACTCGAAGCCCTTTTAACTGTTCTCGGAATAACCGACCGTCAGATTAACCGGTTGACCTAGTGAATAAAGTTGTTTCTTGCTTCCCACGTTGGCTAGTGGCCGGAACTGCACCAGAGGAATGAAATGCTGTCCAGTATTTCATACACATATCAATGCTTACTATAGGAATAATAGGCTCTTGTTTTGAATGCTCCACTTACTCAGCTCAGCATGAAAAATGAATCCTCCTCGTACAGGGAAACTAAACGTGGTGCATGCAACCAACTCTCACAGCAAGACAACGGAATGAGGCTAATCGCGTACGCGCCCCTCAACAGTAGGTACCAACTGTGCAAAATGGAAATCCCTAGCGGGACGAAATTAGATGCGGCGACGGAATTTGGCCCCCCTGCCTTTATATTCCTGCAAACGTGAGCAGTCAAGGGCCAACCTGTCAAAACTGTGCTACTGAAAAACCAAAGCGTGCATCATTATTACCAAATGAGTGTTCCGCTAAAACTCAAAGGCTGCCGGCTGGCGATCGAACGGCCGATGCGGCAATATCACCCCACTTTCGGACAAACTGTTACTTGTTTCATATAGCTTAGCCGGGCTTAGTTGCTCGGATGATTGAGGCGCTGGCCTTCTGACCACAACTTGGCAGGTTCGATCCTGGCTCCGTCCGGTGGTATTTGAAGGCGCTCAAATACGTCAGATTTACTGGCACGTAAAATAACTCCCGCGAGACAAAATTCCGGCACCCCGGCGTATTCGAAACCGTTAAAGTAGTTAGTGGGACGTAGAAAACAATAACATTATTTTCACGTTGCTCATGAGTAGAGCTGGGAGATTAGAATGCAAACTTACTGTAGCGAGTAATAAGTATACTCTAGCCTGCACAATGGTTAATCTATGTGTTTTGCATAAATATTAGGGGTAAGGTCCATTGCAGCCCCTAGAATTTATGTTACCACAATGGTTATGCAATGTATTCTGCATAAATATTAGGGGTACGGTCTATCACAGCCCCTAGAATTTATGTTAGCACAATGGTTATGCTATGTGTTCTGCATGAATATTAGGGGTACGGTCCATCACAGCCCCTAGAATTTACGTTAGCATAATGGTTATGCTATGTGTTCTGCATAAATATTAAGGGCATGGCTCATCACAGCCCCTAGAATTCATGTTAGCATAACGGTTATGCATTGTGTTCTGCATAAATATTAGGGGTATTGTCCATCACAGCCCCCAGAATTCATGTTAGCACAATGGTTATGCTATGAGTTCTACATAAATATTAGGGGTACGGTCCATCACAGACCCTAGAATTTACGTTACCAAAATGGTTATACTATGTGTTCTGCATGAATATTGGGGTACGGTCCATCACAGCCCCTAGAATTTATGTTAGCACAATGGTTATGCCAAGTGTTCTGTATAAACGTTAGGGGAACGGTCCCTCACAGCCCCTACAATTTGTTAGGAACATTTTAATGCAGTGTGTTTTGCATAAACGTTAGGGTATAGTCCATCAGAGCCCCTGCAATTTATGTTACTCTCACTAGATTACGGAAGAGCGGGCTAGACGACACTTCCTTATAACCTACTTAGTTTGCATTCTAAGCTATTATTGCCTAAAACTTCGGAGTATGTCTATTTCAATCCTGCCTGAAGAGGTTTAGCGTCGGTTTGACGTCGACCTCTCAGTGATTATAGCGGGAAGATTAAACTCGTCCAAACTTTTCATAGTTCAACGGTCTTGCCCCTGAATATTCAGTCGTTTATGAAACGAGTCCGTTTAGCCAGCAGAATACAGCTTAATGCAGTGGTTCAACATCGCGTACTAACATGAACACATACGTGCAGAAATGTTGTTGCTTTTCTTTACTTTTAAATTAGTTAAGATCTTTCATTATAAGATATTAATTACAAAGACGTTTTATAGTTTGGTATATTTCGTTCCTTCTGGTGTAGAATTAATATTAGTTCTTGCAGTTTACTGGCTCTTAAGCAACGAAATACATTGCACTTACAGGTATTCTCGTTACTTAGAGATTAATGTTTTGACCGGGTGATCCATTCTTGCTCTAAAAGGTTTAAATAATATTCTCCGGGCGAGTTGGCCATGCGGTTAGGGGCGCGCACCTGTGAGCTTGGATCCGAGAAATATTCGGCTCGAACCCCACTGTCGGCACACGTGAAGATGGTTTTCTGAGGTTTCCCATTTCCACACCAGGCAAATTCTGGGGCTGTACGTTAATTAAGGCCACGGCCGAACCCTTCCCACTCCTATCCCTTTCCTGTCACATCGTCGCCATAAGACCTATCTATGTCGGTGTGACGTAAAGCAACTTGTAAATAGTATATACATGTACTTCCTGAATTTTCACTGTGTTAATAAACATTATTTAATGGGTGTGTCAGAGATAGGCCTATAGGGACATGAGTTTCGGCTTTATTAAAACTCATCCTCAGTCTTCTGTAGAGTGACCATTAGACGTCACCTTAACCTCAAGACAATTCACACACCAGCTGTCAGATGGTGGATCCGACGGAAATATGGTCAAACGTTTAGACACGCAGTGTGATCCTATTATTTTCTTCTCTAAGATCAACATCACTTCAAATCTTAGAAGAAACCGACTTGAGTTATTGTGAATAGACGTCGTATTGGTGCACGCCAACACTAGACTACACTATGCCAACTGTACGCATGAGTTTCTACGGTGATACCACTGGTAGGTAATTGGCCAGCATGTTCAGATATGGTATCGACTAATATCCACCCTTCTAGTCATTGTAGAATCATCTAGCTAGATGAGAATTAGGATCCGACAGTGATGTTCTGAGAGTCGTCACAACTGACGTCAACCGTTTTAACGTAGTTTCTTCCATGCTCATGGCTTGATAACCTCAAAAGCAAGTGCGGCACTCAGACTAATTTTAGGACAATGAGCAAGAATTACACACCGTTCACACTAAGGTTTATACGTGTATATAAGAGCTGCGTGTATTTACACAATAAAGGTTATGTTACCTTACTTACTGATCAGCTCTCGTAATATTTCTATTTTGATAATGCGTGAGTTCATTTTAATCAATCAGAAACGTCCATCCATAATTCACACACTTCTTGTTGTCCGTTCCATGCGTGAACAACCTAGTCGTGGTGGCTGGTTTACCCCATTTTCTCAGGGATTTTCTATATAAATAAAGTTTTTGGGGTTCCGCTGTCTGTAATTCGTTTCTTTTGCCAAATTTTCAGATATGTATGCGTTTTAGGTCAACTCAAGACCGTATCAGTGGGATTTTAGCTTTCCTGTCTGTTTGTCCGTCTGTCTGTTGCACCATCAAGGCGAAACGGCTGAATAGATCTCGACCGAACTTAATTTTTAGAGTAGGCTATACTCATCCCGCGGAAGGTTTAGATATGCATATGATTAAAAAATCACCGAATAGACTGGGGGTTTGTAGGAAAACCAGAACAGGCCTTTATCATTTTTTCTTACAATATTGATTTTCTGTAAAATCCCTAGGCTATACGTGAAACATTTCTTCATTTCAAAAACTTTTTCATGTACATAATTTCGCTTACTCTTCCAATAACGGAGACAATTTCTATTTTATGCCTTGGATGACGGACGCCCTCTCAGACCAACAACGTACCTGCCGGTTACCACGGCAACGTCTCCGGCTGCTAGAAGGCGAGAGAGACGTCAAGCTGCCTTTCTGCGCGATATTTGTGGAGGTTACAATAGTCTTCGAATAGCACTAAGGGTGGCTTGTTGATATTTTAAGAGTACCGCGGAATGTAGCCCACTATTTTACACCGTAATTTGTTTTCTGGCATGTGCTATAATTTTTACTGTATTTCTCATCTACTTCTGTTCTCTACTTTAATTTCTTGCCTCTGCCTTGCCTCTTTAAGTTAAGGTAATAATACCGTAGGTCATATTCTTATCTGTTTACCTAAGAATTCCTGCGCATAAATGCCTCCTCTGTTACCGCTTTCTTAAATCCGTAACTTGTATCATCGCAATTTAGTGAGGGACATTTCGTTCTTCCAATACACCCACTTGGTATTTACATATTTGTCCTATCCGGCTGTCCTCAGTTATTATTCAATTTTCAATTTATGTCGACATTCTTAACTGTATTATTTTCTCGGTATGTCTATGAGTGCTAATTCTGACATCTGGACAATTTTTCCTGTGAGGAAACATTCCAAGCTATTCAAATGTATAACTTTTTGGCCCTGATAAATATCGAAATATGGAGGCAATTTTAATGACGGTGCAGATCTTCGTTTCGGAGCAATTGGTAGCAGAATGGTCAATCGTATCTCATAACAGATAGCACAATCGTTGCTCAATATGGAGAGATCTACAAGTCTGGTCCTATGGACATTTTGTTGTATATCGATCCTTTATACGTTAGATATAGCTGCATTATAAACCAATTCCTTCCAACTTGATTGTGCATGGCACTAGGAAAAGGGCCTGTCTTTATAATGAAAACTCACCCATCTCGATAGTAAATGGCGGTAGGAAAGTGATCCTGTAGTTATAGTAGAAACTTCCGAACTCGATTTTGAATGACAGTAGGAAACGTCCGTAGAAACCCGTATAAAAGGTAGAATACAGTAGCAAAGCACGGGTACATTTGATAGTATTGAATACAAAAGAAGAGTATTTCCTCGTAGAATTCCTTCCTTCAAACATCAAAACGAGCAATTTCCAAGAAGCCTCAAGTGCTTGTTCTCTTATAATTGAGCGTAACTTTTATACGCATGTATATACACAGTTTAACACGGTCCTCGAGCACCAGGCTGTAGTTTAAGAACACGTAAACAATGTTAAACTTTATAGTTAAGTATATCATAATTTACGCAAACCATACATACCGTCGAAAGGTCGAGTACTTGTAATCAATGAGCAGAAAGCCAGTTGTCTTGTGATGTCCACCGAGTCAAATAGGTGCTGGTAAAGTGCTTCACTCTGGTGTCACAATACAAAATTACAATACCAGAGTACATAAAGATCACTCTGTATCCAATGGAAGATTTTTCGTCCATACAGAAGCCTGCTGTCATTTCTTGATGGATACAGTACTTTTGCATCCATCTCTTGGCATAAGCCAGAGTAAAGTGTAGCTTCCACTGAAGTCCCAGTCTCATCCATGCTGTGTCAATATGGAAGCTGCTGGGGTATGGGTGGTGCTGATTAATGACATTCAGAGCACAACCAGTGTGTCTGAGTGTCATGAAAGGTGTTGCTCATAGGGTTAGTTGTGCTACAATAGCACTGGCCCTGTGAGGAAAGCAATGGCAAACTACCTCACTCCTCATCTTGCCTAGTACGCCTCATTTTGGTACTGCCATTGGTTCTTGTGGTTTCCCTATAACTGCATAGCCTTTGGTGATGCTATTTGAGGATCCAACCAGCCTCTGGGCTGATGACCTAACAGACACAGACACAGACCAAGAGGAAGATTCGGACAAATGGATTTACAATAACCGGATTAAGTTTCAAAATTAAAACATTGTTTGTGTCTTTGGGGTAACTGTACCCACTGATGGGACTGTACTTGTGGTGGACGTAGAACTGTTTGTTGGGTGCGCGACTCTCACAACCCCCTAACCTGCGAATAGAATTGATTTCTCATTAACGCTAGCTTCGGTCAGTTCATTGACCTATCAACCACTCACAAAACACTGGTCCCACAGGCCACTTGTTCTCTGGGGAGAAGTAATATTCTCACCTGTCCAGCCACATTATTACCTCGGTATGTACCCTACACCACTTGGGCTACCTTTGCCCTAGTAGCGGAGCAGGCAAGTGCATCAACAGACACAACAAGGCACTGTTCCAAAACGTAGCGTAACCAGGATCGACCGATGAGAGGTTGGGGGGGGGGGGGGCGGGGAGAGGTTGGAGGTGTTATAGTTACAAAATGGTGATAGATCATAATGAACGTGCTTGTGCGTGTGTGTTGCACGCATTCATGGGTGTCATTATAAGGCCAATTAATCATTGCCCCAGAGGAGTGCGACAGGCTTCGGCAGCCGGCACAGTTCCTATCCTCGCCGCTAGATGGTGGCTTCATTCATTCCATTCCTGACCCGGTCGAATGACTGGAAACAAACTGTGGATTTTTTCATTCAGATTGCGGTACTCTACAAAATCTTATATTAAAATACAGAACAAGAACAATATGACCAAGGTCAACAGTTTTACAGTGAACTGTATGTTCAGATTACTATATAAAATCCAACTTTCGAGACTTATAAAATAGAATCAACAGATCTGTTGGTTTTAAAATTATATTTCTGTGAACGTTCAAAACAGCCAATCCATTGAATCGACTTTCACTCGTTTATTGTCAGTTTCTATGTATTCTTTAGTAGAAATTCCATGGGCTACGCCCGTGGTTCCAAATCACTGATAGGAGCCGATGGCCGAGCTGTTAGGCCCATTTAAACAACAAACATCATCAAATCACTGAACGTAAGAGAAAGGGATCGAAGTTTCGTTTAGAATCCTATATCGACTAGCTGGTGTTCAATAATTTTGTTATTATCTTTCTTCGAAAGTACATCAGACACTTCACTGGTCATTCTTACATGAATAGTCATATCGTCACTGCTGTTCCGAAACCACGAATCTGACAATGCTCTTCCTTTCAATTATTTCCTTTAAGACTAGTCAAGTATACGAGCGACATACTGACGTGCAGGTGAGTTGGCCGTGCTATTAGGAGCGTGCAGCTGCGAGCTCGCATCCGGTAGATAGTGGGTTCGAATCCCACTGTCAGCAGCCCTGAAGATAGTTTTCCGTGGTTTTCCATTTTCACACCAGGAAAATGCCGGAGCTGTACCTTAATTAAGGCCACGCCCACTTCTTTCCCATTCCTAGGCCTTTCCTCTCCCATCGTCGCCATAAGACCTAATCTGTGTCGGTGCGACGTTGAGCAACTAGGAACAAAAACAACATTTCGTTTGTGTTCGTTTTCCTATGCTACGGCGTAAAGGAAAATGAACCGTAACTACATCGTGCTCTAGGAGTGGGTAAGTATGTCATGCAAAGATACATTCCTAAAGTACGGTACAGCAAGGTTCATTTTCGCACTTATAATTTTTCCCTAATGGAATTATTCAAAATATAAGGAAGCACGAGTGATGTACCTTCTTTAAACTACCTCTGAAACGAAGTTTCTCTAACAGTTAAATTTAATCTCTTCTTTTCGGCCTTTATATTTTTTGTCGTAAATTAGTCCCCGAGTAGTGTGGATTAGCCTCAGCTTCATCGGGCCTTATACCCAATTGCGTACTGTAAATTTCCTTCTGGAGTGCTTGGGTTTTGCCTCCTTACACTTTGATTTTTATCCTTTTGTAGATTTAACCTTATTGTTCTTCGTTCACCTTTGCGACCGTGTAGTGCGGTTTTCTGTCCCTGTTTACGAAGGATCTGTATATCTTTTTTCTTGTGTACTTGTACGAACTGCTTTTCAAGCAGCGTGTTCTTGCTTTTTCACATGGAATCTACTGGCCCATTTGAGGCCATCTTGTGAATTCATGTAAATTACATTCCTGGGTTTGAGACCCTTGAAAATTTTGTAAATTTAACTCGGGGGTTAGAGACTCGGTTTTTAAACTGTATCAGAAGCTCCGGCTTAAGTATACCTACGCCAAACTGTACTAGCTAAGCCTGACTCCATATGTAATGATTTGTAAGAGTCTGAAAACTCCGATTATAAATTGGACGGTGTCTGAGAATCTGTACTCATCAATTGTTAATTATTATAGGCCTCTGAGCTCTTTGCTTTAAATAATCTTAAACTTTCGTGTTCCTTTGGTACAAACCGGATTAGAACTGACGAGCTCTCCTCGTGGTGATTCATATTCACAATATTGTAAAATTACTGAAACTTAACTCTCGAATTACTGTGATCTGAGCTTCCTTCTCTCTTTCATTATTGTCTATTTGTCTATTATATCACCGCTAATGAGTTTAGGCAGTTAAAAAGAAAATATACAGTAATATAAAATTATCTAATAATAATAATAATAATAATAATAATAATAATAATAATAATAATAATAATAATAATAATAATAATAATTGTACCGGACGGTACACCTCCACGCCGCTAATTCAAATATTGCGCCAATTGAAACTTCTCTACTGGAGAAACTTGGAACTTTAATTCCACGGTTATTCAGAAGATGTCACTGAGTGTTTTTTAATTTGCCTTTTGTTTTTCAACGATTAAGAGGTGTGGACAATCTCTAACAGATGTCGCTACCCAAAACTATGGTAACACTCTGGTGCAATGGAATGAACTTTCTTGAAGAAATATTGTATTCCTAAGTTTTATTTTTACTAAATTTTGTTCTGTGGTTTGTGGGTTGGCAATATAAATCCTTTCTTTCCGCCCGTTTTGAATGTAACCAATCGGGAATTTACGTAATTAATTTTCCACCAATAAGGTGTTTCTTCCTCGTCTTGTGTATTAGTTTTTGCTGTTATCCAATAAAAACGAAAGGGTGTGTCTACTCATTCCTGAAAGGTCTCTAATGTTCCACGAGGGTATATAAACTGCTGATTTTCTTGTCTCGGTGCCACTTCAGTAACATCTCTCTTAGTGTGTGGATATGTAGCAGGGGGCGGGAAGCGCCTCTTTCTTCAAGCAGCAGTTCATCTACAAGGTAATGGCCTGTTAACATCTTCATTTCTTGCTAGCTCAGCAGTTTAACTGTCGGGGAGGGTTCGAAACCTTTAGTATGTAACCTACCCTTTAAAATGCAGATTATTTTCTGACTATGTAAAATCTATAAATTATAAATCTATAAATTACTGTAAAGCGGGGATAGAGAGTGCTTCACCCTCTCGAACTCCCCTTCATTTTTGAAAAGGAGGTGACTACGTTTTCATAACCGTTCTTCTCTTCTTTACTGTAGTAAAGTTTTCTCATACGTGTCACCTCCCTAGCATGGGAATTGTCCCTGTATTATCGGCCTAGCGCCACATAGGTTTTAGACAAAAACTTGGTGTAGGAGTGCAAGTTATCGCCTCCATTCATTTTGTATTTTGGGCCATTTAGTTAACCCGTTTTTTTTCCTTCCTGCGAAGGCCCAGTAGATTGGGTATTAGTTACCCCTGTTTCCTTGTGTGCCTTAAGGGCAGATAGAAATGAAGTTTGTTGTAGCCTTTCATAGGCTTGTAAAATTGAGAGCGGGTCTGCTCTTTTTCTTAACATTGTAATTAGGAGCAAGTGCTCTTCGTACTTAGGGGTTTTCTGCCCTTCAGCAATTGTGGTTGTGAGCTGAGAGCTCAGGAATTAAACTTGGGGCTCGAAGCCCAAATCTTGTAACTGTAATTTGTTAATTTGTTGATCTGCTACTTGGTACCTGTTATACTCTGTTAATTGTTGATTTTGAAAAGAAAATATAACCTTTGTTCAAGTTTTAAATTAACTCTAATTTTGTAGTTGAGACCTATTCCCGCCCGCACCTTCTTTCACCTCTGCTGTTCCACAGATACCTCGGAACAATAATAATAATTATTATTATATTTTTTATCTCTTAAAGTTCCTCTAATTGCTATAAATTTTAAGATACGCCAAAGTATGCAGCTATGTCCCACGGGAGTATTTTAACGTGCCAAAATGCAAGGCACAGTGATACTGTACCTCATTTACAATCTCTCGAATGTCACTGACTTCTGCTGAGTTTAAACTCACTACTGTATTTTGGAAGCAAGATGTAAATGAGACTACGTTACAAACGTAGTCGACATTAGGCAATGGCTTTAATATTCAAGATAAATCATTCACACATACTTACCTACATACATCTTCATTATAGACTATTATTCCTTTCAGCGTTCAGCCTGCAAAGATCTCTGAATTTACTAACCGCCACTGCAATCCTTTATTTGTAACTACGATAACACTATGGCCTCGTTTAGTTCTATAACTCTTATATTTAAGTCGTTAGGAATTAAGTATATTCACCATCGTCCTGGACTCCCTCTACTTCTGATACCCTCCATAACACAGTCCATTATTTTCCTAGGGAACCTATCCTCCTCTATTCGCCTCACATGACCCCACCACCGAAGCCGGTTTATACGCACAGCTTCATCCTTCGAGTTAATTCCTAACAGCCTTTATCTCCTCATTCCGAGTACTCTCCTGCCATTGTTCCCACTACTTTGTACTAGCAATCATTCTCGCTACTGTAATGTCTGTTACTTCTAGTTTATGAATAAAATATCCTGAGTCCGCCCAGCTTTCACCTCCGTAAAGCTAAACTGGTCTGAGAACAGACCGATGTAAAGATAGTTTTGTCCGGGCGACTTCTTCTTTCTTACTGAATACGGTTAAACTCAACTGCGAGGTCACTGCAATAGATTTTCGGCACCGTGATTCAATTTCACTTACTATACTACCATCCAGATAGAACACACATCCTAAGTGCTTGAGATGATCTACCTGTTCCAGCTTTGTATCTGCAATTCTCTTGGATTTCTTACGTACTGACATCAATTTAGTCTTAGAAATGCTTGTAAAATTATTGTCTTATATTACACAGAGACTAAATTCCAGATATTATCCCCCTACTGATCTATGTAATTCGATAATCATATTTCCTTCCATTAGAATTTTAAAGAAGGTCAATTGGAATCACCTCAGCGGTCAGCTGGTTGCACTCTGCTGCAATACAGGATCAAGAAAATCTTACAGCTTTATTTATTCAAAATATGATTGCAAAGTAATGGGACGTGTTAGTTGAAATAGAGAAGTATACTACTTGTGTAAAACTGTTCACACTAGCAGTGAAATTACCGTTCGGTGATATTCATAGAGAGTTGTTTTGGGGTTTTCCGCAATCATTTGTATCAAGCTGTATATCGGATGTAAGCGGCAGGCGGGGCACTGTTCACTAGTTTTTGGGTTTCAGCATTGAGAGAGATTAATCGTTCCCATTACTCTAAAATTAGGAGGCTAACACACAGCTGGTTACGTCGGTTGCACCAATGGGGTGAGCATTGTACACGAACAGAGATCCCAAATGGTTTGAAATGATCTTCTGTCGTGAAAACGCCAGAAATCAAACATTTTTAAGGAGGCCAGTACAAGAGCCAGTATGGCAGTACGGACTTCACACACATTATGGGGACACTACAGTGAAATATCTAACTTCTATATTTTGCAATGAATTTTTACTATTGTTTCTGAGGTGTAACTTCTCAGATGCAACCAACTTTCAGTACTGTGCCTATACAACTTCTAGAGTAGGATTTTTTTACTTTCCTTTTACCAGCATCGTTAAGAAAAGTCCCTTGCATCACAATATTTTTCTATTTGGCACCAAATACAGTACATGGTTTATAATCTGTTGACATAAGTTATACAGTAATACACTTTTTTCAGTTGTGCACAAAAATATAAAAACACTTTTCTTACATTTACGACTCTGTTTTATGCACTAAAATGACAATGAAAATCCACAGCCTGTTTCTAGTCATTCGACCGGGTCAAGAATGGAATGAATGAAGCCCCCATCCAGCGGCGAGAATAGGAATTGTGCCGGCTGCCGAAGCTTGTCGCACGCCTCTGGCGCAATGATTAATGAATAACAGATGAAATGAAATGATATTGGAGAGTGTTGCTGGAATGAAATATGACAGGGAGGAAAACCTGTCCCGCCTCCGCTTTGTCCAGCACAAATCTCACATGGAGTGACCGGGTTTTGAACAACGGAACCCAGCGGTGAGAGGCCGGCGTGCTGTCGCCTGAGCCACGGAGGATCCTACGCACTAAAATAATGTGCTTTTTTCTGTTTTACATTTGAAAAGCGTTTGCGCGCAGCAGGATCACGAAGACGTTTTAGTAACCATAGGTCTGCCGGTGTGGTTTC
This sequence comes from Anabrus simplex, assembly GCF_040414725.1. NCBI lineage: Eukaryota > Metazoa > Arthropoda > Insecta > Orthoptera > Tettigoniidae > Anabrus > Anabrus simplex. The sequence continues at coordinate 848,662,651 of NC_090265.1, forward strand.
AGTCTAGGATTCTAAATAGGCCACCGGTTTGTCCAGCTGCATTGTTGCCTCTCCATGAGTCATTGTTTCTTCTGATGGAGCGCCGGTTTCAATTTCGAATTCACCATCAGTGAATTAGTAGTGCGTTGCATTCAGAAGGGCGTGGGTTCGAATCCCACCTCGGCCCTCCTGGTAATGGTTTTCCACGGTTTCCCATTCTCAATTCCAGGCGAATGCCGGGACGGTACCTTTGACAGACCGTGGCCGAATTACTTCCAATTCCTATCCTTAACTATCTTTGGCGGAAAAGACGTTCAAGAAGAGTCGATCCCGTAAAAGAAATACTATACAAGTCTTCTTTCTTTTTCTGCCGATTTTCCCACACCTGTGGGATCGCGCGTGCGAACCGTGTCGCACATGTGGATTTGGCCCTGTTTTACGGCCGGTTGCCCTTCCTGACGCCAAGCCTATATGGAGGGAAGTAATCAATATTGCGTGTATCTGTGGTGGTTGGTAGTGTTGTGTGAATATGAAGAGGAAAGTGTTGGGACAAACAAAAATACCCAGTCCCCGAGCCAGAAGAATTAATCAGAGGCGATTAAAATCCTCAACCCTGCCGGGAATCGAACCCGGGACCCTCTGAACCGAAGGCCTCAATGCTGACCATTCAGGCAGTGACTCGGACTAAAAGAAATACTATACTAGTAAAAATACATTTTTATTATTTTCGATCCGGATAAACCGGAAATCCGGATTATTGAGGGCCGGATAAACGAGGTTCTTCTGTAGATATACGACCTGCCGGATTCGTAGTTTGTATTAAATATCGCCTGGAAATGAAAGAAAAGCTGTGCGAATAATAGTTTGGTAATGAAGAAATTTTACCTTGTCAATGGTGCTAAATTAATCATTTCCACCATTTAGTCGCTGTTTGAAACTGTAAGATGGTAATGCTGATGATGATTATGCTTGTTGTTTAAAGGGGCCTAACATCTAAGTCATCGGCCCCTATATAAGATGGTAGTGAACACAGGGAACCCTCAATCAATCAATACTTATCTGCATTTAGGACAGTCGCCCAGGTGGCAGATTCCCTATCTGTTGTTTTCCTAGCTTTTTCTTAAATGATATGAAAGAATTTGGATATTTATTGAACATCTCCCTTCGTAAGTTGTTCCATTTACTAACTCCCCTTCCTATAAACGAACATTTACCCCAATTTGTCCTTTTGAATTCCAACTTTATCTTTCATATTGTGATCTTTCCTACTTTTAAAGATACCATTCAAACTTATTCATCTACTAATGTCATTCCACGCCACCTCTCCACTGACAGCTCGGAACATAGCACTTAGACAAGCAACTAGTTTTCTTTCTAACAAGTCTTCCCAGCCCAAACTTCGCAACATTTTTGTAACGCTACTCTTTTGTCGGAAATACTGTGTTATTGTAGGTAAGCACTTAGGACAGGACATCTCACAATTATAATTTATTTTAATAAATAATACCTGTTGTACTAAGGCATAACCCGATATGCCAAAGATCTTGAATTTTGTGGAAGCGCTTTTGAATGTTCATATTGTATTTTAAGTTCGAAATTAATTGTAATTACGTTACAATACTCGAAAGATGTCTTTATGTTTTATGTTTATCATTATCGTTTTTAGTCCTCCCCTTTCGTTTTATTTTCTACTTTTGGCTTTTTTGACTGCAATAAAAAGGAGCAATTTTTATTCTTATTTGTTCAGCAATTTCAAGGAATACGAGTATATTTATTACTCGGCTGCCTCAATATCTAGACCTGCACAAGCAACTAGTTTTCTTTCTAACAAGTCTTCCCAGCCCAAACTTCGCAACATTTTTGTAACGCTACTCTTTTGTCGGAAATACTGTGTTATTGTAGGTAAGCACTTAAATGCTCTAAGCATACACCTCGCCTGCACTCTTCCTTCCCCTGACAAGCCCAAATCGTCTTCCAAGGATCCTCCCGCACCCCTCACTCTTGTTAAACTCTAGGAGCTTACTGAGGGCTCTCCTGCCAGCACCCGACCGCCGAATCTTTATTTTCGTGACAATGTAAGCTAGGGCCACCAGAATTATACCAGGTTTTGCCATCATAGTCTTCACTGCAAAATCTACTGAAAATCCGTTTTTTTTGCCATATCGGGTTCTGCCTTAGTGCCACACATTTATATCTGTCATCAGTGTGAAGAAACACGAACGGAATGACTGCAGGCACCCTCAATTTTAATCGAATAAATTGTTCTCAACTTCATCGTCAAAATCTAGTGGCTCCATCATATACCCAATACTGATCACAACTAAAATCAACTTTGATTCAGCTAAATGACATTTCTTCAAAAATCTTGCATCTTGCTCTCTTAGTTGTGCATTTTGTGCAACAGTTCCACTCCTGAACTCCCTGTATTCCGTACTGGAACTAACTTCAGTATAGGTTCACACCGGCAAAGTAATGTTACATTTAATTTTAAAATACCCCTCTACAGAAAGAAAGCGCGTACAAAAAGTTTTAATCCGTTAGATTTTTAACCAAAGTGAAATGAATTGTACGTGTTTCTCGATACATTATACGAAGTATGAGTGGGTTACAGAATGTCACCCACAGTGACAGTGATCTATTTTTGCACGTGTTGTGTTTGGAGTGAAATATCATTGTCCTTATTAGGAATTAGCGGACTAATTCATGGGCTGGCGAGAGGATTGTGCCCCTGCATCAATTAAAGAGCTTTAAAATTCCTTTCATTAATTTCATTGATTTTCCACTTTGCTGTCGTACTTCATATGGTGGCATGATAAATGAACTGCAGTAAATGAAGCTTGGAGGTTTGAATTCGAGATTGGAATATTTACAGCAAATATAATGAGTATATTCCATATCACAAACAAATCAGTGGTACAATAGCCAACAAAGGACCTTAGTTTCAAACTATCCAATATAACAAAGATGAATGATGGATGTATTATAGACTGATTTTTCTCTGGGGGTGTTCTTCATGAAATTTCACATTTAAATAATAAAAACTTTCACCGTATTTAGAAATGCTTGAAAAATCTTTGGAATGAGCTACCGTCACGGATCTTGCACTCCTCACTTAGTACAGAATTCACTCAACAGATCGCAGGGATTGATACATGTTACAGATTGAGAATTATCGCAGACTGGCTTCTTATCTCTGAGGTTACAGTCTACGTCCGAAATGGGAAGCGAGTGCCTTGAAAAATTCAGAAAAAAACAACCCTGTAACTTTCATCTTTCGGCTTTTATATAATATACACTTTATTGGATAAGTATTTAGAAAACAATTAGCCATAATACCTGCTGTAGTTTAATGAACAGGGTGGCCTTTACACCCAAAAGTCCGATACTTTCATGGGATGTTTAAAAAATTATAACTCATAAACTTCATTTGATATTTCAACGGCTCTCTTTCATAAGTTGTATATCAACAAGAATGAGCTAAAAATATTTCCATACCAATTCGTACAATAACATTTCATTAACTGATTTTCGTAGTTGGTCTTAAACTTTTATACTCTATAATATTTGAAGAAATTAAAAATAAATCTTAGCCTGTGGTCCTAACAGTCCTTTAAGGGCCCTGGTACTGTCAAGGCTACCGTGGCCTTGACGACTCCAGCAGGCGTATTCTATCATATTCTTGATTGTATTTTTTCCATCACCTGTATTAAACTGCTGGGGGCATCCCAGGGCAGACACTGGGCAGCGTTAGGGCTCCCTGGTACTCAAACGCTGAATATGAATGGCCTGAAATACGGAGCAGTTTAATACAGGGTCGGTAGTGGATCATCTGTAGTGTAATTCCAACTTCTTCTGTATCCTTTGTAGGATATTGCCAGGTTGTTTTTCCTGGCCCAGATTACTTTTTTCTTCTTGTTCTTCTTTTTCTGCCTGGATGAGTGGCTCAGACGGTTGAGGCGTTAACCTTCTGACCCCAACTTGGCAGGCTCGATCCTGGCTCAGTCCGGTGATAGTTGAAGGTGCTCAAATACGTCAGTCTCGTGTTGGTAGATTTACTGGCACGCAAAATAACTCCTTCACAACTAAATTCCGACACCTCGGCGTCATCGAAAACCATAAAAGTAGTTAGAGGGACGTAAAACAAATGGCATTATTATTATTGTTATTATTATTATTATTATTATTATTATTATTATTATTATTATTTTCGGTTTTGGCCGTCTAAGGACCACGGAAAGTGCGTTCACATGAATAATTCTTTTCTTGACTTCCAATAGTTCTTCATCCTTTCACTTTGCTGTTCCTTCTCTCTTTGTTCGAGATGCCATTACTTTTCTTCTACTCCTACTTCTGGAAACCCTTAAAATGTAGTATCAGTCTTCTTGAAGCTGTTGTGTCTTGCATTATATCGTCTGATATTCCAATGTCTGTCATTTTTTTTACTCCTTGGATTCACTGATTGACATTATTGCTCTTGTAAACATGGTTAAACACTCCTTCTATCAATCTGCTGTTATCCATCCTCATTATGTGACCAAAAAATTTAATCCTCCTCCTTCTGATCGTGTCTTTCATGCTTTCATTTCCTTCGTTCTTGTATAGATCTTAATTCCGCCTATGTCCCAACTTTTCTTCCTCCATTTTCAATGGTTTAGAGATTTTCCTTAATATTTTCCTTTTCTGTTTCTCTGTCTCTTGTACTTCACCGGTTTTCGTAGAGAATATGTATACTGTGATATACAGATTCTCTGGTTTGATTACTGTGTTGTAGTATCTGTTTTCCTCGAGATATTATTCTTATTGTAGATATATTTCGTCAGATGGTATGTTAGTTCAAATTTTCTTGCTCTTGACCTCTTTGCTTCCTTATCGTGTCTATTAATCTGAATTATTTCACCTAGTTAATAAAATACACAGGGTGGTGGTAAAAAAAACGTGAATCGGGTATATTCAGATTAGAGAGGATTTATTTTTACAATTTGTTTTACGTCGCACCGACGTAGATAGGTTTTATTGCGACGATGGGAGAGGAAAGATTTAGGAGTAGGAAGGAAGCGGCCGTGGCCTTAATTAAGGTACATCGCCAACATTTGCCTGGTGTGAGAATGGGAAACCACAGAAAATATCTTCAAGGCTGCCGATAGTGGGGATCGAACCCACTCTCTCCCGGATGCAGGCTCTCAGCTGCGCGTCCCAAACAGCACGGCCAACTCTCCCGGTAGGTTAGAGTTGGTCATACTGATGAATAATTTGAAAAAAAAAATCTGTATATCTTACCGTTGTCATTCTATCAGTTGCTGAAATTAGCCAATCAGATCGCTTCGCGGGCGAATTCAAATGGGCTTTGCGAGGCAATGTTGCTATAACTGAACGTGGCTTAAAGTCGACCCACTTGAAAGCACCAGTCGAAGAAAGAAACGTTGCCAGCGGAGGGATTTGAACGCGGACCTCCGTTCTGGCAGGATCGCGACATATGCTACAGTGATACTGGTGAAAGCTAAGGTGCTTTTGTGTTTGATGCTGATTTCTCAGCATGGCGCTCCAGCCGGTCTTGAGTCACGTGCAGATTTAGCAATATGCCTCACCCTTTTGAATTCCACGCAACTTGGTATTTATTTATTGAACATTGAACATTACAGGCATTTAGCCCAGATATATGTTCACAATGCCAGATTACATGCACAAAAGAAAATATTGATAATAATATAGTCTTAAATGGAACATTAAAAAGCAAAACACAGACGAAAAAGAAACACGAGGCTCCTTGGATATATCATGAGGTCCATCGGATATTCCGGAAACGTGACACCCCATAGTGAGGGTCACCACAGTAGTCATCCTCAGTCTCTGCATGCCACGACCATCGTCTCCACTGAATCTTAATAAAACAAGATAATAATAATAATAATAATAATAATAATAATAATAATAATAATAATAATAATAATAATAATAATAATAATAATAATAATAATAATATTTTACTATTTGCTTTACGTCGCACGAACACATATATGTCTTATATGTCTTATGGCGACGACGGGATAAGAAAGGCCCAGAAATGGGAAGGAATCGGCCGTGGCGTTATTAAGGTACAGCCCCAGCATTTGCCTGGTATGCAAATGGGAAACCACGGAAAACCATCTTCAGTGCTGCCGACAGTGGGGTTCGAACCCACTATCTACGGATTACCGGATACTAGCCGCACTTAAGCGACTGCAACTATCGAGCTCGGTAATAATAATCAAATGACCTAAGTAGTATAATAAGCGGGTTCGGCCGCCTCCTCCTCCTCCTCCCGCCGCCTCCTCCGCCGCCTCCGCCGCCGCCCGCGGGAAATTTGAATTTTGGCGGGAGATTTGAATTTGTAAACAAAGCCACGTGCTTTTTGACAGCTGTCATCGACAACAACGCATCGCTAACCTCAGTACTGCCATCTTGACGGGCCTAAACCTCACTAGTGCCAACTTAACCTAACTAGCATGAGGTAAACAAAGCCACGTGTTTTTTGACAGCCACGTGCTTTTTGACAGACAACAACGCATCGCTAACCTCAGTACTGCCATCTTGACGGGCCTAAACCTCAGTAGTGCCAACTTAACCTCACTAGCATGAGGTAAACAAATCCACGTGTTTTTTGACAGCCACGTGCTTTTTGACAGATTTGTAAACAAAGCCACGTGCTTTTGACAGCTCGCATCAACAACAACGCATCGCAAACCTCAGTACTACCATCTTGACGGGCCTAAACCTCAGTAGTGCCAACTTAACCTAACTAGCATGAGGTAAACAAAGCCACGTGTTTTTTGACAACCACGTGCTTTTTGACAGCTGTCATCCGCCATCTTTAAACCACAAAGCACTGTGCTGCCCTCTATAGGTGTAAAATTCGTCACCTGTCATCGGCAGTGCTGCCATCTTGACGGGCCTAAACCTTAGTGCTACCAACTTAACCTAACTAGCTCGAGATAAACAAATCCACGTGCTTTTTGACAACCACGTGCTTTTTGACAGCTGTCATCCGCCATCTTTAAACCGCAGAGCACTGTGCTGCCCTCTTTCATCACCTGTCATCGGCAGTGCTGCCATCTTGACGGGCCTAAACCTTAGTGCTACCAACTTAACCTAACTAGCGCGTGGTAAACAAAGCCACGTGCTTTTTTGACAGCCACGTGCTTTTTGACAGCTGTCATCCGCCATCTTTAAACCACAGAGCACTGTGCTGCCCTCTTTCATCACCTGTCATCGGCAGTGCTGCCATCTTGGCGGGCCTAAACCTTAGTGCTACCAACTTAACCTAACTAGCGCGTGGTAAACAAAGCCACGTGCTTTTTTGACAGCCACGTGCTTTTTGACAGCTGTCATCCGCCATCTTTAAACCACAGAGCACTGTGCTGCCCTCTTTCATCACCTGTCATCGGCAGTGCTGCCATCTTGGCGGGCCTAAACCTTAGTGCTACCAACTTAACCTCAATAGCGTGAGATAAACAAATCCACGTGCTTTTTTGACAGCTGTCATCCGCCATCTTTAATCTATAGAGCACAGTGCTGCCCTCTTTAGCTACTTACCTTTGAAATGTGGTGGCGGATAATTTGAAAAATGCTTTTTGACAACAACCATCTTTGAGCACCGTGCTGCCCTCTTAAACAAACTCACGTGCTTTTTTCTGACAGCTATCATCCGCCATCTTGCATCACAAACCTCAGTGCTGCACTCTTTAGCTAGATACCTTTGAAATGTGGTGGCGGTAATTTGAAAAATTCTACATTCTCTTGTTTGGAAACAAACCCATGCGCTTTTTTTTGACAGCTATCATCCGCCATCTTTAATCCAGAGAGCACCGTGCTGCCCTCTTTAGCTACTTACCTTTGAAATGTGGTGGCGGCAAATTCCACGTGCTCTTGTTTGGAAACAAAGCTATGTGCTTTTTTGACAGCTGACATCCACCATCTTTAATCCAGAGAGCACCGTACTGCCCTCTTTATCGTAGTAGATGTAAATTCGTCACAGCTGTCATCCGCAGTGCTGCCATCTTAACGGGTCTAAACCTTAGTGCTACCAACTTAACCTCACTAGCGCGAGATAAACAAATCCACGTGCTTTTTTGACAGCTGTCATCCACCATCTTTAATCCATAGAGCACAGTGGTGCCCTCTTTAGCTACTTACCTTTGAAATGTGGTGGCGGATAATTTGAAAAATGCTTTTTGATAGCAGCCATCTTTGAGCACCGTGCTGCCCTCTTTAGCTAGATACCTGTGGTGGTAGGCAATTCCACATGACAGCAGCCATCTTTAATCAAGAGGGTACCGTGCTGCCCTCTATGTGGTGGCGGCAATTTGAAAAATTCTACATGCTCTTGTTTGGAAACAAACTCACGTGCTTTTTTCTGACAGCTGTCATCCGCCATCTTGCATCACAAACCTCTGTGTTGCGCTCTTTAGCTAGATACCTTTGAAATGTGGTGGCGGCAATTTGAAAAAAAATCTATGTGCTCTTGTTTAGTAAACAAAGCCACGTGCTTTTTTTTGACAGCTGTCATCCACCATCTTTAATCAATAGAGCACTGTGCTGCTATCATGCGGGTAATTTCATCACCTGTCATCCGCCATCTTTAATCTACAGAGCACCGTGCTGCTCTCTGTAGTAGCGGGCAATTTGAAAAGTTCTGTTAGCTATCATCCGCCATCTTTAATCAAGAGAGCACCGTGCTGCCATCTTTGGCTAGATACCTTTGAAATGTGGTGGCGGCAAATTGAAAAATTCCACGTGCTCTTGTTTAGTAAACAAACTCACGCGCTTTTGGGTCAGCTGTCATCCGCCATCTTTAATCTATAGAGCTCAGTGCTACACTCTTTAGGTACATACCTTTGAAATATGGTGGCGGGTAATTTAAAAAGAAAAATTCTACATCAGCCATCTCTCGACGCTAATTGCACAAGATGGTGGCTATACATGACTCCTTAAAGGTGCTTATGCAAGATGACCGCTATACATAGGTTCTTAAGAGATGCCCTTGGGATGCTTGCGCAAGATGGCGGTTATACAAGGCTCCTTATGAGACGCCCTAGAGATGCTTGCGCAAGATGGTGGTCGCTCTTATGAGGCGGCTTAAGGGTCCTTGCACAAGATGACTAGAGACGCCCTAAGGATGCTTACGCAAGATGGCGGACGCAAGATGGCGGCTATACATGACTCCTTATGAGACGCCTTAAGGGTGCTTGCGCAAGATAGCTGCTGCTCTTAGCTTAGAGGCTAACGTGTCGTGCTAGTTCGATTCATTAAATTTGGGGCTTAAATGCACAATGTTAAATATCTCGAAAACGGTGCATCGTAGAGCAAAACGGACAAAATTTTTCTACCCAATACCTCGGTTAGCAGTATAGGGAACAAGTAAAACATAGTCTAATGATGAGATCAACGGTTTGGTTCTAATTTAGGCCCTTTGGCATTAGCTCTGTTTCAGCTTGTAATGAAGCAAGTCTTCGTAACATGATCAGGTCTAGCTATGGTAGAGAGTATAACGTACCGTGCAGGTTCGATTCATTACATTTGAGGCTTAAATGCAAAATGTTAAATATCTCGAAAACGGACAAAATTTTTCCACCTGATACCTAGGTTTGCAGTATCAGGAACAAGAAAAATCATAGCCTAATGATGAGATCAACGGTTCGATTCCTACTTAGGCCCTTTGGCATTGACTGCTATCTATTTCTATAAGATGGCGGCTATACATAGCTTCTTATGAGACAGCTTAAGAGCGCTTGCACAAAATGGCTGCTGCTCTGATGAAGAAAGCTAGCTTTGCATCGTGCAGGTATTTTTTACAGCACTATACCTCATACCTTTGAAATGTGGTGGCGGGTAATTTGAAAAATTCGACGTGCTTTTTATTCACAGCGGCTATCTTTAGACAATAGCGGCTATACATAAGCTGTTAAGGCCTCCTCTTATGTCAAGGCAATAGCTCTATCGAACAAGTTTAAACCTGCATCGGAATAGCTAGAGTAAGCACGTGCTGCGGTGATGACGTCATTAAGCATGTTTAGACTTGCAAATCACAGAAGAAACGTAACAAGGCTGGAATCGAAAACTGCACTCTATGCCGTTAACTTTATCATGTGATCGGAACATTGATTGAAGTGTTTAGAACACTAAATAAGTAGAACGGAACACTGTACTCGATACAACATGTCAGGGGATATCTTTGTTCTAAGAAGATTAGTTTACCGCACATTCCTTAGCTAAAGGGCTAATGGGCTAAAGGGCTAATGGGCAAAAGGGCTAAAGGGCTAAAGGGCTAATGGGCTAAAGGGCTAAAGGGCTAAAGGGCTAAAGGAGCAAACACCTCATCGATCGCTATCAGCAAGAAAGCTTGTACTTTGTTAGGTGTAGAAAATTAATCTTTATTTGTAAATGGTTTCATGTTCAGAACAAGGAATGGAAAATCCCCGAGGTGCGATGAGTTACGTTTTTCGAACTAGTGTTTGGAACACTGAACTTTTCAAGATGATAGCAGAGAGTTTAGCAATGTTCTGTTGTTGGATTATAAATTCAGCGCTACAACATGCATAAGGTGGCAGCCCTTGAGGTTTACTGCCGTAAAGATGACAAGAGTGAGGTTAACAATGTTCCGTTGTTGGATTTTAAATTCCGCGCTATAACATGCATAAGGTGGCAGCCTTGAGGTTTACCACCATAAAGATGACAGCAGTGAGGTTAGCGACGCTCTATTGTCCTTCAAAGTGAGGTTAGGGTTCGTCAAGAAGACAGCTGTCAAAAAAGCACGTGGCTATGTTTACCAAACAAGAGCACGTGGTCGTGACGTCACGGTCACGTAGTATGCTGCCTCAGCATGCTATGTCCAATGTCTACACCTACGTAGTAAACATTCTGCTATGTTCACAAGATTTTTACACATAACTATTCTTTATGTTTTAAGTTCGTGCACTTAGGTTATGTTAAGATAGCAGCACACGTACAAGCGATGGTCGAACGCTCGCGTAGAAGTTGTTTAGTACGATAGTTGATGTATGCATTATCAAAAGGTGATATGTGCACGCTTTTAAACCTTACTATTCTTACTGCTACTATGTTCGCAAGATTTTTAAACATCGTTATTCTTTATGCTTTAAGTTCGTGCGCATAGGTCATGCTAAAGTAGCAGTGCAAACACATGTGAACGTTGTACATTCTAGCGGAATGTGTTTGGTATAATAGCTGATGCATGCAAAATCGATAGGTGTTGTGTACACGCTTTGAAACTTAACTATTCTTCGTGCTTTAAATCCATGCACATAGGTTACGCTAAGATAGCAGCACACTCTAGCGGGAGAAGTTTAGTACTCTAGTTGATGCATGTATAATCGATAGGCAATGCGTACACGCTTTTAAAACATTGCTATTCTTACTGCTGCTGCTATGTTCACAAGAATTTTATACATCGCTATTTTTTATGCTTTAAGTTCATGCGTATAAGTTATACTAAGTTAGCGGCATAGTTATAAGGTTGACGCACGCTCTAGTGGAAAAAGTTTAATACGAAAGACGGTGCATGCAAAATCGATAGGTGATGTGTACACGCTTTGAACTTGGCTATTCTTTGTGCTTTAAGTTCGCGCACATAGGGTATGTTAAGATTGCAGCATGCACAAGCAATGATCGCACGCTCTAGTAGAAGAAGTTTAGAACAAGAGTTAATGCGTGCAAAATTGACAGGTGTTGTGTACACGCTATTCTTTGTGCTTTAAGTTCACGCACATAGGTAGCAGCACACAATTGCGAACGTTGTACACTCTAGCAGTAGAAGTTTAGTACGATAGTTGATGCATGCAAAATCGATAGGTGATGTGTACGCGCTTTGAACTTGGCTATTCTTTGTGCTTTAACTTTATACACATACGTTAGCAATACACATATGCGATCGTTGTACACTCTAGCGGGAGAAGTTTAACTTTATACACGTACGTTAGCAATACACATATGCGATCGTTATACGAAAGTCGATGCATGCAAAATCGATAGGTGATATGTACACGCTTTGAAACATGGCTATTCTTTGTACTTTAAGTTCATGTGTATAAGTTATGCTAAAATAGCAGCACAACCTAGCGGAAGAAGTTTAGTACGATATTTGTTCCATGCAAAGTCGATAGGTAATGTACACGCTTTGAAACATGGCTATTCTTTGTACTTTTAAGTTCATGTGTATAAGTTATGCTAAGATACCAGCACAATCTAGCGGAAGAAGTTCAGTACGTGATTCGATGAATGCAAAATCAATAAGTAATGTGTACAGGCTTTGAAACATGGCTATTCTTTGTACTTTAAGTTCATGTGTATAAGTTATGCTAAGATAGCAGCACAACCTAGCGGAAGAAGTTTAGTACAGTATTTGTTGCATGCAAAGTCGATAGGTAATGTGTACACGCTTTGAAACATGGCTATTCTTTGTACTTTAAGGTCATGCGTATAGGTTATGCTAAGATAGCAGCACAATCTAGCGGAAGAAGTTCAGAACGTGATTCGATGAATGCAAAATCAATAAGTAATGTGTACACGTTTTGAGGCATGGCTATTCTTTGTACTTTAAGTTCATGCGTATAAGTTATGCTAAGATAGCAGCACAATCTACCTGAAGAAGTTTTGTACGAGAGTCGATACATGCAAATTCGATAGTTGGTGTGTACACGCTTTGAAACATGACTATTCATTGTACTTTAAGTTCATGGGTATAGGTCATGCTAAGATAGCAGCACAATCTAGCGGAAGAAGTTCAGTACGAGATTCGATGCATGTGAAATCAATAAGTAATGTGTACACGCTTTGAAACATGGCTATTCTTTGTACTTTAAGTTAATGTGTATAAGTTATGCTAAGATAGCAGCACAACCTAGCGGAAGAAGTTTAGTACGACATTTGTTGCATGCAAAGTCGATAGGTAATGTGTACACGCTTTGAAACATGGCTATTCATTGTACTTTAAGGTCACGCGTATAGGTTATGCTAAGATAGCAGCACAATCTAGTGGAATAAGTTTAGTACGAGAGTCGATGCATGCAAAATCGATAGGTAATGTGTACACGCTTTGAAACATGGCTATTCATACTGCTGTTCTGTCCCCAAGACTTTTAAGCATAGCTAATCCTAATGCTGCTCTTAACGACGTCGAGCTAATGATTGATTACGTGACGTGACGTCACGACCACGTGCTCTTGTTTGGTAAACATAGCCACGTGCTTTTTTGACAGCTGTCTTCTTGACGAACCCTAACCTCACTTTGAAGGACAATAGAGCGTCTCTAACCTCACTGCTGTCATCTTTATGGTGGTAAACCTCAAGGCTGCCACCTTATGCATGTTATAGCGCGGAATTTAAAATCCAACAACGGAACATTGTTAACCTCACTCTTGTCATCTTTACGGCAGTAAACCTCAAGGGCTGCCACCTTATGCATGTTGTAGCGCTGAATTTATAATCCAACAACAGAACATTGCTAAACTCTCTGCTATCATCTTGAAAAGTTCAGTGTTCCAAACACTAGTTCGAAAAACGTAACTCATCGCACCTCGGGGATTTTCCATTCCTTGTTCTGAACATGAAACCATTTACAAATAAAGATTAATTTTCTACACCTAACAAAGTACAAGCTTTCTTGCTGATAGCGATCGATGAGGTGTTTGCTCCTTTAGCCCTTTAGCCCTTTAGCCCTTTAGCCCATTAGCCCTTTAGCCCTTTAGCCCTTTTGCCCATTAGCCCTTTAGCCCATTAGCCCTTTAGCTAAGGAATGTGCGGTAAACTAATCTTCTTAGAACAAAGATATCCCCTGACATGTTGTATCGAGTACAGTGTTCCGTTCTACTTATTTAGTGTTCTAAACACTTCAATCAATGTTCCGATCACATGATAAAGTTAACGGCATAGAGTGCAGTTTTCGATTCCAGCCTTGTTACGTTTCTTCTGTGATTTGCAAGTCTAAACATGCTTAATGACGTCATCACCGCAGCACGTGCTTACTCTAGCTATTCCGATGCAGGTTTAAACTTGTTCGATAGAGCTATTGCCTTGACATAAGAGGAGGCCTTAACAGCTTATGTATAGCCGCTATTGTCTAAAGATAGCCGCTGTGAATAAAAAGCACGTCGAATTTTTCAAATTACCCGCCACCACATTTCAAAGGTATGAGGTATAGTGCTGTAAAAAATACCTGCACGATGCAAAGCTAGCTTTCTTCATCAGAGCAGCAGCCATTTTGTGCAAGCGCTCTTAAGCTGTCTCATAAGAAGCTATGTATAGCCGCCATCTTATAGAAATAGATAGCAGTCAATGCCAAAGGGCCTAAGTAGGAATCGAACCGTTGATCTCATCATTAGGCTATGATTTTTCTTGTTCCTGATACTGCAAACCTAGGTATCAGGTGGAAAAATTTTGTCCGTTTTCGAGATATTTAACATTTTGCATTTAAGCCTCAAATGTAATGAATCGAACCTGCACGGTACGTTATACTCTCTACCATAGCTAGACCTGATCATGTTACGAAGACTTGCTTCATTACAAGCTGAAACAGAGCTAATGCCAAAGGGCCTAAGTTAGAACCAAACCGTTGATCTCATCATTAGACTATGTTTTACTTGTTCCCTATACTGCTAACCGAGGTATTGGGTAGAAAAATTTTGTCCGTTTTGCTCTACGATGCACCGTTTTCGAGATATTTAACATTGTGCATTTAAGCCCCAAATTTAATGAATCGAACTAGCACGACACGTTAGCCTCTAAGCTAAGAGCAGCAGCTATCTTGCGCAAGCACCCTTAAGGCGTCTCATAAGGAGTCATGTATAGCCGCCATCTTGCGTCCGCCATCTTGCGTAAGCATCCTTAGGGCGTCTCTAGTCATCTTGTGCAAGGACCCTTAAGCCGCCTCATAAGAGCGACCACCATCTTGCGCAAGCATCTCTAGGGCGTCTCATAAGGAGCCTTGTATAACCGCCATCTTGCGCAAGCATCCCAAGGGCATCTCTTAAGAACCTATGTATAGCGGTCATCTTGCATAAGCACCTTTAAGGAGTCATGTATAGCCACCATCTTGTGCAATTAGCGTCGAGAGATGGCTGATGTAGAATTTTTCTTTTTAAATTACCCGCCACCATATTTCAAAGGTATGTACCTAAAGAGTGTAGCACTGAGCTCTATAGATTAAAGATGGCGGATGACAGCTGACCCAAAAGCGCGTGAGTTTGTTTACTAAACAAGAGCACGTGGAATTTTTCAATTTGCCGCCACCACATTTCAAAGGTATCTAGCCAAAGATGGCAGCACGGTGCTCTCTTGATTAAAGATGGCGGATGATAGCTAACAGAACTTTTCAAATTGCCCGCTACTACAGAGAGCAGCACGGTGCTCTGTAGATTAAAGATGGCGGATGACAGGTGATGAAATTACCCGCATGATAGCAGCACAGTGCTCTATTGATTAAAGATGGTGGATGACAGCTGTCAAAAAAAAGCACGTGGCTTTGTTTACTAAACAAGAGCACATAGATTTTTTTTCAAATTGCCGCCACCACATTTCAAAGGTATCTAGCTAAAGAGCGCAACACAGAGGTTTGTGATGCAAGATGGCGGATGACAGCTGTCAGAAAAAAGCACGTGAGTTTGTTTCCAAACAAGAGCATGTAGAATTTTTCAAATTGCCGCCACCACATAGAGGGCAGCACGGTACCCTCTTGATTAAAGATGGCTGCTGTCATGTGGAATTGCCTACCACCACAGGTATCTAGCTAAAGAGGGCAGCACGGTGCTCAAAGATGGCTGCTATCAAAAAGCATTTTTCAAATTATCCGCCACCACATTTCAAAGGTAAGTAGCTAAAGAGGGCACCACTGTGCTCTATGGATTAAAGATGGTGGATGACAGCTGTCAAAAAAGCACGTGGATTTGTTTATCTCGCGCTAGTGAGGTTAAGTTGGTAGCACTAAGGTTTAGACCCGTTAAGATGGCAGCACTGCGGATGACAGCTGTGACGAATTTACATCTACTACGATAAAGAGGGCAGTACGGTGCTCTCTGGATTAAAGATGGTGGATGTCAGCTGTCAAAAAAGCACATAGCTTTGTTTCCAAACAAGAGCACGTGGAATTTGCCGCCACCACATTTCAAAGGTAAGTAGCTAAAGAGGGCAGCACGGTGCTCTCTGGATTAAAGATGGCGGATGATAGCTGTCAAAAAAAAGCGCATGGGTTTGTTTCCAAACAAGAGAATGTAGAATTTTTCAAATTACCGCCACCACATTTCAAAGGTATCTAGCTAAAGAGTGCAGCACTGAGGTTTGTGATGCAAGATGGCGGATGATAGCTGTCAGAAAAAAGCACGTGAGTTTGTTTAAGAGGGCAGCACGGTGCTCAAAGATGGTTGTTGTCAAAAAGCATTTTTCAAATTATCCGCCACCACATTTCAAAGGTAAGTAGCTAAAGAGGGCAGCACTGTGCTCTATAGATTAAAGATGGCGGATGACAGCTGTCAAAAAAGCACGTGGATTTGTTTATCTCACGCTATTGAGGTTAAGTTGGTAGCACTAAGGTTTAGGCCCGCCAAGATGGCAGCACTGCCGATGACAGGTGATGAAAGAGGGCAGCACAGTGCTCTGTGGTTTAAAGATGGCGGATGACAGCTGTCAAAAAGCACGTGGCTGTCAAAAAAGCACGTGGCTTTGTTTACCACGCGCTAGTTAGGTTAAGTTGGTAGCACTAAGGTTTAGGCCCGCCAAGATGGCAGCACTGCCGATGACAGGTGATGAAAGAGGGCAGCACAGTGCTCTGTGGTTTAAAGATGGCGGATGACAGCTGTCAAAAAGCACGTGGCTGTCAAAAAAGCACGTGGCTTTGTTTACCACGCGCTAGTTAGGTTAAGTTGGTAGCACTAAGGTTTAGGCCCGTCAAGATGGCAGCACTGCCGATGACAGGTGATGAAAGAGGGCAGCACAGTGCTCTGCGGTTTAAAGATGGCGGATGACAGCTGTCAAAAAGCACGTGGTTGTCAAAAAGCACGTGGATTTGTTTATCTCGAGCTAGTTAGGTTAAGTTGGTAGCACTAAGGTTTAGGCCCGTCAAGATGGCAGCACTGCCGATGACAGGTGACGAATTTTACACCTATAGAGGGCAGCACAGTGCTTTGTGGTTTAAAGATGGCGGATGACAGCTGTCAAAAAGCACGTGGTTGTCAAAAAACACGTGGCTTTGTTTACCTCATGCTAGTTAGGTTAAGTTGGCACTACTGAGGTTTAGGCCCGTCAAGATGGTAGTACTGAGGTTTGCGATGCGTTGTTGTTGATGCGAGCTGTCAAAAGCACGTGGCTTTGTTTACAAATCTGTCAAAAAGCACGTGGCTGTCAAAAAACACGTGGATTTGTTTACCTCATGCTAGTGAGGTTAAGTTGGCACTACTGAGGTTTAGGCCCGTCAAGATGGCAGTACTGAGGTTAGCGATGCGTTGTTGTCTGTCAAAAAGCACGTGGCTGTCAAAAAACACGTGGCTTTGTTTACCTCATGCTAGTTAGGTTAAGTTGGCACTAGTGAGGTTTAGGCCCGTCAAGATGGCAGTACTGAGGTTAGCGATGCGTTGTTGTCGATGACAGCTGTCAAAAAGCACGTGGCTTTGTTTACAAATTCAAATCTCCCGCCAAAATTCAAATTTCCCGCGGGCGGCGGCGGCGGCGGAGGCGGCGGAGGCGGCGGAGGAGGCGGCGGGAGGAGGAGGAGGAGGCGGCCGAACCCGCTTATTATACTACTGACCTACTACTACTACTACTGCTACTGTCCGGCCGTGTCATCTCCCCTGGTGAGAAAAGGAGCCGCCCTCCCAGTGATGACACGCCCGGCGCTACTCGTGGGGCCCAGCCCTTTTGAATTCGCCCGCGAAGCTACCCGATTGGCTAATTTAAGCAGCTGATGAAATGACAACGGCGTGAGATATCGATTTATTTATTGCCAATTATTTTTCAGTAACACCAGCTTTCTAACACTCATATATCCATTTCACGTTGTTTCAGACCAATCCGTTGATTTTCCCGTACTCTGTTTTTTCCTTTATAGGTAAATCTCTAATACAGGTCGTAAATTACGTATTCTGGAAAGATATCTGAAGTCCAACTTTTCCTGCTATTTCTTTCAGAAGGTTGATTTGTTCTAAGGCTGTCTCTCTATCCTGACCCGGTCAAATGACTGGAAACAAGCTGTGGATTTTCATTTTTCATTTTTCATTTTCAGTCTCTTTACTTCCAGGGAGGATCGATATGTCATCAGCGAAGACCATAGTTCTTTTTTTAAATCCATATGTCATTTACATGATAATTTTTTCTTGCTTTCCAATTTTTACACCAACCGCTTCGTGCTTGAACCTAATCTGATCTCAGGATGGACTCCGCAGTTTTCTCTTTTGATTCTTCCCATCACTTTTATTTTGTTGTGTTAGTTTTTAAATGATGAGTATTTAATTCTAAAGTTCTTTCTCCCTCTCAAAAATATGTACCACTGTGCATCTCACTCCTCTTCCCAGTTCCTCGCTATGTCTCCTCTTCGGGGCTCGCTCTCCGTCCTGAGAGCTAGGGACTGCACTAGGCCAAGCACGCGAGCTCTCCTCTTGGAATGGCCAGCATCCGTTGACCCTACTATGCTGAGTAAACACCAATATAAACGTCAGTATGAACTGGAATTCGAAACGAGATCTCCGGGCAAAAAGTCATACACTACCCCTACATCATCACGCATGTTATTATTCAGCTATAATGTCAATTGATCTTTCATCGAGGCATTGTTCACTTCTCTAACAGTTACTTCAGACAATAAATATATACCCTTCCTAAAACCAAATTTTCCTCGCCAGTTTCCCCTCTTTCCCTGATCTGTTGTTTCTCGTAACTAGATCGCTCTCCATGCATCTGGAAACTATCACATTAAGGGTAGTTATCACCTTAGGGATGGTTCGTTGCCTCCTCGAGGGGAATTGCGGCCTGAAATTGATTCATTATTGCTGTGAATGTGATCGTTGGCTGGAAGTAAAATAGTTACGGAAACACAGAAAGATTGCTTCGGACTAAACAAGCCATTGAAATCAGAGTAGAGAGTCTTTCCACTTGCCACGTTTATTTTACAATCATGAAACATATGAACAGCTACTGCAAAACAAACTTTCTGTGACAAACAATCCCTGTTATGAGAAAGACCGGTGTCACCCAGCTTACGTAAGCGGATAATGAAAGCATGCTGGATGTTGGGACCGAGCGAATTAGTTGTGAAATTCAGGCCATTAACTTTCATTCATATGATGATTGGGAAATATATATTTAAAAGAGTAGAGGAGTTTAAATTCTTTGGTGTATTAACCGATGAGGAAAACCGAAGGCAACAAGAACACAAAGCTAGAATTAAGAATGCAAATAAGGCATTTTACTCTGTGATCCCTATATTAGGCTCAAGTTTTTAACAAGGAATGCAAAAATGATTATCTACAATACAATCATTCGACCAGTACTTCTGTATGGTTCCGAGACATGGAGTATAACCAAGAAAGAGCAGCAGCAGTTGCAAGTCTTTGAGAATAAAGTTTACAGAAAAATATGGTTCTATTCTGTCTCTCAAAGCTGGCAGAAAAGATCTAATTATGAGATTTACACCCTCTCTCAGCAACACACTATAATGGGTGTGATAGAATCCAACAGAGTGCGCCGGGCTGGACATGTACTGAGGATGTAGGAGAACAGAACACCAGTAAATCTATACAAGGGATCTCTTAATGCGAAAAGACCTTCAGGAAGACCCCGAAGCACCTGGAAAAAGGAGATCACAAGGTATGCCGGACCCTCCAAATTAATAACTGGGAATAGCAGACCCAACATCGAAAAGGATGGAAGAGGATTGTGAGATCGGCACAGGAACTTCATGTCCCTCCGAAGCCTACGCAGTGAGTGTGAGTGGAGTGATTATCATTATTATTATTATTATTATTATTATTATTATTATTATTATTATTATTATTATTATTATGTCCGACTCGTTGGCTGAATGGTCAGCGTACTGCCCTTCGGTTCAGAGGGTCCCGGGTTCGATTCCCGGCCGGGTCGGGGATTTTAACCTTCATTGGTTAATTCCAATGGCCCGGGGGCTGGCTGTTTGTGCTGTCCCCAACATCCCTGCAACTCACACACCACACATAACACTATCCTCCACCACAATAACACGCAGTTACCTACACATGGCAGATGCCGCCCACCCTCATCGGAGGGTCTGCCTTACAAGGGCTGCACTCGGCTAGAAATAGCCACACGAAATTATTATTATTATTATTATTATTATTATTATTATTATTATTATTATTATTTCTCCGATAGGGTCTTCTGGGGACCGACTAGTGTTTACAGTACATTACGTCTTCCGGTATAGGCTTACTTTTATTGACTTGACTCGGTCTCATCTTTGGCTTTGACAATCTAAAAGTGGCTGAGGTATGAGCGAAGCTTGTAATCACATGCCTTGTGTAGCTAGTCCCTGATATGAATGGTGTGAAAATGTCAGTCTGCAGACTGAACGCTGAAAGAGATAAGAGTCTATAATGAAGATGTATGTATGAGCTATGTATCGTCAACGTTTCACTTCTATACAATGCCACGCTCCAGACGAAAGTCTTCCAAAACATCTTTCTGATTCCTATAAAAATGTTCGAAGTGAGCAAATTTCTTTTCTGAAGAAAGGCTTTCCTTATTTGTACAAGTACGCATTTTATGTCCCCTTACTTGTGCCACCATTAGTTATTTTACTAACCAAGTAACAATATTCATCGACTTCCTTTAAGACTTAATTACCTAATCTAATATTTCCTGCATCACCTGACGTTTATCGACTGCACAGCATTACTTTTGTTTTGAACATACAGTATTTATTTGCATCTTGTACTTCTTCCCAAAGACTCTGTCCATACCATTCAGCAATTTCTCTAGATTTCTGCAGATTCAGATCAAAATCTGCAAATCTCAGAGTTTTGAGTTGTGATTTCCTTTCCAAATTCCTTTTTGAGTTCCTTTACCGCCTGTTCTATGGGGGGTGGAGGTAGATGCAGCCTTGTCACACTCCATTCTGGATTGCTGCTTCTTTTTCAAAGCCCTCGATTCTTATCACTGCAGACTTATTTTTGTATATTGTAACAAGCAACGATTACAAGTAAGTTACAAAGAGTGTAACCATTATAAGTAATTCCATTACTCTTATTCAACAACTTCGCAACTTTGGACATAATGAGGACCTTTCTGAGATGTGTCAGAACCTACACTAGAGCTACGATGTAGTCTGAGAATATAATTTAGCTCCTCTCTTAAGAGCACGCGGTTCGCGAGGCTTCGATTGCACACTTCATACTCCTGCTTTTTCCTATCTCCGTGATAGCATCAAACTCCTCTCCACGGACCATAACAAAAGTACTCGGAAGTACAGCTCTATGTGTTTATCCATTTCAGTACACAGAACAACAGTCTACGCAAAATCACTCACCGGTACCTCAGCCCGACAATGGAATCTCCTATCTGTGCACGTCAGAAGCATACCCAGCAAACTCAGCTTTTAAACATTCCTGAATTGAGCTACTAGGTAAACAAGAATGAATCATCTAGTTTTGACCTGAAAACACCTCCTTCTACTTCCTCTTCATCATTATTTAACTCTTCTTTTCACAGATCATCTTCTTCTTCTCCTTCCTATTCCTTCTCTTCACCTCTCAACTGCAGGCGATGCTTTGGTATCTTCTTGGAAACTTTCCTTTAATTAGTACTAGCTGATGAACCCGTGCTTCGCTGCCGAATTCTACATTGTGTACAAAATTCTAGGTTACGTAGTGTACACGTTGTGAGCAAGATTGTATTAAATTGCATAGCTCTTAACGTTACCCTAGAAACGCGACAGGGAAGTCACCAAACGTCTTTTCTCATATGAAGAATGGGTTAGGGAATTTTCATTGTAATGGTGGGCCCGCTTGCCTACCATCAGTCACAATCAGGTTGGGGAGTTTTCATTATTATGGAAGACACTCACTCTCCACCTGCCTTTTTCTATCCTCAGACGCAACTGAAATGAACGCAAGTCGTTACAATGACGTCAGTAGGGATGGCGCGATTAAAAGCAATGCTTTCGTATGAAATACTGAAAATTCCAATGAAAAACCACACATTTGCTCTTTAAACGAAGAGTAGGCCTTCTACGCTGCCGATCTAACAATCCAAAGTTCCAGCCGCAGATAGCCGTGATCCGTGAACACTTTTCGTCTTTTTCCGGCGGGGGGGGGGGGGGGATATTGGAGAGGCCCAGGGCGAAAACTATGCCCTTTTACTAATTTGTTTGCTAGGAGTACCCGATGAGTCGGAAAATCTCAATTCACTGCACTGGCGGGAGTGGGGACTATCTCACTCGGAGGCAAATTTTTTCTCCAAGCCAGAGGAGAATCTCCACTTCACTGCTAATTTGGAAGAAAATGAATGTAGAATTTAATAAAAGGTGAAGAGGAAGAAGCTTTTCGAAACGGCACTTTTCAGGGTCGAATTTTGAGTTATTTATTGAAGTGTGGTACTATAATTTGGAATAGGCCTACATTGTAATTCAAGACCATTTCATACTACACTTCAGAAAATGTAAATTGCAACACCATGAAGGTATTGGTCGTTTGTGTTGAATTTCAAGATATGGAACGATGCCATGTAGGTATGTAAACGATCAAAGTTTCAGACCTATTGGATTGTTGCTACAGGTCTCCCCACGGGATTGGTCGCCGAGGAATCAACTCCAGTACACGGACTCTGGTGTAGCGTAGTTGACTTGCAGTCTGTGCAGTGAAGTGTACCCCGACAAACATGCCTCGACGACAGAGAAGAGCACGCTATCAACAACTGTCGCCGTTTGAGAAGGCTCGGATAATTGGGCTTTGTGAGGCTGGATTATCGCTAAGGACTGTCGTTGCACGTGTTGGCCGACAGGCATCTACGGTACAATGCTACGGTACAATGTGTATGGCAGCAGTGGTCAAATGAAGGTACCCACACTCGTAGACCTGGCACAGGCCCAGCGCGACAGAACACTGTGAGAAAGGATCGCCGCATCATTCGGATGGCCCGGTTGGAACCCCATGCAAGAGCAGCGCAAATTCGAACAGCTGTGGCACCCCACGTTACACAACAAACAGTTGGTAATCGCCTGCGTGCAGCTGCCTTACGAGCCTGTGTCCCTGCAGAAGGTTTTCCATTGACCCCACAACAGCGACGTGTAAGGCTGGCCTGGTGTCGAGAAAGATCGATGTGGATCGACGAATGGCATAGAATCGTCTTTAGTGACGAATCGCGCTTCTGTCTTGCTCGCAGTGATCTCCGGAATCGTGTGCGCCGACGTACCGGGGAGAGGGGCCGCCCAGATCTTATTGTCGAGAGGTACACAGGGCCAACACCAAGCATTATGGTCTGGGAAGCTATTGGGTTTAATGTGAAATCACAACTAGTGCTTGTTGAGGGCACTGTGACTGCTCGACAGTACGTTGATAGGGTACTCAATCCAGTGGTTGTCCCTATGATGGCGAACATTGCTAATGGGATGTTTTAGCAGGACAATGCCCCGATTCACACTGCACGCATCTCCAGAGAAGCTCTCCACGACATCACAACCTTAGAATGGCCCGCCAGATCCCCGGACCTCAGTCCTATTGAGCATGTGTGGGACATGATGGGTCGACAACTGGCCAACCGTCTTCAGCCACTCACAACTCTGGAAGAACTGACCCGTGCAGTGCAGCAAGCACGGGCCACAATTCCTCAGGAAGCGATCCAGGACCTTATTGACTCCATGCCTCGACGAATTCATCAATGTATTGCAACTCGTGGTGGGCACATCCTGTATTGATTGTTGTCCAAACTTGCGGTCAGAGGGACGTGAAAGTATAATCATCGAATCGCAACCGAACAGTCGTTCTGCGTGTTCAATTGCAGCAATTTTCATTTTCTTCAGTGTACTACTGCGCCTCTGTCTTAAGTGTGCACACTGCTCATTCAAAACACCCGTCAGAGTAGGGATCGAATAGCCAGTGTGTTACGTACCAGCAGTATCAGAATATGTATGAACCAGAGGAATGGTATGCTAAAGAAGAAGATTTTCTAACTCCCCAGCTATTTCCCGCCAATATTCAGTCAGGCTGTTATACTCGGTACGCAGCAGTAATCTCATCTATTGGAGTTCAGTGGCAGCATAAGAGGCAAAGAACATCACAAAAAACAATGGTCAATATGATGTTATTGTTGATCAATGTTATGCGCTTTCGATATTGTAGGCCTTCACATTTAGTTTTCTTCTGACTCTGAAATACTATACTATAGTCGGTATGGTAAAACTGAATAAAACATAAATGATCGGAAATTCAATTCCCTATAACTTTCGTTATGTAGTACTTTTCAATAGGGCCAATAACATGGGTATTAAAAATTAAATTTTATGCGCCTTCCCCTAAACTACCATTTCGTCCAGGGTGAATAAAAGTGTTCGCAGCTTAGACTGTAGTTTCTTATTCCCTGACTCTATATACCGATTTTCATTAAATTCTGTTTACACGTTTTCTCGTGGGTCGGCGTTGATATGGACTTGGCAACAAAAACACAAATTCGTGGATATCTGTGTTATAGCCGGTACGGTAAAAATGTATGTTATAAATGATCGGAAATTTAATTCTATACAACTTTAGTTATGTAGTATATATCGATAGGACTACTAATAATATAAATATTTGAGAATTAAATTTTAGGCCTTCCTCTAAACTACTATTTCACTCAGTGTGAATAAAATGGTTTATAGCCTAGATTGTAGTGGCTCATCCCCCGACTTCACATACCGATTTTCACTAAATTCCCTTCAGTCGTTTTCTCGTGATGCGTGTACAGACAGACAGACAGACAGACAGACAGACAGACAGACAGACAGACAGACAGACAGACAGACAGACAGACAGACAGACAGACAGACAGACAGACAGACAGACAGACAGACAGACAGACAGACAGACAGACAGACAGACATTACGGAAAAGTGAAAAGTGCATTTCCTGGTTACTGTGCATATGACCGATACAGAAATACCATTCTTTTCAAATTCTGAGCAATGTACAGACAAAACTCTCATTATATATATTGAAACCGTACAGTGTCCTGTACAGCTCCATGGGAATGATATGGGCCTCTATACTCCATTAAAATTACTCCTAAAGGTCGCGTCATTGGTAGCAGTATGGGCGAAGGGGATCGAGCGGCGTCCGGCCAGAACGGAACCCGCGAAAAGAGCGCCTGCGAACAATGGAAAGACAAAGCAACAGCCAAGCCCTCGCGGAAATACGCTCTCAACGTGCAGAGAGAGATAGAAGGGGACGCGATGCTGGAATAGTCAGATACGCCCCGAGGTGGAGCCTAGCCTCCCCGAGTTCCAAACGAACATAAGGAACTTCCGGTTTTTTATGCACGTGTCACGGGTGCCAACGTCGGATTTTGGCGCGTAAACAATAGAATGATATTTTAATCCAGACATAGGAAAATTATGCGAGACACACCATTGAATAGAGCGGAATTTTCTGCGTTCTCCAGACTAAAAATATGTAATAACTTATGCAGGGGAAGAAATGAGGTCACCAGCTGTCAAGATGTAACATATCGCTAACACATGTGGATACAGCGGCGTCACCCACGCCAAGAATCGCGCTTAGGAGATAGCTCCACCCCCCAGAGGACGCTATGAATTAATCAAAGGCGGGAAGCAAATTACATAAAAACTGCTGATCGTCGGTCCAGCACGCCAGGCTCAAATGAAAGAGGAGACAGAGGGCTACAAGATGCACTATTCAAATATCGTCAATTCTTGGTACGAAAGGAGCTCTTGTTCT
The DNA here is from genome assembly GCF_040414725.1 of Anabrus simplex. Classification (NCBI taxonomy): domain Eukaryota; kingdom Metazoa; phylum Arthropoda; class Insecta; order Orthoptera; family Tettigoniidae; genus Anabrus; species Anabrus simplex. Next base: position 848,688,564 of record NC_090265.1, read on the forward strand.
TAATGAACCGTGAACGTTGACGCCCCCGAGCTTCCGGTGGGTAAGATAATATAAGCCGGGCAGGCCATTGTAGAGACAGTTGTTCTTTTACGGGTCGGTGAGGAGGACACTATATCCCGCGGTGCCCCAGTTTAAGTCAGAAACCCTTGACCGTGTATTGAAAGCGCCATTGTGTCCAGCACGCTTTGTGAAGTGAACGGGAGGCCAAACGAGCCTAGGTATTGTTCCTGTGCTGCGTGTCAAACTAGTAAAAACCCGCGGGCATAATTTGCAAACAAGTATTGGAATTCGGCTGAGACAGTGCCGGCTTTAATGAGTCAGTCAAATTCATAATTTGGTATCACCCAACGTGTTACTTTGAATCAGGGGCTCGAATCTCGTGAGCCACCCGATTCTTACTGTGAACGCGGGTGTAAACTCTGAAATAGAGGACGTGTGACGAGTGTAAAAGTGTTACCCACTTGGATTACTGTAAGATTTCAGCTGTGACGAGTTCCCCATGATGTCGGACTTGTATGGACCAGGGATGAAGGACTGCACGCCCGCCACCTACCGAGTGGTCATGGAGTACTAAGAACTTCACCATGGGTCTCCCGTGGCGGAAGAATCAACGGCCACCAAACAGATGAGTGATGTCCAAATTTAATTTCTAAGCATGACATAACCCGGGGATAGGATTAGCGTTCTTTTGTAAATATCAAAATGTTGTAAGTTAATGCATGTCCTATATGGAAATTTTATTGATTTTTTAATGTTGAAGTAAAATTTAAGGGAGCTAAATTCCCGGACGACTCATATTTCTTTCTTAATGGTTAGCTTATCGTGAGGGTTATATTTTTAATGTAGAATGTCCTAGCAAATATGGGAACAAGGTTAGGAGAATATTTGAGTTTCCCGTAGGGGCGGTTGGAAACATAGTACTGGCAAGCAGGGAAATATGTCGAAATGTTGGTAGTCACTGTCCCACGTGGTTGTCGGATATGCCAGGGAAACTCATGGGTCAGTCAGATAATGCATGCCTAGCTTACAGATATAATCCGTGCATGTACATCAAGAATGAAGAAAATCCCGACCGGGAGAGGTACATACTGTGTGATCTAGATAGGTGTGAGGGACCATGTGCAAGTCTCCCGTGATTTTTGATTAATGGGCCATAATGGTTTGGAGTGTATTTTTTTATCTATAGCCGGGGTAAGACCCAGGGGCATGAGTTCCTAATCTTTGGCCAGAAGGTTTAAATATAAGTGTAGTTATGTGGTATGGACGAGGAGCCATGAGAGCCATAGGCCCAAGGGAAGAAGATACGCGGTATGAGGCGTAGTGGAAGGGCCGAATAGGAACTTACGATGAGATGATTGAGAAGTGATCGTGCCCACAGTCTCAGTGATAATAATGAGAAGGGAGTGAATAAAAAGAGTATTTCATGGGAATTCCATAATGATATGAATAAACAAATGAAGCGGGCTGTGGATATGTGTGTCCCCGAGATGAGAGGGTAGACGTGTGAGCGAGAGAAGAATCAGAACGGCCGTGCGAAGTGAATGGCCGGCCTTCCTTCTGTTGTGAATGACTGGCTCTCGCCCTCGCGACAGAGGGATCCCTTTAAACCATTGTGTTAAGACTAACTTGGAGCCCTGGGTCAACCTCGCGCTCCCCTCGGTTGGTTTAAATGGCTCAGCTAAGAATACTTGTATAATGATAATATCACGGTAACTTCTTTTAAAAGGGTATTTAATAAATGAGTAGGGATTCCCCCAGATATCCGGCGAGATGAGATTGTAGCTATTCTCGGTATCTACAGAAACCCACAGTACCTCTCGGTCGGGAGTCTGCCAGTTCGACGCCGGATGATGACGGCGCCCTTGAGCGAGCTGCTTCCAAGCTTGCGCTTTGGGCCGGAGACTGTGATAACCATGCTGTTTTCTTTTCTGGGAAGGGTTCTCCGGTGTGCATGAAGTGTATATATCCATATGTTTTGTGTATGTTTCGTAATGATGTGCACATATTTTTGAGTTCAAACAGAACCTATGTGCACGACGTGTGGTCTTGGTGACAGATGAGAAGTCCGGGGTTTAGCAAAAATGGTATTTGTGTTTGTTTGTGCATTATGCAAAAGTGTCTTTTAATATGATATTATATAGTGTAGGCCCCGGTTATGTTCGTGCTTAGAACAGCTAGTAATATTTGTGTATAGGGACATCAGATCATCTCACGGTGTGATAGACAGAATAATGTACAAATTTCATGAGCGGTATGAATTAATGAGGAAAAATGAACGATAGCAAGTCGCAAAACCTCAATCATACCGTTATGCAGACGACGCCCATGGGCGATTCGTATTTTAAAATGATTATTATTTTCTTTTCATCCCATATGTGGAGAGTCATTGTATAGAGCTGTATCAACCTTTTTAAATTGTTATTTTTGAATAAATTTGCATTCGTAACCCCTATTTTATGGTTCTTGTCATTGGTAGCAGTGGTAAGCAGTATCCAGTAGGCATTCGAACCCAGAGATCCTACTTTCATATTATAGACATAAGGCTCCATCTTAAGGATTTGTTGTTTTTGTTTTTCTTTGAACGTACCACTTCCCCAAGTGCTCAGGCTGCCGGGCCGGCACAGAAAGTAGGAAGGGGAGCGGTTCGAAGCTCGTTAAGCAATTCGACCCGCTCTTCAATCCAATCTCATCCGTGGGTGTTTACCCCGTTACGTGGAGGCATTCTTATGCGTGGGTCATCCATTCGACGCCCGGTAGGGTGTATACTTGGCGCCCTTCGTGGATGGGCATTGTTTATAGTTTACGCTGGAGCATTTTTAGTAATAGATAGGCCGCCCACAGGGAGGATAGTGTGCGATGATGGAGTCAAATTGCCAGGTTCGTGCCACAATCTGATTACATTTGGTATCGAACGGGTTGGCAATTATTTGGAATGGAGTACCCGCCACGTAACCGAACGGATGGAGACGTTAAGCACATGTCCGAAGTGCTAAGATTCATAATTATAGATTGGATACTGCAAGGGTTGTTCAGATTGTGTGATACTCAGCAGGACTGTAATGGTCATCGTACGGGCGTGCGTAAGTCACGACTCGTGATGATAACTCACACAAGATCAGCCATGAAAGGGAGCGACGTGAATAATAAATAGGATAGGAAAATGACAAGAACAGAAAAATCATGTGTCCAGTTTAAGTGGAAATCCGCATGAGTGTCGCTCATAAAAGTAAAATGGATACCCGGGACAGACTATGAAGCTGTCATTTCTTTGGGAGACAACGTTATGGTTCTCTCAGTGTGAGGTTAAAACGGCCGGCAAAATTCTTCAAATTTCGCCAGTTACGGGTATCGGCCAAAGATTGTGCGCTGAAGTAACAACATTTGGCAGATATAAATATTTTTTCAAGAGGGCTTTAGACGCCGCGGATAGAGCAGGGTACCTCAACCCAGGCTCTAATTTTTGCGCAGTGACAGATGCGATGTTGCCAGTTTGAGACGGGTAATTGTCTGCTAACGTCATCTTACCAATCTCAAGGTGATAACATTCATTTGTGACTGGGGTATGCCATGTTTCCGGCATACGTAAAATCGAGCCCACGGTAGGCCGCGCGCGTGACCGGAAAACTTATTCCAGGATAAAGGGGCTAACGTAGAATCAGCATTATTATTGTTATTATTATTGTCAAATGATATGACGAAATTTCCTATACAATGAATTATGACATTAATATGGTAGGGGGCGTGACACAAGCCGTTTGTAGGCCCAGTTTGGATTGATTTGTTGGAATTTCGAGTAAAGTTAGGTCACGCTGAAATTTGTATTAAATATTTAAATGGATCTATGCTTTCTGTCGATCACCGGTGGTCAATTTTCTGCCCACGGGAGATCCGCTTTCTCCAAGATTGAATTTAATATGGACATGGAGGCCATGAGGGAAATGATGTGCCAATTATTGGCAAAACACGAGGAAGGCTTAAAGGAACATTTCGAAGAACGATTAGACAGAATGACGGAACGTGCAAATCAGCAGGCAGCGGATGTTAAAGCGCAGTTCGAGAAGCAGGGGGAACTTTTGAAAGAACAATTAGACACGCAGGCAGAGCTTTGCCAGGCTCAGGCGGCTACGAATAAGGCTTCGTTAGACGAGCTCGCAGAGGATATGAGATTAGGTCGTGAACGTAGCGACGAGAACGCCGCGAGGCTGGAGGCAAAGATGACTGAGGCGTTAGAGGGGAAGTTAGAAGACGTCATCCAGCAATTAAAGCAAGTAGAGATTAGGGTGACCAATAGGATCGACGTAACGGACACTAGGGTAAGCGCGTGCGAGGAAGAGATGGAGAAGGTGAGCACCCGCGTAGAGGATGTTGCAAGAGACATGCAGGAGGCCAAGGCGGAAGTCCGAGAACTAAGGACACAGACGACGGAGGCCCTCGACAAGGTGGCAAAAGAGGTCAGTGACCGTCTGACCCAAGTGCAGGATATTGCGACCGCCAAGCTCAAGGAAGTCCAGACTCAGGCCCATGGAGAAGTTATGGAGCTCCGGAAGGAAGTGACCGAAGAGATGGAAGCGGAACAAGAAGAAGTTCGAGGGAAAATCCAAGGCCTGAACCGACAGATGGAAGAGTGGGGCAACAAGACCCACAAGGCTGCCGTCCAAGTAGAAGTCCACACGGAGCTTATTAAGGAGATCCGGGAGGAGGTCGAGTTGTTAAAGTTCCAAGAGGCGAGAGGTGAGATCGTGATGCGATCGATCCTCAAGAAGCAGGATAGCGTTGACAGAGTGAGTCCGCCCAGTAGTATTGGTCACGAGGCCAACGTTGACATTTCGCAGGGAAATGAAAATGCACAAGTGCATAATGCACCTCGGGGACAATCGACCCCGCAAGAGAGTGGAGCAATTCCGGTATATAATCTCCTCCGGATGACGAATGACGAGCCGAAGAAATTCGGGTCAAACACTCATCTTACCCCGAAAGGTTTCCTTGCTGAGGTAGACCAATACTTCATTGATCATCGAGTCCCAGCGGACCGAAAACTGAGAGTAGTCGAACGGTACCTAACGGATCAGCCGTTGGTCTGGTACCGGGCGTTCAAATATTGTTTCGATGGGTATGAGGAGTTCCGGCGGCGCTTCCTCGAGAAGTATTGGGGGATCGAGACGCAACAGAATTTGAGGCTAGAATTGTATTCGCGAAGGTATTCGGGTGCAGGGCAGACCCGTTTCTGCGAGTACTTCGTGGGCCAGTTGTTGAAGTTCAAAGAACTGGATAGTCCTCCCACAGAGCTAGAGTTGATTTCCGCCATCGGGAAACAGCTCCCACCGGAAGTACAGAAGGTGCTCATAGCGGCGAATGTCCGAAATGCGGTCGATGCTGAACAAATATTGAGGCAGCTCGATCAAACGAGTGGAATGCAGGCGCGACATCGCCATAGCGAGGCGGTCCATGTTGTCGACTTAGCTCAGGATGAAAGCCCACCGAAAAGGAAGAACCAGGGGACTAGTACGAATGAAGTTCGGGAGATGTACCCCTCGAGAATTAGGAGTGATTGGGGTCCCCAGACATGGAATGGACCGAAACGGGAATACCAGGAGGGCTGGAACACCCGCGAACCAGGACCCCGTGAGAGGATGAATCAGGGGCCAAGGCTTCGGTATCGCCAGTATGGACAGCGGAGGAGGCCGTACCAGAATTGGGGACCGAGCGGACAGCGGTCGACAGGGCAACGACCAGGAAGAAGGGAAGAGTACATACGAGATCGCAGGAATGAATCGCGACAGTATGTGGAACAACTGCGAAACACGCCGCCCGGTATTGACAAGTGGCAGAGACCCATACAGGGTATGGCCGCCGCGGGAATGTGCGAAGGGGCAGAAAGCCTGCAACTGCAAGCCCACAAGAAGGAAGGACGTGGAAGAGAGTTGAACCCCCATGCTCCGGAGTATGCCAGTAGCTCCGGAGCGCAAAAAAAAAAATTTCGCCTAACTAGTGAGGAGATAGCCTGCGGTTCGGGGAGCAACCATTCTTTCGATTCACAGAGGACGTCAGTTACCATAGCTGCGTGGGTGATCCAACCCGAGGATTTGATCGAAGACGCACACCGACCGAATAAGAGGATTATCAGGGAATTACCAGTGGTGTACATAAGAGCTAATGGATTGCGCGTGCGCTCTCTTGTAGACACGGGAGCCAGCGTAAGCGTCGTATCTAGAACGCTTATACGGGAAATCCAATCGAAGGAGCAGATCCCATTATTACCGGTCTCTAACATGAAGGTACGAGGAATCATCCCAGATCGCACCACAGTGTGCAAGGCTCAGGTTTATTTAGAATTGCAGATCGGAGAGGCCATTACTTCACACCCATTTATCATCCTCGAGAAATTGGAATACAACATTATATTGGGCGCCGACTTCTGGAGGGACTATAAGGCAGTTATCGACATGCACCGAAATGAGATCAGGCTAGAGATCAACATGCATTCCGAAGGGGTGAAACTAAACGAAATTGGAGACTGCGTAGTCGATGAGAGGATTTGGACTACTCAAGTGACCTACGACGAGGAAGTCCGTCCGGATCAGACTCTGGATGGGAAACATCAGGAAGAAGAGATAATAATCGGACTCGAGAGAATGGTTGCAAACTTGGAACAGGAAGAGGAAGAACCGACATTTGAGGAGGCAGTGCTATCAAAAATTAATAAAGCAATGATAGGTGAAGAGGGAAGAGCTAGACTGAAAGAAATCTTGGAACGCCACCGCGATGCATTTGGGTCACAACCGGGAAAAATTTCGAATTTCAAATACAATTTTGTCGTCACAAGTTGGGAACCTTTCCGACGGAATCCGTACCCGATTCCCGAGAAACATTATGCCAAGGTACGACCTATCATCAAGGATATGGAAGAAAACCAGTTAATTTCCAAATCTCCGACGCCATTTTTAAACCCTTTAGTCATCGTGGAGAAGACGAACGGTTCGCTGAGGGTGTGCCTAGACGCACGTGCCATTAACGAGCGCTTGGTACCAGAGTACGATAGGGCACCAAACATTAAGGATATTTTGAAGAAATTTAGTCACAAAAATTATTTTTCTGGGGTCGACTTGAGATCGTCCTACCACCACATTGAGTTGTCAGGGGAATCCAAGGTACTGACGGGATTCATGTTTGACGGACAGACGTACGTCTACAACCGTTTGCCGTTCGGCGTCAAGAACGCAGGATCGGCTTTGATAAGGGCACTTGATAGGAATTTGAGCGAGCAGGTGAAGAACTTTACGGTGCGTTATGTAGACGACATTTTGATTGCGAGCGAGACTCTGGAGGAGCATTTGGAACACTTGAACCTGTTATTAGCAGAATTGAATAAAAACAACTTCAAAGTTAATTTGGATAAGTCGAACTTTTGCCAGAAAAGCATTTTGTTCCTGGGACACGTCATAGATTCGGAGGGTGTTACTCCGAACCCCGTTAAGATTCAAGCTATTCAAAATTTCCCCAAACCAACACGAGTCAAACACATCAGGCAGTTTTTGGGAATCTGCGGGTTTTTCGCCGATCATTGCCCTAGTTACACGGAGGCGGTAGCTCCTCTTCAGGACCTCCTGAAGAAGAATAATAGATGGAAATGGGATTCAAACTGTGACGAAGCTTTCCAAAGGACAAAAGAATTACTTGCCAACAGCATCAAGCTTGGGTACCCCGACTTTTCGAGCAAATTCGTAGTCCAAACCGATGCATCCATGATAGGTGTAGGGGCGGTATTGTACCAGGAGACGCCGGATCAGGAAAAGCGCAGAAACTACATCGCGTTCATGAGTCGTAGACTTCGGGCTCATGAGTGCCAATATACCGTCACGGAATTAGAGATGTTGGCAATTGTTACAGCCCTCAGTCACTGGAGGAAGTATATATACGGATTCCCGGTCGTGCTGCGGACAGACCATAAAGCTTTGACCTTCGCTTTGAAGTCGACGATGGCATCCGAGAGAGTAAACCGCTGGACGTTATTCATCCAACAATTCGACTTAGAGATCGAACATTGTGCAGGAAAGGACAATGTGATTGCCGACGCATTAAGCCGGAACCCCGAACCGGAAGCCCAAGTTATTCATCACATAGAGTTGAGCGGGGGTGACCGTGAGACGTTGGATAGGCTCCAACGCATCGGAGAAGAGCAAGAGAATTGGCCCGCAACCAGACGATTGATCGATTTCTTCCGAAAGAGGATACCAGCAGGAACGCCTGAATACCAGGAGAGTGAGAGGCAGGCAACAAAATATAACTATTTCAACGGGATCCTTCACCAGTTCATAGATGAAGATCATACGAAGTACCGTATTGTTGTTCCGCCCGTGCTGCAAGTGGAACTGATTTGGCTCGCACATCATTCCATCGGTCATGCGGGAATCGATAAAGTTACCTCGACACTTCAGGAGACCTTTGTCTGGCCGAGAATGAGGCGGATGATTAGGACCGTGTTGACAACATGTGATACTTGTCAACGAATCAAACCAAATACCTATCTCCTGCGGCAACCACCTAAGCCGCTGTTGCCAGAGAAGCCACGAGAGCTATTTGCGATAGACTTTTACGGGCCCTTACCCAAGGCAATTAGAGGGTTACAATTCATTTTGGTCTGCGTAGATGTTTTCTCGAAGTATGTGATGCTGTGCCCAGTACAGAAGGCAAACTCCAGGTCGGTACTGACACAGATCCGAAATAAGATCATTCCATCTATGGGGAAGCCAGATAAGATATTGAGTGACCATGGGTCTCAGTTCACGTCCGCCATGTTCAAACGCGAGATCGAGCAACTCCAAATCCAGCATATCTTCAGTTCTATTAGGCATCCTGAGTCCAATCCATCAGAAAGGATCATGCGCGAAATAGCGAAATTTTGCAGAGTTTATTGCGCCAGACAGCATTGGCGATGGGTTGATGTTCTTCCAATCATCATGGAGTGCATCAACGGGACGATTCATGAATCTACGGGGCAGATCCCGATAGCGGTACATTTTGATCAGAAACCGGAGAGACCGTGGCACCGCGTGCTACAGTGCCCAGAAGATCCCAGGCCTTCGGCTGAACTTCGTGTGAGGATAGCTTTGGACCATCTCAAAGCCCAGGCAGAGAAGAGGCTCAGACGTCATCGAAACCGGAGGTTTCATCGGCCACTTCGTGTGGGAGAACTAGTTTTAGTCAAACGACCAGCCATGTCCGACCCTCCGAGGAAGTACTACCACAAGTTTGCAGAACTTTACATCGGGCCGTATAGGATAATCCAGAACCTAGAGAATAATGCCTACAAAGTACAGTCAATGGATGGGAGAACAGAGGCCACTTACAATGCTGCAAATCTCAAACTGTACCACGCCCCAGGACAACACCCTGAAGAAGGTCCGGAGGAAGAAGAACCAGGAGAAGCCGAGGATGACGAGGACAACCCGGATCCAATGGAAGAAATGGAAGCCGATGAAGAAGATGATGCCGTGAATCACATTGTTTTGGAAGAAGGGAGCGAGTCCGAGGCATCAGCCTGTGAAGATTGTCCAGAATGTTCTGAGAGGACCGGTCTTAGGAATGCTTTAATTAATCTATGCTACCAGATACAACTGGAGAACACAGAGTTGACCGAGAAGGTCCACCAGCTTCGCGACCATCTCCAATGACTACTTTCCGAGACAGTTAAAAGGGAAAGAAAAATCCCGAGTTCGTGATTTTTCTTTGATGAAGTAGGAGGAGGATGAAACCGTACAGTGTCCTGTACAGCTCCATGGGAATGATATGGGCCTCTATACTCCATTAAAATTACTCCTAAAGGTCGCGTCATTGGTAGCAGTATGGGCGAAGGGGATCGAGCGGCGTCCGGCCAGAACGGAACCCGCGAAAAGAGCGCCTGCGAACAATGGAAAGACAAAGCAACAGCCAAGCCCTCGCGGAAATACGCTCTCAACGTGCAGAGAGAGATAGAAGGGGACGCGATGCTGGAATAGTCAGATACGCCCCGAGGTGGAGCCTAGCCTCCCCGAGTTCCAAACGAACATAAGGAACTTCCGGTTTTTTATGCACGTGTCACGGGTGCCAACGTCGGATTTTGGCGCGTAAACAATAGAATGATATTTTAATCCAGACATAGGAAAATTATGCGAGACACACCATTGAATAGAGCGGAATTTTCTGCGTTCTCCAGACTAAAAATATGTAATAACTTATGCAGGGGAAGAAATGAGGTCACCAGCTGTCAAGATGTAACATATCGCTAACACATGTGGATACAGCGGCGTCACCCACGCCAAGAATCGCGCTTAGGAGATAGCTCCACCCCCCAGAGGACGCTATGAATTAATCAAAGGCGGGAAGCAAATTACATAAAAACTGCTGATCGTCGGTCCAGCACGCCAGGCTCAAATGAAAGAGGAGACAGAGGGCTACAAGATGCACTATTCAAATATCGTCAATTCTTGGTACGAAAGGAGCTCTTGTTCTTAATGAACCGTGAACGTTGACGCCCCCGAGCTTCCGGTGGGTAAGATAATATAAGCCGGGCAGGCCATTGTAGAGACAGTTGTTCTTTTACGGGTCGGTGAGGAGGACACTATATCCCGCGGTGCCCCAGTTTAAGTCAGAAACCCTTGACCGTGTATTGAAAGCGCCATTGTGTCCAGCACGCTTTGTGAAGTGAACGGGAGGCCAAACGAGCCTAGGTATTGTTCCTGTGCTGCGTGTCAAACTAGTAAAAACCCGCGGGCATAATTTGCAAACAAGTATTGGAATTCGGCTGAGACAGTGCCGGCTTTAATGAGTCAGTCAAATTCATAATTTGGTATCACCCAACGTGTTACTTTGAATCAGGGGCTCGAATCTCGTGAGCCACCCGATTCTTACTGTGAACGCGGGTGTAAACTCTGAAATAGAGGACGTGTGACGAGTGTAAAAGTGTTACCCACTTGGATTACTGTAAGATTTCAGCTGTGACGAGTTCCCCATGATGTCGGACTTGTATGGACCAGGGATGAAGGACTGCACGCCCGCCACCTACCGAGTGGTCATGGAGTACTAAGAACTTCACCATGGGTCTCCCGTGGCGGAAGAATCAACGGCCACCAAACAGATGAGTGATGTCCAAATTTAATTTCTAAGCATGACATAACCCGGGGATAGGATTAGCGTTCTTTTGTAAATATCAAAATGTTGTAAGTTAATGCATGTCCTATATGGAAATTTTATTGATTTTTTAATGTTGAAGTAAAATTTAAGGGAGCTAAATTCCCGGACGACTCATATTTCTTTCTTAATGGTTAGCTTATCGTGAGGGTTATATTTTTAATGTAGAATGTCCTAGCAAATATGGGAACAAGGTTAGGAGAATATTTGAGTTTCCCGTAGGGGCGGTTGGAAACATAGTACTGGCAAGCAGGGAAATATGTCGAAATGTTGGTAGTCACTGTCCCACGTGGTTGTCGGATATGCCAGGGAAACTCATGGGTCAGTCAGATAATGCATGCCTAGCTTACAGATATAATCCGTGCATGTACATCAAGAATGAAGAAAATCCCGACCGGGAGAGGTACATACTGTGTGATCTAGATAGGTGTGAGGGACCATGTGCAAGTCTCCCGTGATTTTTGATTAATGGGCCATAATGGTTTGGAGTGTATTTTTTTATCTATAGCCGGGGTAAGACCCAGGGGCATGAGTTCCTAATCTTTGGCCAGAAGGTTTAAATATAAGTGTAGTTATGTGGTATGGACGAGGAGCCATGAGAGCCATAGGCCCAAGGGAAGAAGATACGCGGTATGAGGCGTAGTGGAAGGGCCGAATAGGAACTTACGATGAGATGATTGAGAAGTGATCGTGCCCACAGTCTCAGTGATAATAATGAGAAGGGAGTGAATAAAAAGAGTATTTCATGGGAATTCCATAATGATATGAATAAACAAATGAAGCGGGCTGTGGATATGTGTGTCCCCGAGATGAGAGGGTAGACGTGTGAGCGAGAGAAGAATCAGAACGGCCGTGCGAAGTGAATGGCCGGCCTTCCTTCTGTTGTGAATGACTGGCTCTCGCCCTCGCGACAGAGGGATCCCTTTAAACCATTGTGTTAAGACTAACTTGGAGCCCTGGGTCAACCTCGCGCTCCCCTCGGTTGGTTTAAATGGCTCAGCTAAGAATACTTGTATAATGATAATATCACGGTAACTTCTTTTAAAAGGGTATTTAATAAATGAGTAGGGATTCCCCCAGATATCCGGCGAGATGAGATTGTAGCTATTCTCGGTATCTACAGAAACCCACAGTACCTCTCGGTCGGGAGTCTGCCAGTTCGACGCCGGATGATGACGGCGCCCTTGAGCGAGCTGCTTCCAAGCTTGCGCTTTGGGCCGGAGACTGTGATAACCATGCTGTTTTCTTTTCTAGGAAGGGTTCTCCGGTGTGCATGAAGTGTATATATCCATATGTTTTGTGTATGTTTCGTAATGATGTGCACATATTTTTGAGTTCAAACAGAACCTATGTGCACGACGTGTGGTCTTGGTGACAGATGAGAAGTCCGGGGTTTAGCAAAAATGGTATTTGTGTTTGTTTGTGCATTATGCAAAAGTGTCTTTTAATATGATATTATATAGTGTAGGCCCCGGTTATGTTCGTGCTTAGAACAGCTAGTAATATTTGTGTATAGGGACATCAGATCATCTCACGGTGTGATAGACAGAATAATGTACAAATTTCATGAGCGGTATGAATTAATGAGGAAAAATGAACGATAGCAAGTCGCAAAACCTCAATCATACCGTTATGCAGACGACGCCCATGGGCGATTCGTATTTTAAAATGATTATTATTTTCTTTTCATCCCATATGTGGAGAGTCATTGTATAGAGCTGTATCAACCTTTTTAAATTGTTATTTTTGAATAAATTTGCATTCGTAACCCCTATTTTATGGTTCTTGTCATTGGTAGCAGTGGTAAGCAGTATCCAGTAGGCATTCGAACCCAGAGATCCTACTTTCATATTATAGACATAAGGCTCCATCTTAAGGATTTGTTGTTTTTGTTTTTCTTTGAACGTACCACTTCCCCAAGTGCTCAGGCTGCCGGGCCGGCACAGAAAGTAGGAAGGGGAGCGGTTCGAAGCTCGTTAAGCAATTCGACCCGCTCTTCAATCCAATCTCATCCGTGGGTGTTTACCCCGTTACGTGGAGGCATTCTTATGCGTGGGTCATCCATTCGACGCCCGGTAGGGTGTATACTTGGCGCCCTTCGTGGATGGGCATTGTTTATAGTTTACGCTGGAGCATTTTTAGTAATAGATAGGCCGCCCACAGGGAGGATAGTGTGCGATGATGGAGTCAAATTGCCAGGTTCGTGCCACAATCTGATTACATTTGGTATCGAACGGGTTGGCAATTATTTGGAATGGAGTACCCGCCACGTAACCGAACGGATGGAGACGTTAAGCACATGTCCGAAGTGCTAAGATTCATAATTATAGATTGGATACTGCAAGGGTTGTTCAGATTGTGTGATACTCAGCAGGACTGTAATGGTCATCGTACGGGCGTGCGTAAGTCACGACTCGTGATGATAACTCACACAAGATCAGCCATGAAAGGGAGCGACGTGAATAATAAATAGGATAGGAAAATGACAAGAACAGAAAAATCATGTGTCCAGTTTAAGTGGAAATCCGCATGAGTGTCGCTCATAAAAGTAAAATGGATACCCGGGACAGACTATGAAGCTGTCATTTCTTTGGGAGACAACGTTATGGTTCTCTCAGTGTGAGGTTAAAACGGCCGGCAAAATTCTTCAAATTTCGCCAGTTACGGGTATCGGCCAAAGATTGTGCGCTGAAGTAACAACATTTGGCAGATATAAATATTTTTTCAAGAGGGCTTTAGACGCCGCGGATAGAGCAGGGTACCTCAACCCAGGCTCTAATTTTTGCGCAGTGACAGATGCGATGTTGCCAGTTTGAGACGGGTAATTGTCTGCTAACGTCATCTTACCAATCTCAAGGTGATAACATTCATTTGTGACTGGGGTATGCCATGTTTCCGGCATACGTAAAATCGAGCCCACGGTAGGCCGCGCGCGTGACCGGAAAACTTATTCCAGGATAAAGGGGCTAACGTAGAATCAGCATTATTATTGTTATTATTATTGTCAAATGATATGACGAAATTTCCTATACAATGAATTATGACATTAATATGGTAGGGGGCGTGACACAAGCCGTTTGTAGGCCCAGTTTGGATTGATTTGTTGGAATTTCGAGTAAAGTTAGGTCACGCTGAAATTTGTATTAAATATTTAAATGGATCTATGCTTTCTGTCGATCACCGGTGGTCAATTTTCTGCCCACGGGAGATCCGCTTTCTCCAAGATTGAATTTAATATGGACATGGAGGCCATGAGGGAAATGATGTGCCAATTATTGGCAAAACACGAGGAAGGCTTAAAGGAACATTTCGAAGAACGATTAGACAGAATGACGGAACGTGCAAATCAGCAGGCAGCGGATGTTAAAGCGCAGTTCGAGAAGCAGGGGGAACTTTTGAAAGAACAATTAGACACGCAGGCAGAGCTTTGCCAGGCTCAGGCGGCTACGAATAAGGCTTCGTTAGACGAGCTCGCAGAGGATATGAGATTAGGTCGTGAACGTAGCGACGAGAACGCCGCGAGGCTGGAGGCAAAGATGACTGAGGCGTTAGAGGGGAAGTTAGAAGACGTCATCCAGCAATTAAAGCAAGTAGAGATTAGGGTGACCAATAGGATCGACGTAACGGACACTAGGGTAAGCGCGTGCGAGGAAGAGATGGAGAAGGTGAGCACCCGCGTAGAGGATGTTGCAAGAGACATGCAGGAGGCCAAGGCGGAAGTCCGAGAACTAAGGACACAGACGACGGAGGCCCTCGACAAGGTGGCAAAAGAGGTCAGTGACCGTCTGACCCAAGTGCAGGATATTGCGACCGCCAAGCTCAAGGAAGTCCAGACTCAGGCCCATGGAGAAGTTATGGAGCTCCGGAAGGAAGTGACCGAAGAGATGGAAGCGGAACAAGAAGAAGTTCGAGGGAAAATCCAAGGCCTGAACCGACAGATGGAAGAGTGGGGCAACAAGACCCACAAGGCTGCCGTCCAAGTAGAAGTCCACACGGAGCTTATTAAGGAGATCCGGGAGGAGGTCGAGTTGTTAAAGTTCCAAGAGGCGAGAGGTGAGATCGTGATGCGATCGATCCTCAAGAAGCAGGATAGCGTTGACAGAGTGAGTCCGCCCAGTAGTATTGGTCACGAGGCCAACGTTGACATTTCGCAGGGAAATGAAAATGCACAAGTGCATAATGCACCTCGGGGACAATCGACCCCGCAAGAGAGTGGAGCAATTCCGGTATATAATCTCCTCCGGATGACGAATGACGAGCCGAAGAAATTCGGGTCAAACACTCATCTTACCCCGAAAGGTTTCCTTGCTGAGGTAGACCAATACTTCATTGATCATCGAGTCCCAGCGGACCGAAAACTGAGAGTAGTCGAACGGTACCTAACGGATCAGCCGTTGGTCTGGTACCGGGCGTTCAAATATTGTTTCGATGGGTATGAGGAGTTCCGGCGGCGCTTCCTCGAGAAGTATTGGGGGATCGAGACGCAACAGAATTTGAGGCTAGAATTGTATTCGCGAAGGTATTCGGGTGCAGGGCAGACCCGTTTCTGCGAGTACTTCGTGGGCCAGTTGTTGAAGTTCAAAGAACTGGATAGTCCTCCCACAGAGCTAGAGTTGATTTCCGCCATCGGGAAACAGCTCCCACCGGAAGTACAGAAGGTGCTCATAGCGGCGAATGTCCGAAATGCGGTCGATGCTGAACAAATATTGAGGCAGCTCGATCAAACGAGTGGAATGCAGGCGCGACATCGCCATAGCGAGGCGGTCCATGTTGTCGACTTAGCTCAGGATGAAAGCCCACCGAAAAGGAAGAACCAGGGGACTAGTACGAATGAAGTTCGGGAGATGTACCCCTCGAGAATTAGGAGTGATTGGGGTCCCCAGACATGGAATGGACCGAAACGGGAATACCAGGAGGGCTGGAACACCCGCGAACCAGGACCCCGTGAGAGGATGAATCAGGGGCCAAGGCTTCGGTATCGCCAGTATGGACAGCGGAGGAGGCCGTACCAGAATTGGGGACCGAGCGGACAGCGGTCGACAGGGCAACGACCAGGAAGAAGGGAAGAGTACATACGAGATCGCAGGAATGAATCGCGACAGTATGTGGAACAACTGCGAAACACGCCGCCCGGTATTGACAAGTGGCAGAGACCCATACAGGGTATGGCCGCCGCGGGAATGTGCGAAGGGGCAGAAAGCCTGCAACTGCAAGCCCACAAGAAGGAAGGACGTGGAAGAGAGTTGAACCCCCATGCTCCGGAGTATGCCAGTAGCTCCGGAGCGCAAAAAAAAAATTTCGCCTAACTAGTGAGGAGATAGCCTGCGGTTCGGGGAGCAACCATTCTTTCGATTCACAGAGGACGTCAGTTACCATAGCTGCGTGGGTGATCCAACCCGAGGATTTGATCGAAGACGCACACCGACCGAATAAGAGGATTATCAGGGAATTACCAGTGGTGTACATAAGAGCTAATGGATTGCGCGTGCGCTCTCTTGTAGACACGGGAGCCAGCGTAAGCGTCGTATCTAGAACGCTTATACGGGAAATCCAATCGAAGGAGCAGATCCCATTATTACCGGTCTCTAACATGAAGGTACGAGGAATCATCCCAGATCGCACCACAGTGTGCAAGGCTCAGGTTTATTTAGAATTGCAGATCGGAGAGGCCATTACTTCACACCCATTTATCATCCTCGAGAAATTGGAATACAACATTATATTGGGCGCCGACTTCTGGAGGGACTATAAGGCAGTTATCGACATGCACCGAAATGAGATCAGGCTAGAGATCAACATGCATTCCGAAGGGGTGAAACTAAACGAAATTGGAGACTGCGTAGTCGATGAGAGGATTTGGACTACTCAAGTGACCTACGACGAGGAAGTCCGTCCGGATCAGACTCTGGATGGGAAACATCAGGAAGAAGAGATAATAATCGGACTCGAGAGAATGGTTGCAAACTTGGAACAGGAAGAGGAAGAACCGACATTTGAGGAGGCAGTGCTATCAAAAATTAATAAAGCAATGATAGGTGAAGAGGGAAGAGCTAGACTGAAAGAAATCTTGGAACGCCACCGCGATGCATTTGGGTCACAACCGGGAAAAATTTCGAATTTCAAATACAATTTTGTCGTCACAAGTTGGGAACCTTTCCGACGGAATCCGTACCCGATTCCCGAGAAACATTATGCCAAGGTACGACCTATCATCAAGGATATGGAAGAAAACCAGTTAATTTCCAAATCTCCGACGCCATTTTTAAACCCTTTAGTCATCGTGGAGAAGACGAACGGTTCGCTGAGGGTGTGCCTAGACGCACGTGCCATTAACGAGCGCTTGGTACCAGAGTACGATAGGGCACCAAACATTAAGGATATTTTGAAGAAATTTAGTCACAAAAATTATTTTTCTGGGGTCGACTTGAGATCGTCCTACCACCACATTGAGTTGTCAGGGGAATCCAAGGTACTGACGGGATTCATGTTTGACGGACAGACGTACGTCTACAACCGTTTGCCGTTCGGCGTCAAGAACGCAGGATCGGCTTTGATAAGGGCACTTGATAGGAATTTGAGCGAGCAGGTGAAGAACTTTACGGTGCGTTATGTAGACGACATTTTGATTGCGAGCGAGACTCTGGAGGAGCATTTGGAACACTTGAACCTGTTATTAGCAGAATTGAATAAAAACAACTTCAAAGTTAATTTGGATAAGTCGAACTTTTGCCAGAAAAGCATTTTGTTCCTGGGACACGTCATAGATTCGGAGGGTGTTACTCCGAACCCCGTTAAGATTCAAGCTATTCAAAATTTCCCCAAACCAACACGAGTCAAACACATCAGGCAGTTTTTGGGAATCTGCGGGTTTTTCGCCGATCATTGCCCTAGTTACACGGAGGCGGTAGCTCCTCTTCAGGACCTCCTGAAGAAGAATAATAGATGGAAATGGGATTCAAACTGTGACGAAGCTTTCCAAAGGACAAAAGAATTACTTGCCAACAGCATCAAGCTTGGGTACCCCGACTTTTCGAGCAAATTCGTAGTCCAAACCGATGCATCCATGATAGGTGTAGGGGCGGTATTGTACCAGGAGACGCCGGATCAGGAAAAGCGCAGAAACTACATCGCGTTCATGAGTCGTAGACTTCGGGCTCATGAGTGCCAATATACCGTCACGGAATTAGAGATGTTGGCAATTGTTACAGCCCTCAGTCACTGGAGGAAGTATATATACGGATTCCCGGTCGTGCTGCGGACAGACCATAAAGCTTTGACCTTCGCTTTGAAGTCGACGATGGCATCCGAGAGAGTAAACCGCTGGACGTTATTCATCCAACAATTCGACTTAGAGATCGAACATTGTGCAGGAAAGGACAATGTGATTGCCGACGCATTAAGCCGGAACCCCGAACCGGAAGCCCAAGTTATTCATCACATAGAGTTGAGCGGGGGTGACCGTGAGACGTTGGATAGGCTCCAACGCATCGGAGAAGGGCAAGAGAATTGGCCCGCAACCAGACGATTGATCGATTTCTTCCGAAAGAGGATACCAGCAGGAACGCCTGAATACCAGGAGAGTGAGAGGCAGGCAACAAAATATAACTATTTCAACGGGATCCTTCACCAGTTCATAGATGAAGATCATACGAAGTACCGTATTGTTGTTCCGCCCGTGCTGCAAGTGGAACTGATTTGGCTCGCACATCATTCCATCGGTCATGCGGGAATCGATAAAGTTACCTCGACACTTCAGGAGACCTTTGTCTGGCCGAGAATGAGGCGGATGATTAGGACCGTGTTGACAACATGTGATACTTGTCAACGAATCAAACCAAATACCTATCTCCTGCGGCAACCACCTAAGCCGCTGTTGCCAGAGAAGCCACGAGAGCTATTTGCGATAGACTTTTACGGGCCCTTACCCAAGGCAATTAGAGGGTTACAATTCATTTTGGTCTGCGTAGATGTTTTCTCGAAGTATGTGATGCTGTGCCCAGTACAGAAGGCAAACTCCAGGTCGGTACTGACACAGATCCGAAATAAGATCATTCCATCTATGGGGAAGCCAGATAAGATATTGAGTGACCATGGGTCTCAGTTCACGTCCGCCATGTTCAAACGCGAGATCGAGCAACTCCAAATCCAGCATATCTTCAGTTCTATTAGGCATCCTGAGTCCAATCCATCAGAAAGGATCATGCGCGAAATAGCGAAATTTTGCAGAGTTTATTGCGCCAGACAGCATTGGCGATGGGTTGATGTTCTTCCAATCATCATGGAGTGCATCAACGGGACGATTCATGAATCTACGGGGCAGATCCCGATAGCGGTACATTTTGATCAGAAACCGGAGAGACCGTGGCACCGCGTGCTACAGTGCCCAGAAGATCCCAGGCCTTCGGCTGAACTTCGTGTGAGGATAGCTTTGGACCATCTCAAAGCCCAGGCAGAGAAGAGGCTCAGACGTCATCGAAACCGGAGGTTTCATCGGCCACTTCGTGTGGGAGAACTAGTTTTAGTCAAACGACCAGCCATGTCCGACCCTCCGAGGAAGTACTACCACAAGTTTGCAGAACTTTACATCGGGCCGTATAGGATAATCCAGAACCTAGAGAATAATGCCTACAAAGTACAGTCAATGGATGGGAGAACAGAGGCCACTTACAATGCTGCAAATCTCAAACTGTACCACGCCCCAGGACAACACCCTGAAGAAGGTCCGGAGGAAGAAGAACCAGGAGAAGCCGAGGATGACGAGGACAACCCGGATCCAATGGAAGAAATGGAAGCCGATGAAGAAGATGATGCCGTGAATCACATTGTTTTGGAAGAAGGGAGCGAGTCCGAGGCATCAGCCTGTGAAGATTGTCCAGAATGTTCTGAGAGGACCGGTCTTAGGAATGCTTTAATTAATCTATGCTACCAGATACAACTGGAGAACACAGAGTTGACCGAGAAGGTCCACCAGCTTCGCGACCATCTCCAATGACTACTTTCCGAGACAGTTAAAAGGGAAAGAAAAATCCCGAGTTCGTGATTTTTCTTTGATGAAGTAGGAGGAGGATGAAACCGTACAGTGTCCTGTACAGCTCCATGGGAATGATATGGGCCTCTATACTCCATTAAAATTACTCCTAAAGGTCGCGTCATTGGTAGCAGTATGGGCGAAGGGGATCGAGCGGCGTCCGGCCAGAACGGAACCCGCGAAAAGAGCGCCTGCGAACAATGGAAAGACAAAGCAACAGCCAAGCCCTCGCGGAAATACGCTCTCAACGTGCAGAGAGAGATAGAAGGGGACGCGATGCTGGAATAGTCAGATACGCCCCGAGGTGGAGCCTAGCCTCCCCGAGTTCCAAACGAACATAAGGAACTTCCGGTTTTTTATGCACGTGTCACGGGTGCCAACGTCGGATTTTGGCGCGTAAACAATAGAATGATATTTTAATCCAGACATAGGAAAATTATGCGAGACACACCATTGAATAGAGCGGAATTTTCTGCGTTCTCCAGACTAAAAATATGTAATAACTTATGCAGGGGAAGAAATGAGGTCACCAGCTGTCAAGATGTAACATATCGCTAACACATGTGGATACAGCGGCGTCACCCACGCCAAGAATCGCGCTTAGGAGATAGCTCCACCCCCCAGAGGACGCTATGAATTAATCAAAGGCGGGAAGCAAATTACATAAAAACTGCTGATCGTCGGTCCAGCACGCCAGGCTCAAATGAAAGAGGAGACAGAGGGCTACAAGATGCACTATTCAAATATCGTCAATTCTTGGTACGAAAGGAGCTCTTGTTCTTAATGAACCGTGAACGTTGACGCCCCCGAGCTTCCGGTGGGTAAGATAATATAAGCCGGGCAGGCCATTGTAGAGACAGTTGTTCTTTTACGGGTCGGTGAGGAGGACACTATATCCCGCGGTGCCCCAGTTTAAGTCAGAAACCCTTGACCGTGTATTGAAAGCGCCATTGTGTCCAGCACGCTTTGTGAAGTGAACGGGAGGCCAAACGAGCCTAGGTATTGTTCCTGTGCTGCGTGTCAAACTAGTAAAAACCCGCGGGCATAATTTGCAAACAAGTATTGGAATTCGGCTGAGACAGTGCCGGCTTTAATGAGTCAGTCAAATTCATAATTTGGTATCACCCAACGTGTTACTTTGAATCAGGGGCTCGAATCTCGTGAGCCACCCGATTCTTACTGTGAACGCGGGTGTAAACTCTGAAATAGAGGACGTGTGACGAGTGTAAAAGTGTTACCCACTTGGATTACTGTAAGATTTCAGCTGTGACGAGTTCCCCATGATGTCGGACTTGTATGGACCAGGGATGAAGGACTGCACGCCCGCCACCTACCGAGTGGTCATGGAGTACTAAGAACTTCACCATGGGTCTCCCGTGGCGGAAGAATCAACGGCCACCAAACAGATGAGTGATGTCCAAATTTAATTTCTAAGCATGACATAACCCGGGGATAGGATTAGCGTTCTTTTGTAAATATCAAAATGTTGTAAGTTAATGCATGTCCTATATGGAAATTTTATTGATTTTTTAATGTTGAAGTAAAATTTAAGGGAGCTAAATTCCCGGACGACTCATATTTCTTTCTTAATGGTTAGCTTATCGTGAGGGTTATATTTTTAATGTAGAATGTCCTAGCAAATATGGGAACAAGGTTAGGAGAATATTTGAGTTTCCCGTAGGGGCGGTTGGAAACATAGTACTGGCAAGCAGGGAAATATGTCGAAATGTTGGTAGTCACTGTCCCACGTGGTTGTCGGATATGCCAGGGAAACTCATGGGTCAGTCAGATAATGCATGCCTAGCTTACAGATATAATCCGTGCATGTACATCAAGAATGAAGAAAATCCCGACCGGGAGAGGTACATACTGTGTGATCTAGATAGGTGTGAGGGACCATGTGCAAGTCTCCCGTGATTTTTGATTAATGGGCCATAATGGTTTGGAGTGTATTTTTTTATCTATAGCCGGGGTAAGACCCAGGGGCATGAGTTCCTAATCTTTGGCCAGAAGGTTTAAATATAAGTGTAGTTATGTGGTATGGACGAGGAGCCATGAGAGCCATAGGCCCAAGGGAAGAAGATACGCGGTATGAGGCGTAGTGGAAGGGCCGAATAGGAACTTACGATGAGATGATTGAGAAGTGATCGTGCCCACAGTCTCAGTGATAATAATGAGAAGGGAGTGAATAAAAAGAGTATTTCATGGGAATTCCATAATGATATGAATAAACAAATGAAGCGGGCTGTGGATATGTGTGTCCCCGAGATGAGAGGGTAGACGTGTGAGCGAGAGAAGAATCAGAACGGCCGTGCGAAGTGAATGGCCGGCCTTCCTTCTGTTGTGAATGACTGGCTCTCGCCCTCGCGACAGAGGGATCCCTTTAAACCATTGTGTTAAGACTAACTTGGAGCCCTGGGTCAACCTCGCGCTCCCCTCGGTTGGTTTAAATGGCTCAGCTAAGAATACTTGTATAATGATAATATCACGGTAACTTCTTTTAAAAGGGTATTTAATAAATGAGTAGGGATTCCCCCAGATATCCGGCGAGATGAGATTGTAGCTATTCTCGGTATCTACAGAAACCCACAGTACCTCTCGGTCGGGAGTCTGCCAGTTCGACGCCGGATGATGACGGCGCCCTTGAGCGAGCTGCTTCCAAGCTTGCGCTTTGGGCCGGAGACTGTGATAACCATGCTGTTTTCTTTTCTAGGAAGGGTTCTCCGGTGTGCATGAAGTGTATATATCCATATGTTTTGTGTATGTTTCGTAATGATGTGCACATATTTTTGAGTTCAAACAGAACCTATGTGCACGACGTGTGGTCTTGGTGACAGATGAGAAGTCCGGGGTTTAGCAAAAATGGTATTTGTGTTTGTTTGTGCATTATGCAAAAGTGTCTTTTAATATGATATTATATAGTGTAGGCCCCGGTTATGTTCGTGCTTAGAACAGCTAGTAATATTTGTGTATAGGGACATCAGATCATCTCACGGTGTGATAGACAGAATAATGTACAAATTTCATGAGCGGTATGAATTAATGAGGAAAAATGAACGATAGCAAGTCGCAAAACCTCAATCATACCGTTATGCAGACGACGCCCATGGGCGATTCGTATTTTAAAATGATTATTATTTTCTTTTCATCCCATATGTGGAGAGTCATTGTATAGAGCTGTATCAACCTTTTTAAATTGTTATTTTTGAATAAATTTGCATTCGTAACCCCTATTTTATGGTTCTTGTCATTGGTAGCAGTGGTAAGCAATATCCAGTAGGCATTCGAACCCAGAGATCCTACTTTCATATTATAGACATAAGGCTCCATCTTAAGGATTTGTTGTTTTTGTTTTTCTTTGAACGTACCACTTCCCCAAGTGCTCAGGCTGCCGGGCCGGCACAGAAAGTAGGAAGGGGAGCGGTTCGAAGCTCGTTAAGCAATTCGACCCGCTCTTCAATCCAATCTCATCCGTGGGTGTTTACCCCGTTACGTGGAGGCATTCTTATGCGTGGGTCATCCATTCGACGCCCGGTAGGGTGTAATATATAGATAGATATCTAGCACTTCTGTCTGCTGTCATTTCTTGATGGATACAGTACTTTTGCATCCGTCTCTTGGCACAGGCCAGAGTAAAGTGAAGCTTCCACCGAAGTCCCAGTCAACATCTATGGCTGTTACAATGTGGAAGTTGCTGGGGTATGGGTAGTGCTGAGTAATGACATTCAGAGCATGACTAGTGCATCTGTGTGTTATGAAAGGTGCTGCTCATAGGGTCAGTCGTGCTGCAATAGTACTTTCTGACCCAATGAGGAAAGCAATGGCAAACTACCTCACCCCTCATCTTGCCTAGTACGCCTCATTTTGGTGCTGCCATTGGTTTTTGGGGGTTCCTTATAACCGCATAACCTTTGGTTGTGCTATTTGAGGATCCAACCAGCCTCTGGGCTGATGACCTAGCATACATACATCTTCTTCTTCTCCTTTCGTTCCAGCCTGTTATGGGTACGTTGAATCAATCAGCTTTGTGTGTTGTTCTTTCCTTAGTGGCGAGTATTTCTTCATTCTTTCTGATCTTCGTTTGCTCTCATCATTCGAAATAATAGGTTTGGCTGTTAAAGTGTAGATTTGTCTTGGAAGTTTATATTTTTGTCTTTAGTCACTTATTTTAGCTGTTCGATCAAATAGTGAATGTTCTATCATTTTTAATTCTACTAGACCCTTCTCAGTTTCTTTAAACCAGTTGGAGTTTGTTTTGCGATTACGGAAGATGTCAGAGATTTGTTTGGTTAATCTATTAGAGTTCATTCTGAGAAGACGATCGTAAAAAAATCCTTCTCGCGTAGTATCTGAGAGTTTTTCAATTTTTTTTTGTAGAGTGTCTCATTCTTGATGTATATTATCTTATTATCTTGAATTTTTTGTCCTATGATGTTTCTCAAAATTTACCATTATGTTAGCATAAATTTCTCCATCTGGCCTTTGAAATTGATGTTCAGTGTTTCTGCTACATGTTGTGCTTCTGGTTTAATCACTGTTTTATGATGTTTATGTGGGCCCCGTGAAAGGGATTTCTTGTTGTATGTATTGTTAGTTGGAAGGCCAGCTCAAGTTTATTTTTCATCAGTAGTTATCATTAACGTCCGCCTCTGTGGTGTAGTGGTTAGCGCGATTAGCTGCCACCCCCGGAGGCACGGGTTCGAGTCCCGGCTCTGCCACGAAATTTGAAAAGTGGTACGAGGGTTCGAACGGGGTCCACTCAGCCTCGTGAGTTCAACTGCGTAGAGGGGGTTTTGGTTACCTCCTCAGCCCTCCTCGAAGTGGTTTTCCAAGGTTTCCCACTTTTCCTCCAGGAAAGTGTCGGGATGTTACCTAACTTAGGCCACGGCCGCTTCCTTCCCTCTTCCTTATCTACATCTTCCAATCCTCCCACACCCTAACAAATCCCCTGTTCAGCATAGCAGGTGAGAACAGCCTTGTTGAAGTACTGGTCCTTCTTCCTAGTTGTATCCACCCGACCCAATGTCTCACGCTCCAGGATACTGCCCTTGAGGCGGTAGAGGTCGGACCCCTCGCTGAGTCTGAGGAAAGAACCAACCCTGGAGGTTAAAAGGATTTAAAAAAAGAAAGAAATTATTATTATTATTATTATTATTATTATTATTATTATTATTATTATTATTATTATTATTATTATTATTATTAGTATTATTATTAACCACAAAGCAGAGAATGGCTACGCCACAAGTACAAATTCAGAGAGACACATATATTTATGTAGAAAGTGTGTTCGTTGTGAATGAAAGAGAGTACATTGGACCAAACAAGTATACACGCGTGTTGATGCCAAATTTATTTCGATTAATTAAGAATGGTTATCGATATGAGTAGCAGGCCGTAATCAATTAAACAAACAAGATGCTTGTATATTTTGGTTGGGTTTTAATTACTGGAAATAATTTGCGCATGCAGCAGAATTACATTCCATGTATAGTTGTGCAGAGCGGCGTTGTGTGTGATGGAAAGTTGCATCATAATGTACAACAGTTGTTGATTTCTTATTTTAATTAATTGGTCGTGTAAATATGGGGTAGCGAAAAAAAAGACAAACTACGATACGAACATTACCTTGTTATCGATAACCCAGCCTCAAATTGCAAATAAATAGAGCAAGTCTCACACCACAGTTGGACGTCAAGGGTGGGTGAGATGAAGCCCAATTTGTCATCTCTCTCTCTGCATTGCAATAGGGAATTTCCTCGCTGCAGCCATTAACTGCGAACTGATTGGAATACGCAGTGTGGAATGAAACAGTCCCAACCTCATTGTGTGGGGGTGAGGGGGATGGATGGAAGTTTCAATGCCTATTCCAAACAAATGTGACGTCAATCTGCAGTTATGCAGTATCTTTGCAAACAAAATAAGACGACAAGGGAAAAATATCATGTTTTAGCACGCATCACTCACGTACGGATACAGCACCAGATTTGTTGAATAAGGTGCAGCTGGTTACTGGCAGAGATGCTACCTCTCACTTAACAACTGTGGTTCGAATCCTGTTTTATGAACTTGGGATTTCATTTTCGTCTGGTTCCTCCCTGCTTTCTTTCCTTGTTGTGTCTTCATTTTTATCTGGCCTAAGTAATTTTTACATTGTAATTGAATGCTGATGCCGGACCAGCGGCGTGGGGGTAGCGTGCCTGCCTCTTACCCGGAGAACCCGGGTTTGATTCCCGGCCAGGTGAGGAATTTTCACCTGGATCAGAGGGCTGGTTCGAGGTCCACCCAGCCTACGTGATTAAAATTGAGGAGCTATCTGACAGTCAGGTAGCGGGCGCGGTCTAGAAAGCTAAGAATAACGGTCGAGAGTATTCGTCATGCTGACTACTCGACACCTCGTTATCTGCAGGCCTTCGGAGGGAGCATCGGTCGCTTGCGGAGCTGTTTCGCCGTGGGGTTTAGTTTTGGTTTGAATTAAATGCTGATATCCCTCTATCACCTTGCAGGGACCACGAATCCTAAGTTCGCGCTGCTGAATAAAATCAATAAATAAATAAATAGTTTGAATTTTTAACACGAGTTATTTGCAGAAAAGTATACCTAAATGTGTGATGAGCTCAGAGAATCAGCTGCTCTCTTTCTACCTGGACCGGGCGAGTTGGCTGTGCGGTTAGAGGCGCGCGGCTGTGAGCCGGGAGATAGTGGGTTCGAATCCCATTGTCGGCAGCCTTGAAGATGGTTTTCCCATTTTCACACCAGGCAAAGGGGCTGTACCTTAATTAAGGCCACGCCCGCTTCCTTCCAACTCCTAGCCCTTTCCTACCCCATCGTCGCCATACGACCTATCTGTGTCGGTGCGACGTAAAACCACTAGCAAAAAAACTTTCTACTCGGATGAGCGAGGTTCGAATCTCGATGGACCTCGGATAGGAATTTCTACTCGAAGAACTTTCCAGAAAGGGAGAGTCATTATCAACAACGCAGTGTAGGGATAGTCTCTTATCCAAAGGACCTGGCTTCGATTCTCGGCAAGTCCAGAGATTTTCATTCCGGACTGAGTGCTGGAATAGGGTTCGGTTTGCCTTGTGTAACTAACTGACGAGCTGCTTGATACGTGTTGCAGCGGATATGGTGAAGAAAGCAATGCAATTCGGCTGAGTATGTCACCCTGAGCACGTGGTACTCTAGTATTCCCACACCATTTAGTTGGGAAGCAGTTGGCCATGATCCGAATGAGCTATTCCAGCACGGGTTTGATTGTTGGTAGCTTTAACACAGTTTGGTCCCCCTCCATTTTATAGCTTATGTAGTGAAGGACGGTAAAACGAAATCAGAGAGTAATTGGGAGAAGGAATAGGAGTTCACGGAAAGGGAATTAAATCCCTGAGATTTTCGAAAAACGGGGGGTTTTATTATCTGACGTGGAACATTCGTGATATCCTTGACTGATAATGGTATAAAATCAAATATGATGAGTTCAGCTGTAGTCAGTGCTTATTGTACCAACTTTAGCTGGCCATAGCGGTAATTATACATGTTTATGAGCCTAGATACATATTGGTATAATAAGGAATACAACAGGAAGCTTAGCTAAAAGCATGGATTATGCTACTGATTTTGGCTGTCCTTAAATATACTTAAACATGTGTGTGTTCTATAGGTATTTCATAGGAGACTACTGGAAAAAATGAGGGCAATTGGACTAGATAAAAGAGTGACTGAATGGGTGACTATATTTCAAGAAAATAGAACTTAGATAATTAGAGTAGGTGAAGAAACACTATGCCGGCCCCGTGGTGTAGGGGTAGCGTGCTTGCCTCTTACCCGGAGGCCCCGGGTTCGATTCCCGGCCAGGTCAGGGATTTTTACCTGGACCTGAGGGCTGGTTCGAGGTCCACTCAGCCTACGTGATTAGAATTGAGGAGCTATCTGACGGTGAGATAGCGGCCCCGGTCTAGAAAGCCAAGCATAACGGCCGAGAGGATTTGTCGTGCTGACCACACGACACCTCGTAATCTGCAGGCCTATGGGCTGGGCAGCGGTCGCTTGGTAGGCCAAGGCCCTTCAAGGGCTGTAGTGCCATGGGGTTTGGTTTGGTTTGGAAGAAACACTATCTGATCCTGTAATCACTAAGAGGAGAATTGCTCAAGGCAGTATTTTTGGACTTTTGTGTTTTCTTATATACAGGGATATGACAAGAGCGATCATTTGAAGTAAAAATCTTCGTATGAATATCTGCCCTATTCCGAATGGTATGCGAGATCAAATTTAATGTACATTTGTTTTTGGACTAGTCGTGCGCAGTATGTGTCTTACCCACCCAATCACTTTGAAATTATATTCTAGCCCAAGCTACCTCGTTGCTTTCAACCTCTTTGCTCGGGATGTCTTTCTGCCGTTAAACTAGCCCGTTGAACGAGTAGTTGTCCATGGTGTGTTGTGAGTAAAGCAGTGCAAGGGAATGAGAGTGTATCAGAGACAAGCATCAGTTAACTGTGTTTCTACACGCACTGGATAAAATGCCACATCTACACCTATGAAGAATATGCAGATATGGTGTATGTTTATGGTTTTTGCGGTGGTAGTTCTCCTGCTACTGTCGAGGAATACTGCCGGCGCTTTCCGAGAAGTCGAAGTCCAGATCGTAGAGTGCTTACGAGAGTTTACAGCACATTTCGTAAAACAGGTATTCTTCCAAGTACCCGTTTTCTTATGAACGTGTAGTTAGTTCAACAACCTATGCACGAACGGAAACACATTGTTGAAATGGTGCAGCGTAGTCCTACTACCAGCACATGGCGACTTTCTGCACGTATCAATGTCCTACGAACACGCGTATGACGAACATTACATCCGGAAAACTTGCACCCATATCAAAACGTAAAAGAGACTCTGTGGGCAAGACATACGTGCGCCCCATAACCCCAAAACAAATGTGCATTAAATGTAATATATCTCGTAAACCATTTGAAGTTTTATGCTTCAAATGATCATTCCTGTCATATCTCTGAATATTGACAATTTCTCCTGGGACAGCGTGTATAATTTATACGAGGGTGTACCGGGCGGTACACCTCCACACCGCGAATTCAAATATTGCGCCAGTTGAAACCTCTCTACAGGAGAAACTCTGAACTTTAAAATCTGTATTAAATCAAAAGTTTCTCGGAAGATGTCTCTACTGTAAATTTTGAAGTGTTCTGAACGATGTCTATTTCGATTTGTATTTGTTTGCTCTGTAGCAAGAAGTGTGGACATTCTCTTCTAGATGGCACTACTTAAGAACTATAATTGTGCACCCTAGTGCGAAGTAAAGGAACTGTTTTTTTGAAGAAATTTGGTATTCATAAGTTTGTTCTTTGTTAAATTTCTTTCAGTCATTTTTTGGTTTGGCAGTATAACCCTTCTCTTTCCGCTTGTTTTGAATTTAGCCAATCCTGAATTTCTCTAATTAATTTTTGACCAATAACGTATGTCTTCTCCGATATGGAGATGTTGCTTTAAGCTATCCAATAAAGTTGAGGGGGTGTTGGTACTCATTCTTGAAAGGTCTCGAATGTTCCACGAGGGTATTTAAACTGCTACTTTTCTTGTCTCGGTGCCACTTCATCGACATCTTGCTTAGTGTGTGATTATGTAGCAGGAGGCGGGAAGCGCCTCTTTCTTCGGGCAGCAGTTCATCCACAAGGTAATGGCCGTTTAATAACTTTATTTCTTGCTAGCTCAGCAGTTTAACCCTCGAGGCAGGTTCGAAATTTTTCTCATGTAACCTATCTTTAAAATGTAATAGACATTTGGTAAAATTTCCGCCTCTTTAACTATAAATTGGGATAGAGAGTGCCTAACCCTCTCGAGCTCCCACTCATATTGTTTTGAGGTGACTACGTTTCATGACCGTTTTTCTTCTCTTCGTAATGTAATAAAGTTTTCCTATCGTGTCACCTCCTTAGTATGGGATTAGCCCTTGCGTAAGCGGCCTAGTGCCAAGTAGGTTTTAAAAGTGTATTAGGAGTGCAAGCTTCGCCTCCATTCTATTTTGTATTATGGGCCAGTAACTTAACCTGATGTTTTATTTTCCTCATGTAAAGGCCCTGTAGGTTGGGTATCTAATACCCCTGTTTCTTGGTGTGCCTTAAGGGCAGATAGAAATGGAGTTGGTTGTAGCCTTTGATAGGCTTGTCAAATTGAGAGCGGGTCAGCTCTTTTTCTTAACACTGTAATTAGGAGCAAGTGCTCCTTGTACTTAGGGGTTTTATGCCCTTCAGCAATAGTAGTTGTGAGCTGAGAGCTCAGGAATTATACTTGGGGCTTGAAGCCCAGATTTTGGTAATAACCCCCGAAATCTTGTAATTTCTTTGTACCTGATTTTGGCTTGTTGCTGACTTGTTATTTGTTTTGAAAGTCTATATGAAAATTGTTAAACCTTGTTGTCTGTTGAAAATATAACCATTGTCAAAGTTTTAAATTAACTTTAATTCTGTAGTTGAGACCTATTCCAGCCAGCACCTTCTTTCACCTCTGCAAATCCACAAAACATCGTAACAAAAGATAAGGTCTCCTATACTTTTATAAATACAGAACTATGCTCGTGTGACTGTTGATCACATGCTGTGAAGAGTGT
The DNA here is from genome assembly GCF_040414725.1 of Anabrus simplex. Classification (NCBI taxonomy): domain Eukaryota; kingdom Metazoa; phylum Arthropoda; class Insecta; order Orthoptera; family Tettigoniidae; genus Anabrus; species Anabrus simplex. The sequence continues at coordinate 848,719,379 of NC_090265.1, forward strand.
TTCCCGCGCTCGCATATAAACATGCGCACGCCGCGCTCAGGCACTCAGCCTTGGCTTGGTAGCCGTTGAGAATGGAGCTCCCGTTGGATGTTACCGCCAAGTGCATGGATGTCAAAAATGTTCGTAAGTGGTGTAGAGAGTTTGCAGCCGGTCGGACTGAAATTCACGACGAACAAAGGAGTGGGAGTCCGTCAATGCCCGTCGAGACAGTCGTGAGGGTTGAGCAAATCATGCTTGAAGATCGGCAGATCACCCTGGATGGTCCCCGCACTTTGGCTCCTGAGGTTTCCCGAAGCGCCACTCACAGAATTTTAACGGAAAAGTTGAAATACCGGAAGGTGTGCGCAAGATGGGTGCCAGCACCGACGATGAGGTGAAAGGTGAGGTTCACAACATCCTGAACAACATGGCGGCGAGCTGGTATGATATGGACATGCAAAAACTGTCACAGCATCTACAAAAATGCATGGACCGAAATGGTGATTATGTAGAAAAATAGCTAAATTTTCAAGCTATAAAATGATGTAAACCTTAAGAAATAAACAGGTCTATGTGTTCATAAAAAATACTAGACCTTATTTTTGGGATTACCTTCGTAAATGACATGAGTGAAGAATTGGATTCAGATATAAGAGATTTTTCGAATTATGTTATACTGTATAGAGTAATAAATAAGATACAATGTAGTGAGCAACTGCAAAAAAAAAAAAAACCTCGACAGTGTTGTGAGGTGGACAGCAGGTATGAAAATAAACGGGAATAAAAGTCAGGTTGTGAGTTTCATTAAGAAGAAAAGCCCCCTCTGTTTTAATTGCTGCCTTGATGGGGTGAACGCACCCTATGAGAATCACTGTAAGTACCTAGGTGTTAATATAAGGAAAGTTCTTCAACGGGGTAATCACATAAATGGGATTGTAAATATTGGGTACATGGTTATGAGAGTATTTAGGATATTTAGTAGGGATGTAAAGGAGATGGCATGGAAGTCTCTGGTAAGACCCTAACCAGAGTGTGGTTCTAGGGTATGGGACTTGATTACTTGTTTCGTGAAGTGGAAAAATCCAAAGAAAAGCAGCTCGATTTATTCTGAGTGATTTCCCACAAAGGAGTAGCGTTACGAAAATGTTGTAAAGTTTGGGCTGGGAAGACTTGGGAGGAAAGAGACGAGCTGTTCGACTAAGTTTTGTATTCGTAGCTGTCAGTGGAGAGGTGGCGTGGAATGACATTAGTAGGCGTATACGTTGGAGTGGTGTTTTAATAATAATAATAATAATAATAATAATAATAATAATAATAATAATAATAATAATAATAATAATAATAATAATAATAATAATAATAATAATTATTATTATTATAATGCTATTTGCTTTACGTACCACTATCTTTTTTACGGTTTTTGGAGACGCCTAGGTACCTAAATTTAGTCCCGCAGAAGTTCTTTTACATGCCAGTAAATCTACCGACACGAGGCTGACGTATTTGAGCACCTTCAAATACCACCGGGCTGAGTTAGGATCGAAACTGCCAAGTTTGGGTCAGAAGGCCAGCGCCTCAACCGTCTGAGCCACTCAGCCCGGCAATGGTCTTTAAAAAGTTGGAATGAAGATAAAGTTGGAATTCAAGAGGAAAAATTGAGGTAAATATTGGTTTATAAGAATGAGAGTTAGGGATTGGAACAATTTATTAAAGGAGATGTTCAATAAGTTTCGAAATTCTTTGCAGTTACTTAAGAAAATACTAAGTAAACAACAGATAGGAAATCTGACATTTGGGCGACTGCCATAAATACAGATCGGTGGTGATTGATCACTTTAGTGCAGTTGGGAGCTGAGCAACTCCGACCTTCAGTGTCCCAGAGAATATTGTCAGGAGCATCGAAAACATCACATTCAACTGGAAATACATTTTTCTTCCTGACACGCTTAATCATGTTAATGAAAATGGGGGCACTGAACTCATTATGACCGAGCTCGATAGCTGCAGTCGCTTAAGTGCGGCCAGTATCCAGTATTCGGGAGATAGTAGGTTCGAACCCCACTGTCGGCAGCCCTGAAAATGGTTTTCCGTGGTTTCCCATTTTCACACCAGGCAAATGCTGGGGCTGTACCTTAATTAAGGCCACGGCCGCTTCCTTCCCACTCCTAGATCTTTCCTGTCCCATCGTCGCCGTAAGACCTATCTGTGTCGGTGCGACGTAAAACAAATAGCAAAAAAAAAAAAAAAAAAAAAGAACTCATTATGGGTAAACGCATGAAGGTTGATGATACCCCTACGTCTCTGGAGGTCAATATCAATATTTTCAAGCAGAACTCACACACAAAAGATTTTGGTGAATTTCTTCCGTTAACGAAAAAAGTGTAAATCCAAACGTTGAAAAGGGAATTTGCTCAAGGTGCAATGGTTGTTACCTGCATGCGTTTACCTGGAATTACGAACGCATTTTGCAAATGGAGCGAAAATGTATCTAGAAACAGACAACATTTTTCTTCAGAGAGTTATCCCTCCATTGTTCTAGAATACTCTTGTCAACTTCGCCTGATTTTGAACAAGCCATATATATACTTATCTGTAGTGAACGAGTCGCTATGGGCAGCAAAAAATTACATTTCTGCCATCTAGTGGATCATTTCGGCTTATTGATAGAAGATCAGTCCGCCTCTGTGGTGTAGTGGTTAGCGTGATTAGCTGCCACCCCCGGAATCCCGGGTTCGATTCCCGGCTCTGCCACGAAATTTGAAAAGTGGTATGAGGGCTGGAACGGGGTCCACTCAGCCTCGGGAGGTCAACTGAGTAGAGGTGGGTTCGATTCCCACCTCAGCCATCCTGGAAGTGGTTTTCCATGGTTTCCCACTTCTCCTCCAGGCGAATGCCGGGATGGTACCTAACATCAGGCCACGGCCGCTTCCTTCCCTCTTCCTTGCCTATCCCTTCCAATCTTCCCATCCCCCCACAAGGCCCCTGTTCAGCATAGCAGGTGAGGCCGCCTGGGCGAGGTAGTGGTCATTCTCCCCAGTTGTATCCCCGACCAAGAGTCTGCAGCTCCAGGACACTGCCCTTGAGGTGGTAGAGGTGGGATCCCTCGTTGTGTCCGAGGGAAAAACCGACGCTGGAGGGTAAACAGATGATGATGATGATGATGATGATGATGATGATGATGATAGAAGATCAGGTAAATACCCACCAGGCATTCAGACAATGTTTCTTTAAGTAGTAGCGGCGATTGGGAATTATAAGTGGAGGGGGCAAAAAATGAATCGATATCAAAATGTACCGGGGTTCTTGGGGATTTAGTGGAAGGTAGACAACAACACTGAGAAAATAGCAATACATATATTAAGTTTTTGATGAGTTTTTTACAGAGAAGTAAAGGATGACAGTTTACCAACTTAACTGTTACAATAACAGTTTTTTGAGGTTTTGATTTACCACTGTATAATAAACTTTCATCAAAGGAACAATTAGAAATGTATTACAATTAAATAGAAGTGCGGCGTGATTATAGAATAAAAAGCCTTTTCGTACATGACTGCACACTAATAATAATAATAATTTCGTGTGGCTACTTCTAGCCGGGTGCAGCCCTTGTAAGGCAGACCCTCCGATGAGGGTGGGCGGCATCTGCCACGTGTAAGTAACTGCGTGTTATTGTGGTGGAGGATAGTGTAATGTGTGGTGTGTGAGTTGCAGCGATGTTGGGGACAGTACAAATACCCAGCCCCAGAGCCATTAGAATTAACTAATGAAGGTTAAAATGCCCGACTCGGCCGGGAATCGAAACCGGGACCCTCTGAGCCGCAGGCCAGTACGCTGACCATTCAGCCAACGAGTCGGACACTACACACTAAGAAAGTTACAGACACTATAGTCACGGCCATCAAATCAGGCGTGTCAGAGGAATTACGCTGTTGCCAAAATTATGTAGTAACTGGCGAAGGAATGTCTAAACGAACGTATCATTTCGGAGCGAGAGGCAGTTTGTTCTCTCCCACGCTCCTGATGTTACCTCCTACAATGTTGCAAAATAAATCATTTTGTGCACGGTTGCTAGGTAACATTGACTGACTATCCCTTCATCAAAGGAACAATTAGAAATGTATTACAATTAAATAGAAGTGCGGCGTGATTATAGAATAAAAAGCCTTTTCGTACATGACTGCACACTAATAATAATAATAATTTCGTGTGGCTACTTCTAGCCGGGTGCAGCCCTTGTAAGGCAGACCCTCCGATGAGGGTGGGCGGCATCTGCCACGTGTAAGTAACTGCGTGTTATTGTGGTGGAGGATAGTGTAATGTGTGGTGTGTGAGTTGCAGCGATGTTGGGGACAGTACAAATACCCAGCCCCAGAGCCATTAGAATTAACTAATGAAGGTTAAAATGCCCGACTCGGCCGGGAATCGAAACCGGGACCCTCTGAGCCGCAGGCCAGTACGCTGACCATTCAGCCAACGAGTCGGACACTACACACTAAGAAAGTTACAGACACTATAGTCACGGCCATCAAATCAGGCGTGTCAGAGGAATTACGCTGTTGCCAAAATTATGTAGTAACTGGCGAAGGAATGTCTAAACGAACGTATCATTTCGGAGCGAGAGGCAGTTTGTTCTCTCCCACGCTCCTGATGTTACCTCCTACAATGTTGCAAAATAAATCATTTTGTGCACGGTTGCTAGGTAACATTGACTGACTATCCCTTCATACTTTACACCACAGTCTGCACGATTGATAGGTAACATTGCCTGAAAGCATCAGGAAAGACTGCTGATTTCAGAGTTAAAACCATTTTCGTCATAAATGAATTCAAATAACTATTAGGAATAAAAACCTGAAGACGTACATTAAAATCCATAAAATTATGTGCTGAAATTTTCAGTAAGTGGCCACGTTTTTGTTTCTTCAGCCAATAAAATGTCTGCGGGAAACGTGAGAAAACCGTTTAACTTACTTTTTCTTCAATCTGAAACTTCGTTTTATGGGTGTTTTAGGTTTTCTGTAAAATTTTCCGGAGAGCGTCCTTTTAAATCTCACTAGCTGAGGACGTTCGGGACACAGGACACGATTAATACTTTCGGGTTACGTAAAAACCTGTATCAGTTTATTAAAAGTATTTTTATTTGTTTATGGTTTACAGTATAACTTTAAATACTATACTGGACCGCGTAATAGAGAAAAGAAATTTACTCTACCTGGCGCGGACTGGCTTCGACTAGACAGCACTGCACGATCAGCGTTGCCAATCCGTGCTCAGAGTTAAGCGACTCTCGACCATCTGACACCAGCGCCGCTTTCCTCACTAGTCTAATTCAGTGGCCGCAGGTTTAGATAGAACTACGGACACATTTCTGACTGAGACTGCCAGACTGACACATGCCCGCGGCAAGCGGGTGTATTTTATCTCATCCTTAGCAAACATGTAACCCTGCTTTCCTTCCTCGCAGCACATGCTGGAAGTGCAATTATTACCTGATGGCACGGACCTGCGTGAAGATCCGAGCATGGAGGGGAAAGTAGGGGAAGGAATGTTATTTTTCTCCACAACGTCAGAGGGTGCAACTGTTCCCTTCGTTCCCTTTCTAATCGCCACCACTATTTGTAGTATGCAAAGAATCTTCAGAAATTCATGAAAGGTACGGACCCAGAAAAGAGATAAAAATTAAAATAAATATAGAATAATGGAATATTGTCAAATGAAATCATGTAGTGCTGCAAATATTAGATTAAGGAATATCTTACAGGATATCTGGTAGTAGAATAGAATAAATACTGATGGCAAAAGTAAGGAGGACATAAAATGCAGTCCGTCTCAAACAATGAAGCCCATTGAAAAAATCCACAGCCTGTTTCCATTCATTGGATCGGGTCAGGAATGCAATGAATGAAGCCAACATCTAGTGCCGAGGGTAGGAATTACGCCGGCTGCCGAAGCCTGTCGCACTCCTCTGGGTCAATGATTGACTGACAGATGCAATGAAAATGATGTTGTAGGGCGTTTCTGGAATGAATGATGACCATAAAAAACCGGGATTTTAAACACGGAGCGGTGGGAGCCACGGAGGCAATTTTAGCAGGTTCGATCCAGACTCCAGCCCAGGGACATGAATCATTACAATTATTAAGAAACCCTTACCCGGCCGGGAATCGAACCCGGGACCGCCGGGTGACAGGCGGACGCATTGCTCCCTACACCGCGGGGCCGGACGTACAAGTGGTTGGTGGAACGTAAAATGAATAGCATTATTATTATTATTATTATTATTATTATTAATATTATTATTATTATTATTATTATTATTAAAATTAATTCGTTTTTTATACGAATTTAAAGACAATCTCACGGTCTATTGGTAACGTGCCGGCCTCTCACCCGGCTTCGATTCCCGGCCGGGTTAGGGAATTTTACCTGTACCTGAGTGTTGGTTAGAGGTCCACTCAGCCTATGCGATTACAATTGAGGATCTATCTGACAGTGAGATAGTGACCTCTGTTTAAGGAAACCAAGAATGACGGCCGTGAGGTTTCGTAGCACTGACCATGCGTCACTTCGTAATCTGCAGGCCTTTAGGCTAGAGCGGCGGTCAGTTGGTAGGGCTGTAGTGCACTACAGTGTATCTTTAACCTGTAGGTATTAGCGCTGGAACAGGATTAAGTATGTATCAAACGCTCCAAGACTGAGTACACGGAATGTTATTTTGCTGGCAGCGAAAGAACAGGCAGCAAAATACAGATAGTTAGCCAGCATCTGTGAGGTGTCTCGCAGTTCAAATATCTTGGTTCTGTATTGTCAACCAATATAAGTGTTAAAGAATACGTAACACAGCAGATTGAGACTGCTTTGGTGAATCCCAAAATAACAGTGAGAACCAAAGGCAAGGTTTACAAAACCATCACTAGTCCTGGCATAATACAAGGGCTGTGAATAAAGTAGTAGCAATATTTAATGAACTAACAAGTACAATTTTATTACATTCGTTCAATGTAGTCAACCGCAATCTGTTACCTTTGCCAAATGTCGGAAAGTCATCGAGGACCGTTGGCAAGGCGTTCTCTTTGATAACAGCAACGGAGCGCCCTACCGCACGGAGTACGGATGTCTCTAGGCCCTACGGGTAATTCCCAGGCGATCCATCGATGGTCTACGGAAACGAGATCACTCACAATGCCAACCTCATCTTAAGGAATGGGCGTCCAACCTGTTTGGTGTAAATGCGCAGTCTCATTTTGACCCGCACGAAACGTCTTGACCCATCGTACAACCGTCCTATACGGTAATGCATTCTCGCCACAGGCTTCACGTAATCCTCCATAACATTCTGATGCATTTTTGCCACGGGAAATCTCGATTTTTATTCACAAACGCTGACCAACTTTTGAAAGCGAGCTTCAGAGCAGTGAAATCGACACTCTACACTTCAACGCCACACAGCAACAACACTCCCAACTCGATGCCCGTCAAATGTAACCCTACACATCGACAACAGCGCCACCTGACCGCTCCAGAATCCTATCTGCGCACCGATCTCCTGCGAGTGTCTGGACTACGTTGTCACCTACTTTATTTATAGCCCTCGTGTATGGAGCAGAATGCTGGGCCACCAAAAATGTGTGCGAACAACGATTGCATAAAATTCACAGTTGTAGCCCTTCAGGCGAGCAACCCAGTGTCCAAAACATCCTAGGGATATGAGCTACGAATTTTAGGTAAATAAAATATAATAAAGTATGAGAATATATTCTTCATTTATTCCTAAAATTTACAATCCTTTTCTTCATCATCGAATGCAAAGTATGCAGTGCGTGCGTGAATGATCTTCACGTTCACAGGAACACGGTTCAACACTGAATCTTACTGTTGCTGCATTTGTAATTAATTTTTGTTGTTTTCTCCACTTTTCCCAACGCAAAGGACACACTAACCGTTTATAACGTTGTGCCGACATGATGGCACATCCAGCCGATTAAATTAGCAGTTTGCCTTTTCTACCACTACGAGCGCTATTGTGAGTGAATGCATTGTTTCACTTACGCACCACTACGAGCGCTAATGTGACCCAATGCAGAGTTTCACTTAATCCCTTGTAACTACATTAGGTGTGGCCATTTTTCAAAAAATTAAAAAAAAGCCTCGGGTATTGAATGAAGGAGAACATTACAGAGAGAATTATGGAAATAAGCTAATTTGGCTAGGATATGAATAAAAAATACATAGAATAAAGAAACAAGCGGTTTTAGACTGTTTTTCCGGAACTACATTTTGGTCCGAAGTGATTTTGGAAATTTAATTAACATGATAAGGCTAATGGAAAATTTTAAATTCCCACGGAGGGAATTAGATATTTTTCACCAATAGAGCATGTCAAATATGTATCAGATGTAAGGCTTTTCAGGCGTTTGCTCTATTAACCAGCGTTTCGTCTTAGGTCTGACACTGGACTCGTCAGAGTGGGATGTGTCAGACCCCACCCACTGATGCTGGGGGGTATGCAGGTGAACTTACCAGAAGCCCTTATAAGAGGCACAGTCTGATAACTGCATACTGGAGATAAATCTCCACAATGGAATTATTGCCCGCCCAGCAATTCCGAATGGAAAATTCTAAATTCCCATGGAGGGAATTAGATATTTTTCACCAATAGAGCATGTCACAAATGTCAAAAACATAACAGATGTAAGGCTTTTCAGACGTTTGCTCTATTAACCAGCGTTTATGATAGGGCTATCCAAGATTCACAATTTGAAACATTTTCGCCCCCTTTAGCCCTTCGACATTTGGTACATAATTTTACGTTTTTTGGTATGTTTGGGGGACGCCTACTTTGTTTGCTAAGATATGTATTCAACATTAAAATAGTTTGATGGTCAGGATGCGTCACCCGAATCGCCAAGATCTGAATGGAATACATATGTCAGCCCGAATACTAATAAACTCAACGAGTGCCTTGTGAGATGTTATGGTCACGTAATGGGAAAGGATGATTCCTACGTTGTCGAGGAAGTACTTCGGATACCAAATCCACCCAGGGAAAGATGCAGGCCGTCTCCAGGGAAGTGGACAAATATAGAAAAAGAAATCAGGATCACAAGCTTATCACCAATGGCAAGACGAGATCGAGCAGACTAGACTCCAAATGAAATAGGAAATGAGTAAGGAAGGAAAAAGAAAAGATTCCCCATGTTAACCATGTTGGCCCTGAGGTATAATTTCGAGTTAAACCTGTAGGATGTAGAGGAGAATATTGATATGTGTAATTCACTTACTTTACAGCCAGGTTGTTCAAACAGAACGGTGAGTATAGAACAGGAGTACTGGTCGTGCTCTATTGGAAGGTGAAGAGAGTGTTCACTAGCGGGCGGGTCTTGGTGGTAATCCTACAAACACAAGTTGCGAGGATTCCCACCATCAAAGGCTCGGGTTAAGGAGGCCCGCTAACACCTCTCGAGATATTAACATGCTGGCACTCATTAGGCGTCTTAGCAAGAGCAGATCAAACAGCGCGCCCCTCCGATAACGTGCCAACTACAAGAAATTAAATTTTGGAAATTATTTCGCCACAGTTGGCGAAAAAATTAACTCTGAAAGAGAATCCCGTGCTAATTTAGTTATTTCCAGACATATGTATTTAATTGTTAGGTTAACCGAGCTCGATAGCTTCAGTCGCTTAAGTGCGGCCAGTATCCAGTAATCGGGAGATAGTGGGTTCGAGCCCCACTGTCGGCAGCCCTGAAGATGGTTTTCCCTGGTTTCCCATTTTCACATCAGGGAAATGCCAGGGCTGTACCTTAATTAAGGCCATGGCCGCTTACTTCCAATTCCTAGGCCTTTCCTATCCCATCGTCGCCATAAGACATATCTGTGTCGGTGCAATGTAAAGCAAATAGCAAAAAAAAAAAAAAAAAAAAAGTTAGGTTCTTCAGTGTTTCAAAACTAATTTATGATAAAGGCGTCACAATAGTGAAATTTTTGTATTTTTCAATGATTTTTTACCTTTTTCTGAGGTATATTTCCTCTGAAATGGTAAAGTTGCCAACTTTCAATATTTTACTTATGAAGCTTTTTGAGTAGGAATTTCTTTACTTTCATTTTATCAGCATCGTTAAAAGAGTGCCTGGCATTACATTTTTTTTTTCATTTGGCACCAACTTTTGCACAAATTTGCTTGATAGTTACGCTAACATATATTGGTGTCAAAGTTTGTTGTTTGACAAATACATTGGCATGTGTATTTTTTAAATATGTGTTATTTAATTTTTAAAATATGCGTATACACAACATTTCATAGCTCAAACATAATTTTTAATCACCTTCCACCGTAAAATGGACATTAAAATTTATGCACCGACTGTCTCACTACTACTGTGCAAACTTTCACCTACATCAGACAAAAATAAGGGACTCTATTTATGAAAAAATCATGAAGATTTTGCTAAGCCATAATATGCAAAATAAAAAATGTATGCAACTTCACTCACTCTATAATTGCCCTGCACAATACGTGTGCCCTTCAGACTTCTTTTTTCTCTCCTTCACTGATATTTTGACCACCTTTTTCCTCAGCTCTTTGCTTTCACCTAAGCTCCTTTTTCTTCTTTGTTGGGGCGTGTCCAGTAGAGCATGGGACAATTAAATGAAAGCCCAGCGCTGTCTCAAGGAGGCGCTGTGGAATTTATAAATGGTGGCATAATAAATACATTTTTGATAGAAAACACATCAGGGTATATTTTAGTGTTCTAAACCCAATTACGTTTTTTTTTAAATTAATGAAATTTCACTATAGTGTCCCCTTAAATAAATTTGCACCTTAGAAAGAAAACATATGATAATAGAATTAAAGTCTGAATTATTCGTCCCTTGGCACAGGCCAGAGCAAAGTGTAGCTTCCACCGAAGTCCCAGTCTCATCATGGCTGTGACAGTATGGAAGCTGCTGGGGTATGGGTGGTTCTGAGTAATGACATTTAGAGCACGACTAGTGTCTGAGTGTTATGAAAGGTGTTGCTCGTAGGATCAGTCGTGCTGCAGTAGCACCTTCTGGTCCAATGAGGAAACCAATGGCAAACTACCTCACTCCTAGCCTTGCCTAGTACACCTCATTTTGGCTCTGCCATTGGTTTTTGTGTTTTTCCTATAACTGCATAGCCTTTGGTGGTGCTATTTGAGGATCCAACCAGCCTCTGGGCTGATACCCTAACAGACACAGACACAAGAAATAATTTAACTAAAAAAAGTCATCTTTCGTTCTTAAAAGAACATCATCACATTCTATCAAATCATACTCAAAAAAATTTAGTGATATATAAACATTTATAAATCTTTTTCTTTTCCGCTGAAAACATTTTCGTTTTAGCTCAAGTTGTGACAAAATGGTGAATGACTTACATACAGGTCAGTGTGTTGGGTTACCTGATGTGTTCGACGTTTGAGAATATTGCAATTCTGTGAGTAAAGATCTGGAGCGGGATAACTTAAATTAATATCTAATCTATGATTGTGCTGATCAATGTATTACAGAAAAGGACAGACCTAATTACATTAATATCTATCAAATATTAAAACAAACTGCGTGGAAGTTTTCTTGACCTGGATGTCTCCTATCGGTCTGATGGTTCACGTTCTATCCTCGTTTGGTGCATTCTTATCATTTCTTCCGCTGTGAACGCCAACAGGATGGAGACGCGTATTACTGTCTTGAATATGTTTACGTTTATCTGGTGGAGACGATTATTGTTGTTAGCCTATGACTTTGTTTACGTTTCCCTACCTGTCCAGCTGAGTTCGTCGGGAACACGTTCTAGTCTACGTGGAGTCATTGCAATGGAAAGACATAACTATTCGTATGCGGAACTTGCCGACATGATCCTAATTTATGGTGAATGTCGTTGTAATCAAAGACAAGTAGTACAGATATATGCGCAACACTTTCCTGATAGGACATTTACGTCATGGGCATTTACCAGCAGTTTGGGCGCGAATAATACATCCATATATTAAAAGCGTTTACTACAAACAGCTTCACCGAGCTCGATAGCTGCAGTCGCTTAAGTGCGGCTAGTATCCAGTATTCGGGAGATAGTAGGTTTGAACCCCACTATCGGTAGCCCTGAAGATGGTTTTCCGTAGTTTCCCATTTTCAGAACAAGCGAATGCTGGGGTTGTACATTAATTAAGGCCACGGCCGCTTCCTTCCCACTCCTGGCCCTTTCCTGTCCCATCGCCGCCATAAGACCTATCTGTGTCGGTGCGACGTAAAGCAACTAGCAAAAAAAAAAAAAAAAACAGCTTCGGCAAATCCGTCCAGTAGTTCTACAGGACGGATTTGCTTCATTTTTGTTTTATTCTGTCCAGAATTACCTGCCGGTGAATGATAAAAATGAAATCATTAAATGATCACTCCAGTAATTGCAGGCGAAGGCTTACCCTCTGTACTTAGCAAGTTGCTAAGCGACAAACACGTTCTATAACAGTGTGATATATGTGATTTCCATTCTTGGTAATGTCATTGCATGCAGCCTTGTTAGATTAATACCTGTCATACCAGAGAATATTCTCTTACTGTGATCATGGAAGAATATTATTCTGTGATATATACTCTATGATTCTCTGACCTTCCCCAGCTTCTAAATGTACTCAACAGATGGCTCAAGTTTCTTAATCACTTACATGCTGCTGATAGAAAACATCGACGTACGCACAGACGGGAAGTTATCAAGTCGATTGACCTTCTGTATAACCAATACAAGTAATAAAGTGCAGGGACAAGCTCTTGAAAAAGTGGGGTGTCTACTTACCCGAACCAGTATTTAGTCACGGCCAATTGTATGTTGCAATATCTCGAGCAAGATCGTTTGAAAATGTTAAGATCCAAATTCACCCAAACGGTCGGAGCACAGTGAGTATCGCATGGAAAGAAGTGTTATAAACTACATCACGAATGTACCCGTTTTAAATGTTGTTGGCCCCGTAGTATAGGGGTAGTATTCCTGTCTCTTACCCGGACGAATCCCCGGGTTCGATTCCCACTCAGCCAATGTGATTAGAATTGAGGAGCTATCTGATGGTGAGATAGCGGCCCCGGTTTAGAAAGCCAAGTGTAACGGAGGAGAAGATTCGTCATGCTGACGACATGACACCTCGTAATCTGCAGGCCTTCGGGCTGAGCAGCGGTCGATTGGTAGGCCTAGGCCCTTCAGGGCTGTAGTGCCATGGGGTTAGGTTAGTTGGTTTCAAATGTTCACAAAAACTTGGGAACGGGCAGATAAAACAATACGACTACGACAGGCATATCAAGACGAGTTATCTACCTTATGGTCCGACTCGTTGGCTGAACGGTCAGCGTACTGGCCTTCGGTTCAGAGGGTCCCGGGTTCGATTCCCTGCCGGGTCGGGGATTTTAACCATCTGTGGTTAATTTCTCTGGCACGGGGTCTGGGTGTATGTGTTGTCTTCATCATCATTTCATTCTCATCACGACGCGCAGGTCGCCTACGGGTGTCAAATCAAAAGACCTGCACCTGGCGAGCCAAACATGTCCTCGGACAGATTCCAGGACGAGAAACATACGTGCCATGGAACTAGACTACAATATTAATATCTGCGTTAGCAATTACAAATCGAAACACACTTCTTGGACAGAGACATGCAGGATATCTACGACCACGTATTTTTAATACTCTACCCCCAGAAATCTGGAACAATTACTGTTGGGGCAAGACACCCTTAGATGACCTAGGGAAGGGGGCGAAATATAAGTAAAAACGACCGGTATTGGTGTTGAATCCAAACTCTTCGGAACTACGGGAGTTATTTTATCCAAACTTTGTACACTTACGACTTACTACGAGGAGACAAAATGCTTTGAGGTATGACAACACTAGCAGTCATAGGATGCGGGTGGGAGGGCTTGAAATGTAAAAGTAATCAAAAATAGTGTCTAATTCATTCTTTTTGGGATTGCTGAGATAAAGAGTGACACTCCGGAATTTTTAGTAGTCCAAGTCCAGCCTACTTTATTATAAGAGGTGAGAAAAAGTGAAAAACAAAATTTCGAAAATGATCGATATTATGGACGTATGTGTGCATGTTCCCGCATAGCTCTCAACCAAAATTGATACAAGTATGACTTTATAAAATACTTTGGGAGTAAAAGAACCCTAGCCCTCACAATGGGTGTGAAATGTAAAAATAACCGAATCCATAGTTTTCAGTGTCATTAAAATGAACTGGGGACACTCTGGACAACGTTCAGCCCCAATCGGCAGGGGTTGAAAACGGGTGAAGAAAAGAAAATATCCAAAGTGACTGAAATTAAGGACGTATGTGTGTTTGTTATAGCACTAAACTTGGTACACATGTGACTTACAATCTGGGAAAAAATACTACGGGGTTAAGAAACCCCAAGCACAGCTAGGTTTAGGCTGAATTATAAAAAAAAAAGAGACAGGAAGAGGGGTGACGTATGAAAATAATAGACAACGACAAATATTAATGTATAATCCATGGTTTTCAGGGACACAGGTGAATGACAATCCGGAAGTTGTTGAAGTCCGTGCTCAACCCCCATTGGTGTGGAGATAAGAAGGGGTGGCAAAAGAAAATGTCCAAAATGACCGAAATTACGAATGTATGTGTGTTTCTTCCAGCATAGCCGTCATACAAAATTAATATACATATGATATTATTTGAAAAAATACTGTTGGTGTAAAACACCCCTAGAACTCGTAGGGTAGGTGGTGAAATATAAAAATAAATGAAGATGACTAATATCAATGTCGAATGCATTGTTTACGAGATCGCTGAGTTGAACTGTGACACTCTAGATCAGGGCCTCTCAGGGTGCATGCGCGTGGTGCATGCACTGTGCACGGTGCAAAAGACGACTTGGCTTGGTTGACCAGAGTGCAGACCCCCCATTCCTCGATTTGGAGCAATAGCGCTTACTCTCTCTTTCCTCATGCCTCTCTCGCTCGCTCCGCCTGTCTCCCTCTGCCCCACTTGCGCCGTAGCGCTCCAAATCCGGGCTGTGTAGAGCCGAGCTTAGCCGAGTAGCCCAGAGACGAAGCGTTGATTCGAGCCATACCGAGCGGCACAGATGCACAATGCACGGAGCTCTTGCGCCTCGCTCCGCACGCGTGAGATTTTGGGCGTTTCAGAGGACCTGCTCTAGATGGTTCAGCCGCAGTGAGTATGGAGGTTGAGAGGAGATGAAAATGAATGTAAAGTAACCGAGATTATGGATGTATGTAGGTATGTTCCACAATAGCCTCCAACGAAACTTGGTACTCATATGACGTGCCACCTGTAAAACAAATACCATGGAGATGAAACATACCAACCCCCCTCTCGGGGTATGGAATCGGAGGGGACGACGTGTAAAAATAATGGAAAAGAGTCGATATTAAATTCGAACCCATTGTTTATGCGTAACTGTTACGAAATGTGACCCTCCATGTTCAGCCTCCATTGAGACGGGGCTGAGTGGGTATTAAAAGTAAATAGCCTAAAATGATCGAGATAAGTGTTGAATCCGCTGCTTTTGGGGTTGCAAGCCTGATTGGTGACAGTCTCAATGATAGCTGAAATCGTGTACATCATATAAATAGTGCGACGGGTAAATGCATGCAGTTATCACTTATTTTTTGAAAGGATCAAATACTTCCCAATCAATCAGAGCTTCCACAAGGACAAAGTTTTACTCAAACATTAATAACCTAAAACTTGAAATCAAACACATGTAAATAACTCTAGAACTACATAATAGATCGTAAAATATTAAACATCTCATAAACGAATTATATAAAAATTCGCTTCACACATAACTAACAGGTAATACGAAACAGAAAGGTAAACATTAAAAACTGTCCGGGCAACGCCGGGTACTACAGCTAGTATTTAATATAAGGGAATTGCCAAAGATTGAAAAAAAAAGACAATGTCTGGCTTATTCAAACAGGTATGAATCACATAATAATTTTTCGCTTACGATAACTACTTCCAAATACCGCAAGTTATTAAAAGTGATTTTATGATTTTATTTTGCAATGTACTTAATGCAACTATTGTATACAAGCCCACAGACAAGCTTGCTTATGTGGAATTCATTCAAATATGGATTGAACTATTGTAATTATCAACAAAGTGTATTAAAAAAATAAATAAATAAATAAATAAATAAATAAATAAATAAATAAATAAATAAATAAATAAATAAATAAATAAATAAATACATTTATGTTTAACATATGCTTAAATCCTTAATTTTAAATTTGGATTTTATCTTAATGACGTTCTCACTTCTCTTCAGTCCACCGTAGAATGAAAGGTGGTATAATAATATGTCGTTGGCGTGAATCCAGCTGGCTGTAAATAAATGGCTTCAAATATCTTTTTAAAATACAGACAAGTTATTATTATTATTATTATTATTATTATTATTATTATTATTATTATTATTATTATTATTATTATTATTATTATTATTATTATTATTATTATTGTCCGCCTCTGAGATGTAGTGGTTAGTGTGATTAGTTGCACTCAGGTCCACTCAGCCTCGGGTGGTCAACTGAGGAGAAGGGGTTTCGATTCCCACCTCAGCCATCCTCGAAGTGATTTTCCGTGTTTTCCTACTCCTCGTCCTAACATACGGGCACGGGCGCTTAATTCCCTCTTCCTTGTCTGTCCCTTCCAATGTTCTCATCCCCCACAAGGCCCCTGTTCAGCATAAAAGGTGAGACCGCCTCGGCGAGGTACTGGGCCTCCTCCCCAGTCGTATGCCCCGAACCTATGTTTCATGCTCCAGGACACTGCCCTTGATGCGGTAGAGGTTGGATCCCTCGTTGAGTCCGAGGAAAAACCCAACCCTGGATGTTAAACGGATTAAGAAAGAAAGAAAGAAAGAAAGAAAGAAAGAAAGAAAGAAAGAAAGAAAAAAGGAATAATAATAATAATAATAATAATAATAATAATAATCAGACACAGATAGGTTATACACGACAATTGGTTAGGAAAGTGTTGAGAGAGGGAAGGTAGCAGCCGTGATCTTACTTAAGGTACAACCACAGCATTTGCCTTGTGTGAAAATAAGAAACCACGGAAAACCACCTTCATGGCTGCCGATGATGGGATTCGAATCCACCTTCTCCCGAATGCAACCTCACAGCTGCGCGACACTAACCGCACGGCCAACTCGCCCGCTCTAAACTCTCAAGTTTGAAATCTGAAGAGCATATACGTTATAAACATAAAAACCATGAAAATAATATACGGTGGTTAATCTGAGATATTACAAACGACGAAATTTCTTAACTTGGTTGCAAATAAGGAGCTATGCCGATGATTTGCAAGAAGTCAGTGTATTATCTGAAATGCTGCCAAAAGAAAGTAATCAATTTACTGGGGAATAACATTACTAAGATTAAATACACAATGATGATAATAATAATAGTAACAATAATAAAAGTAATAACGGCTTATTTAATATGACATGATTTGGCGAACACTAAGCAAATTGATTCTTCACTAATTAATGCCTTTTTTGTGTTCATCCATGAAGTAGGTCTAGATTATTCTTTAGAGACGTGATGTTGGCGGAATTGATAAAACGGTGCAGATCATAATTATTAAAAAACCGTGATGCTGTGCGGAGGAAAGATATATTGTATTCTACAGTACGATGTATGGGAGTCTGAGGTGTAAATATTGTATATCGGATATTTCTGCCATCGATGGTGTTCATTAATCGAATAGATTAGAGATTACAAGCGATCTTAGTGAACAGTATCTTGTACCGTAATTACCGCAATGGAGAATTGCCTTCGTTCTCGAAGTCTTAAGTGCTGAAATTGGAAAGGACGCGACCATTGTCTTAATTAAGGTACAGCCTGGTGCGGAAGTAGGAAACCACTGAAAACCATCTTCAGGGCTGCCGACTCTGCGGTTCAAACTCACGATCTTCTGAATGCAAACTGACAGGTACCTGACTCAAACCACGCAGCCACTCGCTCGGTCAACTATTATTATTATTATTATTATTATTATTATTATTATTATTATTATTATTATTATTATTATTATTATTGTTACCGCTTTTTTGTGGTAGGTAGAGGTGAAAAAAGGTGCGGGGGTGAACGGGTCTCAAACTACGAAATTAAAGTTAATGTAAAATTTAACAAGGTTATATTTTCTTAGCAAAAAACAAGAAATAACAATAATGGCAGGTACAGAGTAGCAAGGCAATAAAAGTACAATTACAATATTTACAGGATTTGGGCTTCGAGCCCCAACCTCATAATTCTTGAGCAATTAGCCCAGTTTTACCCCAACCACAAGTTTCAACAGAGGGGCAGAAAACCCCATTCATGCCTAGGAGCACTTGCTCCAAATTACACAGTAAGGCCTCCTTGAGGCGTGCAGAAAACAAAATTTTCAAGAAAGAGCAACTTGCTCTCAAATTTTAGGCCTGTCAAAGGCCACACCTAATTCCACCTTCAAGCTGTCCTCTAAGGACATATACACAATAACACAACACAATCAGCCATTTCAATCATTAAAATGATGTGGCCTCTTTAAGTCGTGGGTATAGGTAGGCCTTCAACAGTCTTCTCCAAGTAGAACGGTCTTGGGCAGATCTCATCCAAGTGGTACCAGCGATCTTCTTGATATCTTTGTCCCATCTGTCCGGTGGTCTTCCTCTAGGCCTTCGATGTTCTCTCGGACTCCAC
Organism: Anabrus simplex; assembly: GCF_040414725.1. Lineage (NCBI taxonomy): Eukaryota > Metazoa > Arthropoda > Insecta > Orthoptera > Tettigoniidae > Anabrus > Anabrus simplex. The sequence goes on from NC_090265.1 coordinate 848,738,097, forward strand.
TCCAGCACTAGTTTTGTCCATCTATCATCATTTCTTCGTGCAACATGGCCAGCCCACTGCCATTTTAAGGAGCGTACTCTCTCTAAGATGTCTTTAACCTTTGTAACAGACCGGATGTCATCAGCTCTTTTCCTATCTTTCTTTGTATAGCCTAGCATTGACCTTTCCATGGCTCTCTGCGCGGTCCGAAGTTTCCCTTTTGTGAATTCGTTCAGAGTCCAAGTCTCACAGCCATAAGTCAGCACAGGAAGGATGCATTGGTCAAATACTGTTTTCTTCAGATTTGCTGGCATTTTTGATCTTAATACTGAAGAATTCCTTCCAAATGCTTGCCATCCGAGCTTGATGCGCCTATAGATTTCTGGTCTTATATCACCTGTCATATTTATAATCTGGCCAAGGTAGATGTAATCACTGACCTCTTCTAATGGCATGTTCTTAATATTCACATTTCCAGCTTGAACCCATTCGTTGGACATAACTTTTGTTTTGGAAAGGTTTATGCTTAGGCCAATCAACTGACATTCTAATGCAAGATCTGTAATTAAGGTCTGGAGCTCTTCGAAGTCGTTTGCCAGTAAAGCAATATCATCTGCAAATCTCAAGTTATTTAGCCTTTTCCCATTAATTCTAATTCCCTTTTCTTCCCAGCTCAGCTTAGACATAGCCATCTCTAGGACCGCTGAGAATAGTTTCGGGGAGATGGGATCACCTTGTTTGACACCTCTGTTGATGGGGAATTCTGGGGTTGATTTACCGATATTAACGAAAGCTGAAGAAGTCTCATAGATATTGTTGAGCACTTGGATGTAAGCTGCTTCCACTCCTTGCTCATGTAAAGCTTGCATGACAGCTGTATGGCTGACAGAGTCAAATGCCTTTTCAAAATCAACAAAGGCAATGCAGAGAGGCAAATGATATTCATTTGCTCTGCTTATCACTTCTCTTACAGTCAGTATGTGGTCTATTGTGCTAAAATTACTACGGAAACCTGCTTGTTCAATAGGTTGGGCTGAGTCAAGGATGAAGCTGATTCGATTTAACAAGATCTTTGTAAAAAGTTTATACAAAATAGAGAGCAAGCTGATAGGACGATAATTTTTGATACTGTGAATATTTCCTTTCTTATGTATCAGTATGATCTTTGCTTTGTTCCATGATGTTGGAATTGAAGCCGAGTGCACACAGGAAGTGAATATTTTTGCCAAGTGATTTATTGTCTCCTCCCCTGAGAGTTTCAGGATGTCCACACAAAGCTCATCATCACCCGGCGCAGTTCCCTTTTTCATACTATCTAAAGCACACTTGACTTCCGAAGGGAGAATATCTGGAACATTAGATATATCATTTAGTTTAGGTCCATTCAGGGCTTCCTTTGGTTTGCTATACAGATTGCAATAAAAGTCTCTGATGAATTTCAAAACTTCCTCCTTTTCAGTAATTCGACCATCATTTCCATCTAGAGCAATTAGCTGCTTTTTACCGATTATGAGTTTTCGTTTGGCTGTCTTGAAACTCGTCTTGCTCTCTAAGCTTGTTCTTAAAGTGTCTTCCCTGAATTTCTGTAAGTCAGTTTTCATTTCTCTTCGTACTGCCTTACATATTTCAGAATATTCTATCATGTCACGATCAGTCTGAATTTTCTTTTCTCTCCTTCGCTTTAGCAGGGTTTTAGTTTTGTCACTGAATTTCTTTGGTTGGTCACTTTCCTTACAAATGCCCCCGATTTCTTGAGCACACGAAACAATCATTTCTGCTAGATCTTCAGCCTTAGTTACATGGTACTTACTTTGAAGAGCTGCCCGGAATGGTTCCGAATTGTTTTCTAGGTTTTTGAGATTGATTCTGTTGCTCTTCCTTCTTATGAGTTTGTTCCTTTCATATCTTACATTAAGTTCAACTCTTGCTCTCACAAGACGGTGATCACTCCCAGTGCTGAATCGGTTTAACACTGATACGTCTTTTACAATATGCGGTCTATTCGACAGAATAAAGTCAATCTCATTTTTTACACAGAAGTTAGGGCTCCTCCACGTCCATTTTCGTTCAGGATGTTTCTTAAAGAATGTATTCATGATGGACATATTGGTGTATTCAGCAAACTGGACTAATCTCTCACCTCTATCATTTCGGTCATCAATTCCATATTTACCCACCACAGTGTCACCTTGTTTCTTGGTACCGACTTTTGCATTAAAGTCTCCAATAACCATCTGGAAGTGGCAATCACTTCCCTTTTTGCAGGTGTTATCAAGGCTTTCATAAAAGGACTCAATTTCTTCGTCTGGATGGCTTGAAGTGGGAGCATACACCTGAACGATCTGCAATTTGTATTTATTCGACAACTTAAGGACCATTCGAGCTACTCTGCTGGAAGATCCTTCTAAAATTGATACTCTATCAGCAATGTTCTTGTTAATTAAAAAGCCAACTCCATTGAATTTCCCTTCCGGATCACCACAAAAATAGAACAAGTTGCCAGATTTCAAACGGAAACAGTCTTCCCCTTTACGGCGCACTTCGCTTAAACCAACAATACTCCAGTTGATTTTTGTAAGTTCTTTCTCGATCTCTTCTAGTCTGTCATTGCCTAATAGAGAACGACAGTTGTATGTACAGATCTGGAATATCTGTGAATTCTTTCCAACATTTCTTAATGCTTCGGACATCAAAGTTGCACCCACCCGGAGATCCGACTGTGGGGCTAATTTACCTCCGGAAGATTTAACGTTAATGCCACTCATCATGATTGACTTAAAGGGTATGAAGCATAATCACCACGCCTGCTTCAATGACGGATTGGTGATCCTCCCGCACTGATCGGCTCGCCGACCCAGTTTCCCGCTGGGGTTGGATACCCAACCTTCCACTGGGTTGCTCGGCTTAACAGGGGCACCTCTTGTAGGTTACGTGCTTGGAGTTGAAGTGAGAGAGGCTAGAGAACTCAAACTTGCCGAGTTCTTATATTATTGTTGCTAGATGGGCAGCAACGACGCATCTCACTTCCATTACACCACCAAGGACATATACACAGGGGTAAAATACCCAACCTACTGATGTCTATTAAATGAGAAGAAGGTTAATTACATGACCTCTAAAATAACAATTTGAGAGGAGGCGATCTGCACTCCTAATGCATTTGTTTTAAAAACTAATCTGGCTCTAGGCCACTAATGCAAGGGCTAATCCCATACTACTGAGGTGACTTTAGAAAAGAACAATGTACATTACATTAAGGAAGAATCGGTTGTGAGAAATAAGTTCACCTCAAAACAAAATGAGTGGGAGCTCGAGAGGGTTAAGCACTCTCTATCCCAATATGTAGCTTTAAAAGATAATAGATGCTAAGAGTAGTTACATTGTAGGAAAAGGTTACATGGTAGAAACGCTTCGGACCCGCCCCGAGAGTTAAACTGCTGAGCTAGCAAGAAAAGAAGTTATTAAAAGGCCATTACCTTGGAGTAGAACTGCTCCCCGAAGAAAGAGGCGCTTCCCGCCCCCTGCTATGTACTTTACACACTGAAATATGGTACTGAAGTGGCGCAGAGACCCTAAAATCAGCAGTTTATATACTCTCGCGGAAAGTTCGAGGCGTTTCAGAAAGGAAAACACCCGCCCACAATCATTTTATTGGTGGATAAAGAAAACCCCTACACAATATGAAGAAGAAACACATTATTGGTGGAAAATTAATTAAATAAATTCGGGATTGGCTAGATTCAAAACAAGGGGAAAGAAAGGGTTAATATTGCCAACTTAAACAATGACTGAAAGAAATTTAGCAAAGAACAAACTTTTGAAATTAAATTATCTCCAAAAAAACAGTTCTTTCACTTCGCACTAGGGTGCACCGTTGTAGTTCTTCAATAGTGTCCTCTAGAAGAGAAAGTTCAAACTTCTTACTACAAGCAAAACAAAATTACATAGAAAACAACACAGTTCAGAAACTTCAAAATTTCCAAGTAGTGGCATCTTCAGGGTAACTTGAAAATTAACACATAAGACAAAGTTCAGACTTCTTCCAGTAGAGGAGTTTCAACTGGCGCAAAGTTTAAATAAGCAGCGTGGAGGTGTACCGCCCGGTACAGACCTCCCCCCCCCCAAAAGTTCCTCCAAGGGGTAACACAGAATAACATAAACTTTTGTTTGAAAACAAGGTCCAAGTTATGATTTTGCTATTGAGATTAATTGCAGAAGCATTTATCAAGATAGTTGAAATTTGCTTTGATCCAGTTTCAAAAATTCTCGTAGTAACTGCTGAAGTAATGTCTTTATGTTTGTAGAAGTTGAATTCAGAAGAAAAACTTTTAATACTTGAAAGTGAAGAAAAATTTTCAAAGTCCACCAAATATTGCTGTTGAATTCTCAAGTGTAGTAATTGCTGATAGTAAATGTCCATGTAGTTGATTAAATAGGATGGCCAGACCGGCCGCTGCAGCTTGTGTTCAAAGGCGGCCGCTCGGACCCCTCAAGTACCCTGAGATACCGCTCGCCCGCACAATGAGGGGAGCAGTGGTGTTGAAGCACGCCGCGCCCGCGGTGAGCATGCAGGTCGCGGGCCAGTTACAGGTTGTGCGCCGCACATCAGCCTTGGCCGGGAGGAGGGCTCCGGCTCGCCGTGCACATGTCGTCCTCGCTGGAGTAGAGGGGGCCCTTCCTCTATTCCAGTCGCGGCACGGCGCCGCGCGGCTGCGGGGGCACTGAAACATTAAAGCTCGGCGGCAGAATTTTTGTTGAACCAGAATGATAGTAGGGTGCATTCATGGTGGTGAGGTTGAGGGGCCAGCGGCGTGGAGAAATTCTTTTCAAAAGCAAGCCACTGTGTATAGTGGAGCAGGAGACGGGAGCGTGGTAATGGCCGTGGCAAGGTCAGGATGGCAGTTTAACTAATCGGGGGAGGTTTACACAAAATAATTACACATAAAGGAAACAGCTCCCGAGGGCAGAAGGCCTTAAAAGTGAAACCCCTCAAAAAAAATATAACCTTCCTATTTCTTTTAAAATTATATGAAGCAAGTTAACACAGAAATTACACCGGTTTCACATGGGACAGGTGAACCCTAAATATCCTCTCGGTGGCTGGATTACTTAATAACAACGTAACCGGCGTAAGGAAATCGAGAATTATGCACGGCCCATGAAATCTGGGGGCAAGCTTGCCCGCGGGAACAAAATTCTTGACCATCACTTGGTCGCCTACCTTCAAATTGGTGGGTCTCCGTCCACGATCATATCTTTCCCTAACCTTTTCATGAGACACTTTAAGATTGGCTTTAGCCTTCTTCCAAAGATCTTTAATGTTGTCTGGGTCTATTGTCTCAGGTAGAATGTCACTCAGAGACCAGAGGTTAGAGAGCGGCGTGTTGGGAACGAACTTAAACATCAAAGAAGCTGGAGTAAACTTGTGAGATTCATGAACCGCCGAATTCAAAGCAAAAGCTAACCAATGCAGGGACGTGTCCCATCTAGAATGATCTTCATGATGATAGGCAATAAGCGCGGACCTGAGATTACGATTAACCCGTTCAGCCAGAGATGGTTGAGGGTAATAAGCCGAAGTTGTCACATGAGATATGGACAGGTCAAAGCAGAATTTACGAAATAAATTAGATGTGAAAGCCTTAGCATTATCAGATACAATATATTGACACGGACCAAAAGAAGCAAAGATAGAATTTAGACAAGTAATGGTGGACTGAGCGGTAGCCAGCTTAGTCGGAAATAACCAGGAAAATCTTGTAAAACCATCTACGCATACAAAGATGAACTTGTTGGCATTTCCCTTCGACTGAGGGAAGGGTCCTACATAATCAATATACAGGCGTTCCATGGGGCGCGAAGCCTGATGAGAGGACAACATGCCTACCTTGGTGGACATGGTGGGTTTACTAAGCAAGCAGGATTTACAAGCTTTTACTAGCTCACGGACTTCACCGTCCATCCCCTTCCAGATGAACATTTCACGAATCTTCTCACGAGTTTTAAAGATGCCTAGATGCCCTCCTAATGGGGTCTCATGATAGTACTTGAAGATCATAGGTACAAGAACAGCTGGAACGACAACCTTCATCATCTTATCATGCCTCGAAGGGCAACATAAAACACCATTCCTCAAAACATAAGGGACGACATGTTCCCCAGAAGAAAGGGTTTCCATTATCGGAGCCAGCGTCGGATCTTCACGTTGGTATTTCTCGATATCCCTAAAGTGCATGGGAGCATCTGTTAAGATGGCATTAACATCAGACAGCATGGACTCGTGAGGTGAAGAACTATCGTCCGGATCATGTGTCTCGACCTCGTTGGAAAACATACGGCTGAGTCCATCAGCAACAACATTTTCGGTACCTCTGATATGCCTGACTTCGAATTGGAAGGCGGAAATACGGATGGCCCAACGGGCTATACGACCAGTACGACGCGGCCTACCTAAGACCCAGCTTAAGGCTTGATTATCTGTCTCCAGGTCGAATTTGACATGTTCCAGATAGAGACGGAACTTCTCTAAGGCAAATAAGACTGCCAAACCTTCGAGCTCATATATGGAATACTTGGCTTCTTGAGCCGATAGAGTCCTAGATGCATAGGCGATGGGTCGCCTCCCTAATTCAGTCTCTTGAAGAAGGACTGCTGCTACTGCTGACGACGACGCGTCAGTTTGGACGATGAATTTCTTTGAGAAATCAGGCATAGCAAGGACAGGGGCATTACAGAGAGCTAATTTAAGATCTTCAAAAGCGGCTTGTTGAGAAGGTCCCCACTCAAATTTGATGCCTTTCCTACGAAGAAGGTTTAAGGGCGCCGCTCTATTAGCGAAGTTAGGAATAAACTTCCTGAAGAAATTCACCATACCAATGAACCTGGCGATACCTTTAATGTCCTTGGGAGGTTTAAAATCACGGATGGCCTGTGTTCTAGAATGATCGACGGCAACACCATCAGGTGACACAATATGCCCTAGGAATGACATAGAGGGCTTAGCAAAGGCAACCTTGGACAACTTAACAGTTAACCCAACCTTATGAAGGCGATTAAGAACTTCTCGCAGATGATCTAGATGTTCTTCAAAAGTCTCCGAAAATACGACGACATCATCCAAGTAGTGATACAAGTACTCAAATTTGATGTCAGAGAAGACCCTATCTAGCAGCCTAGTGAGTACAGCTGCTCCCGTGGGGAGCCCTATAATCAATGACAGGCCTGAAGCCACCTTGGGGTTTCGGGACTAGAAACATAGGTGAAGAATACGCCGACTTAGAGGGCCTAATAATACCATCCTTCAACATCTGATCGAAGATTTCTTTCAGAGCCTTCATTTTTGGTGGAGATAGCCTATAAGGTGGAAAACGGACAGGAATCGAATCCGTGACCTCAATTTTGTATTCAATAAGGTCAGTAACACCAAGAGTGTCAGAGAACACCTCTGGAAACGACTGACACAACTTACGAATACTATCAGCCTGCTCCTCAGGTAGATGTCTAAGGTCTAACAACATCTCATCCTGGGTAGGCGAAATAGATGAACATGATGCAGAATTACATTTTAACAAGGGGATTTTACAATTGGAAGCAAATTTGAAAGTGCACGACCTACTCTGAAGATCGAGCACAAGACCAGTGTGAGAAATAAAGTCGGCTCCCAATATGATGGGGCAAGACAAGTGCTTAGCCACAACCAATTTGATTTTCCATGTAAATTTAAAAATACGAATTTTGACATTTACAGAACCGAGAATTTCTAATGGAGATGAATTAGCCGAAACATATTGAACAGGAGATGAACCATAGTCAGGTAGTTTAAAAACAGATTTCAATTTTGAATACCATTGATCCGAAATAATTGAACAAACACTGCCTGAATCTAATAAAGCTGTTATTGGTTCATTATTTAGCTCAATTTTAAGAAAAGGAACCGGTGCGGGGTTATCCGCCGCAATCCTAAGACATTCTTTGGGGCATTCAAAAGATGAATTTGAAGATAGAACGTTCCCTGAATTTTCGACCTGTTTACCAGGGGCTGAGCCTCGGGAAGAGGGATTAGTCGACTCAGCCGAAGCCACTAGTCATTTTTTATTATTGGCATTGGTGGAATTTGCACCAGAAGTTGAGCAGGAGGGAGTGCTATTTGAGTTTGGGCAATTCTTGGCGATATGTGTGAAAGCCCCACATTTAAAACAGCCTTGTGATGAACCAGCTCCATTATTTGCCCTACTAGACTTGATCAGTGGACACTTATTGCGAAGATGGTCAGGCGACCCGCAAGCATAACATTTACGGGGTGTGACTGGTCGGCGAGGTGGAGGCCGAAGATTACTAAAAGAGGGAGGGGGTTCTTTCGCGACACGCAAAGAATCGGCGTATCTAACTCCTTCCGCTGAGACGGCCAATGCTTCAAGTTCAGAGAAAGTTAGCGGGCACGCCGCGAAACACAAATATGACCTATAGGATGGTGAAATGCCTTCCACAATAGCATGTACAATCTGATCCTCAGGGAAGTGAAGAGCAAACACCCTAGTATAGAACTTAATATCTTGGATGAAATCTGCCAAGTTTTCATCCAAGCGCTGTACCCGATAATAGTACTTCTGAATAAGGGAGGACCTTGCCCTAGCCGGGATGAAGTTAGCTAGCAAGTGGGCGTGGAAGTCTTCAATCGATGATTGCTCGGCAATGGCTCTAACTATTTTGTCTGAGAGAATACCTATTGCATAGGGATAGATGATTTGCAAAATCTGACATGGAGAAAGAGAAAAAAACAAGGGCATGATCCTGAAATTCAACTAAAAACCTTAAGAAAGAAATAACTTCACTAGTAGTGTTAACCGAAAACTTCGAGATACCTCTGAGCAACATTGCCAATGGATGAGGCAAGCTGCTGAACCCAGGTGACATAATAGGTAAAGGTTTCAGTGGCAAAGAAGTTAATTCAGAACGTACATTATTCAACGATGCACGGCGTTCAGACTCGTTGTCCAATGGGGCAGAGATCGTTTGAGCTCCAACGGTTATCCTATTAACTTCTCTTTTAGGAGGCTCTTCCTCGCTACCTACATTCACCGTAGCGGGTAGATCAGTTTTGGGAGGAACTTCCCCAGTTAACAATTGGGTAACCTTACTGGATAATTCCGAAATACTTTCAAGCAACGTACTAGCTTCCTTCTTCTGAACGTCATTCAACTTCAGAGACAACAGATCGTTAACTCTATTTGAAAAATGAAATAGCCTGGCTTGCACCCGCTTAATTTGATTCGGAGAAGGATCATTTTCGTCAAAAAAACTAACTACAGATGCTAGCCCAGTAGTATTCTCGGTGATCGTGGAAAGAGAGTCGTCAATTTCTTTCTCTCCCAAAGGGGGGATGGAAATGGGCAAATCAAGGGACTCTCTAAGCTTGTTTGTGTCTACTGCAACCGTGCCTACAGATTGCACATTTCTAATAGTCAATTCATAGATCAACTCCTCCTTGCGCAAATAGTTAAGATGGAGAACATCGCGAGGGCCGGGCATGATGACAGAACAATTTTGAAACAGAAAAAATCAAAAAATTCCAGCAACAGAGAAAATTGTTAGAGTTCGAATCAAAACAATGTTTAGCCGTCAAAAAGGGCTAAATTGAGACCCATTCAACCACGCTCTGCTACCACTTGTTACCGCTTTTTTGTGGTAGGTAGAGGTGAAAGAAGGTGCGGGTGTGAACGGGTCTCAAACTACGAAATTAAAGTTAATGTAAAATTTAACAAGGTTATATTTTCTTAGCAAAAAACAAGAAATAACAATAATGGCAGGTACAGAGTAGCAAGGCAATAAAAGTACAATTACAATATTTACAGGATTTGGGCTTCGAGCCCCAACCTCATAATTCTTGAGCAATTAGCCCAGTTTTACCCCAACCGCAAGTTTCAACAGAGAGGCAGAAAACCCCATTCATGCCTAGGAGCACTTGCTCCAAATTACACAGTAAGGCCTCCTTGAGGCGTGCAGAAAACAAAATTTTCAAGAAAGAGCAACTTGCTCTCAAATTTTAGGCCTGTCAAAGGCCACACCTAATTCCACCTTCAAGCTGTCCTCTAAGGACATATACACAGGGGTAAAATACCCAACCTACTGAGGTCTATTAAATGAGAAGAAGGTTAATTACATGACCTCTAAAATAACAATTTGAGAGGAGGCGATCTGCACTCCTAATGCATTTGTTTTAAAAACTAATCTGGCTCTAGGCCACTAATGCAAGGGCTAATCCCATACTACTGAGGTGACTTTAGAAAAGAACAATGTACATTACATTAAGGAAGAATCGGTTGTGAGAAATAAGTTCACCTCAAAACAAAATGAGTGGGAGCTCGAGAGGGTTAAGCACTCTCTATCCCAATATGTAGCTTTAAAAGATAATAGATGCTAAGAGTAGTTACATTGTAGGAAAAGGTTACATGGTAGAAACGCTTCGGACCCGCCCCGAGAGTTAAACTGCTAGAAGTTATTAAAAGGCCATTACCTTGGAGTAGAACTGCTCCCCGAAGAAAGAGGCGCTTCCCGCCCCCTGCTATGTACTTTACACACTGAAATATGGTACTGAAGTGACGCAGAGACCCTAAAATCAGCAGTTTATATACTCTCGCGGAAAGTTCGAGGCGTTTCAGAAAGGAAAACACCCGCCCACAATCATTTTATTGGTGGATAAAGAAAACCCCTACACAATATGAAGAAGAAACACATTATTGGTGGAAAATTAATTAAACAAATTCGGGATTGGCTAGATTCAAAACAAGGGGAAAGAAAGGGTTAATATTGCCAACTTAAACAATGACTGAAAGAAATTTAGCAAAGAACAAACTTTTGAAATTAAATTTTCTCCAAAAAAACAGTTCTTTCACTTCGCACTAGGGTGCACCGTTGTAGTTCTTCAATAGTGTCCTCTAGAAGAGAAAGTTCAAACTTCTTACTACAAGCAAAACAAAATTACATAGAAAACAACACAGTTCAGAAACTTCAAAATTTCCAAGTAGTGGCATCTTCAGGGTAACTTGAAAATCAACACATAAGACAAAGTTCAGACTTCTTCCAGTAGAGGAGTTTCAACTGGCGCAAAGTTTAAATAAGCAGCGTGGAGGTGTACCGCCCGGTACAATTATTATTATTATTATTATTATTATTATTATTATTATTATTATTATTATTATTATTATTATTATTACAGAATTTGGCCACTTATAGACCATGTATGATTTCTGAAGACTTTCGTCTGGAGTGTGGTATAGTATGGAAGTGAAACATGGAGGATAACTAGCCCAGAAAATAAATGCTTCTGAAATGTGGTTTTCCAGAAGAACGCTGAAGGTAAGTTGGGTAGATCGAATCACGAATGAAGAGATACTGAATCGAATTGGTGAGAGGAGATCGATATGGCTAAACTTGACCAGGAGAAGTGATAGAATGATAGGACACATCTTAAGATACCCAGGACTTGTGCAGATGGTTTTTGAGGAAAGTGTAGGCGGTAAGAACGGTAGACCAAGATCTAGGATGCAGCATTTACGTAGAAATCAAAATCTTAGCACAGGATAGGGTGGCATGGTCGGCTGCATCAAACCTGTCTATGGACTGATGACTCAATCAACAGACAACAACAGGATTATTGCAGAACTTGGCCAATTATATACCGCTTAGAACCTTTTTCTTTTCTTCCAGGAACTGCTTCTGTTCCTCCGACTGAGAGCTATCGGTGAAGTCCAAACCTCAAATGAGAATGATGGAAATCTAAGCGTATTATATTGTAAACATCTGGCACATTGTTCCATTTAAAAAACATGAGCGCAATGAGATAAAACGCCGCTCGTATTTCTCAGTGTATCGGGGAACAATCTTGCATCCCAGATGCTGTGACCCTCTCCCTCGCCACACCTGAACGCAGGATAGGTGTAGAGACCGGGGGGGGGGGGGGGTAGGTGTGCTTGGCTTCGCTCTGTCAGATCGCCACTGCTAACGAAAGGGAGATAGCTCAGAGACTTGGAAGTTCTCCGGAAGTTTCCGAATTGGCACAATCGTTACTCATCGTATATACTTCCTGACTTCATACTTCTGACTTAATTATACAGATAACAGAGTGTTGGT